>NC_053041.3:277942510-278691677 GCF_002575655.3 Aegilops tauschii subsp. strangulata | reverse complement strand
GATCATAAAGCAAAACTCAAAACTAGATCCTACTAGATCAAGATATTACTAAAAGGATCGAACTAAGAAAAACGGTAAAGATAGAGATGTGATGCTGATACGATACCGGGGCACCTCCCCCAAGCTTGGCAGTGTCCAAGGGGAGTGCCCATACCCATGTGATTAGATCTCCTTTGCCGGTGAAGAGGGTGGTGGAGTTGTTGATGATGTGGCCTTGTCGTCCATCTTCCAAGGCATAGGCTCACCATCATAGAAGGATGATCGAGTCTCCGGGATCCTCAAATCTGCAGCCAAACTCATCCTCTTGAATCTATATTCATACTCACAGTTTTGGTTTTGCAGGTCATAGATTTGGGCTTGGAGGTGCTCGATCTTCTCGTGAAGCTTGAAGATGGTCTCCCCAATGTTCTGGGCATCCAGCTTGTGGTTGTTGGTGAACTCCGCGATCATCATATGGTTGGCGTTGAGTCCGCGTTCCGCCATCCCATGGTACTTGAAAACTTGTTGCTCCATTGCTTCGAGCCTCGTCTCCACGCTTCCTGTCCTCCTTGTTCCCTCAACATCGCGGATGTGCAACAACCCATCACGCATCTCAATGGTTTGAGGGTGTTGCAGCACTTCCGCGAGGTAGGGGTTGATGACCTTCTCGAAGAACTTGTCCTTGGGGGCGCTTGGAGACGTCGTGGTGATCTAGATCTATGAGAAAAATAGTTCGAAATGAAAACAGAGGATATTTGCGTGATACAGGAGTCAAAATCTTTGGGAGATTATATAATGAATTTTTACCGACTGAAAGAAGTATCGTGCAAGAAAACAAAGTCCGGAGAGCGCACGAGGTGCTCACGAGGCAGGGGGCACGCCCAGGGGGTAGGGCGCGCCCTCCACCCTCGTGGAGGCCTCGTGTCCTTCTCGGACTGCTTCTTATTTTCCTATTTTTCTAAATATTCCAAAACGGAGAAAATTTGCCATTAGAACTGTTTTGGAGTCGGTTTACTTACCGTACCACGTACCTATTCCTTTTCGGAGTCTGAAACGTTCTGGAAAGTGTCCCTTATGTATTCCTCCGGGGTTACGGTTTCAATAACATCGGTTTCAACATTTATAGGATTACCTGAGATATAATGTTTGATTCTTTGAACGTTCACCACCTTCGGATTTGTGCCCTCGAAGTTGTTGATTTTTATGGCACCGGAACGGTAGACCTCCTCGATAACGTAAGGACCTTCCCATTTTGAGAGAAGTTTTCCTGCAAAAAATCTTGAACGAGAGTTGTATAGTAACACATAATCACCTACATTAAACTCACGCTTTTGTATTCTTTTGTCATGCCATCTTTTAACTTTTTCTTTAAACAACTTGGCATTCTCATAGGCTTGGGTTCTCCATTCATCAAGTGAGCTAATGTCAAATAACCTCTTCTCACCGGCAAGTTTAAAATCATAATTGAGCTCTTTAATAGCCCAATATGCCTTATGTTCTAGTTCGAGAGGTAAGTGACATGCTTTTCCATAAACCATTTTATACGGAGACATTCCCATAGGATTTTTATATGCAGTTCTATAGGCCCATAATGCATCATCCAGTTTCTTGGACCAATTCTTTCTAGACCTCTTTTGCAAAATTAATTTGAGCTCTCTGTTACTCAATTCTGCTTGACCACTAAACTATGGGTGATAAGGAGATGCAATTCTATGATTAACATCATACTTGGCAAGCATTTTACAAAAAGCACCATGAATAAAATATCAACCACCATCAGTCATTAAATATCTAGGGACTCCAAACCTCGGAAAAAAACTTCTTTAAGCATCTTAATAGAAGTGTTATGATCAGCACTACTAGTTGGAATAGCTTCCACCCACTTAGTAACGTAATCAACAACAACTAAAATATGTGTATATCCATTAGAGGCAGGAAACGGTCCCATATAATCAAAGCCCCAAACATCAAATGGTTCAATAACAAGTGAATAATTCATAGGCATTTCTTGACGTCTACTAATGTTACCAATTCTTTGACATTCATCACAAGATAATACAAACTTACGAGCATCCTTGAAGAGAGTAGGCCAATAAAAACCGGATTGCAATACCTTATGTGCAGTTCTGTCTCCAGCGTGGTCTCCTCCATAAGCCTCGGAGTGACACTTGCGTAGGATCTGTTCCTGTTCATGCTCAGGTACACAACGTCTAATAACACCATCTACTCCTTCTTTATAAAGATGTGGGTCATCCCAGAAGTAATGTCTTAAATCATAGAAAAACTTTTTCTTTTGCTGGTACGTGAAACTAGGTGGTATAAATTTAGCAACAATGTAATTAGCATAATCAGCATACCATGGAGTAGTACGAGAAGCATTTATGACATTCAATTGTTCATCAGGAAAGCTATCATCAATAGGTAGTGGGTCATCAAGAACATTTTCTAACCTAGACAAGTTGTCTGCAATGGGGTTCTCAGCTCCCTTTCTATCAATAATGTGTAAATCAAATTCTTGTAGCAAGAGAACCCATCTAATAAGTCTAGGTTTAGCATCTTTATTTTCCATAAGATATTTAATAGCAGCATGATCGGTGTGAATAGTTACTTTAGAATCAACAATATAAGGTCCGAACTTATCACAAGTAAATACAACTGCTAAGAATTCTTTTTCAGTAGTGGCATAATTTCTCTGGGCATTGTCTAGAGTTTTACTAGCATATTGAATAACATTTAATTTCTTATCAACTCTTTGCCCTAGAACAGCACCTACAGCATAATCACTAGCATCACACATAATTTCAAAGGGTAAATACCAATCAGGTGGCTGAACAATGGGTGCAGAGATTAACGCTTTCTTAAGTATTTCAAATGCTTGTACACAATCATCATCAAAGAAAAATGGTATATCTTTTTGTAATAGATTAGTCAGAGGCCGAGAAATTTTTGAGAAGTCCTTAATGAACCTCCTATAAAAACCGGCATGACCAAGAAAACTTCTTATACCTTTGATGTCCTTAGGACACGGCATCTTTTCAATAGCATCAACTTTAGCTTTATCCACTTCAATACCTCTTTCAGAAATTTTATGCCCCAAGACAATGCCTTCATTAACCATAAAGTGGCACTTCTCCCAATTCAAGACAAGATTAGTTTCTTCACATCTCTGCAAAACTCGATCAAGGTAGCTCAAGCAATCATCAAAAGAGGAGCCATAAACGGAGAAATCGTCCATGAAAACCTCACATATCTTTTCACAAAAATCAGAGAATATAGCCATCATGCATCTTTGAAAGGTAGCAGGTGCATTACATAAACCAAAAGGCATACGTATATAAGCAAAAGTACCGAAAGGGCAAGTAAAGGTGGTCTTTGCTTGATCATCAGCTGATAGGTATTTGAGAGAAACCAGAGTAACCATCTAGAAAGCAAAAATGTGTATGTTTGGATAATCTTTCTAGCATTTGATCAATGAATGGCAAGGGGTAATGATCTTTTTTAGTAGCTTTATTTAATTTGCGGAAATCAATTACCATCCTATAACCTGTAATAATTCTTTGCGGAATCAATTCATCTTTATCATTAGGAACGACAGTAATACCTCCCTTCTTAGGGACACAATGGACAGGACCTACCCACTGACTATCAGCAACGGGATAGATTATACCTGCCTCAAGGAGCTTTAGTATTTCCTTTCTTACCACTTCTTTCATCTTAGGATTCAATCGTCGCTGGTGATCAATAGCTGGTTTGGCATCTTTCTCCAAATTTATTTTGTGTTGGCATAGAGTGGGACTAATGCCCTTAAGATCATCAAGAGTATATCCAATAGCAGCTCGGTGCTTCTTCAGAGTTTTCAATAATTTTTCTTCTTCCTGCTCTGAAAGGTTAGCACTAATAATAACAGGATATATCTTCTTTTCATCTAGATAAACATATTTAAGAGTATCAGGCAATGGTTTAAGCTCAAACACGGGATCACCCTTGGGTGGAGGAGGATCCCCTAGGATTTCAACAGGCAAGTTGTGTTTCAGAATAGGTCCCTGTTTAAAGAATACTTCATCTATTTCCCTTCTTTCATTCATAAACATATCATTTTCATGGTCTAGCAAATATTGTTCTAAAGGATCATTAGGAGGCACGGCAATAGAATCAAGACCAATAATTTCATCCTTACTAGGCAATTCCTCTTCACGGTGTTGTCTATGAAATTTAGAAAAATTAAACTCATGAGACATATCACCCAAACCAATAGTAACAACATCCTTTTCGCAGTCTATCTTAGCATTAACAGTGTTCAAGAAGGGTCTACCAAATATAATGAGACAAAAGCTATCTTGTGGGGAACCAAGAACAAGAAAATCAGCAGGATATTTAGTTTTCCCACACAAGACCTCAACATCTCTAACAATCCCAATTGGTGATATAGTATCTCTATTGGCAAGCTTAATGGTAACATCGATTTCTTCTAACTCAGCGGGTGCAATATCATGCATAATTTCTTTGTATAAGTCAATAGGTATTGCACTAGCACTAGCACCCATATCACATAAGCCGTGATAACAATGATCTCCTATTTTAACAGAAATAACAGGCACGCCTACCACAGGTCTATGTTTATCTTTAGCACTAGGTTTAGCAATTCTAGCAGTCTCATCACAGAAATAAATAACATGCCCATCAATATTATCAGCCAAGAGATATTTAACAATAGCAATATTGGGTTCAACTTTAACTTGCTCAGGAGGTGTATAGGTTCTAATATTACTTTTACGAACCACAGTTGAAGCTTTAGCATGATCCTTTATCCTAACAGGGAAAGGTGGTTTCTCAACATAGGTAGTAGGAACAATAGGATCATTATAAGTTAGTCTTTTCTTCAACTTTAATAGGTTCAACTACTTTTAGTTCTATGGGAGGATGATATTTAAACCACTTCTCCTTAGGGAGATCAACATGAGTAGCAAAAGATTCACAGAAAGAAGCTACTATCTCAGAGTCAAGTCCATATTTAGTGCTGAATTTAGGGAAAACATCGGTCTCCATAAAAGATTTAACACAATCAAACTTAGGTGTTATACCTGACTCCTTACCTTCGTCGAGATCCCAATCTTCAGAGTTGCGTTTAATTCTTTCCAATAAATCCCATTTGAATTCAATAGTCTTAATCATAAAAGAACCAGTACAAGAAGTATCGAGCATGGTGCGATTGTTGTCAGAAAGCCGAGCATAAAAATTTTGAATATCATTTCTCTTGAGACCTCATGATTGGGGCATGAATATAACATTGACTTAAGCCTCCCCCAAGATTGAGCGATGCTTTCTCCTTTGCGAGGCCAAAAATTATATATATAATTGCGATCATGATGAACAAGATGCATAGGATAAAACTTCTAATGGAATTCCAATTTCAACCGTTTGTAGTCCCATGATCCCATATCATCACATAGCCTATACCATGTCAATGCATCTCCCTTCAAAGATAAAGGGAAGACCTTCTTCTTGATAACATCATCGGGCATACCTGCAAGCTTAAATAATCCACAAACTTCATCCACATAGATTAGGTGCTCATCAGGATGTAATGTTCCATCTCCTGCAAAAGGATTAGCTAGCAGTTTTTCTATCATACCCGAAGGAATTTCAAAGTAAACATTTTCATTTTCAGTAGGTTCAGTAGGTTGAGGAGCAACTCTTTGCTCTACTGGTCGAGGTGAAGATACCCCGAACAAGCCCCTCAAAGGATTACTTTCCATAGTAACAAGTGACAGTAAATTTCAGCACACTATATAAAATTTTCCTTACCAAATTCCACCTACCAAAGGCGCTTCACTCCCCGGCAACGGCGCCAGAAAAGAGTCTTGATGACCCACAAGTATAGGGGATCTATCGTAGTCCTTTCGACAAGTAAGAGTGTCGAACCCAATGAGGAGCAGAAGGAAATGATAAGCGGTTTTCAGCAAGGTATTCTCTGCAAGCACTGAAATTATCGGTAACAGATAGTTTTGTGATAAGGTAATTTGTAACGAGTAACAAGTAACAAGTGTAAATAAAGTGCAGCAAGGTGGCCCAATCCTTTCTGTAGCAAAGGACAAGCCTAGACAAATTCTTATATAAAGGAAAATGCTCCCGAGGACACATGGGAATTATCGTCAAGCTAGTTTTCATCACGTTCATATGATTCGCGTTCGGTACTTTGATAATTTGAAATGTGGGTGGACCGGTGCTTGGGTGCTGTCCTTACTTGGACAAGCATCCCACTTATGATTAACTCCTATTGCAAGCATCCGCAACTACAAAAGAAGTATTAAGGTAAACCTAACCATAGCATGAAACATATGGATCCAAATCAGCCCCTTACGAAGTAACGCATAAACTAGGGTTTAAGCTTCTATCACTCTAGCAACCCATCATCTACTTATTACTTCCCAATGCCTTCCTCTAGGCCCAAACAATGGTGAAGTGATGTAGTCAACGTTCACATGACACCACTAGAGGAGAGACAACATACATCTCATCAAAATATCGAACGAATATCAAATTCACATGACTACTAATAGCAAGACTTCTCGCATGTCCTCAGGAACAAATGTAACTACTCACAAAGCATATTCATGTTCATAATCAGAGGGGTATTAATATGCATAATGGATCTGAACATATGATCTTCCACCAGATAAACCAACTAGCATCAACTACAAGGAGTAATCAACACTACTAGCAACCTACAAGTACCAATCTCAGACTTAGAGACAAGAATTGGACACAAGATATGAACTAGGGTTTGAGAGGAGATGGTGCTGGTGAAGATGTTGATGGAGATTGGCCCCCTTCCGATGAGAGGACCGTTGGTGATGACAATGGCGATGATTTCCCCCTCCCGGAGGGAAGTGTCCCCGGCAGAACAGCTCCGCTAGAGCCCTAAATTGGTTCCGCCAAGGTTCCGCCTCGTGGCGGCGGAGTCTCGTCCCGAAAGCTTGCTTTTGACTTTTTCTCGGACGAAAGACTTCATATAGCAGAAGATGGGCACCGGAGGGCCACCAGGGGGCCCACGAGGGAGGGGGGTGTGCCCAGGGGGTAGGGCGCGCCCCCCACCCTCGTGCCCAGGGTGTGGGTCCCCTCTGGTATTTTCTTCGCTCAGTATTTTTTATTATTTCCAAAAATAACTTCCGTGGAGTTTCAGGACTTTTGGAGTTGTGCAGAATAGGTCTCTAATATTTGCTCCTTTTCTAGCCCAGAATTTCAGCTGCCGGCATTCTCCCTCTTTATGTAAACCTTGTAAAATAAGAGAGAATAGGCATAAGTATTGTGACATAATGTGTAATAACATCCCATAATGAGATAAATATCGATATAAAAGCATGATGCAAAATGGACGTATCAGACACCCCGGCGCGACACCCCGACCTCGACACCCCGACACCACATCCCGACCCCGACCTTCGACACCCCGACATCTGACACCCCGACCACCGATACCCCGACCCCGACCACCGACACCCCGACCCCGACCCCGACACCCTGAGACCCCAACAATCGACACCCCGACCCCCTCCCCACCCCGACCCCGACCCCCGACACCCTGACACCACCCCGACACCCTGACAGCATACCCTGACCCCGACCCCGACACCCTGACACCCCGATCGACCCCGGACATGATGATGATACAAAAACATCATATATATTTGTGTTGATCGGGTGTATTTCTATTATGTTCAGGATGATGATACACTTAAATTATATACATATTATTATGTCCATGTCAGGTATCCAAATTTTTTATGTTGTACTAATTTCGTTTACTTTTTGTCATTGCAGGTGTTGACAGGATGGTGGGCAAGGGTCCAGAGCGCCCCAATCCTCCTGCGAGCGCTACTGGGAGGGGTGGTTCCATTGTTCCAGCCCACCCCCTCCGGAGAGCGCTGCTAGACAATATGCAGACAACTGCGGCGGACGCTTCTTCTTCAGCTGGGAGAGGTCGGGGGAGGACGAAGAAGGCTGGTAGAGGTGGACGTGGCAGCGGGAGAGGTAGGAAGGCTGTTCCGCCTTCCTCGCCGCCACCCTCAGCTGATTCACCCGACCACAGGACTGCTCCGTCTGACGTGGACCCATCTCGGACTCCGGTCCATGAGCCTCCGGTCGCTGATCCTTCGCCCCACCAGACTCGGGTCGCCGATCCTTTGCCCCATGAAAGTCCGGTCCCAGAGTCTTCGTCCCAGAAGACTCCGGTCACGGGGTCTTCGTCCCAGAAGACTCCGATCCCGCAGTCTTCTTCCCATGAGACTCCGGAGGCTAGTGGCCCGGAGGATAGTAGCGAGGACACCTTTTCAGATGATAGCTACAGCGACGACGAGCTGGTTGAGAAGGGCAAGAAGGTCTACAAGCATGGCTGTACAAAGCTCCCGCCCGTGCCGACGACCCCCGACCAGAGGTGGTTGATTGCGCCTAAAGGGTTGAAGTAAGTGCATTTACTATTTTTTAACCTTTTGCCTTCGTGTTCCTTCAAATTAATATCTAATGCGTTGGCCTTGTCATAGTGCAGGGGCTGGGTACACCCCCGTGGTGTCCGCAGGCCCAACCAGGTCCTTGGTGTGCTTTGCCGGCAACACTTCCCTGGGTGGGTCACGTTGCCCGGTGAGGGTCAGGCTCCACAGCTAGCACTGACCTGGGAGTTGTACTCCGTTGCCCCGGCCCCGCCGGAGGAGAGGGTCGACGGTGTCTTGTGCGAGACGGTGGCCGACATTGTGTTCCGTCGGTTTTGGGTAATTTCTCCTTTATAGAATTAAAAATCAACACTACCTAGTGATTGTACTAATCAGTGTTGTCTTGTTTGATTGTAGACCTTCTACAGGGTTTCAGAGGGAGAGCAGGAGGCCGCATGTATGGTTGTCGAAAATGAGTGCAAGTGCCTACTTCAGAACTTACGGCATGAGGCTCGGGTGCAGGCCGTTCGAGACTACTACGCCTCGAAGGGTATTAGGAGGGGCAAGAAGAAGTGTCGCGGCAAGTTTCTGAGTAAGGAGAAGTACATGCAGGTAATTACCTATTCTTAAAGCCTTGAACTTAGTTTTCTTGATTTGATTCGTAGGCGTAGCGCTGAAATTTCTCTTGACTCACTTAGGTGCCCCCGAGATGGTGTGTGTGGATAAGATGGACTGTTGGGAGGCGTTGGTGGATGCGTGGTGCTCTCCCCAATGGCTAGTCGAACACCAAAGGGCCAAGGATAAGCACAACCAAATGGAAGGTGTGCCACACCATCAAGGGAGCTCCAACCTGTTTGAGTACGGGGATAACTGGGTATGTGGTTTGCTATGTGATTCATGCAATTTCATTCTTCATGCTAGCATTTATCCCTTCCAAAATGAGTTAATATGCTTAGTTAGTTAAAAAAAGGCATAACTACCTTCGATAGTTCATTTATGACATATTTAGCTCTAAAATGACATAATAACCTTTAGATAGCTCTATAAAATGACTTAATATGATTTAGTTAGTTAAAAAATGGCATAATTAGCTCTAAAATGACATAATAACCTTAGATAGCTCTATAGAATGCCTAAATATGTTATAGTTAGCTAAAAATTGGCATAACTACCTTGGATAGCTCAATAATAACATAATTAGCATACTTTGGTCAAAAATGGCATAATAATCTTGGTTACCTCGAAAATGACCTAAACTTAGCTTATTTTCCTCGAAAATGACATAATAACCTTTCTTAGCTCCAAAATGACCTATTTACATTGCAATATCATTCTTCATGCTAGCTTGAGCCCTTAACTAATATTTTGTTCCTCTCTCTCTCTCTCTCAGACGCACCACCACAAGAAGCTTGTGCCAAGTCTGTTCGACCTCTATGGCATGGCCCATATGGCCCCATACAAGAAGGCCAAGCCATTCACGGAGTCTGACCTAGATCATCCAGAGAGCTTCACCAACATCTCCTCCCACCACAAGCTTGTGAAGTACAGAGACGAGGGGAAGGCGAGGTAAGGGGAGGACTTTAAGCCGAGCCAGGATCCTTGTGATACAGAGCTGGTGATGATATCTGGTGGCGGGAGGTCCCATGGCTCTCAAGCCATTGGTGATGGACTGATACATTGTCCTATGACTCTCCCGCAGATCAAGAAGCGCCTGAGTAGCTCTGATCCTGAGATAACGCGTCGTGCACGGCCCGCTGAGCTCGCCTTGGCGGTTAGTTATACGGACTCTCTCACCTTTCCTCCATTACATTGTGTGTGCGTCCGTTGATGATTACAATGCTAACAAGGAGTGGTGTGTTGTAGGCATTGGTTGAGAAAGAGAGATTGAAGACCCAGGCGCTTTTGGAGGAGGCAAAAAGGGAGGTGGCGGAGAGGGAGAGGCAGCTGGAGGAGAGGACGGCTAAGCTGTTGCAGGAGGAGAGGAACCGGAACGAGGCGTCTAACCGGGCCCTATACGAGCTCATCGTTGTACGTTTCTCGTGCATATTAGCCCAATCATGACTGACTCGTGAGAACCAAATGTGCAAACCATGTGCGAGAAAAACGGTCAGGCCCCTCCGCCGATGCCCCAGATTGCTCCGGCGACCACGGTGAGTTTGTTTTGAATGGTCCTTAGTTACTATTATTCACATTGCAGTTTGCATCATGCTAACGAGACATTATTGGAAATGATCTTTGGTTCAGCATGGCTCCCGACAAGCATCGACCAATCCTTCCGCATTTGCCAATGCCGGAACCCCGACCGGTCCTTCACCTCCGTCTGCCACTGGCGCAGCCCCGACCATTGCTACACCTCCGTGATAACGGTATTTTTCTTCTTATTTAGCATGTTTAGTCCATTTTTGACATAATTTAGCCTATTTAGTCCACAAATGACATAATAAGATGAGGAAAATCAAGGAAGACGAAGGAAAGAAGGAATAGGAAGAAAAGAAGAAGAAGAAGAAGAAAAGAAGAAGAAGAAGAAGAAAAGAAGAATAAAAGAAGAATTCTTTTCTTCTTCTTCTTTTCTTCTTCTTCTTCTTTTCCTCCTCTTACTTGTTTTTATTCGTAAATGGCATCATAACCTTGCTAACCTCATAAATGTCATATACTTAGCTTGTTGTCCTCTAAAATGACACAATAAGCTTAGTTAGGTCAAAAATGGCATAATTTGCTACGTTAGATCAAAAATGGCATGTTTCTTCATATTTAGCCTATTTAGTCCATTTATGACATAATTTAGCCTATTTAGTCCACAAATGACATAATAAGATGAAGAAAATCAAGGAAGAGGGAGGAAAGAAGGAACTTCTTCTTCTTCTAGTCTTCTTCTTCTCCTTCCTCTTCTTCTTCTTCTTCTTCTTCTACTACTTCTAGTTTTCTTCTTCTTCTAACTTTCTTGTTTCCCATTTTGTAGATTAAATTCACTATATGGAAGCTTGCATGGATGGAGTGCTTGTTTCCCTGTTCTTCTTTTCGTTTGTATCGAAGAATAATGTGGAACTTGTTATACGGATGCATGGAACAATGTGTTGGATGAACATTGTGATATTAGTGTAAGATGTATGGATGGAACTGTGTTTCTTATGAATGTATGTTGTCATGGATGGAGCTATGTGTTGGATACATCATTTGTCTGCTGTGCCTGTGAAAACAAAATATATATATGTATATATGTGTGTGAATTCCTGTGAAATTAAATGGATATAAATAGAAACAGGGGATATATAGCCTCTTTGCCGTCTACTAGCAGACGGCAAACATCTTTGCCGTCTGCTAGCAGACGGCACAGAGGACACGTGGCAGCTACCTGTAGAAACTGGGAACACTGGTTGCCTATTTGGTCAGTTTGCCGTCTGCTGGCGGACGGCAAAGACCTTTGAATCTTTGCCGTCTGCTGGCAGATGGCATAGCTGGCCACATGGCAGCTTCCCAGTGCTGGCCTAACTGAGCTCTTTGCCGTCCGTCAGCGGACGGCAAAGAGCTTTGACTCTGTGCCGTCCGCTGGCGGACGGTAAAGAGCGCCGTTAACCCCCTAACGGCTCTGACCCCACCCCACTGCCGTCTGTTGTCTTAGCTGTCTGTTGTCCTCAGATGGCGGACGGCATAATACTTTGCCGTCCGTTTCTAAGAAGCGGACGGCAAAGAAGGCCTTTGCTGGCACCTGTTCAAACGGACAGTTTGCCGTCTGCTGGCAGACGACAAAGAAGTTTGCCGTCCGTGATCTATGCCTTTGCCGTCTGCCATGGCGGACAGCAAAGAAGCTGATTCCAGTAGTGTTATATTCATACTTATACACAGAAACCAATATTGATTTATTAACAATATATGCATACAAAACTGCCTTTCCTAGTCATATGAATATATCCATTAGTGCAATCAAACTAAAGATAAAATCATTCTACTCAAGCTGGACTTTGAAAAGGCATTTGATATGTTAAGTCATGATACACTCATTGAGATATTGGAAGCTAAGGGATTTGGTGAGAAATGGATTCAATAGATCAAGATGATATGCAACACACGGCTTTCATCTGTTTTACTCAACAGTGTGCTAGGAAAACAATTCCTATGTAAGAGAGGAGTTAGGCAGGGTGATCCACTTTCCCCACTAATATTTGTTCTTGTAGCTGATTTACTAGTCTGTGCTCAATGAAGCCACGAGGAACTCCCTAGTTATACCCCCGCTGATCCACCACACTAGCCCAGACTTCCCAATTATTCAATATGTTGATGATACCATACTTGTGGTACCTGCAGATGCATGTCAACTTAATCATATCAAGAACCTGTACTACACTATGATGCATACACCTGTTTGAAAGTCAACTATGCCAAGTCCATTATGATCCCAATCGACACACTGGTAAACAAAATGCAAGAACTCTCAGCTCTCTTTGGCTTTTAGATTGGATCCTTTTCGCATACTTATCTTGGTCTCCCACTCAACCTCGGCAAACCTAGACTTGAAATTTTTGTTCCACTACTCAAGAGGGTTGAAAATTGACTCTTGGGGTGTTCCACCCTTTTATATACTGGAGATAAACTTGATACTTATTAAATCTGTTTTCTCTAGCATGCCTATTTCCTTCATGTGCTCACTCATGATCCCAACACAGTGGTTAACCACATAAATTTCTATCTGAAGAATTGCTTCTGGACGAAATTTGGTACTTAGAAATGTGGTGTTGCTTTGATTGCTTGGGACTAAGTTCGCAAGCCCAAAGACCATGGTGGGCGTGGTGTATTGGACATCACAACCCACAACAAGGCTTTACGCATGAAATACCTTCACAAATTTCTCAATAGGATTGATACACCCCGGCTCAATATGATATGGGAAACTGACTACACAAGCTCTTTACCTGGTGAAAGAATGGTAAGTTCATTTTAACGGAAAGTTTTGTTGAGGCTGTTGCCTATCTATAAACAAATTGCCATCTGTAAGGCTGGTTCTGGACATACCTCTTACTTCTGGTCTGATGGATGGTGGGATCACCACTTAGTACTAAATTTCCAGAGCTCTTCTCCTATTCAATCAATAAAGATATCTCACTCCATCAAGCCCTTGCCATGCAAGAACCTGGAGATCTTTTTCACATGCCTCTATTTCTACAAGCTTTCCAACAGTTCAACACATTACAAGCTCACCATGCAGACATAACTAACTCAGTGGAGAATGATCTATGAACCTAGCCATGGAATATAAAACTATATTCTTCTATGAATATGTAGAAACTCATAATGGGTGACAGCACAACACATAACATATTCAAGGACCTTTGGAAAACCTCTTGCAGGCTCAGACATAAGATCTTCTTCTGGCTTCTACTTCACGACCGAAAGAATTAACACCAGAAACCTGCTCCAACGCAAGAATATGCATCTAGAAAGCTATAATTGCGTTCTTTGCTCTAATAATACCGAGAAACCTCAACCCATCTTTTTTGGAACTACCCATTTGCGCTCTTTTGCTCGGACCACATCATACCAAACAGAATGTGGGGTATCTCTGCACATGATGAAATACAACTTTCCATTCCTCGCCTACCAAGGGACATTGCACTAGATTTTTTTTAACGGGCAAAAAAGCTTTTGCCTTATATTGATATAGGAGAAGCAAACTGGGGTATGGCAAGAGCCAAAAAACAAAAAAAACGAGGAAGGGGGCGAGCACCGCCCCCGACACAGGGGGAAGAGGATCAGCCTACAAGTTCCGCCAGATTTTTAGCACCGGCGAGGATCCAGTCCTTCCCCTCTTCCCTCATCTTATGCATGACAACCGAAGGCAGGGAGGACTTATTGTTGAAAACTCGCTCGTTCCTCTCTTTCCAGATCTCCCAAGTGATGAGCGTGATAGCTGAGCGCAAGCCTATTGGGGAGGAGGTGGTGGACTTCGAAACGGCCAGCCAATAGTCCACGACTTTAGGCCTACCCTCCCCGATGCTGTTGATGAGGTCTGGACAAGATAGCCAAGAGGCCGCGGCCGTCCAGATACGTCTGGAGACGCGGCACTCGAAAAGAATGTGCCGTGCTGTCTCAGGGGAGGTACGGCAGAGCTGGCAAGTAGGTTGGTGCGGCCATCCGCATTTCGCCAAGCGATCAGCGGTCCATAAGCGGTTCTGGACAGCGTGCCAGGCGAAGAAACGGCACTTTGGAGGGGCCCAGGTCTTCCACACGATGTTCCCGAACTGGCAGGGCAAAGAGGCAAGGAACTGCACCTTGTAGGCGAAGCTGGCCGAGTAGCACCCATTAGGGGTCAAGGACCAGGTAATGGAGTCCTCAGTGTCCGGATGAAGCTGGATATCCGACAAGAGCTCCCAGAGGTGGACGTATTGTTCCATGTGATCGGCAGTGAACGCATCCACCGCAATGTCCAAGATCCAGTTGTTATCAGCGAGAGAGTCCTGGACCATCCGATTCTTCCTCTTGGAAGCCTTGAAAATTAGGGGAGCCAGGTCTTTTGGCGGGGCGCCATGGAGCCATGAAGACGACCAGAAGGAGGCCTTGGCACCGTTTCCAATGGTGACACGAGTAGCCGCATTGAAGAGGTCAAGGTCGGAGGCGTCGTTGGGGGTTTCAGAGCCCACCCATGGCTTCTCAGGAGCCTTCCACTCATACCATAACCAGCGAAGCCTCAGGGCCCATGAGAACCTCTCCAGGTCCAAAACCCCCAAACCACCGAGCTCCTTGGGGCGGCAGACCTTTTTCCAGTTGACTTTGCATTTCCCTCCACTAACCGCCTCCTTACAGGCCCAGAGCATGCCACGACTAATCTTCGCAAAGGCCTTGAGGATGCCTTTGTCAGCCTTTAAAGCCGTCAGCAAGAATATTGGCATGGAGGGGAGCACGGACTTAACCAGAGCAGTGCACCCGGCACGGTTCAGGAACTTTCCTTTCCACGGGCTAAGACGAGCCACCGCTTTGTCGATGTAGGGTTGAAGGTCCACACGCCTAAGTCTTCCGAGGGAGAGGGGCAACCCCAGATACTTAATGGGGAAGGGGGTCGTAGTCACTGGGAAGTTCGCCAGAATCTCCTCCAAGTTAATGTTGGCGCATTGGATGGGGGCGATGGAGCTCTTGATCACATTTGTCACGAGGCCAGAGACCACCCCAAAACTATGTAGAATGCTAGCAAGGCCTTCCACATCATGTGCCATGGGGGATAGAAAAATGGCAGCGTCGTCCGCATATAGGGAGACCCTGGGGCCCTGAATACCTCCAGGCATAGCAGACAGCAGGCCGGATTCCGTAGCCTTTTCCAGAAGTCTCTGAAGTGGGTTAATGGCGATGTCGAACAGGAGGGGCGAGAGGGGATCGCCCTGACGAAAACCGCGTCCATGCAGGATGTCCCTCCCAGGCATTCCGTTGAGGAAAACCCTAGAGGAGGTCGTGGTGAAGAGAGTCATCAGGAGGGCCCGCCATCTTTGAGGAAAGCCGAGGCATTGCAAAAGATCCAACATGTAATCCCAGCGAACAGTGTCAAAGGCCTTGGCGATGTCCAATTTGATCAGAAGTGATGGAGTTTTGCAGCGGTGTAACCGGCGGGCGGTGTTCCTGACGTACAAGAAATTGTCGTGGATAGTTCTAGACTTGATGAAAGCGCTCTGACTGCAGGAAACAATGTCGTTCATCTTCGGGCTGAGACGTCGTGCCATAGCTTTGGTGATGATCTTCGGAACCACATGGATGAGACTGATGGGCCTGAAATCCGATATGGACTCTGCACCGTCCTTTTTAGGCAGAAGCACGACATTGGTTGTGTTGATGATGTGGAAATTGGACGCAGACAGCTCGGAGAAGGCATTGATGACGGTCATAAGGTCATCCTTGATTATATCCCAGCAAGAGCAAAAGAAGGCAATAGTAAAACCGTCAGGGCCCGGAACCTTGTCCGCAGGCATGTCATCAATAGCCTCCTTTATCTCATCCTCAGAGAAAGGCAGGCCCAGATCCTCCAAGGGGTGGGTGGTGAGGTTCAGGGCATCCCAGTTGAAGTCCAGCGTACGAGGAGGAGGCCGACCTAGAGCGCGGGAGAAGTGGTCAAAGATCAGCCCGGCTTTATCATCGTGAGTCACATCCCAGCTAGTGTTATGCTTGAGTCTCAAGATGTGATTTTTGCGCTTCCTCGCATTAACTCATAGATGGAAAAATTTGGTGTTGGCGTCGCCCTCGCGGAGGTAGCGAATTCCGGAGGCTTGACGTTTGCGGGATCTTTCCAGAACAGCGAGACCCTTAACCCGACGTTTCAGATTAGCATGGATCCATCTTTCTTCCTGGGAGAGTGCGCGGGACTCTTGAGCAATATCCAACTGCAGAATGACATCCAGGGCCATGAGGAGTTGCAGATTGCCATCAGAGAAGAGGCCTTTGCTCCAAGATTTGAGCCCATGCGTCGTGGCCTTGAGCTTGTGATTGATGACATGGACCGGTTGAGAGTGCGAGGAGGGCGCAGACCAAGCTTGTTAGACCACCTCCTTGAACCCCGGCATTTTGGTCCAGAAGGACTCGAAGCGAAAGACAGGCGGTTTTCGCGGGCCACTCTGGTTGGAAATGAGGAGGGGGCAGTGGTCCGAGAGGGATGAGGACAGGGCATGTAGCACATGATTCTCGAACATGAGGTCCCAAGCAGCATTGCAGAAAGCCCGATCCAGACGCACAAGAGTAGGGGTCTCCCTTTCATTGCTCCAAGTAAACCTCCGGTTCTGCAGCTTCAGCTCCTTAAGCTGACAGTTGGTGAGGGCTCTTCTGAAGAGACCCATCAGGCGGAAGTCCAGGTTGTTGTTGTTCTTATCCTCCGCTTGGTAGATAAGGTTGAAATCCCCAATGATGAGCCATTTTGAGTCATCAGAAGGCTTGGCAGCGATAGCTTCTGAGAGAAAGGCTTCTTTCTCGGCGTGATCTGTAGGGCCGTAGACCGTAGTGAGCTTGAAGGAGGTACCACATGCGCGAATGGAGATGCTAGCCGAGATCAAGTAAGTGCCGAGGTGAACGTTGGAGACCTCCACATGATCCTCGTTCCAGAGTAAGAGGATGTCGCCCTTGGTGCCGATGGCCGGACGGTGAGCCAAGGAGCGAAGACTATGACCACTGATATAAGAAGCCGTTTGTTGATCGACGTGGTCGAGCTTGGTCTCTTGGATGCAAGCGATATGACAGCGAGTATTGGCGAGGAAGGCGTGGACGGTGTCTTTGCGACCTTGGTCGTTTAGCCCGCGGGTATTCCAGTCAACGATGGAGAGATCAGGTCCGATCATAGTGACAACAACCGAGGTGAGGTGATAGTTTAACAGACGAACACAGAAACTTGTCCACAAAGTGATAAAGACGACGAAACGCAGCAGGAAAGCAAGGAACTAAACAGTCACGTCCTGGGCATCTAGCTCGCACCCTCCTGGACCTCCCATGGCAATGAGCGACTCGTCCGCTTCGGTCATGCTGCGGATGTTGAGCTTGAAGAGCTTGGCTAGAGCTTCAATCGCCTTGTCCGGAAGCGTGGTGCTGAACTTGTCGACGTAAGCCTTCCTCGCATCCAGCAGAGGGACTCCTTCAGTAGCAACACCCATCTTGGTGTTCAGGACATGGACGGCCTTATCCATGGCGTGCATTTGGCTTGTTGATCAAACGGGCACTACGCCTGGTAATAGAAGTGGGCTGCACCTTGGGCAGCTTAGGCGTCAGCAGTGCAGGCGCAGGGCACGGCAGGAGAGGTGCCTGAGGGCGCACAAAAATGTTGTTGCCGGGGGTTGGAGCACGTTCTTCGGCCACGGGGTCACCAAGGACCTGCCTGGTCTCGTCCTCAGCGACGTCCCCAGTGGCGTCTTCCCAAGACTCCGGCACCACAGCCGGTGAGAGCAGCGTAGACCGAGACGCGTGTAGGAGTGGCGAGGCGGGGAGCGCTGCCGAGTCGTCCATCACGTCTTCCAGCCAAGCGCTGGGGAGGGGAGGCTCGATGTGCACTTATGGTGGGGGCGAGGTGAGCCGCGAGAAGCCCATGGTGGAGGCTTGATAGCGGACGTCCAGTCCGTGCAAGCCGCGTCACATGCAATGACGGAGGAGAGTTTCATCCGCGCCGGGGAGTCTCCGGCCCGGCTGCTAGGAGCAGAATTGCGCTGCTCGGTGATGTGGCGTCGGTGAACAACATGGTGGTCAAAGGAACGACCCGAACTGCGGCCATGGGAGCGACCCCTCCCTCCGTCACGGTGATGGCCCGCAGACTTGGCGCGGGAGGAGCGAGAGGAGTTGCGACGTGAGGACTCACGGCGAGGTCCCCGGCGTTCCTCGTCATCGTCGTCTTCCCAGTGGTGGCGTTTGCGCGTCACCCTGTCATCGCAGCGAGAGCCATGCCGTGAGCGGCTGCGACGACGATCCTTCGTCTCCACAGAGCGTGAACGGCGTCGTTCCGTGGCCCTGGAGAGGGAGCGATGAGACGCGCGTCGTTCTTCCTCCCGTGGCCGTGCGTGAAGCGGTTTGTCATGCTCGTCATGAGCGACAGAGGGGGCCCGCCCAAAACGATCTTCGTCGTCGTGGCGTCTATGGTAGGCTGGGCCGAGTTCGCCCAAAGCTGGGATGGGGGCCGGAAGGATGGAACCCGAGCCCTCACCAACGGGCCGGCCGTCAATGGTGCCCAGGTTGCATTGCGGCAGGGAGTGCGAAACGGGCCTGAAGTTGGTGAGCGGCTCACCGCCGTCCAAGACCGGAGCTCCAGTGAAATCCTCCACGCAGTCGACATGGAGTAGGACGCGGAACGAGACGCCTCTCTTCCATTGATCAGGGCGATCCTCCTCGATGCGGACCTTGGAGGAGAGGCCACCCGCACCCTTGTTCACCAGCGTGCACCACAGCACCTTGGGGATGCGATGAGGAGAAGGCGTCCATGCCCAAAGGCCGGAGGAGGAAATATGACCGTTGGAGCTCGACGCTCCTGCGACGCGCTCGCACGGCGCGGCGGCGCCCCGCTTCTGCTCTCCCCGGCGCCTCTCCCAGCACTGCTCCTATGCCACACCACCTCCCTCCTCCTCCGCCCTTCCTCCCACCAGGTGTCTCTCCAACTTTTTTGGGTCCCTCGTCTTCTCTGACCTCGAGTCACCCCGGTCCAAGATCTGCTGCGTCTGCTCCTTCGGTTGGCCTCCGACCGCCGGCGGGCGATGGCTGGGCACCTCATCGGCTCCGGAGTGTGATCGCCGGGCGCATCCCTCTCGACGAGCCGTCGCGCTGGGAGCGCGATGCCATCTGCGCTTCTGTGTCCGCCTGGCGCCGCGCGGTCTCGTCGCCCACCCCGGCGTCATCTACCGCTCCGGTGGGGATCCTCCGTGCCCATTCTGCTCCAGGGGCTCCGGCGCGGCAAGGCCCGCGCAAAGCTGTGTGGTTCAACCTGCCTCCATCGACGTCTGACAGCTCCTAGGAGGCCCACCTCCTCTCGCGCCGCCAAGACGCTTCGTTTCCTCCACGTTTTTCGGCGTGCATGGACCCGGCCGCCGCTGCCTCGGAAGATGGATGGACTACAGTTATGTCCCGCCGCACGCGACGTGAGGCCCGAAGGGTCGTTGCGCCACTCAGAGGGAGCCGCCGTTGTCTCTTCTCCTCTGCCCGAGGCGCCGGCCCTCCATCTCCTTCGTCTACAAAGGCTGGGGCTAAGGTTTGCCCGCTGCAACTCTTCTAGCCACCTGGTCGCCTCTTGCTCCCGCCCACGAAGCCGTCGCTCCCAGCAGCACCCTCCTCCAGCTAGCAGGACGCGGCAGCCGTGCGCGTCCTCTCCACCTTCGGCGACCATGTCCTTCCTCGGCCACCCTTCCACGCGCGAGGAGGAGGGCTACATCGCGACTTCATACGACCTCGACCGCGAGCGCCTGGACTGGGAGAGCACCGCCATCGTGGCGTGGGTTATCGCTGCGCCGTCGGGGACGGACCGCACCGATGTCGACGACGTCTTCCGCCGCAAGTTCCGCCTGCGGGCGTCGGAGCTGATGGTGAGCTCTCACTTCCCGGAGCAGTATCTCGTGAAGTTCTCCTCCGCCGAGCTGCGCGACGAGGTCATGCGTACGGAGCGTTGCAACTTAAAGCTCGACGGCCTCGACATCCACTTCCGGCCGTGGCGCGCCGTCTCTCACGCCTACAACGCCGACCTCCACTTCCGCGTCCACGTGGTCGTAGACGGCCTCCCTCCTTTCGCTTGGAGGCCGGAAGTGGTGGACCAGCTCGTGGGCCGCAAGTGCGCGGTCCAACGCCTCGACGACGGCTTCACCACCATGGAGGATACCTGCACTGGATATTTGATCATGAGTTGCTGGAGCCTTTGGTCCATTAGAAAGGACAAGATCTTTAACTCTGCAACACTATATTTTGCGGGGTGGGTGAATTATTTGAAAGAGGGCAGATCAGAGCCAAACAGAATAAGGCAGACAAGATTAGAACATGGATAGAACATAACTTGTAACTTGATTTTATGATCATGATCCCTAGAGCTGGTATTGGATGATTGTACCATATTCATTGTACTTGTACATATTTATTAATTAATGAAAATATACCGTAGAGCAATTGTTCTACAGTCACCAGGGTAAGAAAAAACATGGGAACTAGCCAAGAAATTGACAAGGATCTCGGCTATTGCCCGGTGCACCACATGAGGCCTTAGTGTGTTGAAGTCCTCATCTCAGTTCTCTCCCCTTTGTTGATTTGAACATTTGCTTACGATTGATGTAAAAAAAAAACATTTGCTTACGATCAACTGATGGAAATATAGATGACTCGTTCCAAACTAACATGTAGATAAGCAGAGCATGCATGTGCGTGCATCCAGTACATCTTCGATGCCACATAATTCAGATTACACGTAGAAAAATCACCAGGGACTGTACAAGTCAAAGCCAAGCTAGCAGGGGTGGTATGGGGTGTTGGCTTCTACCCTTGATTCCCTAAGGAAATATAGCATGCACGCAAAGGTCAATGAAATCGGATGTTGAGGCATCAATAGTGGACGTCAGCCGAAGGCGAGCCTCCTTGACTGGAGGAAGGTCTTGTGCTTGCCCTCGGCAGAGGCGAGGTAAGCCAGGAAGGTGGCGAAGTCGGTGTCCATATACCGCCGTGGTTCCCCGCCGCGGCCCTGGTCGAGGAGCTCCGCCGCCGGCCCGACCACCCGCTCCGCCCCCACGCTATGGAACGACGCCACCGAGATACGCGGGCGCGTCGAGTTCACGCCCACCCGGTGCAGCACGCTCTTATACCGGCCGTTGCTGTATATCTGTGCACCAAAAATGTCCATCTGTCAGCCATTTGTTCAATGTTTTTTTTTTTGCGATCTACTGTAGCCATTTGTTCAATGTTGATTGCAAGATTAATTAAAAAATCCAGGCCCCTGGCTGCCGTTGGATACTTAAGACTAGGCTGACCCTAAAAAATAAATTTAATTTTTATATGTAAGTATATGTCTAGATTATCAGCGACAACGGAACATGATGGCTCCGCAAAATTGTGAGTACGTATAGCATGTGAAGCGGACGCGCATGCGTGTGGAGGTGTGTCTCAGCTGGACTGATACTAATATTCATTCAGGAAATTAATCAAGGCACCAATACTAATACCTACTGGTAGCTAGGATAAGCTAAAGTATATATCGATACATATATACACCGAGGGCTACAACACCGATCCATCATGCATCTAGAGAGCTACTAGTTGCTAGCAAGGTGCTTGGCTCACTTGTTTTGACTTGCGTTCATAAAAGTACGCAGCCAATCATCGGCATTTGGCATCACTATCTAATTGTATACTGTGTATAAACAGTGTCTTCCGATCACATACTTTAGTTTGATTTCTCGAGAACGTTGACTGCCCCTTAATTGTTTGGCCAGTGTACTAGTATTTGGTTTTGTGTTTGACTAGATCGTGACCCTGGATGCCCTTTCAACCATGCCAATGGTGGCTGAAAAAGGTTGACTTCTTGATTAGCTCTACTGTAGGTCAATTCCATGTACTACTCCTACGTAACGTACAGGATTGCATGCATGTAATAATTTGGCTCGCATTGATGCTTTCAGTAGCTAAGCTAGATAGGCAGGTGTGTGTATACGGTATCATGTACTAGTATGTACCTCGAAGTGGTCGCCGACGTTGACGACGAAGGAACCAGGGACGGGGTCGACGGTGAGCCATTCGCCGCCATGCATAACCTGGAGGCCCTCCACCTCGTCCTGGAGCACCAGCGTCAGGAAGCCGTAGTCGGAGTGTGGCGGCATCCCCAGCGTCAGCTCTGGCTGCGGGCACGCCGGATAGCAGTTCACCGTCATCATGTGCGACCCAGCCGTGGCCAGCTCCTCCATCACGCCGTCACCCCCTCCGACACCCATGGCCTCCAGCGCCGCCTCCACGACCTCAACGAACACCCGCCGGTTCGCCGCGGCGTACTCAGCCGCCACCTCCCTGAGGTCCGCCGGCGAGTCGGGCCACGACGGCACCACGTCCCGCAGCGGCGGTGCGCAGGAGAGCTTGAGGAAGTCGCGCCAGCAGAGGACGGCGTCGTTGGCCTGGTTGAAGCTCGTACCGTACCGAACGGGCGCGCGGACATCAGCGGACATGTAACGCGCGCGCTCCTGGAAGGGAAGCTCGAAGAACCGCTCCGCCACGTCAAGCATCCTGGCGGCCGCCCCATCGACGTCCACGCCGTGGTTCACCACCTGGAAGAAGCCGAACTCCCGGCACGCGGCCTCGAGAGTTTTCAACACGGCGGCTCGCTCTGAGGGCACGCGGAGGCGCCCGAGGTCCACGACGGGGAGCTTCACCCTCGTGCCCGCGCTGACGCTCCGGCCAGGGCGATCCGAGGCCGGCAGGACGTACCTGCCTGGAAGCCTCGTAATGCCGGCGTCGGAGAGGTGCCTCACGCCTTTGAGGCGGTAGTCGGCTGCGGCAGCTTCATCGTCGTCGCCGACCGCTCTCTTGCCAGGCAGGCGGTCGCCGGCATTTGACAAGCCCACTATCGCCATGGCCGTAACCTCTATTGGTATTTGGGAATATATAGATAGCTTATTGGATGAGCAAGCTATGCACATGAATGTCGTGGTGTGGAGATGGAAGGAGGTATGTATTTATAGGATGGTTACAGGAGGGCAGAGCATCGGTGCGCGTCGTATTCAGTTGACCAGCTCGTAATTACAAGTTAAATAATGGAACATCATCAGACAAATCGTTTGACAGCTGACACGTGGATGTGCATGCACCTTGACCTAGCTTAATTAGCTAGTGGCCTCTGTTTATACATTATTATTATTTAGTTAATTCGCTCGTTCATTAGAAATTTTGAAGTATTACTACCCTCCGTGTTCCTAAATATAAGACATTTTAACAATTTAATTTAAAGTGTTAAAATGTCTTACATTTAGAAAAAGAGCTGCGAACCAACCTGTGGTTGGATGGTTAGAGGGACAATGCTATCTCAGCCCACTACGGTTTAAATCCTGGGTGCTCGTATTATTTCTGAATATATTTCAGGGTTTTCGTCGATGCACTTTCGATGGGATGAGATGTTGTTTTTGTTAATTCACACGTTCATTCAAATTTTGAAATAGTGCTACACCTTCTCTTTATAAATATAAAATGTTTTGGCAGTTTAATTAAAAATATTAAAACGTCTCGCATTTTTAGAGACAAAGGTAGTAGTACTATTTTAGAGGGTGCTTGGATCTAAGAGACTTATTTTAGTCTGACTAAAAATAGTCATTTTAAGAGGCTAAAGTTTCAAGCATCCCTCACTAAAGAGGGGCTAAAACTAGTCTTGAGACTAATTTTTTTTAGTCAGGGGTACCCCTACTAAAATGTGGATTAGTCCTCTCTCTTCTCATTTAACTCCTCTCCTTTAACACATGCGAGTTCTGGATTGGAGGGTTTGAAGGATAATAAATGCTCATTAACTTGATTTTAGTCTCTTTAATATTTGGATTCAAGCATGGATGGGGGTAGCAAGTTTTAGTCCCACTACTTTTAGTCATGAGACTAAAACGTATCCAAGCACTCTCTTAGTCATTGGACAAGCATATGCACCCCGTCCGAAAGACAGGACGAAGGTGCGACGAAGCTGTCGGTTAAAACTACTCCATGTTTCATCTTGCATTGATTTTAAAAAAAAAGTCAATAGACCAGAGATCACTTAAATTAAGTGACGAATAAAAATTAGTAAGTTGGTGGAGTATGTGTTCACTGGTTCAGTTACAAATGTCGGAAACAGAGGAAACATCAATGAATGCAGAAGAGAGAAATTACATTGTTAAATTTGCGTCCAAGTCTACACTGTCAGATAGGATCCCCAAATTTGTACGACTAGTTTATACAGTTTTGAAACCAGTGTAAGCGATGCATGCACACTGGTATCCAAATAGTGCTTACAATAATGTGAAGTGCCCGGGTAATGGATCTAGCATGGATCTGTATACCAAAACTATATACCCCCTCAAATTTTATTTACTTTGCATATTAGTTTTGTCCTACGTCAAATTATATAAAGTTTGACCAAATTTATAGAAAATAATATGAACATTTACAACAACAAATATATATAACGTGGTAATATATTCAATGACTAATCTAGCGGTATCGATTTGGTATTGTAAGCATTAACAAAAAAATATTGGTCAAATTTTAAAGAGTTTGACTTAAGGCAAAGCTAATTTTCCGAGTAAATAAAAATGGATGAGTATAGTTGTAGTTATGGAGTTCTTATAACATACAGTAGTTAATTAACTAGAAACTGACGGACACAACTACTGAATGATCCGTCATCAAGATGCCGACTGGAACATCGCTACATATCCGGAGTGAAATCACTTATCCCAACCTTTATTGGTCGGGCTTAACGGCGACAAACTTGTGTTGTTACCTTTTTGAAGGTGTTGTCCACTTGTCGTTTTACTGATCTTCATTGGCTGGTCTGGAAAAAAAAATCTTTGTTCAGGTCGTCTCCGGTCAGATGTGGCGACCATGGTACGAGGACATTTTTCCTTCTTGAAGGTGTTGCTGCAGAAAAAGTCGATTTAATCGTATTGGTTTATTCCATATCTTGTAATGGTTCGTCCATGGTTCCTTCGTTTTACGCTATGTAATTAATAATAATGGTTTTGTGCATCACAATGATGCAGAGGCCAAGGGTTTTAACCTCCTCAAAAATACAATGAGAAACACAATGAGGGTATGAGGTGGAGAAAACTCACTCTAAACATAGATGTGTGTCTATTACTTGGTGGGGTTCCTTTTGACAGAAGATGCATCCATGACATCAACAACGCAGTCGGAAGTTTTGGTAACTTTTTGTCGTGGAATAAAAATAAAAGTACTAGGGCTAATCTGATGATCAAGATGAGGGTGGGGGGACTCGGTTCTAGCCAGCATTGTCATAGGGGAAGGTGATGACTTCTGGACTAAATCTCTGACAGTATATATTATCCTTCTCCAACAACACATGTTGTGGGTAGAAGCACCTGATGAAGATCCAATCATAGTTAATGGTAACCCCCACCCCATTCTCAGCAAGCAAACTTTCACCCAACCAGCATAATAATTTCCTGGGTCCCTGCAACATCATGAGCATGATTACATGCATGTTAACACTATTGACCACAACCAGGTTAATCCACATCTTGATCTGTAGTCGGCTTTTGCCCAACAAAACCCACCAGATAATGACAATGTCAATACATGGACATGGAAGATGAGGAGGTTGATCTCCCAAGCTAGGGGCACTGAGCCATGCCACAGAATAACCCTCAAATTTATTTGAGGAATTTCACAATGGTGAATTCCTTGAACTTAATTGACCTTATGTCGCCACTTAATGGTGATGATGCCCAAGTTATTGAGGAGAATGTGACACCAGGAGATGATAACAACAATCTCAGACTTTCACTTGCTCCATCACACAAAAATGCTGCTACAACTGAGTTTGCTAATGGGCATTTGGAGCCAATTTTCTAGGCCAGCTATATTTGAATGCCATTATTGGGTTGGATGGGGTGCCTCAGTAAGAACACATGGATCCCAATGCTCACGGGCCTTTTCAAATCAGGCCAAGTCTTATTTCACATGCTCCTAATGAGGTAGTGTATAACCACACATCTTCACACTCTATGAAAGTTCCGAACCTACTTGCTATTCTGCAATAGCCTGAACATTTCGACGTGGCTGCAACCCAAGACCCTATGCAACAAGAGCTATTGGCCTCTGCCACTTTTCAGCAGTTGCCGCATTTGACATAAGCTAAGCCATTGGTTACTGAGGTACAGTTAATATTGACAGCACCAATGATGCTACCAATTCTAGCATCTTGCCTACTCATACTGTTGCCATGGGAGATCCTGCTATGCTTCATGAGACTTCGAATGGGACTGATGACATTTGCAACACTAACCTCTTATTATGATAGAAGAGAGGTCTGATAGTGAGAAAATTACTAAAAAGTTGCCCATGTTCTTATACTTGAAACTCATATTACAGGTTAGCAATCTCAGTCTAAACTTTCTTCTCCGCATGGCTTTCCTAATCCCATTTATAAAGGGCATTGTCAAAATATTCAAATTGGATGCGTCCATCTCCCAAATCCTATCGTTGATCTAGTTCTCTTGGAGAAAGCTCCCTTACCCGCTACATCTGATGATGCATTGCTTCGTAAAGAGGGGGCCTTCGTTTGGCAAAAACACTTTGCTCCACACCCTGACAGTAAGGAGGTAATCCATGTCTCCATTGAATGGGTCAAATTTCTCACAGTCACCCTTTTTCTCCAGATAAATTTGAATGGGCTAAGGAGTTTATTAGAATTCCAATCAAAACAAAAATTACCAAGTCTCTAAAGTTCTGGATGTCATTATTCAAGGCTCTAATAAATCCATCTTTAAGCCATTTGCTATTCTTGATTGTTGCCCATCTGACTAGGCTCCCAACTGCTCTACGAAACTCTATCAATAAGGCATGTTGGACCATGAAAACATCTCCACTCCCACTAACATGTCTACCTCTATGGTAGAGAACACTGCATCTTCCATTCATATTAAGATGAAGAGAAAGGATAAAATCCCTCTGGTGGAGACAGAGGTAAGGAGGAGTTGCAGATTCCAGTCTCTTAATAAGGGATTAAAAAACCTGTATGTGTGGTTGCATTTCATGCCATTCTACCCCCTATTTCTGATAAAGTAGTTAAGAACTTGAATACTACATTTTGCAAGGTCAATGTAAAGAAAGAAACCTCTGAGGACAAGCTTTCCACAAGATCCAACAAGATGAAGGGCGCAACTACTACAAAATATAGCTCCAGGAACTCCAAAGGGCATAGCAAGAGCGAGAACTAGTTATTAGATTTGTCAAGCTAATGATCTTGCACTTTTTTATGTCTATAATAAGGGTCTACTCAATTTCTATGGTTGACTATTCTATTTTAGCACCATTGCTTGTCATGGCACTATTATTCTATTAAGCGGACATGGGTATTAGATGTACTAGATGTTGCCTCTAGACTACCTGTATTATGCTCTTATTGATCATGGCTAGAACTTGGAACACATTAAACTTGAATATCAGAGGAATCAATGATGATAACAAATGGACAATTTTCTCTAATAAAATTGATGAATATGCATCCTTTATTATCTGCATATAGGAAACTAAGAGAGAACATTTTTCCAGTACTTACCATAAAAAATTGTCCTAGAAGAATACACAAATTTGACTTCCTTCCTTCTATGGTGCTTCTGGGGTCTGTTAGTTGCTTGGAATGAGCAGATGTTTCACTAAGCAGACTTTTCATAAGACTGACTTCTCTTTGTCTATCAAATTCGCTTCCACTCATTCAGGGAAACATTCTATAATAACTAACATATATGGACCTGCCATCAGGCTAGACTGAACTTTATCAATTGGTTTCAAAATATTCAATTGGTTGATGATGTGAACTTGTTGGTACAAGGGGATTTCAATTATGTCAGGTATCCACATAACAAAAATAGAGAAGGAGGTAGTATTCAAGATATGTTTTTGTTCAATGAGGCAATCATCCAGCTTACTCTTGTAGAAATTCCTTTTAAAGGAAGAAGTTGTACCTGGAATGATATGGAAGATGCAACACTTTTGGAGAAACTTGATTGTTGCTTTACATTTGAAGCCTGGACTCTCACATATCCTTCTACTTTTGATGTTCTCGTGGCTAGACTACATCTGGCCATATTCCAATTGTGATCAAGATTGACACTTCAATTCCAAAATCACACATCTTTAGGTTTGAAATCTATTCGTTAGAGCTTAGCCAATTTAAAGATATGGTCACGAATAAGCAAGATGTTCATCAATCAGATAGTGTTAAAGTTCAAGAGGCTCGGGAAAGGTCTTAAGCTATGGATTAAGAATCGTTCTCGTATTAAGCAAATTATAAGTGATAATAATTTCCTGATTCTGTTTTATGACACTATTGAAGAATACATTGAGGAGTACAATGGTGAGAATTCTTATTGCACATCTTGACAAAATCTTGGCCCATTAGAGAATTTTTAGATGCAAAGGGCTACCACCAGAGTGATTAAAATGGGAGAAGCCAACACTGAATTTATTAAGGCCAAAGTTACTATCAAATTCAGGCAGAATCAAATTGGCTCAAGGATGAAACAGGTTTTCAATATCATGATCACTAGTCCAAAGTTGCTATTCTTTGTAGTGCATTTAAAGATGGATTTGGTACCACTATTGAAACTCATAATCCTCTGCTCCTACAAACTCTGTTGCAACATCAAGGGGATCTTCATGATTTAGAAGCACCCTTTATTAAAAAAGAGATAGATGAGGTGTTTAAGAACATGCCCGGTGACAAATTTCTAGGTCCTGATGGGTTTAATGCATTTTCGTTAAAGCATGTTGGGAAATTGTGGCTCCTAACTTCTACAAGTTAATGGAAGATTTCTATCATGAGTATGTGAATATGCAACACAAAAAACATTCTACTACCACTCCTGGGGATCTTAGGCCTATTTCCCTCAATTGCACCTTGAAGATCATTACTAAGATGTTGGCTAATAGGCTTCAAAATATCATTCTCAAGCTTGTCCACAATAACCAGTATGGTTCTATCAACAATAGATGTATTCCAGACTGTTTGGCTTGGTCATTTGAGTGTATACATCAATGTAGCCAGACCAGAAAATAGATTATTCTTCATAAATTGGATTTTTAAAAGCTATGTTGAATCATGACAAAGTTATTGACATCTTGCAAGCTAAGAGCTTTGAAGCTAAATGGATTAATTAGATTAAGATGATTTATAACACTGGATTTTCCTCTGTTCTTCTCAATGGATTCCGAGGCAAACAATTTCTATGTAAGTAAGGAGTGAGACAAGGTGAGCCCTTATCACCTTTGATT
Organism: Aegilops tauschii subsp. strangulata; assembly: GCF_002575655.3. Classification (NCBI taxonomy): domain Eukaryota; kingdom Viridiplantae; phylum Streptophyta; class Magnoliopsida; order Poales; family Poaceae; genus Aegilops; species Aegilops tauschii. The sequence goes on along the minus strand of NC_053041.3, from coordinate 278,661,849 downwards.
TTTGTCCTCGCTACTGACCTTTTGCAGTCCATACTAAATGGGGCTATGCTAAATTAACTAGTTGAGACACCCTTGCACCATTACTCATGCTTTGATTTCCCTGTCATCCAATATGTCGATGACACAATTAAGGTGGTCCTTGTTGATGCCCTACAACTACAACATGTCAAGAATTTGCTAATCCATTATACTGTGTACACTGCTTGAAAGTTAATTTTGTCAAGTCCATCATGATCCCAATCAACAAAATTCAACAAAGATTTTTAGAATTGTCTAAGTTCCTTGGATGCCAAGTGGGATCCCTACCTCTTACCTACTTTGGACTTCCATTAACTTTGACCTAGCCTAAAACTAAAAGTTATGTATCCATGCTAAAGAGAATTTAGACTAGATTAATGGGGTGCTCTAATCTGCTTTCCTTTGGTGATAAGCATACTCTCATCAAATCTATCTAGTCTAGTATGCTTATTGTCTTCACACCCACTCTTTCAGTCCCTGTGTTTATGGTCAAGGAACTTAACATATATCTCAAACATTGTTTTTGGAGAAAATATGGATCTCAATAGAGAGGAGTTGCCCAGATTGCATGGGATAAGGCATGCCTACCCAAATCACATGGGGGCCTGGGGGTTTTGGACATCACCACTGGTAATCAAGCATTATTGCTGATGAAATACTTGAATAAATTTCTCAACAAGGAAGACACCCCACGGGTGAATATCATTTGGGAATCACACTACAATAACTCTCTGCCTAGTGACAAAGGTGAAGGAAATATGCCCGAGAGGCAATAATAAAGTTGTTATTTTATATTTCCTTATTCATGATAAAGGTTTATTATTCATGATAGTATTGATCGGAAACTTAAATACATGTGTGAATACATAAACAAATACCCTCTCCCTAGTAACCCTCTACTAGACTAGCCCGTTGATCAAAGATGGTTAAGGTTTCCTAAGCATAGACATGTGTTGTCATTTGATAACGGGATCACATCATTAGGAGAATGATGTGATGGACAAGACCCATCTGTGAGCTTAGCATATGATCGTTCAGTTTATTGCTATTGCTTTCTTGATGTAAAATACATATTCCTTTGACTATGAGATCATGCAACTCCCAGATACCGGACGAATACCTTGTGTGCTATCAAACATCACAACGTAACTGGGTGCTCATAAATATGCTCTTCAGGTATCTCTGAAGGTGTTTGTTGAGTTGGCATAGATCGAGATTAGGATTTGTCACTCAGAGTATCGGAGAGGTATCTCTAGGCCCTCTCGGTAATACACATCGTAAGAAGCCTTGCAAAAAAGTGACTAAGGAGTTAGTTGTAAGATGATGTATTACGGAATGAGTAAAGAGACTTGCCGGTAACGAGATTGAACTAGGTATGAAGATACCAACGATCGAATCTCTGGCAAGTAACATACTGATGGACAAAGGGAGTTACGTATGTTGTCATAAGGTTCGACCGATAAAGATCTTCATAGAATATGTAGGAGCCAATATGGGCATCCAGGTTCTGCTATTGGTTATTGACCGGAGAGCTATCTTGGTCATGTCTACATAGTTCTCGAACGCGTAGGGTCCGCACGCCTAACGTTCGTTGACGATATAATGTTATATGAGTTATATGGATTTGGTGACAGAATGTTGTCGGAGTCCCGGATGAGATCACAGACATGAAGAGGAGCTCCGGAATGGTCTGGAGGTAAAGATTGATATATAGGACGATGATATTCCGACACCGGAAGAGTTTCGGAGTGCACCGGTTAGTCATCGGGTCACCGGAAGGGGTTCCGGACACCCCTGGTAGGTTTATGGGCCTAATGGGCCAAGGGGGGACAGACCAGCCCACAAGGGGGCTGGTGCGCCCCTTCCCTGGCTGGCTGGCCCTAGGGGAAGGAAAGGGGAGGGGTGGCCCCTCCTGCCTTTCCCTCCTCGTGTGAGAAACGAAAGGGGGGCGCCACCCTCCCATGCCTTCCTCCCGCACCTATACATGGCAGGGGGGCGCGACTTGGGGCAGGACCCCAAGTGGGATTCAACTCCACTTGGGGCGCCTCCAGGCTACCTCCTCCCTCCCCCCACCAAGATATACATGGGAGGGGGGCACCACACATAACCACGACAATCTCTTAGCCGGGTGCGGCGCCCCCCTCCGCAGTTTTGTACCTCGGTCATATTTTCATAGTGCTTAGGCGAAGCCCTGCAGAGATAGAATCACCACCACCATCACCATGCCGTCGTGCTCCCGGAACTCATCCACTACTTCCCCGTCTTGCTGGATCAAGAAGGCGAGGACGTCACCGAGCTGAACGTGTGTTGAACGCGGAGGTGCCGTATGTTCGGTACTCGATCGGTTGGATCGTGAAGAAGTTAGACTACATCAACCGCGTTAACAAACGCTTCCGCTAACGGACTACGAGGGTACGTAGACACGCTCTCCCCTCGTTTCTATGCATCTCCATGGCTTGCGTGTGCGTAGAATTTTTTTTGTTTTCCATGCAACATTTCCCAACAGTGGCATCAGGGCCAGGTCTATGCGTAGATGATATGCACGAGTAGAGCACAAAGAGTTGTGGGCGGTGATAGTCATACTGCTTACCACAAACGTCTTATTTTGATTCAGCGGTATTGTGGGATGAAGCAGCCCGGACCAACCTTACATGTCCACGCACAAGAGACCGGTTCCACCGACTGACATGCAACTAGTTTTGCATAAAGGTGGCTGGCGGGAGTCTGTTTCTCCTACTTTAGTTTAATCGAATTTTGACTACGGATGGACCTTGAAGAAGGTTAAAATAGCAAACTTGATAATCACCATTGTGGTTTTTGCGTAGTTAAGAACGGTTCTTGCTAGAAGCCCGTAGCAGCCACATAAAACTTGCAACAACATAGTAGAGGACGTCTAACTTGTTTTTGCAGGGCATGTTGTGATATGATATAGTGAAGATATGATGTGATATATGTTGATGTATGAGATGATCATGTTTTGTAATATCGACAACCAGCAGGAGCCTTAGGGTTGTCTCTTAATTATTGTATGAAATGCAAGCGCCATGTAATTGCTTTACTTTATTGCTATACGTTAGCAATAGTTGTAGAAGCAATAGTTGGCGAGACGACCCCGACGCAACAATGGATATCAAGGTGTCGAGCCGGTGACGACGGAGATCATGACGATGCTTTGGAGATGGAGATCAAAAAGGACAAGATGATGATGGCCATATCATGTCACATATTTTGATTGCATGTGATGTTTATCCTTTATGCATCTTATTTTGCTTAGAACGGCGGTAGCATTATAAGATGATCCCTTCACTAAATTTCAAGATAAAAGTGTTCTCCCCGAGTATGCACCGTTGCCAGAGTTCGTCATTTTGAAGCACCTCGTGATGATCGCGTGTGATAGACTCTACGTTCACATACAACGGGTGTAAGACAGTTTTGCACATGCAGAATACTTGGGTTAAACTTGACGAGCCTAGCAAGTACAGACATGGTCTCGGAACACTGGAGACCGAAAAGTCGAACATGAGTCATATAGTAGATATGATCAACATAGAGATGTTCACCATTGATGACTACCCCATCTCACGTGATGATCGAACATGGGTTAGTTAATTTGGATCATGTATCACTTAGATAACTTGAAGGGTATTTATTTAGGTGGGAGTTCATTAGTAATTTTATTAATTGAACTTAATTTATCATGAACTTAGTCTTAATAGTTTTGCATATCTATGTTATAGATCAATAGCTCGCGATATAGCTCCCATGTTTTCGATATGTTCGTAGAGAAAACTAAGTTGAAAGATGATGGTAGCAATAAAGCAGACTGGGTCCGTGATCTGAGGATTATCCTCATTGTTGCACAGAAGTATTATGTCCTTGATGCACTGCTAGGTGACAGACCTATTGCAGGAGCAGACGCAGACGTTATGAATGTTTGGCAAGCTCGATATGATGACTACTTAATAGTTTAGTGCGCCATGCTTTACTGCTTAGAACTGGGACTTCAAAAACATTTTGAACACCACAGATCATATGAGATGTTCCAAGAATTGAAATTGGTATTTCAGGCTCATGCCCGTGTTGAGGGGTATGAGACCTCTGACAAGTACTTTGCCTACAAGATGGAGGAGAATAGCTTAGCCAGTGAACATGTGCTCAGAATGTCTAGGTACTAGAATCGCTTGTTAATCTTCCAGATAAGATAGTGATTGACAGAGTTCTCCAGTCACTATCACCAAGCTACTAGAGCTTTGTGATGAACTATAATATGCAAGGAATGACTAAAACAATTTCCAAGCTCTTCGCGATGCTAAAATCGGCGGAGGTAGAAATCAAGAAAGAGCATCAAGTGTTGATGGTTAATAAGACCACTTGTTTCAAGGAAAAGGGAAAGGGAAAGAAAGGGAACTTTAAGAAGAATGGCAAGCAAGTTACCGCTCCCATGAAGAAGCCCAAATCTAGACCCAAGCCTAAAACTGAGTGCTTCTATTGCAAAGGAAATGGTCACTGGAAGCGGAACTGCCCCAAATACTTGGCGGATAAGAAGGATGGCAAAGTGAACAAAGGTATATATGATATACATGTTATTGATGTGTACCTTACTAGTGTTCGTAGTAGCCCCTGGGTATTTGATACCATTTCAGTTGCTAAGATTAGTAACTCGAAATAGGAGTTGCAGAATGAATAGAGATTAGTTAAGGGCGAGGTTACGGTGTGTGTTGGAAGTGATTCCAAGGTTGATACGATCACCATCGCACACTCCCTCTACCTTCGGGATTAGTGTTGAACCTAAATAAATATTATTTGGTGTTTGTGTTGAGCATTAATATGATTAGATCATGTTTATTGCAATACAATTATTCATTTAAGTCTGAGAATAATTGTTGTTCTGTTTACATGAATAAAACCTTCTGTGGTCATACACCCAATGTGAATGGTTTATTGAATCTCGATCGTAGTGATACACATATTCATAATATTGATGCCAAAAGATGCAAAGTTGATAATGATAGTGCAACATATTTGTGGCACTGCTGTTTAGGTTATATTGGTGTAAAGCGCATGAAGAAACTCCATGCGGATGGACTTTTGGAATCACTTGATTATGAATCATTTGATACTTGCGAACCATGTCTCATGGGCAAGATGACTAAAACTATGTTCTCCGAAACAATGGAGCAAGCTAATGACTTATTGAAAATAATACATACCGATGTATGCGGTCCAATGAGTGTTGAGACACATGGCGGGTATCGTTATTTTCTGACCTTCACATATGATTTGAGTAGGTATGGGTATATCTACTTGATGAAACACAAGTCTGAAACATTTGAAAAGTTCAAAGAATTTCAGAGTGAAGTGTAGAATCATCGTAACAAGAAAATAAAGTTTCAACGATCTGATCGCGGAGGCGAATATTTGAGTTATGAGTTTGGCCTTCATTTAAAACAATGTGGAATAGTTTCACAACTCACGCCACCTGGAACACCACAGCGTAATGGTGCGTCCAAACATTGTAACCGTACTTAATTAGATATGGTGCGTTCTATGATGCCTCTTACCGATTTACCACTATCGTCTTAGGTTTATGCATTAGAGACGGTCGCATTCACGTTAAATAGGGCATCGTCTAAATCCGTTGAGACGACACCGTATGAACTGTGGTTTGGCAAGAAACCTAAGCTGTTGTTACTCCAAGTTTGGGGTTGCGACACATGTGAAAAGGCTTCAGCCTAATAAGCTTGAACCCAAATCGAAGAAGTGCATCTTCATAGGACACCCTAAGGAAACAATTGGGTACACCACAGATTCGAAGGCAAGATCTTTGTTGCTAAGAATGAATCCTTTCTAGAGAAGGAATTTCTCTCGAAAGAAGTGAGTAGGAGGAAAGTAGAACTTGATGAGATACTTGTACCTTCTCTCAAATTGGAAAATAGCACATCAGAGAAATCCGTTCTCGTGATGCCTACACCAACTAGAGAGGAAGCTAATGATGATGATCATGAAACTTCGGATCAAGTTACTACTGGACCTCATAGTTCGAACAGAGCACGTTCCGCACCAGAGTGGTATGGTAATCCTATCCTGGAAGTCATGTTATTAGACCATGGAGAACCTACGAACTATGAAGAAGCTATGATGAGCCCAGATTCCGATAAATGGCTTGAGGCCATGAAATCCGAGATAGGATCCATGTCTGAGAACCAAGTATGGACTTTGGTGGACTTGCCCGATGATTGGCAAGCTAGTGAGAATAAATGGATCTTTAAGAAGAAGACATACATTGATGGTAATGTAACTATCTACAAAGCTTGACTTGTCGCAAAAGTTTTTCGACAAGTTCAAGGGGTTGACTACGATGAGACTTTCTCACCCATAGCGATGCTTAAGTCAGTCTGAATCATGTTAGCAATTGCCGCATTTTTATGAAATCTGGCAAATGGACATCAAAACTGCATTCCTTAATGGATTTCTTAAAGAAGAGTTGTATATGATGCAACCAGAAGATTTTGTCGACCCTAAAGGTGCTAACAAAGTGTGCAAGCTCCAGCGATCCATCTACGGACTGGTGCAAGCATCTCGGAGCTGGAATATACGCTTTGATGAGGTGATCAAAGCATATGGTTTTATGCAGACTTATGGTGAAGCCTGTATTTACAAGAAAGTGAGTGGGAGCTCTGTGGCATTCCTGATATTATATGTGGATGACATATTATTGATTGAAATGATATAGAATTTCTGGATATTATAAAAGGATACTTGAATAAGAATTTTTTTAATGAAAGACCTCGGTCAAGCTGCTTACATATTAGGCATCAAGATCTATAGGGATAGATCGAGGCACTTAATAGGACTTTCACAAAGTACATACCATGGCAAAGTTTTGAAGAAGTTCAAAATAGACCAGTCAAAGAAAGAGTTCTTGCCTGAGTTACAAGGTGTGAAGTTGAGTAAGACTCAAAGCCCGACCACGGTAGAAGATAGAGAGAGAATGAAAGTCATTCCCTATGCCTCAGCCATAGGTTCTATAAAGTATGCCATGCCGTGTACCAGACCTATTGTGTACCTTGCCATGAGTTTGGCAAGGGGGTACAATAGTGATCCAGGAGTAGATCACTGATGTTTGCCTGAACTACGTCAGTATTTCCCCAAAGAGGAAGGGATGATGCAGCACAACAACGGTAGGTATTTCCCTCAGTGATGAGACCAAGGTTATCGAACCAGTAGGAGAACCAAGCAACACAACATAAATAGCACCTGCACACAAATAACAAACACTTGCAACCCGACGTGTAAAAGGGGTTGTCAATCCCTTTCGGGTAACGGCGCCTAGAGATAGGCAAAGGGACGTGAGAGAGTTGTAAATATTGATAGCTCGAACGCCAAATAAAATAAATTACAGCAAGATATTTTTGTATTTTTGGTTTAATAGATCTGAAAATACAAGGCAAATAAAATAGATCGCAAAGGCAAATAATATGAGAAAGAGACCCAGGGGTCGTAGGTTTCACTGGTGGCTTCTCTCGAGAAAATAGAAAACGGTGGGTGAAAAAATTACTGTTGGGCAATTGATAGAACTTCAAATAATCATGACGATATCCAAGCAATGATCATTATATAGGCATCACGTCCAAGATTAGTAGACCGACTCGTGACTACATCTACTACTATTACTCCACACATCGACCGCTATCCAGCATGCATCTAGTGTATTTAGTTCATGGAGAAACGGAGTAATGCAATAAGAACGATGACATGATGTAGACAAGATCTATTTATGTAGAAATAGACCCCATCGTTTTTTCCTTAGTAGCAACGATACATACGTGTCAGTTCCCCTTCTGTCACTGGGATCAAGCACCGTAAGATCGAACCCACAACAAAGCACCTCTTCCCATTGCAAGATAAATAGATCAAGTTGGCCAAACAAAACCCAAATATCAGAGAAGAAATACGAGGCTATAAGCAATCATGCATATAAGAGATCAAAGAAGACTCAAATAGCTTTCATGGATAAAAAGATAGATCTGATCATAAACTCAAAGTTCATCCGATCCCAACAAACACACCGCAAAAAGAGTTACATCATATGGATCTCCAAGAGACCATTGTATTAATAATCAAAAGAGAGAGAGAGAGAGAGAGAGAGAGAGAGAGGAAGCCATCTAGCTACTAACTACGGACCCGTAGGTCTACAAAGAACTACTCATGCATCATCGGAGGGGCAACAATGGAAGTGGTGAACCCCTCTGTGATGGTGTCTAGATTGGATCTGGTGGTTCTGGACTCTACGGTGGCTGGAATTGATTTTTGTCAACTCCCCTAGGGATTCTAGAATATTGGGGTATTTATAGAGCAAAGAGTCGGTTCAGGGGGCACCCGAGGTGGGCACAACCCAACAGGGCGCGCCTAAGCCTCCTGGCGCGCCCTGGTGGGTTGTGCTCCCCTCAGAGCACCGCCCCAGGCACTTCTCCGGCCCACTGGATGTCTTCTGGTCCAAAAAAATCCACAAAAAGTTTCGCTGCGTTTGGACTCCATTTGGTATTGATTTCCTGCGATGTAAAAAACATGCAGAAAATAGGAACTGTCACTTGGTACTATGTCAATAGGTTAGAACCAAAAAATGATATAAATGACTATAAAATGATTATTAAACATCAAAGGATGATAATATAACAGCATGGAACAATCAAAAAATTATAGATATGTTGGAGACGTATCAACATCCCAAGCTTAATTCTTGCTCATCCTCGAGTAGCTAAATGGTAAAAACAAACTTTTTATGTGGAATGCTGCCTAACATATCATCACATATTCTTTTCTTTATAGCATGGACATTTGGACTTTTATGTGTTTCAAAGCAATAGTCTAGTTTTGACATGAGATTTAAATACTCAAGCATATCAACAAGCAACCATGTCTTTCAAAATATCAACGCTAAAATAAGTTATCCCTAGCCCATCATGCTCAACCATTGATCCATTCATGAAACACACTCGCATATTAACTACACCAATACTCAAGTACGATCATAGTGCCTCCTAGTTGTGCTTTTATAAGAGAAGATGGAGACTCAAATTGAAAAATAAAAATTGCATAAAGTAAAGGAAAGGCCCTTCGCGGAGGGAAGTAGGGATTTTTAGAGGTGCTAGAGCTCAAAGCAAAAAATATAGAGATAAAAACATTTTGAGAGGCATACTTTTCCTACCAACGAAAACGACTTAGAGCTCCCAACACTTTCCATGCTAGATATATCATAGGCGGTTCCCAAGCAGAAAATAGAGTTTATTCCTTTTTCCACCATACTTTCACTTTCCATGGCTAGCCGAATCCATGGTTGCCCTCCATACCAACACTTTCCAAGGAATTTATTATTTGAAAACATAAAGTAAATTCATTTTTCATTTCAGGACTAGGCATCCCTAATACCTTTGCCTTACTCTCGTGCAATGACAAGTGAATAAACACTCATCGTGAGAATAACACATCTAGCATGGAAAATGTTGGCCACCCCTCACCGCCTCGCAGGCGGTATGAGCACACAAAAGAGAAATTTATTTTGAAGATTAGAGATGGCACATACAAATTTGCTTAGAACGGCAAAAGAATGCCGCATATAGGTAGGTATAGTGGACTCATGTGGCAAGACTTGTTTAAAGGATTTTGGATGCACAAGTAGTGATCATACTTAGTGCAAAATGAAGGCTAGCAAAAGATTGAGAAGCGACCAACCAAGAAACAAATAATCTCATAAGCAAGCATTAAGCATAATTAACACCGAATAATGCACCACAAGTAAGATGTAATGTCATTGCATGACTATTGACTTTTGTGCTTCCATAGGGAATCACAAACCTTAACACCAATATTCTTACTAAAGCATAATTACTCATCAACATGACTCACATATCACATCATCATATCCCAAAAACTATTACAAAAAATCAAGTTTATTTTGTCCAATGATCTTGATGAAAGTTTTTATTATATCCTTCTTGGATATCTACCACTTTGGGACTAATTTTCTTGTGTTGCTTTTGATAAGCTCAAACAAATATAAGTGAAGATCATGAGCCTAATATTTCTTTCTCTCAAATTAATTTAAGTGAAGTAAGAGAGTATTTCTTAAAATTTTACTAACTCTCAAATAAATCTAAGTGAAGCAAGAGAGTATTTCTTCAGAAATAACTAAGCACACTGTGCTCAAAAAGATATAAGTGAAGCACTAGAGCAAATCCATAGCTCATAAAAATTTAAGTGAAGCATAGAGAGCAATTCTAACAAGTCATGGCATAATTTTGGCTCTCTCAAATAGGTGTGTCCAGCAAGTATTCATGACTTAGAACACAAAGCAAAACAAACAAAGACTCAAGTCATACAAGACGCTCCAAGCAAAACACATAGTATGTGACGAATAAAAATATAGCTTCGAGCCAAATACCGATGGTCGTTAGAAGAAAGAGGGGATGCTGCTCGGGGCATCCCCAAGCTTAGTTGCTTGCTTATCTTTGGATAATAGCTTGGGGTGCCACGGGTATCCCCAAGCTTAGGCTCTTCTTACTCTGTATTCCTTCATCCATCGTAAGGTAACCAAAACCTTGAAAACTTCAATCACACAAAACTCAACAAAACCTTCGTGAGATCCGTTAGTATAAGAAAACAAATCACTACTGTAAATACTGTAGCAATCCAATTCATATTTTATTTTTGCATTATATCTATTGTATTCTAACTTTTCTATGGCAAGAACTCATTAAAGAAAACCATAGAATCATCAAAACAAGCACACAACGCAAAGAAAACAGAATCTTTCAAAAACAGAACAGTCTGTAGCAATCTGAATATTTCGAATACTTCTTAAACTCCAAAAATTCTGAAAAAATAGGACGGCCTGAGAAATTTGTATATTAATCTTCTGCAAAAAGAATTGGTATTTTATCACGCTCTGGTTAAAAATGAGAATTGTTTTCGTGAGCGCGGAAGTTTCTGTTTTTTCAGCAAGATCAAACAACTATCACCCAAGAAGATCCTAAAGGCTTTGCTTGGCACAAACACTAATTAAAACACAAAAAACACAATCATAACAGTAGCATAATTTTGCAAACACTCAAGAACAGAAATCAAAAAGTAAAAATAAATTTTAGATATTGATTTGCCTCCCAACAAGCGCTATAGTTTTACGCCCTTAGCTAGGCATAAAGAAAGGATCTAAGTTTTGTCATCCGTAGTTTTGGCAACCTTTGTGAGGGTTTTCTCAAACCCGAGCGGCTCTTTGCGCTTCCCTAAATTTTCAAGAAAAGATACCATCTTGAGATCCAAAATATCCAATTAAGATGTTTGAGGGGTTCATTATACTTTTGCAATTGATACTACCATTAAGATGTTTGAGGGGTTCATTATACTTTTGCAATTCAACCATATGTTTGTGTAAATCACCAAGTTTGTCCAACATTTGAACTCCCTCTGGGGTAAAAGAAAGACCCTTCTTTAAATGTGGAACACGCAAAATTCCTTCTAGTAATTCATAGGCAGCATTAGCATCAAGCTCAATAAAATTCCCTTTAGCGGCAAAATCTAAGAGTTGTATATGATGCAAGGCCAATCCTATGTAAAATTACGAAGCAAGATCTTAGCGCCCCCCTTTAAATTGCAAATACGACTGGATTCCAGAAGCCTATACCAAGCATCTTTCAAGATTTCTCCTTGTCTTTGCTTGAAGTATAGAATTTCAAAATCTGGTGACAAAGGAGGGGTACTCCCTCCGTCCCATAATGTAAGACGTTTTTTAACACTGCAATAGTGTCAAAAAGCGTCTTACATTATGGGACGGAGGGAGTAGACACGATAGCCATCAGGACTAGGAAGCAAGAAAATGGTGGACGAAAAAGAGGGCAAATAAAACGGCAAATTTTCTGAAGTGGGGGAGAGGAAAACGAGAGGCAAATGGCAAATAATGTAAATTGCAAGGAGATGATATTTGTGATTAAGAACCTGGTATATGTTGAAGATCCTCCCCGGCAACGGCACCAGAAATTGGCACGAGGCCGGGAGACTATCTTGACTTGATCTTCCCCAGCAACGGCGCCCGAAATTCCTGTTGATGTTTGCCTAAACTACGTCGGTATTTCCCCAAAGAGGAATGGATGATGCAGCACAGCAACGGTAGGTATTTCCCTCAATGATGAGACCAAGGTTATCGAACCAGTAGGAGAACCAAGCAACACAACGTAAACATCACCTGCACACGGATAACAAATACTTGCAACCTGACGTGTAAAAGGGGTTGTCAATCCCTTTCGGCTAACGGCGCCTAGAGATAGGCAAACGGACGTGAGAGAGTTGTAAATATTGATAGCTCGAACGCCAAGTAAAATAAATTGCATCAAGGTATTTTTGTATTTTTGGTTTAACAGATCTGAAAATAAAAGGCAAACAAAATAGATCGCAAAGGCAAATAATATGAGAAAGAGACCCGGGGGGCGTAGGTTTCACTAATGGCTTCTCTCGAGAAAATAGCAAATGATGGGTGAGCAAATTACTGTTGGGCAATTGATAGAACTTCAAATAATCATGACGATATCCAGGCAATGATCATTATATAGGCATCACGTCCAAGATTAGTAGACCGACTCCTGCGTGCATCTACTACTATTACTCCACACATCGACCGCTGTCCAGCATGCATCTAGTGTATTAAGTTCATGGAGAAACGGAGTAATGCAATAAGAACGATGACATGATGTAGACAAGATCTATTTATGTAGAAATAGACCCCATCATTTTATCCTTAGTAGCAACGATACATACGTGTCGGTTCCCCTTCTGTCACTGCGATCAAGCACCGTAAGATCGAACCCACTACAAAGCACCTCTTCCCATTGCAAGATAAATAGATCAAGTTGGCCAAACAAAACCCAAATATCGGAGAAGAAATACGAGGCTATAAGCAATCATCTATACCATTATATAGTGTGAGAATAACTTTGAATGTGAACCATCCGATCTGCGCATCCAATGGCCAGAATATGGCAAATCCCTACAACATGAGCCGTCGATCTCGGCATCCAACGGCTGAAAGGCGTACCTGCCTCGCTCTCCTATCATGCTCGCGTTCCTCCTAGTCCGCGGCCTTGCCTCCCCATGCACAGACCACTGCCTTTTCTTTGTCACTTCCAGGTTCCAGCCTCCTCGCTGTCCCCCATCTGAACAAATAAATATAAATACTCCTGCGTGTAGACAGAACAGACGGGAGAGTTCGGGAGAAAAATTGGGAAAGTTCGAGAGATGCGTAGACTTTCTCAGAGATGTGTGTACATGGACGTGTTGCAGACCAAGAAAGCAAGGCGTTCATGGGACTGCTCAGATGATTAAGTTGGGCATATTGAAATTCTCTTCTACATGACCGTGCGAGGCTTGAACGGATGGCCTAAATGAGTGCTCACGTACCTCTAAAACGGAAACTTATATATGCCTAAAAAGAATATAGAAACGGAAACACTAACGCCCACACATGTGGGCGTTTCTCAACTCACCCACACGTCTGGATCGTCGTTCACTGTCTTTTGCATGAATCTTGACATGAACAGGTAGATTTGGTGTGCCAGGTAGGACGGGGCTGGTGTGTGGGCGTTGGAGAGTTTGCCCACACGCCCGCACCACACTGTTTGCTAGCTGCGCTGTGTGGGTGAACTAGTGCATATAAGAGATCAAAGAAGACTCAACTAACTTTCATGGATAAAAAGATAGATCTGATCATAAACTCAAAGTTCATCCGATCCCAACAAACACACCGCAAAAAGAGTTAAATCATATGGATCTCCAAGAGACCATTGTATTGATAATCAAGAGAGAGAGAGAGAGAGAGGAAGCCATCTTGCTACTAACTACGGACCCGTAGGTCTACAAAGAACTACTCACGCATCATCGGAGAGGCACCAATGGAAGTTGTGAACCCCTCCGTGATGGTGTCTAGATCGGATCTGGTGGTTCTGGACTCTGCGACGGCTGAAATTGATTTTCGTCGACTCCCCTAGGGTTTCTGGAATATTGGGGTATTTATAGATCAAAGAGTCGGTTCAAGGGGCACCCGAGGTGGGCGCAACCCACCAGGGCGCGCCTGGGCCTCCTGGCGTGCCCTTGTGGGTTGTGCTCCCCTCGGAGCACCCCCCCCCCCCAGGCTCTTCTCCGGCCCACTGGATGTCTTCCGATCCAAAAAAAATCCACAAAAAGTATCACTGCGTTTGGACTCCGTTTGGTATTGATTTCCTGCGATGTAAAAAACATGCAGAAAACAACAACTGGCACTTGGCGCTATGTCAATAGGTTAGTACCAAACAAATGATATAAATGTTGGGAACGCAATAATTTCAAAAATTTCCTACGAACACGCAAGATCTATCTAGGTGATGCATAGCAACAAGCGGGGAGAGTGTGTCCACTTACCCTCGTAGACCGAAAGCAGAAGCGTTAGGTAACGTGTGTTGATGTAGTCGAACGTCTTCGCGATCCAACCGATCAAGTACCGAACGCACGGCACCTCCGCGATCTGCACACGTTTAGGTCGGTGACGTCCCTCGAACTCTAGATCTAGCTGAGGCCGAGGGAGAGTTTTGTTAGCACGACGGCGTGGTGACGGTGATGATGAAGTTACCGACGCAGGGCTTCACCTAAGCACTACGACAGTATGAACGAGGTGGAAATCTGTGGAGGGGGGCACCGCACACGGCTAAGAAATCAATTTGTGTGTCTTGGGGTGCCCCCTTGGCCACGTATATAAAGGAGGGAGGAGGAGGAGGCCGGCCTAGGAGGGGCGCGCCTATAGGGGGAGTCCAACTAGGATTCCCAATCCTAGTTGGAGTTCCCTTCCTTTTCCAAGAGGGGAGAGAGGGAAGGAGTAGGAGAGGGAGAAGGAAAGAGAGGGGGCGCCGCCCCCTCCCTAGTCCAATTCAGACTTGCCATGGGGGGCGCGTGGCCACCCCTTGAGGCCCTTGTCCCCTTTCCCGTATGGCCCATTAAGGCCCACTACTTCCCCCGGCGAATTCCCGTAACTCTTCGGTACTCCAAAAAATACCCGAATCACTTGGAACCTTTCCAATGTATGAATATAGCCTTCCAATATATCGATCTTTACATCTCGACCATTTCGAGACTCCTCGTCATGTCCGTGAGCTCATCCGGGACTCCGAACAACCTTCGGTACATCAAATCACATAACTCATAATAGAAATCGTCATCGAACGTTAAGCGTGCGGACCCTACGGGTTTGAGAACTATGTAGACATGACCGAGACACATCTCTGGTCAATAACCAATAGCGGAACCTAGATGCTCATATTGGCTCCTACATATTCTACGAAGATCTTTATCGGTCGAACCTTATGACAACATACGTAATTCCCTTTGTCCATCGGTATGTTACTTGTCTGAGATTCGATCGACGGTATCATCATACCTAGTTCAATCTCGTTACCGGCAAGTCTCTTTACTCGTTCCGTAATGCATCATTCCGTAACTAACTCATTAATCACATTGCTTGCAAGGCTTATAGTGATGTGCATTACCGAGAGGGCCCGGAGATACCTCTCCGACAATCGGAGTGACAAATCCTAATCTCGATCTATGCCAACTCAACAAACACCATCGGAGACACCTGTAGATCATCTTTATAATCACCCAGTTACGTTGTGACGTTTGATAGCACACTAGTGTTCCTCCGGTATTCGAGAGTTGCATAATCTCATAGTCATAGGAACATGTATAAGTCATGAAGAAAGCAATAGCAACAAACTAAACAATCATAGTGCTAAGCTAATGGATGGGTCTTGTCAATCACATCATTCTCTAATGATGTGACCCAGTTCATCAAATGACAACTCATGTCTATGGCTTGGAAACTTAACCATCTTTGATTAATAGGCTAGTCAAGTAGAGGCATACTAGTGACACTCTGTTTGTGTATGTATTCACACATGTACTAAGTTTCCGGTTAATACAGTTCTAGCATGAATAATAAACATTTATCATGATATAAGTAAATATAAATAACAACTTTATTATTGCCTCTAGGGCATATTTCCTTCAGTCTCCCACTTGCACTAGAGTCAATAATCTAGTTCACATCGCCATGTGATTTAACACCAATAGTTCACATCTTTATGTGATTAGTTCACATCTCCATGTGACTAATACCCAAAGGGTTTATTAGAGTCAATAATCTAGTTCACATCGCTATGTGATTAACACCCAAAGAGTGATCATGTTTTGCTTGTGAGAGAAGCTTAGTCATCGGGTCTGCCACATTCAGAGCCGTATGTATTTTGCAAATTTTCTATGTCTACAAAGCTTTGCATGGAGCTACTCTAGCTAATTGCTCCCACTTTCAATATGTATCCAGATTGAGACTCGGAGTCATCCAGATCGGTGTAAAAGCTTGCATCGACATAACTCTTTACGACGAACTCTTTATCACCTCCATAATCGATAAAACATATCCTTATTCCACTAAGGATAATTTTGACCGCTGTCCAGTGATCCACTCCTAGATCACTATTGTACCCTCTTGCCAAACTCATGGTGAGGTACACAATAGGTCTGGTACACAGCATAGCATACTTCATAGAACCTATGACTCAGGCATAGGGAATGAATTTTCATTCTCTTTCTATTTTCTGCCGTGGTCGGGTTTTGAGTCTTTACTCAACTTCACACCTTGCAACACAGGCAAGAACTCCTTCTTTTACTGTTCCATTTTGAACTACTTCAAAATCTTGTCATGGTATGTACTCATTGAAAAAACTTATCAAGCGTTTTGATCTATCTCTATAGATCTTGATGCTAAATATGTAAGCAGCTTCACCGAGGTCTTTCTTTGAAAAAACTCCTTTCAAACACTCCTTTATGCATTCCAGAAAATTCTACATCATTTCCGATCAACAATATGTCTTTCACGTATACTTATCAGAAAGACTGTAGTGCTCCCACTCACTTTCTTGCAAATACAGGCTTCACCGTAAGTCTGTATAAAACTATATGCTTTAATCAACTCATCAAAGGGTATATTCCAACTCCGAGATGCTTGCACCAGTCCATAGATGGATCGCTGGAGCTTGCACATTTTGTTAGCACCTTTAGGATTAACAAAACCTTCTGGTTGCATCATATACAACTCTTCTTTAATAAATCCATTAATGAATGTAGTTTTGATATCCATTTGCCAGATTTCATAAAATGATGCAATTGCTAACATGATTCGGACAGACTTCAGCATCGCTACGAGTGAGAAAATCTCATCGTAGTCAACACCTTGAACTTGTCAAAAACCTTTTGTGACATGTCTAGCTTTGTAGATAGTAACACTACTATCAGCGTCCGTCTTCCTCTTGAAGATCCATTTATTCTCTAGGGCTTTGCCGATCATCGGGCAAGTCCACCAAAGTCCACACTTCGTTCTCATACATGGATCCCATCTCAAATTTCATGGCCTCAAGCCATTTTGCGGAATCTGGGCTCATCATCGCTTCCTCATAGTTTGTAGGTTCGTCATGGTCTAGTAACATGACTTCCAGAACAGGATTACCGTACCACTCTGGTGCAGAACGTGCTCTGGTTAACCTACGAGGTTCGGTAGTAACTTGATCTGAAGTTTGATGATCATCATCATTAGATTCCTCACTAATTGGTGTAGGCATCACTAGAACTGATATCTGTGATGAACTACTTTCCAATTCAAGAGAAGGTACAATTACCTCATCAAGTACTACTTTACTCCCACTCACTTCTTTCGAGAGAAACTCCTTCTCTAGAAAGGATCCATTCTTCGCAACAAAGATCTTGCCTTCAGATCTATGATAGAAAGTGTACTCAACAGTCTCCTTTGGGTATCCTATGAAGACACATTTCTCCGATTTGGGTTCGAGCTTATCAGGTTGAAGCTTTTTCATATAAGCATCACAGCCCCAAACTTTAAGAAACAACAACTTAGGTGTCTTGCTAAACCACAATTCATATGGTGTCGTCTCAATGGATTTACATGGTGCCCTATTTAATGTGAATGTAGCTGTCTCTAATGCATAATCCTAAAACGATAGTGGTATATCGGTAAGAGACATCATAGATCGCACCATATCCAATAAATTACGGTTATGACGTTCGGACACACCATTACGCTGTGGTGTTCCAGGTGGCGTGAGTTGTGAAACTATTCCACATTGTTTCAAATGAAGACCAAACTCATAACTCAAATATTCACCTCCACGATCATATCGCAAAAACTTTATTTTCTTGTTACAATGATTTTCCACTTCACTCTGAAATTCTTTGAACTTTTCAAATACTTCAGACTTATGTTTCATCAAGTAGATATACCCATATCTGCTCAAATCATCTGTGAAGGTCAGAAAATAATGATACCCGCCGTGAGCCTCAACATTCATTGGACCGCATACATCAGTATGTATTATTTCCAAAAAGTCAGTTGCTCGCTCCATTGTTCCGGAGAACGGAGTCTTAGTCATCTTGCCCATGAGGCATGGTTCGCAAGCATCAAGTGATTCATAATCAAGTGATTCCAAAAGCCCATCAGCACGGAGTTTCTTCATGCGCTTTACACCAATATGACCTAAACGACAGTGCCACAAATAAGTTGCACTATCATTATTAACCTTGCATCTTTTGGCTTCAATATTATGAATATGTGTATCACTATGGTCGAGATTAAATAAACCATTTATATTAAGTGTATGACCAAAGAAGGTTTTATTCATGTAAACAGAACAACAATTATTCTTTGAGTTAAATGAATAATCATATTGCAAAAAACATGATCCAATCATATTCATGCTCAACGCAAACACCAAATAACATTTATTTTAGGTTCAACACTAATCCCGAAGGTAAAAGGAGTGTGCGATGGTGATCTTATCAACCTTGGAATCATTTCCAATACATATCGTCACCTCGTCCTTAACTAGTCTATATTTATCTTACAGCTCTTGTTTTCATGTTACTACTCTTAGCAACTAAACCAGTATCAAATACCGAGGGGTTGCTATAAACACTAGTAAAGTACACATCAATAACATGTATATCAAATATAGCTTTGTTCACTTTGCCATCCTTCTTATCCACCAAGTATCTAGGGTAGTTCCACTTCCAGCGACCATTCCCTTTGCAGTAGAAGCACTCAGATTCAGGCTCGGGTCTAGCTTTGGGTTTCTTCATGGGAGTGGCAACTTGCTTGCCATTCTTCTTGAAGTTCCCTTTCTTTTCCTTTGCCCTTTTACTTCAAACTAGTGGTCTTTGTTAACCATCAACACTTGATGCTTTTTCTTGATTTCTACGTTCGCCGATTTCAGCATCGCGAAGAGCTCGGGAATCATTTTCGTCATCCCTTGCATATTATAGTTCATCACGAGTTCTAGTAGCTTGGTGATAGTGACTAGAGAACACTATCAATCACTATATTATCTGGAAGATTAACTCCCACTTGATTCAAGCGATTGTAGTACCCAGACAATATGAGCACATGCTCACTGGTTGAGCTATTCTCCTCCATCTTGTAGGTAAAGTACTGTCAGAGGTCTCACACCTCTCGACGCGGGCATGAGTCTGAAATACTAATTTCAACTCTTGGAACATCTTATATGCTGCATGACGTTCAAAACGTTTTCGAAGTCCCAGTTTTAAGCCGTAAAGCATGGTGCACTAAACTATCAAGTAGTCCTCATATCAAGCTTGCCAAACGTTCATAACGTTTGCATATACTCCAGCAATAGGTCTGTCACCTAGCGGTGCATCAAGGACATAAATCTTCTGTGCAGCAACGAGGATAATCCTCAGATCACGGACCTAGTCCGCATCATTGCTACTATCATCTTTCGACTTAGTTTTCTCTAGGAACATATCAAAAATAAAACAGGGGAGCTATACGCGAGCTATTGATCTACAACATAGATATGCAAAATACTACCAAGACTAAGTTCATGATAAATTAAGGTTCAATTAATCATATTACTTAAGAACTCCCACTTAGATAGACATCCCTCTGGTCATCTAAATGATCACATGATCCATATCAACTAAACCATGTCCGATCATCACGTGAGATGGAGTAGTTTTCAATGGTGAACATCTCTATGTTGATCATATCTACTATATGATTCATGTTCGACCTTTCGGTCTCAGTGTTCCGAGGCCATATCTGCATATGCTAGGCTCGTCAAGTTTAACCCGAGTATTCTGCGTGTGCAAAACTGGCTTGCACCCATTGTATGTGAATGTAGAGCTTATCACACCCGATCATCACGTGGTGTCTCGGCACGACGAACTGTAGCAACGGTGCATACTCAGGGAGAACACTTATACCTTGAAATTTAGTGAGGGATCATCTTATAATGCTACCGCCGTACTAAGCAAAATAAGATGCATAAAGGATAGACATTCACATGCAATCAAAATATGTGACATGATATGGCCGTCATCATCTTGTGCCTTTGATCTCCATCTCCAAAGCATCGTCATGATCTCCATAGTCACCGGCTTGACACCTTTATCTCCATCGTAGCATCGTTGTCGTCTTGCCAACTATTGCTTCCACGACTATCGCCACCGCTTAGTGTTATAGTAAAGCAATTACATGGCGATTGCATTTCATACAATAAAGCGACAACCATAAGGCTCCTGCCAGTTTCCGATAACGGTTACAAAACATGATCATCTCATACAACAATTTATATCTCATCACGTCTTGACCATATCACATCACAACATGCCCTGCAAAAACAAGTTAGACGTCCTCTACTTTGTTGTTGCAAGTTTTACGTGGCTGCTACGGGCTTCTAGCAAGAACCGTTCTTACCTACGCATCAAAACCACAACGATTTTTCGTCAAGTGTGCTATTTTAACCTTCAACAAGGACCGGGCGTAGTCAAACTCGATTCAACTAAAGTTGGAGAAACTGACACCCGCTAGCCACCTGTGTGCAAAGCACGTCGGTAGAACCAGTCTCATGAACGCGGTCATGTAATGTCGGTCCAGGCCGCTTCATCCAACAATACCGTCGAATCAAAGTAAGACGTTGCTGGTAAGCAGTATGACTATTATCGCCCACAACTCTTTGTGTTCTACTCGTGCATATAACATCTACGCATAGACCTGGCTCGGATGCCACTGTTTGGGAACGCAGTAATTTCAAAAATTTCCTACGAACACGCAAGATCTATCTAGGTGATGCATAGCAAGGAGCGGGGAGAGTGTGTCCACGTACCCTCGTAGACAAAAAGCGAAAGCGTTAAGTAACGCGGTTGATGTAGTCGAACGTCTTCGCGATCCAACCGATCAAGTACCAAACGCACGGCACCTCCGCGATCTACGCACGTTCAGCTCGGTGACGTCCCTCGAACTCTAGATCCAACTGAGGCCGAGGGAGAGTTTTGTCGGCACGACTGCGTGGTGACGGTGATGATGAAGTTACCGACGCAGGGCTTCGCCTAAGCACTACGACAGTATGACCGAGGTGGAATTCTGTGGAGGGGGCACCACACACGGCTAAGAAATCAATTTGTGTGTCTTGGGGTGCACCCTTGGCCACGTATATAAAGGAGGGAGGAGGAGGAGGCCGGCCTAGGAGGGGCGCGCCTATAGGGGGAGTCCAACTAGGATTCCCAATCCCAGTTGGGGTCCCCTTCCTTTTCCAAGAGGGGAGAGAGGGAAGGAGTAGGAGAGGGAGAAGGAAAGAGAGGGGGGGGGCGCCGCCCCCTCCCTAGTCCAATTCGGACTTGCCATGGTGGGGGGCGCGGCCACCCCTTGAGGCCCTTCTCTCCTTTCCCGTATGGCCCATTAAGGCCCACTACTTCCCCCAGCGAATTCCTGTAACTCCCCGGTACTCCAAAAAATACCCGAACCACTCGGAACCTTTTCGATGTCCGAATATAGCCTTTCAATATATCGATCATTACGTCTCGACCATTTCGAGACTCCTTGTCATGTCCGTGATCTCATCCGGGACTCCGAAGAACCTTCGGTACATCAAATCACATAACTCATAATACAAATCATCATCGAACGTTAAGCGTGAGGACCCTACGGGTTCGAGAACTATGCAGACATGACTGAGACACATCTCCGGTCAATAACCAATAGCGGAACCTGGATGCTCATATTGGCTCCTACATATTCTACGAAGATCTTTATCGGTCAAACCGCATAACAACATACGCTATTCCCTTTGTCATCGGTATGTTACTTGCCCGAGATTCGATCGTCGATATCATCATACCTAGTTCAATCTCGTTACCGACAAGTCTATTTACTCGTTCCGTGATGCATCATTCCGTAACTAACTCATTAGTCACATTGCTTGCAAGGCTTATAGTGATGTGCATTACCGAGAGGGCCCAGAGATACCTCTCCGACAATCGGAGTGACAAATCCTAACTCAATCTATGCCAACTCAACAAACACCATCGGAGACACCTGTAGAGCATCTTTATAAACCCAGTTACATGTGACGTTTGATAGCACACCAAGTGTTCCTCCGGTATACGGGAGTTGCATAATCTCATAGTCATAAGATCATGTATAAGTCATGAAGAAAGCAATAGCAACAAACTAAACGATCATAGTGCTAAGCTAACGGATGGGTCTTGTCAATCACATCATTCTCTAATGATGTGATCCCGTTCATCAAATGACAACTCATGTCTATGGCTAGGAAACTTAACCATCTTTGATTAACGGGCTAGTCAAGTAGAGGCATACTAGTGACACTCTGTTTGTCTATGTATTCACACATGTACTAAGTTTCCGGTTAATACGATTCTAGCATGAATAATAAACATTTATCATGATATAAGGAAATATAAATAACAATTTATTATTGCCTCTAGGGCATATTTCCTTCAATAAAATGACTATAAAATGGTTATAAAACATCCAAGAATGATAATAAAACAGCATGGAACAATCAAAAAAATTATAGATACGTTGGAGACGTATCAATCACTGAACAACGGTCAAAATTATCCTTAGAGAACTAAGGAAATATTTTCTCGATTATGGAGGTGATAAAGATTTCGTCTTAAAGAGTTACGTCGATGCAAGCTTTGACACCGATTCAGATGACTATGACTATAAATCTGGATACATATTGAAAGTGGAAGCAATTTGTAGAGTAGCTCCATGCAGAGCATTGTAGACATAGAAATTTGCAAAATACATACGGATCTGAAAGGGATAGACCCGTTGACTAAACTTCTCTCACTAGCAAAACATGATCACACCTTAGTACTCTTTAGGTGTTAATCACATGGCGATGTGAACTAGATTATTGACTCTAGTAATCTCTTTGGGTGTTGGTCACATGGCAATGTGAACTATGGGTGTTAATCACATGGCAATGTGAACTAGATTATTGACTCTAGTGCAAGTGGGAGACCGAAGGAAATATGCCCTAGAGGCAATAATAAAGTTGTTATTTTATATTTCCTTATTCATGATAAAGGTTTATTATTCATTCTAGAATTGTATTGATTAGGAAATTAAATACATGTGTGAATACATAAACAAATACCCTGTCCCTAGTAAGCCTCTACTAGACTAGCTCGTTGATTAAAGATGGTTAACGTTTCCTAACCATAGACATGTGTTGTCATTTGATAACGGGATCACATCATTAGGAGAATGATGTGATGGACAAGACCCATCCGTTGCTTAGCATATGATTGTTCAGTTTATTGCTATTGCTTTCTTGACGTCAAATACATATTCCTTTGACTATGTGATCATGCAAATCCCGGATACCAGAGGAATACCTTGTGTGCTATCAAACGTCACAACGTAACTGGGTGATCATAATGATGCTCTTCAGGTATCTCCGAAGGTGTTTGTTGAGTTGACATAGATCGAGATTAGGATTTGTCACTCCGAGTATCGGAGAGGTATCTCTGGGCCCTCTCAGTAATACACATCATAAGAAGCCTTGCAAGAAAAGTGACTAAGGAGTTAGTTGCAAGATGATGTATTACAGAACGAGTAAAGCGACTTGCCAGTAATGAGATTGAACTAGGTATGAAGATAGCGACAATCGAATCTCAGGCAAGTAACATACCGATGGACAAAGGGAATTACGTATGTTGTCATAAGGTTCGACCGATAAAGATCTTCATAGAATGTGTAGGAGCCAATATGGGCACCCAATTTCCGCTATTGGTTATTGACCGAAGAGGTGTCTCGGTCATGTCTACATAGTTCTCGAACCCGTAGGGTCCGCACGCTTAACGTTCGTTGGCGATATAGTGTTATATGAGTTATATGGTTTTGGTGACCGGATGTTGTTCGGAGTCCCAGATGAGATGAAGGACATGACAAGGAGCTCCGGAATGGTCCGGAGGTAAATATTGATATATAGGACGATGATATTCGGACACCGGAAGAGTTTCGGAGTGCACCGGGTAGTCATCGGCTCACCGGAAGGGGTTCCGGACACCCCCGGTAGGTTTATGGGCCTAATGGGCCAAGGGGGGGACAGACCAGCCCACAAGGGGGCCGGTGTGCCCTTCCCTTGCCGGCCGGCGCTAGGGGAAGGAAAGGGGAGGGGTGGCCCCTCCTGCCTTTCCTCCTCATGTGAAAAAGGAAAGGGGGGGCACCCTCCCCTGCCTTTCCTCCCGCACATATACATGGTAGGACCCCAAGTGGGATTCGGCTCCACTTGGGGCGCCTCCAGGCTACCTCCTCCCTCCCCCACCTATATATATGTCGGAGGGGGGCGCCACACATAACCACGACAATCTCTTAGCCATGTGCGGCACCCCCCTCCACAGTTTTGTCCCTCGGTCATATTTTCATAGTGCTTAGGCGAAGCCCCGCGGGAATAGCATCACCACCACCGTCACCACGCTGTCGTGCTGCCGGAAATCATCCACTACATCGCCATCTTGTTGGATCAAGATGGCGAGGACGTCACTGAGCTGAAAGTGTGCTGAACGCGGAGGTGCCGTACGTTCGGTATTCGACCGGTTGGATCGCGAAGAAGTTCGACTACATCAACCGCGTTAACGAACGGTTCTGCTTATGGTCTATGAGGGTACGTAGACACACTCTCCCCCTCGTTGCTATGCATCTCCATGGATAGATCTTGTGTGTGCGTAGAATTTTTTTGTTTTCCATGCAACGTTTCCCAACAAAAGGTGTTGGTTATTTATGGTGGAAAATTGCCCTCAAACTCTTTCCTATTTATAAGGAGTATGCCATTTGCAAAGCTGGTAAGGGGAATTCTACTCTATTCTGGATTGATAAGTGGTTTGAGCAACCACTTAATTTGGCATACTCTGAGCTCTTCTGTTACACAAACTAGAAGGAAATTTTTGCAAGTTGTGATAGACTTAGATGATCTTGAACATATACTTTACAGACCCCTCTCTCATCAAGCATATCAGCAGTTCAACCAAATTTAGTCTATTCTTACTAACAAGTCTCAACAGGACCAGAGCATTCAAAGGATTTACCCATGGAAATGATACCAATATTCTTCCATGAAAATGTACAAGTTTATGTAGGTCCAAACACTACCCACAACATATTCAGACAACTCTCGAAATGTTCCTCCAGGCTTAGACACAAGATCTTTTCGGGTTGTTGCTTTATAGCAACCTCCATACAAGGAACCTATTACATCGAAAATCCCTGGAGAGCTATAATTTTGCACTTTGTGCATAAAACATTGAGGAGTCACACACACCTCTTCTAGGATTGCCCTTTTCTCGTCACCTCTTGGGATCATATCATGCACACTAAGAATAGAGGTATATCTTGCTATGGTGAAATCAATCTATCTATTCTTATTCTTTCGAGAGACATTGCATTGAACATTGTGATCATGGGCTATTGGGGTATTTCTCTTTAAGGAATGACAAGATCTTCAGACATGCAACACCTCACGTTCAGAGATGGATACATTATCTTAAGGGAGGGAAATTAGCAGCAGATATCAGAGCAAGGCCTATTATAGGAGAGAAGTTCAAGATTTGGATGGAGCAAAACTTGAAATTCCAGTTGCTCCCTGTTGCCTAGACTGGTATTGGTTGAGATGTTAAAACATTTGGTTGTCGTTGTACATATTACAATGAAAGAAAATTACCATAGAATGATTGTTCTATTGTTTTAGGGTAAAAAGGGGTTAAACCTCCTTTTTAAAAAGAAACAAATTAATAAGAAGCTATTTAGCACAAAGAATATACTCTTGCATCATGGTTGGAGGTGTAGTCCTATATAGGACCTCCTGCATCCAAGGCAACTCTTTATTTAGTTATTTTGTAACAAAATGTTTTTACGCTTTTCCCAAACTTTTTTGGTTGTGTGCATCTTATTATGAAGAGGCCAAGTGTGCAGTCGTTGATGTTGTATCCAATCGATGTAGTGTCTGAATGAAAATGCTCTTTTAACTATGAGAGGCAGGCCCATTTACCTATTTGAGGCAAAGTTGCTTTTAGTCAAATGGCTACTTTAAATTTTGCATGTCAAGTTTACATATTTTTTTAGAGAAAAGACGTCTGCATGACTTTATGTCTAAGGCTAAACATGGCAAAGAAAACCACACAAACACAACATACCACAAAGCAAAGGTTCAAGGTAACAATACCGGAACAAGTTCAAGCCAACATGGAAATAAAGGGCCCCATTCCACATATAAGAATTATGAGCAAAATAAAGAGGGGACAACTAGCCTGGCGCGTATGTCAAAGAAGTAGCAGATGCACACATGTTGTATATCATGAGGCCCATGTCATAAATGTCTTGCGATTTAGCAAGTAGCCGCCATTGTTGTGAGATAGCAACCAATATGTTTGGCAGGGAAAATAGGCTCAATTGTAGAGTAGTCCATAAAGACTAAGCAATAGCAGCAAAAGCAACCAAATAGAGACATGGAGAAAGGAGTGGGATAAATAACCCACAATTGGAAAATATTGGGGTCCCAATCGATGTTGAGCGAAGACAATACACAACTCCACATGAACATAGGCAAGAGACAGTTAAACAAAATGTGCTCCACATTCTCAATCTCTCCACAAAGAGTGCGGATAAATCTTATTTTTCAAAGGAATGCGAACCTTCTAAGTAATTATATCTATATAAATTCCTTTCCTCCATTACTAAGTACTCCCTCCGTTCCTAAATATAAGTCTTTGGAGTGGTTCCACTATGGACCACATACGAAGCAAAATGAGTGAATCTATACTCTAAAATGCATCTAGATACATCCGTATGAGGTTCATAGTGAAATCTCTACAAAGACTTATATTTAGGAATGGAGGGAGTACTTGTCACTGTAGCATCAAAATATTACTCATGCAACAATGCCACACTTGACTACTACAAGAAAAGCCAAGCAATAGGAGTACTAAGATCACTAATCCCATTTTCTCCCCTAACATTCGTCTCTAAGTGTTAGTGTCGACCAAACCTCCCACATTAGGATTGCCTGTTGATACTCCCTCCGTCCGAAAATACTTGTCATCAAAATGGATAAAATACGTCTAGATACATCCCCTTTTATCCATTTTGATGACAAGTATTTCCGGACGGAGGGAGTAGTTGATAAAGCTTGATGGAATCTTTTTTTTGGTTTTCAGTCAAGGGTGATATACCAACATCGAGAAGACATTAATTGCACCCGATCTTTGTGCACAATGTCAAGAGCTACTCAAGAGAACGAGGATGCACACAACCAAATTGTTAAAAAAAATAGTGATCCAAAACAAACAACAAACACCGAGCATCCCTTGATATTGCGTAGGGGGTGCAATAATGGTTCTCCAAAAAGTAATGCCTCTTGAAAGGAACAACACGCAAGCGTTGCCATTGCTAAATCCAATCAGTTGAGGGCAAATTATGGGTTTCCTGAAGATCAACTCCAATCAAACTCTAAACAATGCCTTCAACAAGGAAGAGTGCAAAAACTATCATTGCGAGATACAACAAATTATGTTTAAATATAGGGTTTTCACTCTGGAGCTCGAGAGAGGTACTCAATAAAACACCACCAACATGAAGTCACATGAGTTGTCACCATCACTTCCTAACCCGACCAAGATGAAGGTGACACACACAATCTCGTGCTGCACAATGCCACGTGACTTATAACCATGCGCACATGAGCTAACATGCCAACCATGACAAGAGCCACCTGCACAAGCATGAACATCCAACGACACACACGCAATGTGGATGACAGACCGTCTGACGAGAGAGAAAGGTCACCGGCATCGCTTAAAATCGCACATTAGGGATGCTCAAGTAGCATCTCACCTTCGCCTTCGGTGATAGCTAGTGGTAGATTTGGGCAAGGCGTCAACCCCCACATAATATGCCACGCTCTGCCACTTTCACAACCACGACCCTGCCACTGCTATCTCCGCTGCAACGCCTCTGGCACCACCGAAGCACCTCACACTGACACAAGATGATCAGCTCAAGCAAACAGATGTTGGGGGAGTCCACACATGTGGTCAGATGAGACATGCCACATCACAGGGAATCCAAATCCACAGACCAAGCAGTCGGGACATGGTTATCGAACTGTGGCCGCGTGATGTCTCCACCATGCCACCTGCCATCGTTGATCCACCCTACATGTCGCTGTTATGCACTGGCGGAGCGTCGGCGGGACCAAGGAGCCCCCCCCCCCCCCCCCTCCAAGTGAAAAATTGCAAGGATGTGCTCCTGCTAAGCCTAAACTCCCTCTAATCTCCCGGCCTCTCTAACCTCTCTAGCTATTTTGGCCCCTCCTTGGATTTCATTCACGCTCTGCCACTGCTGCTATGCATCACATCGCCCCAATCCCTCACACCGCCACAACAGACTATCGCCCTTCCAAGTGCTACTCGGCTGCCTCCATGAGGAGCCCCGCCGCCCCCTCGCCCGACGGTTGCTTCTGGAGGTGGTGAGGAGAGGTAGGAGTTAGGGAAAGGGGCGGCTATTGCAGTGCAGGGTTCGCCACCGAGTAGCCTTGAGGAGGGGCCGGGTGGGAGGGGGGGGGGCATTGTGTGCATGCAATGCCTTCCTATGTAGATTTCAACCTTGGAAAAAATTGCGAGGAAATGTAGAATTCAATCTTGGAGTGAAGAAAAAAAAAAGAATGCAGCCATACGCGTACATTATCCCCAACACCTGGGCATGCATGCAACAATTATTAGATAAAGCAGCTTTTGGTAGCTCGAAAGACAATGCTAGTTGAAATCAAATCAAAAGGACGTACGTACGTACCTTTGTTGGTCTGGCTGATGGGCCTGATATATTCCGGCTCGGGATTTTGTGTCGGACAATCTTACACGCAGTGGTACGCTGATCGACAAGTGTCGTTTGGCGGCAAAGGAAAAGGCCATGACGTGGCGACCGATGTCGATCCATGGCATCGATCGATCTGAGCTGATATGAGATGGACGGCCGGACAGGCTGGAAAGGAGATCGATATTGGTACGTCCGTACGTTGCTACTTTCTTTTGCTTCCCACCATTTCCGTGAGTGCTGCTGCTTTGCTTCAGCTAGCAGAACAACACGTGCCTGCAGACTCACACACATGCTGACATGTCGAACTCAATTTCACAGATAATAATGAGATAAAGCAACATCACTGTACTACCAAAGGAGCTTGCATGCATGCATGCCAGAGCGCGCGCGAGAGAGAGAGAGAGACCCCAGTCAGTTCACAGCCATTCTTTCGATCAAACACACATATGTGTGGAGTATATAATTTCGGCCGTGCTAGCTATAAACGAATCGTTGAAACAATCCAGCACAAGATTGATCTGTTGACTGACGAGACACGTGTGCAGTGGCATCTATTATTGGGTGGCTCCATGGCAGATGCAGGGCAAACCTGTGGTGGGCGTGCAATGCCTTTGTGCCGCCGCATCACCTCCCTACACGTACTACATTCCCGGGCCGGGCCTCTGTGTGCGTGCTGGCCAGCTGCATGCTATATAGCTTGCAAACACTAATGCGTGCTTGCTTTCGGCTACTTTTCTTCAACAGGAAAAGAAAAGAAGACAACATGCAATCGATCGAATGATCGATTAGATTTAGGTGTTTGGCTTGCTAGCTCAAGTCGAATATCTAACTTTTTTTATGGAAAACGCAATTTCATCGTGGCTTTAGAAATGGAAACTAGCCGATGGAAAACAATGTATTCGGGAGACCATGGTGATGATTAAGAACAAACTCTCACTGCCGCAGAAAAACATATTGATCTTTTTACTGGAAATAGTAGGAGAGGCTCCTACTATGCTATATCAATACACTCCTATAATAGATATTTACATGGCTGGGAGAAAAGTCCCCATAGAAATAAAGGAAAAAACAAAAAAAGAGAAAGCAGACTCTAAAGTGAGTTTACAAAATCGCTGACATCAGGGGACACTCTGTATTTAAGCCAGGAAAAATCAGCCTTAGATCTCTCAAGCCAAGCTCTATATGAAGGACTGATCTTGTTGAAAATGAAGTTATTTGTCTCCTTCCAAATATTCCAGGCAGTTATGGTGAAGATTTCAAAGAAAAGCCTACTAGAATAATTTTCCTTTGCCATGATCCTTGAGATGCCAGAAGTGTATGAGATTCCAATCTTTGACCAGCAAGTTTGGCTAAAAGAGCAATTAAAAATCAAGTGATCAATGGTCTCTTCCTCTTGAGAAGTGTATAGTATGCATGAGTCAATATGTCCAACCTTGTCTTCTTTTGAGCATGTTCCTTGTATTCAGTCAGTCTGCTAAAAGAAGCCACATGAACACCTTCCATTTCATTTGCAGTTTTGATTTCCATATCCATTTGAAATGCTCCTGACAAATGAATTGTCTATGACAGTGAATGTAGATATTTTTTGGCCGAATAAACATGGCCCCACGGGTAGGATCAATGATCAAGACTTTCTTACTCATAAATTTGTGGCGATTTAAGTCTGCCAATAGAGTCCAACTCACTGAGCCTCGGGAGACATCAGCAAACGAAATAGCGGACTTAAATCATTAGTCTCATAGTACAAATGAACTAAAATATCTTCAGTCTTGGTATATGAGTAGAGGCAGTCAAATTTTCACAGAGAATCAGACCATTCCAACTGTCATGCCAGATGGACAAATGTAGACCATTCCCTACCTCACATTTGGCGACTCCTCTATAGACATGCATAAATTTAACCAGAGTC
Source organism: Aegilops tauschii subsp. strangulata (assembly GCF_002575655.3). NCBI lineage: Eukaryota > Viridiplantae > Streptophyta > Magnoliopsida > Poales > Poaceae > Aegilops > Aegilops tauschii. The sequence goes on along the minus strand of NC_053041.3, from coordinate 278,630,641 downwards.
TATCACCAAAAGGAACCGCATTTAGGAAGAGCGGAGGGACAATACCAGTATAGTATGATTCCCAAAGTAATTTGACTCACTGAAGATCTGCATAATTATAAATTTATCCAAGAACTTCAGGAGGAGAGCTTGATTATGAACTTTAATTTTGATCAATCCGAGACCTCCCTTATCTTTGGGACATCACACTCTTTTCCAAGCGACCCATGAATTAAAAGATTCACCATGTGTTCATATTTTTTTGTCCATAAACATCTTCTCCGGATCTTGTGGAAAGTTTCAAGAAATTTCATCGGCAGCTCCAAAGTGCAAGATGAAAAATGTGATCATGGAGGACTACCGAATTTATGAGTTTGATTGTCTGACCATATCACATAAGACCCGTGGTACTGGAGATGTGACTCCACCCGATCAATTAAGGGCATAAACTCAGTCATGGTAGGTTTACCAGTACCAAGTGGTAATCCAAGATAAGTAAACAGAAGGGAATCCAGAACACAACCAAAGACATTAGCTAGATGTGAAGCCTTCTCACCAGAAATATTGATAGGAATTAGATTTGACTTTTGGAAGTTAATCTTTAGCCCAGTCAAGATGGAAAAATCATTAAGAACACCTTTAAGATTTGCAAGTTGAATTGGGCAAGCTGGCATAATTAAGATAATATCGTCCACGTATTGCACAATAGGATGCACACGCAATCGAGAGATGGGAAGATGCAATCTACCTTCAGTGTGCTCATTATTAATTATGTATTGCAGAAGATACATAGCCAAGATGAATAAAAGCGGCGAGAGTGGGTCCCCTTGGCATACACCACGCTTGCAATGAAAACTCTTTACATGGATAGCTGTTAGGAGAACAGAAGAATGACTAGAAGAAAAGATACAATTTATCCAATGCCTCCATTTCAAATCAAATCCTAGTTTCTCAAGCATCATTACTAGAACATCATGTTCAATCAAATCAAACGCTTTTTCAAAATCTAACTTGAGAATGGTCACTTCATTTCCGGATTTCTGACACTGAAAAATGTACTGAAGGCCCATGCCAGACACTCATTAATTGTTCTCCCTTTAATAAACATGTATTGGTTCGCATGTAACACAAACAAAATAACTTCCAGTAGATGGTCAGCTAACACTAGTACATGAACCCCCTACTAGCTGCGTGCAGGATAGCCCACCAATCATGTTCTGAGTGGATGCCACCGGTGTGATGCTGCTGGTAAGGTTAGAGTACTAGAGTGTGTCCCGCACGCGGCTACTATGCTACTTACTAGCGGTGTGTTGTCTCTCGGAACGCTGCTAGGTTGTATAGGACTGGTGACGTTCTATTTCCTTAAACATCGCTGATGTCAGAGCTAGTCCCAGTGTGCCATGTATACGAATGCTTCTAGTTTGGGATAAACTAGCAACGTCCTACTAATAACAAACACGACTACCTTGTTTTGCGGGGATAACAGAAATACTACCACATTAGTGTTTTTTCTACAACATTTGCAGATTTCGTACATACATAAATAATAAGGAGTATGCAACTAAATAGTGAATGTTATTATGCAATACATTATACATGAATCCAACATATATAGGAAGATTACATAGCAAATGATGGCAGCATTTATGAACTGGCAAAGGTCTATTTTTTTGCCCACGGCAGCATCTATGAGCCAAAGGGCTCATTTTATTGTCATGCTAGAGTCATCATGTCTCGATAGGTGTAACAAGCTTAAGTTCTGACTTACACAAAAGGTACGATAAGGGCTACATAGTCGAAGTGTTGAAGTCGCTATGCTGCCGCTCCATGCTACCTATCCCACAGCTTCTCGACGTCATCATACATCCCCTTCTTGTTGGCACCATAGTTGTTGATGACGGATGCAAGGGTGCTCTGCATCTGTCTAAACTCAACTCGAATATCATTCTGTGTGAGAGTGGCAAGGGTCCCCCCCCTAGTTAGTGATGTCATCCTTTCTTGTGAAGGTTGTATGCTTCCACATGCAATCAACCATGTGGTTCATGATGTAGTAGGCAGACGTATGACTTCTCTCATTTTGTTGTTGCATGCAACATAAGGTTGTGTTGTGGGCAAAGCATGCCAAGCCCAAGCTGTTTTTCATTTTGAATTCTAGTTTTATCGGTCCTACATTGTTCTCAAATTGTATGAGAGCATCATCAATAACTGATTTCAGATTGTTGTAGTCTTTCTTGATCCGTTGATGCGAATCCAAGAAATAAGAGTTGCAAGTCTTTAGGGATTGCTTGTCATTGCGCAAACAGTCAAACAAATTGAAGCAGTAACTATCGTCAATATTTGTATGATGAGAGGATATATACTATACCCCCACTACAAAACCTTCTCTGTTCAGTGACAAAACCCTGGTGACGAAACATGAAACGTCGCAAAATCATTTTCTACGACGGCCCACTGTCATGAGGTGTTTTCCTCCTGGGGAAGCGCCCTTGGCAACTTCGGCGACGTTGTGGCCTAATTTTGGGCGACATTTTTATTCGTCGCTAAGTCTGGGATGGTTTAGTGTCACAGAAATTATTGGAGCGGCGCTATCAGGAGTTATTTCAGGATATTAGCAAGAAAATGACACATGTCAGCGTCTGTGCAGGCTACGTTTAAGCGGCGGCCCAGATGTGTGTTTGCAGGTTGCCTAGAGGCGTGTCTACAGCTAGCGTTGAGGCATGCGAGTAGGCCGTGTCAGAGATTCTTATCGAAAGATGTGCCTTTAACCAGCGGATGTCGCGCCGCCGTGGTAGTCTGTGCATACTGAAGGAGTGGGATGAGGCCCCAGCAGCCTTTGACCACCCCTCTGGTTGCCTATCCAACCACCTCTCCTTAATGGCAAGCTCACCTACGACGGGCTATAAGGTAGCGGCCGTCCCTTCTGTCGCACCATTCCCATCGCTAGTCCAGCACAAACACCTCGTCCATGGCGCACCCCTAGTCTTCTATTTTGGTGTCGTTGAGGAGGTGGAGGAGAAAGAGAATCCTATGCCCCCCCTAGGGGGCGGTGGACAAGGCGCTGGAGGAGGTTGCACAGATGGAGGCGGAGGTTGCGCAGATTGGCGCGCCCGTGCCGGCGCCAACTCCGGTGCCCATGCCCGTGCCACTACATGTGCTCGCGCCCGCGCTTAACGCAGATGATCTTCTCAAGTGGTTTGAGGCCGCCCAAGCCGCATTGTACGACATTGAATTGGGCGGACATGGCGGTGGTGCCGGTCATGGCGCCGGACGTGGACGTGGCGGCGTCCATGGATCGACGGGCTTCTTGGCCATGGCCACGGCTGCAACTAGGTGGTGACCATGGCCGCAACCAGAACTAGGTGGTGATTGTGGATGTGGCCACAATGATGCAGTGACCATGGCTGTGGCTAGAACTACGCGGTGACCGTGGTCCTGGCCACAACTACGCCGTGGCCATATGGCTATATTAGTTTGTTATAATAGTTTGTACTATTAGGTGTTGTTTTAGATGGTGTCGCAGTGCGATAATTTTGGGAGGAATTCAACTATGTTCGGCTTTATCTTAGCAACGATTTTAAAATTATGTGACAAAGAGGTTACTAAGTTTCTGTGTACTGCAATGTCTGAAATTCAAGCAAATTTCAGTGAAAGTGAAATCGATATTGTGTACCACTGATACTTTCCACTTATAAAGGCATATGCGTTGTCAGCATTTTCAAGTCATGCATCATTAGTTGTTTTTATTTGCAAGAGTGTTGCACTATGACCGTGTTCACAAGAATGACATGCGTATCGTACCATATAGTTAAAATCATTTCAGTACGGAAGCAAATAATTAACACGATACTTAGCATGCAGTACTTCACAATCTCATCATCCACATATACTTATGTGATACTCCACATACACTAGTTGACATACAGTACTTAACAATCCGGATTCTAGGAAATCATTGGCTGGAACTGCATCACACCATGTCGTCAATTAACAGGAAAAGCCCTTTAGTTCTTTCGTACAACATCATCATAACATTGGCTCCCTTTTCAAATGTGGACGCACTGCCATCACAACCTCCCACTACTAGGGAAATGCCTAACAGTAGCGCTGGTTTTTCGGCTAGCAGTAGTGCGGGAGACCGCGCTACTGCTACGACGCTATAGCTAAATGGTAGCAGTAGCGTTCGTTCTCCTGCGCTACTGCTATATCTACTTAGCAATAGCGCTTTTTTAAGAACGCGCTACTGGTAGTTAGTAGCAGCGCCGCTCTACCCATGCTACTACTATTATTATGTATTCTATTTCTTTTTATTTTATGTCGTACTCATACACCATTATACAAGTTTTCATACAGTATCAATTTAGAGATTGTTATTACATCATAACGAGTTATTACATCATTGGGTGAAAGAACCGCGGATTAGGAAAATTGAAACTAATCCGCAGTTCTTTCACCCAATGATATAATAACTCATCATCATCATCATCATCGTAATATCATTAACAACTTATCATCATAATACATCATTGTCATATAGGCAAAACTGGAGGCATATCCACATCCACCCAGATGTCGATATCATCATCATCATCTTCTTCGGGACGAATATCAAATGTTATTTGCATACCCTCGTCAAATCCATATGCCTTGCAGAGAGATTCCCAATTAGAGCAACCGAAATGGGAGTGATTGGCCGCATTCACTGGTGCGCGTCGGTTCTAAACAAACGGTTTTTTACCCATTTCCGCGACGGCATTTGGAACCGTCGCCAAGTGAGTGTGGGTGATAGGGGGGTCCTTCCCACACGACCCAGAAACCGTCGGGGATAGGGAGCCTTGATGCATACAGTTGTCCCTATATAACCGTTTCCGATATCTCGAATATCCCAAACGCTTCATCCTTGCTACTCGTTTGTGCTTGCATTGCCATCGCAGTCGGAGTTTTGTGGTTCTGCCTAAAACCAGGCAGATTCTAGGCACGGGAGCTTTCCAGGCAGATTCCAGACACGGGAGATTTACGATGCCTGGCACATCACAAACAGTTCATGATTATAAACCGTGTACGATAGGTAGATAATCACACACATTTAGTTTTCCCGCATCGTATGTGATAGTGTCTGACATCACACACGCTTTGCGAACGGCAACTGTGTGCATGCTTGCACACGTTTCCTCTCTGTGAACCGTCTCGGATTATGGTGTGTATCGCAAACGTTTGTGTTACCAATCGTGTGTGCCGTAATGACCTGCACAACGTAATTTCGCCCTAATTTAATTGTTGCTATTTAAAATTGTACCTAATTTAAACTTGAAAGTAGGCTATAGCTTTATTCATATCCGTTAGGTTCAAACAACCAATGCATTATTCGATTCATAGGTACATATGTTTAAGAATTACATAAGCACCAAATAAAGAATGATGTACCAAGGTTCTATACTTGTACTATTATAGATGGTAAAGAAAGAGGCGACAGACATTCCAGTTGCTGAACAAGGTGAAGCGGAATGGCCCTATTGTGCTCTCCTGGATGCAGAAGGCATGCAGGACTCTAGTCCAACCCATTGTGATGGCCGGCCACCAATCATGTAGTTTGAGAGGTAATCTTGAGTAAACTGCTTCAGGATCTACTGCAAAAGAAAAAATATTCAGATATTGTCATCTAACACAACTCATTACGAGCAGTAAAAAGAAGGCTACAGGGTTCTTACTTGCCATCCTGCAGTTCACTGTTGTCTTGCATAAAGTGTAAACAAATAGTTCGATTGACATCTTTTGACCCATTTTAGTAACAATCTTTATCAGTTTCCTCACTTGATGTTGGTTCATGAATATCTCATTGCCCCATGCGCAGAAAGGGTCGAAGTGTGGATCTTTGGCCATGATATGTGTACCTAAAAGCACCAAGTTAATATTAGAAGCTAAACAACAATTGAAAAATGATGTAGTACAACATTCCATCCATCCCATTATATAAGATTTTATTACATGTATATCTAGACATCATCAGAACATTAAGGTAACACTCTTCCTTGTTGCTATGTAGCCTGGGATTGCATATTTAGTCATTCAGTACAATGCATGTAGCTAAACAAAAATTGCAAAAGGAAAAGGCATGTTAACTACAATATCCTTAACAGCAACCAAATATCGTAATTCATAGTGGTATTGTTGAAACTGTTATTAATGAAATTAAACTGCACAGCAAATAGTTGCACATATAGAGCATCACATTGTGAAGAACTAAAATAAACAAGTCATAAGGACATCTGTAGGCGATCCTTAAAAAGTTAAAAGGACTAAAACCCTTAGTGGATATATATATATACTCCAGCAATTTTTGGCCTTTTCTAGTCGATCCCCTAAACTTAAGGTTGTAAACTTCAAATTGATCAAGTTCAAAGCAGGTTCAACCGAAAATAGCATGCATTCAAACATAAACATAGATAGTTTTGCATAACCGAACATAAAACATAAATTTGAACTAAGCTAAACTACTTTCGGCCAAAGTAGAGGTCGAGCCAATCCTTCCTCGTCATGTACGGTGTGCCGCGAGCCGGGTCCGGGCCAGTACCGTCGTCGGGGTCGTTGGGGAAGGCACTCCTCCACTTGTCGATGTCGAACTCCTCATCCTGGGGGCCCACCTCGACGCCCTCCGCGCCGCCGTCACTGCCGCCTTCGACCTCATCATCAGAGGAGAGCGCGATAACCTCGCCGCCCTCCGCGCCGCCATCCTTGCCGCCTTTGACCTCGTCATCGGAGGAGAGCGCGATAACCTCGCCGCCCTCCGCGCCGGCAAAGATCGCCCGCTCCGCCTCCACGAGCTCCGGGTGCTACCGGCGGAGCTCTTGCATGTAGGCCTCGTCGGCGGCCTCGGCCTCGAGACGCTCCCACGCCTCACGGTCCTCCCGCGCCATAGCCGAGCTCACCACCCCTGGCTCCGGCGGAACGAGGTGGACCGGACGTGTGCCGAAGGGGAAATTGAGCCTAGCCGCCGCGCCGTGGTAGCGGACCTGCCAGCGGTCGTACTCCAGGGCTGCGAGCTCGGCCATGTGGAAACTACCGAGCCACCGGTGGGTGTGGGTCTCTCGATCTGTAATCTCGGCGACCCACGTCCCCCACCGCCGCTGCCGGACCCCGAGGTAGGACTTTGTCGGTTGCCGGGTCCGGGGGAGGACGGGGAAGTCCTCGAACCGGCGTAGGGGCGCGGCGACGGGCGGATCGGGGGACCGGCGATGGCGGATCAGGCCCGCGGAGGACGACGGTGACACCTCGGTGGCCACCTCGCCGACGTCGGGCTCCCCGACTACTCGAGCTCCCCGGCACACAGGTAGAGGTTGAGGACGGAGGCGCCGGCGATGGCGGCGACCTACCAATGGTTTTGAGGGTTGTGTGTGTCTGTGTCGGCGGAGGTTGTGTTTGAGGAAATACTGCGGCAACTGAAAATTTTACTAGGCGGGAGTAACAAGGCGGGGCTATTGAAAATTTGGATCAAGGGCGAGCAGATATTTTTGAGATTGCGAGGGATGTAGAGGCGGGAGTAAAATGCCGGGGCTACTGAAATTTTGAATCAAGGGACAGAAGTAGAGAGGGACGCAGAGGCGGGAGTTTTGGGGGAGGGAGCTAGTGTGCTTGACACGCCGGCTGTGGACTGTCGCCGACGCACCTTCTCGCGTAAGCCATAGGCATACTATACACCGATGGTGCTCTAAGATATTTTGTAATACATCTCACACGGTTGGTGCGAATAAACTGTGTGGGATCTACTTGATTTGAATTACAAAATGGGGTCACAGCGGCAATGGACGGTGTTTGAATTGCTAGACCTTTTATCTGCAGTGAACATGCAACTGTATGTGTGTCATAAAAGAATTGGAATTATTCCGGGTTCGTTTGGACATTTCATAAATTAAACTTGTTTTCTAGCCATTTCAGGTGCACAATTCAAAATTAAACTACATGCACATGCTCCGGTGCATACAAATTGGTTGAAAAATCAAATATGTGTCCTTCAGTGCATGCTTAGGTCCCATGGAAGAAATGGGAATGAATTTTTTGGGGTTCGTTTGGCCTTTTTATACATTAACTGGGTTTTCTAGGCATTTTATGTGCATAATTCATATTTGAACTACAAGCACATGCTCTAATATGCACTAAAGTTGGTTTAAAAATCACATGTGTGTCCTTGGGTGAATTTCTAGGTCCCATGCAAGAGATGGGAATGAATTTCAAACACCAGGGCACTGTTGATTGCTGGCAAAACGTTGAGATACCTGGTTTTTAAATTCTAGGAAATCCAAAACTCGTCTGAAATTCATGAAACTTGGCATGCTATCATGCAGCGGCATCAACATGCTGTGGTGAAAATTTTGTCCCATTTGGGGCAGGTTTGGGTATAAGCTTCTCACAACCCAGAGCTTCTCACAACAAGCATGATGGTTTCGATAGGGAACGTACCACCTTTGGGGACCAGACGATATCCGTTGCCTCTTATTGCTTTGAAAAAATTTCTAGTGTAAACATAGAACAACAGGAGTGTTGTGTTCAATCTTGGAATTTTTCGGGGTTCGTTTGGCCTTTTTTATACATTAACTGGGTTTTCTAGGCATTTTATGTGCATAATTCAAATTTGAACTACAAGCACATGCTCCAATGCACCAAAGTTGGTTGAAAAATCGCATGTGTGTCCTTGGGTGAATTTCTAGGTCCCATGCAAGAGATGGGAATGAAATTCAAACACCATGGCACTGTTGATTGCCGGCAAAATGTTGAGATGCCTAGTTTTTAAATTCTAGTAAATCCAAAACTCGTCTGAAATTCATGAAACTTTGCATGCTATCATGGAGCGGCATCAACAAGCCGTGGTGAAAATTTTGTCCCATTTGGGGCAGGTTCGGGTATAAGCTTCTCACAAACCAGAGCTTCTCACAACAAGCATGATGGTTTAGATAGGGAACATACCACCTTTGGTGACGGGACGATATCCGTTGCCTCTTATTGCTTTCAAAAAATTTCTAGTGTCAACATAGAACAACATGAGTGTTTTGTTCAATCTTGGAATTTTTCGGTGTTCGTTTGGCCTTTTTATACATTAACTGGGTTTTCTAGGCATTTTATGTGCATAATTCAAATTTGAACTACAAGCACTTGCTCCAATGCACTAAAGTTGGTTGAAAAATCACATGTGTGTCCTTGGGTGAATTTCTTGGTCCCATGCAAGAGATGGGAATGAAATTCAAACACCAGGGCACTGTTGATTGCCGGCAAAACAATGAGATGCCTAGTTTTTAAATTCTAGTAAATCCAAAACTCGTCTGAAATTCATGAAACTTGGCATGCTATCATGGAGCGGCATCAACATGCCATGGTAAAAAATTTGTCCCGTTTGGGGCAGGTTCGGTTATAATTAAGCTTCTCACAAACCAGAGCTTCTCACAACAAGCATGATGGTTTCGATAGGGAACGTCCCACCTTTGGGGACGAAACGATATCCATTGCCTCTTATTGCTTTCAAATATTTTCTAGTGTCAACATAGAACAACAGGAGTGTTGCGTCAATTTTTATGATTTTTCGGGGTTCGTTTGGACATTTTTATGCATTAACAGGGTTTTCTTGGCATTTTATGTGCATAATTCAAATTTGAACTACAAGCACATGCTCCAATGCACTAAGGTTGGTTCAAAAATCTAATATGTGTCCTTGGGTGAATTTCTAGGTCCCATGCAAGAGATGGGAATGAAATTCAAACACCAGGGCACTGTTGATTGCCGGCAAAATGTTGAGATGCCTAGTTTTTAAATTCTAGTAAATCCAAAACTCGTCTGAAATTCATGAAACTTTGCATGCTATCATGGAGCGGCATCAACAAGCTGTGGTGAAAATTTTGTCCCATTTGGGGCAGGTTCGGGTATAAGCTTCTCACAAACCAGAGCTTCTCACAACAAGCATGATGGTTTGATAGGGAACATACCACCTTTGGTGACGGGACGATATCCGTTGTCTCTTATTGCTTTCAAAAAATTTCTAGTGTCAACATAGAACAACATGAGTGTTTATTTCAATCTTGGAATTTTTCGGTGTTCGTTTGGCCTTTTTATACATTAACTGGGTTTTCTAGGCATTTTATGTGCATAATTCAAATTTTAACTACAATCACTTGCTCCAATGCACTAAAGTTGGTTGAAAACTCACATGTGTGTCCTTGGGTGAATTTCTTGGTCCCATGCAAGAGATGGGAATGAAATTCAAACACCAGGGCACTGTTGATTGCCGGCAAAACAATGAGATGCCTAGTTTTTAAATTCTAGTAAATCCAAAACTCGTCTGAAATTCATGAAACTTGGCATGCTATCATGGAGCGGCATCAACATGCCATGGTAAAAAAATTGTCCCGTTTGGGGCAGGTTCGGTTATAATTAAGCTTCTCACAAACCAGAGGTTCTCACAACAAGCATGATGGTTTCGATAGGGAACGTCCCACCTTTGGGGACGAAACGATATCCATTGCCTCTTATTGCTTTCAAATATTTTCTAGTGTCAACATAGAACAACAGGAGTGTTGTGTCAATTTTTATGATTTTTCGGGGTTCGTTTGGACATTTTTATGCATTAACAGGGTTTTCTTGGCATTTTATGTGCATAATTCAAATTTGAACTGCAAGCACATGCTCCAATGCACTAAGGTTGGTTCAAAAATCTAATATGTGTCCTTGGGTGAATTTCTAGGTCCCATGCAAGAGATGGGAATGAAATTCAAACACCAGGGCACTATTGATTACCAACAAAACATTGAGATACTTGGTTTTTAAATTCTAGTAAATCCAAAACTCGTCTGAAATTCATGAAACTTGGCATGCTATCATGGAGCGGCATCAACATGCCGTGTTAAAAAATGTGTCCCATTTGCGGCAGGATCGGGTATATGCTTCTCACAAACCAAAGCTTCTCACAACAAGCATGATGGTTTCGGTAGGGAACGTCCAACCTTTGGGGACGAAACGATATCCATTGCCTCTTATTGCTTTCAAAAAATTTCTCGTGTCAACATAGAACAACAGGAGTGTTGTGTCTATTTTTGGGTTTTTTCGGGGTTCGTTTGGACATTTTTATGCATTTACTGAGTTTTCAATGCATTTATGTGCATAATTCAAATTTGAACTACATGCACATGCTCCAGTGCATATAAATTGGTTGAAAAATCAAATCTGTGTCCTGGGGTGCATGCTTAGGTCCCCTGCAAGAAATGGGAATGAATTTCAAACACCAGGGCACCGTTGATTGCCGACAAAACATTGAGATGCCTCATTTTTAAATTCTAGTAAATCCAAAACTCATCTGAAATTCATGAAACTTGGCATGCTTTCATGGAGCGGCATCAATATGCCCGGGTAAAAAATTTGTCCCGTTTGGGGCAGGTTTGGGTATATGCTTCTCACAAACCAGAGTTTCTCACAACAAGCATCATGGTTTCGGTTGGGAACGTCCCACCTTTGGGGACGAAATGATATCCACTGCCTCTTATTGCTTCCAAAAAATTTCTCGTGCCAACATAGAACAACAGGAGTGTCGTGTCAATTTTTGTGATTTTTCGGGGTTCTTTTGGACATTTTTATGCATTAACTGAGTTTTCAATGCATTTATGTGCATAATTCAAATTTGAACTACATGCACATGCTCCAGTGCATATAAATTGGTTGAAAATCAAATCCGTGTCCTTGGGTGCATGGTTAGGTCCCATGCAATAAATGGGAATGAATTTCAAACACCAGGGCACCGTTGATTGCTGACAAAACATTGAGATGCCTGGTTTTTAAATTCTAGTAAATCCAAAACTCGTCTGAAATTCATGAAACTTGGCATGCTATCATGGAGCGGCATCAACATGCCGTGTTAAAATTTTTGTCCCATTTGGGGCAGGATCGGGTATATGCTTCTCACAAACCAGAGCTTCTCACAACAAGCATGATGGTTGCGGTAGGGAACGTCCCACCTTTGGGGACGAAATGATATCCATTGCCTCTTATTGCTTTCAAAAAATTTCTCGTGTCAACATAGAACAACAGGAGTGTTGTGTCAATTTTTGGGTTTTTTGGGGTTTGTTTGGACATTTTTACGCATTAACTGAGTTTTTAATGCATTTATGTGCATAATTCAAATTTGAACTACATGCACATGCTCGAGTGCATATAAATTGGTTGAAAAATCAAATCTGTGTCCTCGGGTGCATGCTTAGGTCCCACGCAAGAAATGGGAATGAATTTCAAACACAAGGGCACCGTTGATTGCCGGCAAAACATTGAGATGCCTCGTTTTTAAATTCTAGTAAATCCAAAACTCATCTGAAATTCATGAAACTTGGCATGCTTTCATGGAGCGGCATCAACATGCCCGGGTAAAATTTTTGTCCCATTTGGGGCAGGTTTGGGTATATGCTTCTCACAAACCAGAGCTTCTCACAACAAGCATCATGGTTTCGGTTGGGAACGTCCCACCTTTGGGGACGAAACGATATCCACTGCCTCTTATTGCTTCCAAAAATTTTCTCGTGCCAACATAGAACAACAGGAGTGTTGTGTCAATTTTATTGATTTTTCGGGGTTATTTTGGACATTTTTATGCATTAACTGAGTTTTCAATGCATTTATGTGCATAATTCAAATTTGAACTACATGCACATGCTCCAGTGCATATAAATTTGTTGAAAAATCAAATCTGTGTCCTTGGCTGCATGCTTAGGTCCCATGCAATAAATGGGAATGAATTTCAAACACCAGGGCACCGTTGATTGCCGACAAAACATTGAGATGCCTGGTTTTTAAATTCTAGTAAATCCAAAACTCGACTGAAATTCATGAAACTTGGCATGCTATCATGGAATGGCACCCGACATGATGTGGTATATTTCATGTCCATTTTGAGAGAAGGCGCACTCGAATAATGACAGACAACAAAGGCATTTTGAAAAAGGGACAATTCCATTTCTCCCCCTAACTTGAACCCACATCTGGCATTTACCCCTAATTTTCGTGTATGCTCAAAAATACCCCTCTTCCGTCTAGTGCCGTTATAGGAATGCCCTTCCGTGCCGTTTCCGTCAGGTCAAAGGGCTTTGACCGTCTCCGTGGCGTTTCTTGGACAATTATACCCCTCCTTACAAGTGGGGCCTATCAGTAAAAAAATTGAGGCCCACCGTACCGGTTCGCCCATCTTCAACCTCCCGCCGCACACGAAACTGAAGAGAGGAGCTCGGGCTCCGGCCATCGCCGGAGACTCGCGGCCATGGAGTGCTCCCAGAGGACCATAGAGAGACCACGACGTCCTGCCGCACCTTAGAGAGATGAGCCCTACGCTCGGGGGCCAAGGGAGGCATGGCCCTGCTCAACAGATGTGCGGCCATGGTGGGGCGCTGTCGGGGTCCACCCCACGGCCAACCATTTGTAGAGGGATAATGCTTCGCCACGAGGAGGGATGTGCTCTGGCGGAAGGAGTCAGAGAGGGGAGGCCCCAAGGCTCAGCATCGACGGCGCACTTCTTCTCTTCCCCAAATCCGTCGGAAGGAAACGGACTCCCAGAGCTCAAAAATTGCGTCCATGATCTTCGCCATAGTCTAATTTGTCTTCTCGCCGAAGGGGTTGGCCCGTGATAGCCCTAATCGCTGGCGTCCCTTTCCTTCTTCCTCGGCTCCGGTCCACCGCCGTCGCGGCCGATCTCCGGCCATGGTGAGCCCCCGGTCTCTACGCCATATTTCTTGCGTTCCTTGGGGTTTCCTGAAGTCATTCTTTGGAGCCGCACGACCCCGAGCACATCGTCCTGCAAGCTCCAAGCTCCGTCGCCCGCTGACCTCGTCGCCGCTGCTCGAGCTCACTGATGCCCGTCCCCCCGGTCACCCCACGCTCTCCGTCCACCTAGGTTCACTCTGGATTCGCGCCAACAGCCTCGCAGGACCACTCTACAGCACCTAGACCACCGGCATCCTCGTGTACGTCGCCACCGTGCCTTCGTGCACGCGCCGGTGTTTAACCACTATCATTAAAAATTTGTTTAATTAGTCTAACCCTCTATGTTAATTATTACACTCACCCATGGGCCCTCTAGTTACAAAAACAGATAATAAATATCTTAAAGAGACAATGATTACACTGACCCATGGGCCCTCTAGTAACCAAAATAGATAATAAATATCTTAAAGACACAATGACATGTGGGCCCCCAACTCTAATTTGACTAGTCCCTGTTGACAAGTCTTTTTTTCTACTGATTGGCCCCACTTGTAAGGAGGGGTATAATTGTCCAAGAAACGTCATGGAGACGGTCAAAGCCCTTTGACCGGACGGAAACGGCACGAAAGGGCATTCTTATAACAGTACTAGACGGAAGAGGGGTATTTTTGAGCATACTCGAAAATTAAGGGTAAATGCCAGGTGTGGGTTCAAGTCAGGGGGAGAAATGGAATTGTCCCTTTGAAAAAATAGCTGCCACTTAATATCTCAAACGTTTGTATAATTCAAAACATGTGCGTTCTGTTAACCATTCACGTGACACCACGTGTCTTGGTTTTAATGGCTGTAGGAGGTGTCGTGTGGACAGCTGCTTGACCTTGACTGAACGGGAGGCGTGCGAGCGCAGTCCGGTGCGCAGGCTGACCGAGAGGCGTGCAAGCTGTCCTCCAATGCGCAGGCTCCCTGAGAAGCGTGCGAGCTTTATGCTGCGCAGGCTCACTGGGAAGCGAGAACTTTGACTTCCATGGCCGCCCGCCTTCCTCTCCATTAATGGCGCCCGAGCCGCTGTTTAATACGGGCGGCCTTACTGTTCGCCTCCCATTCCCCTCCCCCCCCCCCCCCCGCAGACCTCCACCGCCATGGCGCAGAATGATCATCTGCCACTAGTCTTCAAGTTTGGTGAAGTCGACTTCGAGCCGGAGGAGATAGAAAATAAGGAGGAATGGGGCCTCATGGACATGGCCCAGAATGAGCTGGCCGCGGCGGTTGCTGCCCCCGCTCCCGTGCCAGCTCCCATCCACGCGCCCGCGCCAGCGACCATCCCCGTAGCATTGACGGGCTGGTCGCCGAGCACTATCGCAGAGCTGGAAGCCGCGGGCGTCAGCGAGGTCTCCGCGGACCCGCGCGAGCTCGTGTACATGCCAGTGCCCGTGCCCGTGCGCCCCCCTCCACCCATCGTGCCACCGGCCCCATGCGTTTGGCTGCACCGGCCGCGCCCGTGCGCACTCCTCCACCCATCGCGGCACCAGTCCCCGTGCGTTTGGCTGCACCCACCGCGCCCGTGCCTGTGCCCCCCCTCAGCGGCATGGGACGCTGCCGTCGACCGCTACCTCTCAGTGGCGCCAGTTGCCATCTTCCCGCACCCCGCCCGTCGATGGCGTGACGAGATGATGTTTGATTTACAAGTGAAGAACATTTTGTGCTGCCTTGAAGACTTCAACAACGGCGTCCCGGAGGACGACAACGACGGCGCGGCACGCCGCCGGAAATAGTTTTTTTGGGGTTTAATACTGTATCTCGAATTCTCGATCATATGAATATAAATTCGTAGTGTGACTGAATGAAAGATATGGTTTGAACGAACTTGCGTTTTTCTCTCTTAATGTACAGACTTATCAAACGAATTTCTTCTGAAAAAAACGTCAAAGGTTTTTAAATGTAAAACACTCATCGCAAACGTTTTAGTTAGAACACCCGTATGCAAACCGACAGCTTCCCTGTAGCGACCCGACCTCAAACGGTCAAGTCTCTGTGCTTCAGTGCCATCCCTGGATCGGTAATGCTGACACACACAGTACTCGAAGGATTTATAACAGAGTAGAAATCACACACTTATTACATCGAATGTCTCCAAAAGAGAACTTATTACAATAAATATGACTTAAGGCCATCTAATACGATAACAGCGGAAGACTTGGAAGATAAAGTGAGTCCATCAACTCCAACGACATAGCTGAGTGCATGACAACGACCTATCGCACCTTACTCTTCGTCTGAAAAGTCTGCAACATAATACGTTGCAGCCCGAAAACAGGTCAGCACATGGAATATGCTGGCAATATAACACAGTAGAGCAATGAACAGATAAATGCTTCACTATATGCACATATGGCTGGTGGAGGCTCTATGGTTATATGATTTTGCGAAAAGCCAATTTTTCCCTACAACAAACGAATAAATTTTATTTAACTATCATGGTAGTTGAAACATCATTGAGAAGGTTCCTCCAACTCAATCCCAATTAAAGGTAATTATCAACCCAACAAATTATATTAGAGTGATGAGATGCAATAGGATAATCCAAGTACTAGATACTCAAGATGTCCATAACCGGGGACACGGCTAACCATGATTAGTTTGTACACTCTGCAGAGGTTTGCGCACTTTTCCCCACAAGACTCGATCGCCTCCGTTGGATTTCTCACACTACATGGTGTTTGAGAAACGGATGACCGAGACACAGTCTTTCAGAAGCATTAACTCTTTACTCTGGGTGGACAGTTACACCTACTTTCCCTCTACATCTGCTAGCCCACCACTGAAAGAGGTCACACAAAGTACTCAACTATGCCAGAGCCCATAATGGCTTGTGGCTGCACACGGAAGTTTCTAGCATGAATAATCTTATGATCCCTTTGAGCCTGGGTGGCGGACCGTAGGATGATCACACGGGTACTCCGGGATATCCTAGGACAACACTAGATTCTCCAGGTGCCCAAACAAGCTATCCACCCAGATGTGTATTAAAGTTGCCACCTTAAGTTGAACCATTAATTAACAACTCACATATGTCATGGATACACTCAAACCCAATCCACGTCTACGAGCATAGCATAGCAATATAAGCATAACGTAGAAATAACTACCAAGGGTTTGATATTAAAAACAGGTAATAGGTTCTACCTCATCATCTACTTCCCAAACCCACATGTTAAGCACATCCTAATCATGCAATATTTGAGGATTGTAACTAATGCATAAAAACTGGGTAATAAAGGGTATGGTCAATGTGTTACTTGCCTTGATGACGATCCGCAAAACCTAGTGACTCGTAGTAGCATGCTTCGCACTCCGGGAATTCTATCGCAAACAAACAATAACATACATAAGCAATCAAGAAAAGATGCACGGGTAAAACTCAAATAAGAAGATCTAACCAGAAAGTTCAACTTAAGAACTCCGGTTTGCAAAAAGAATCAAATCAAACGGAGCAACGAAACTCAAACGGCGAAAGAAACAAGATCCGATTACTAATCTGGACTAAAGTCAATTTTTTACAGTATCAAAATCTTGTTCAAGTTGGTTTAACAGAAAGAGGGCTGCGAGACAAAGATCTAGGCGCTTGAATCGCCTGATTCCAATAAACGAGCGAAAAGAAAAACTAAAACGAAAATCGAATCAGAAATCGCGATCGGAAATAATAGCGAAAAACCCGACAAAAAGAAAAACCCGAGAAAAAGAAAAACTGACGAACAGGCTAACGAACGAACGTTTGCTGTCTGTGACTAACGGGTGAACGGCGTTCATTTAAACGAACGAACGGGCGAACGTCCGTAGAATAACTAAACCAATGGAAAAACCGATCTAACGAAAAAACCGGAAAAATAAAAAATCGGGGTTTAACCAAAGAAAACCGACCGGTCAACGGCGACAAGATCCGGCAGGCGGCGGCGGCGGCGGCGGAGGCGCGCTAAGGCGGCGACGGCGCTAGGGTTTGGGCGCGGGGTGGGCTGGGCGGCGGCGGTGGGCTGCGGGGCAGGGGCGGCTTATAAGGAGGGGCCTGGGGAGGAGTCCGGGCCGGATACGGCACGTAGGTCAGTTCCCTTTTTTTAAATAATCCGGACAAGGTGAACATTTATTTGGGCCTATAATGCAATTTCGAAAAACGCGAATTTTCCTAATTCAAATAAAATAGCAATAAAATCCGAATAAAACCAAATATTTGATTTTAATATTTTCCCTCCAATATTTCATCTATTTTTGGAGAAGTCATATTATCTCCTCTCATATATTTTAATATGAAATATTTTCGGAGAGAAAATAAATTAAAACCAAAGTGATCCTTGTTTCAATATTTGATAAAATTCAAATATGAAAACAGTGAAATCCCCAACTCTCTCCGAGGGTCCTTGAGTTGCTTAGAATTTCGAGGATCGCGAAACAAAATGCAATAAAATATGATATGCATGAATGACCTATGTATAACATTCCAAATTGAAAATTTGGGATGTTACAAACCTACCCCCCTTAAGATGAATCTCGCCCTCGAGATTCGGGTTGGCTAGAAAATAGGTGCGGGTGGTCTTTGCGCAGATCATCCTCTCGTTCCCAAGTGGCTTCATCCTCAGTTTGGTGGCTCCACTGTACTTTGCAAAACTTGATAACCTTGCTGCGAGTAACTCGGCTGGCAAACTCTAGAATCTTGACAGGTTTCTCCTCATATGTCAAATCACTATCCAACTGAATCGCTTCCAGGGGCACTATATCTCTCAGATGAATATCGGCCATCTCTGCATGGTACTTCTTCAACTGGGAAACATGAAACACATCATGCACTCCCGACAGTCATTCGGGTAACTCCAACTTGTAGGCAACCTCTCCCATGCGTTCCAAAACACGGTACGGTCCCACAAATCTCGGGGCTAACTTTCCTTTAACTCCAAAAATGTTTAACTCCTCGAAGAGGTGACACTCCCACATACGCTCTGTCTCCGATTTCATAGACTACCTCCTTGCGTTTCGAATCTGCATAACTCTTCTGTCGGGACTGAGCTACCTTCAGTCTATCCCGAATCAGCTTAACCTTCTCTTCAGATTCCTTAATCAAATCCGGTCCAAACAACTGGCGGTCTCCAACTTCATCCCACATCAACGGTGTTCGGCATCTTCTTCCATACATGGCTTGGAAAGGTGTCATCTTCAAACTGGCCTGGTAGCTGTTGTTGTACAAGTACTCCGCGTAGGACAAGTTGTCATCCCAACTAGATCCGTAATCCAGCGCACAAGCTCTCAACATGTCCTCCAGAATCTGATTGACTCTCTCAGTCTGTCCATCTGTCTGCGGGTGAAATGCTGTACTGAACTCTAGTCTGGTTCCCAAAGTCTGGTGCAGCTGATGCCAAAACTTTGAGGTAAACTGTGTTCCTCTATCTGATACGATGGTCCTCGGAACTCCGTGCAGACATACGATCCTGGTCATGTATATCTTGGCCAACTTCGCACTTGTATAGGTGGTTTTCACTGGGATAAAGTGGGCTACTTTGGTCAAGCGATCCACTACTACCTAGATAGAATCATATCCCGATCGGGTCCTGGGCAATCCGGTGATAAAATCCATGTCAAGCTTATCCCACTTCCATTCGGGTATTGGCATAGGCTGCAGTAGTCCTGCTGGCTTCTGATGTTCTGCCTTCACTCTCTGACATACATCACATATGACTACGTACTCGGCAATATCTTTCTTCATACCAGTCCCCAAGAAACGCTCCTTCAAATCCAAATACATCTTAGTGTTTCCGGGGTGAATCAAGTAGGGCGAGTCATGAGCTTCCTGTAGTATCAACTTCCTGATCTCCATATTATTGAGCACATATATCTGGTCCTCAAACCATAAAGTGTCGTGCTCATCCTCACGAAAACCTTTGGCTTTCCCTTCACTCATCTTCTCCTTTATCTCGGCAATCTCCTTGTCATCCTTCTGAGCTTCTCGAATTTTTCCCAACTATGTAGACTGAACTTCCATTGCGGCAACATAACCTATGGGAACAATCTCCAAACGTAGCTCCCTGAGATCCTCGGCTAACTCCTTTGGCATCCCTCCGCTTACGAGGGTGTTAACATAACTCTTTCGACTCAAAGCGTCTACTATGACATTAGCCTTGCCGGGATGATAGTGCAGCTTCATGTCATAATACTTTATGAGCTCCAACCATCTCATCTGCCTAATATTAAGCTCCTTCTGTGTGAAGATGTACTTCAAACTCTTGTGATCCGTGCACACATCGCAACGGGTTCCAATAAGAAAATGTCTCCAGGTCTTGAGCGCATGCACCACAGCTGCTAACTCCAAATCATGCGTGGCATAATTCAACTCGTGCGGTTTCAGTTGTGGTGAGGCATACGAAACAACTCTCCCATCTTGCATAAGTACTCCTCCAAGTCCTAAGCGAGATGCGTCGCAATACACTTGGAAATCCTTGCGTATATCCGGCAGAATCATCACTGGGGCTGTAGTCAAACATTTCTTCAACTCCTGGAAACTTGCTTCACATTCATCAGTCCAATGGAACTTAGTGTCCTTCTTCAACAATGCCGTCATAGGCTTTGCAATCTTAGAGAAATTTTCAATAAATCTCTGATAGTATGCCGTGAGTCCAAGAAAATTGCGGATCTCTCCGACTGAGGTGGGTGCCAACCACTCAGTGACTGACTGAACCTTGGTGGGATCCACTGCTATACCTTCTCCTGATATAACATGTCCAAGAAATCCAACTTCCTTCAACCAAAACTCACATTTGCTGAACTTGGCATACAACTGGTGTTCCCTGAGCTTCTCGAGAACCAAACGCAAATGTTCCTTGTGCTCCTCTTCATTCTTCGAGTATACCAAGATATCATCTATAAACACCACGACAAACTTATCCAAGAACTCCATGAACACTTTGTTCATCATACTCATGAAATAGGCAGGGGAGTTAGTCAATCCAAATGACATAACCGTATACTCATACAGCCCGTACCTTGTGGTGAAGGTTGTCTTAGGTATATCCTTCTCCCGAATCTTCAACTGGTGATATCCTGATCGCAGATCAATATTCGAAAACACCTTAGCTCCTTGCAACTGGTTAAACAAATCATTGATCATCGGCAGTGGATACTTGTTCTTGATTGTTACTTCATTCAAAGCATGATAATCAATAACCATCCTTAAGGATCCATCCTTCTTCTCAACCAAGAGCACCGGGGCTCCCCATGGTGATGAACTTCTTCGAATGTAACCTTTCTCCAATAACTCCTTAATCTGCTTCTTAATCTCCTCTAGATCGTTTGCGGGCATCCGGTATGGTCTCTTCAATATAGGCCCGGTGCCTGGCAACAGCTCTATCAAAAACTCGATATCTTGATCTGGTGGCATGCCTGGTAACTCCTCCGGAAATACATCCGGGTAATCCTTAACTACCGACACTTCCTCCTGAACAACTCCCGTGAGAGAATTTAGTTGGGTCCTCCTTGGCGAATGCCTGGATACATACTTGATCCTTTTTCCCTCCGGGGTAGTGAGCAAAATTGACTTACTCGCGCAATCGATGTTTCCTCCATACATCGATAGCCAATCCATTCCCAGTATCACATTCAAACCTTGTGACTCCAAAATTATCAGATCCGAGGGGAAAACATGGCTTGCAATGGTCAATGGCATCTGAAAACATCCTTGACTTGCCATATATTCTGCTCCTGGCGAGCTTACTAACATTGGTGTCCTAAGTACCTTAGTGGGCAACTTATACCTATCCATGAATCCCCTTGATATGTATGAATGCGATGAACCAGTATCGAAAAGAACAATTGCAGTAAAAGACTTAACCAAAAACTTACCAAAAACTGCGTCAGGCTGCTCCCCAACTTCCTCCACGTTCATGTGGTTCACTTGTCCCCTATTGAAAAGGTTGGGCTTCTTCCCAATGCTTCCATTGCCATTGCTATTCTTTGCTTCCGGGCACTCAATGGCATAGTGTCTAGTCTTCCCGCACTTGAAACAAGTAATGTGACTTAGGTCCTTGGCGGGTGTGGCTGGATTAGAGCGGTTCTGATTGCTGCCTGCTCCATTCCCGTTTCCATTCTTGGAGCCATTGTGGTTGTGGGAACTCCCTCCATTGTGATTGTGACCTCCATGGTTATGGACAAGTCCTCCCGAGTTCGGGGTGAAACGAGGCTCCTGCTGAGCTCCAGAATTGAACTTTCCTTGTCCATACTTCCTCTTGCGGCTCTCAATCTGCTGCTGCTTCCCTTCAATCATAAGAGCCTTGTCTACCAACTCCTGGTAGTTGTTGAATGTTGCCACCATCAACTGCATGCTCATCTCATCATTTAGCCCTTCCATAAACTTCTCCTGCTTCGCGGCATCCGTGGCCACATCATCAGGGGCATAACGAGATAGCTTACTAAACTCATCTACGTACTGAGCCAGAGTACGATTCCTCTGGCGTAAGTTGCGAAACTCACGCTTCTTCATACTCATAGCTCCAGTTGAGACATGGGTTGTGCGGAATGCTTGCTGAAACTGATCCCAGGTAACATTGGCTATGGGAAAAGTGGTTGTGTAATTCTCCCACCATGACGCTGCTGGTCCATCTAACTGATGTGCGGCAAAACGCACCTTCTCTGCATCCGTTCAACCTGCGGTGGTCAACTCCCTTCCAATCCTGCGTAACCAGACATCCGCAACTATTGGCTCAGTGCTACTGGAAAACACCGGCGGCTGTAACCTCAGAAAACGGGCTAAGTTGTCAACTGGAGGAGGGTTGTTGTTGTTGTTGTTTTTGTTGTTGTTGCCTTGGTTCTGGACTAATATCTGCATCAAGGCATTCTGCTGCTAGATCCACTGGGTGATCTCCGGTGGGAAGACAAATTTGGTGTCACGTCTCGGAGGCATCTGATGGGTTTAGAGGGAAGAGATTAGAATAGAAATTAGGTCTAGTGAGAAAACACTACCCACATGCACATGAGACAAACACAAACATATCACTCAATCAATCAAGCAAGGGCATACAATCGATCTAACTATCATTACAGTGCTCGGACTATACTATTTACATGGAGGAAATACTACTGATCATATGGTGGTCTACTAGAAATTTTGATCGGTGGAAGACTCCATGATGTCCGCTCCAGCTTCATCTTCAAAGTCATCATCACTATCGTCGGGTTCGGAGTCGGTGTCGTCGATGATGATGTAATTCTCCGGGCAAGTGGAATCGCCATCTTCTCTTCCTGGCGCGGGATCTCCCATGAATACTCCGATCTTCTTTATCAGGTCGTCGTTCTTCTCCAATAGTGTCGCGATTTCCTCCTCATATCCATCGCGTGTAGACTTGAGTTCCTCCTCTAACTCGGTGATCCTTGTCATTGCCTTCTTCAAATCTATCATGCCTGCGCACATCTGGTTCTCCTGGCGTCGAATGTGCTGGTTTAACTCCTGGATGAATGCTGCAATGGACCTGTCCTTCCTGGTGCTGACTATCTCCCATTGCTCATCTCGGCGCCCACAAATCTGGTAGATAGTATCCTTGAGATCCTTGTGGTAAACTTCTCCAATGCGTCCCATGGTGATGTGGGCTGCCATGCTCTTGCCTAGACTCCAGGTGGGTGCATCAAAGGAAAACTCTATGGGCTCCGTGACTAGCGTGAATGTCCTTCCTGGAACTTGAACTTGAAGTGTCGTCCAAATGGGGTGTCTTCATCCGGTTGTGCAAACTTGTTCCTCGAGTCCGCCATCCTGAAGAGTAGAAAATGGAGAGGAGTCAGAAATGAGTAGAGAAGAGTGGCCTATGGCTTTTCTTAGTGGTCGTGTCCTACATTCAGCGTGTGCTCTCATACCATCTTGTAGCGACCCGACCTCAAACGGTCAAGTCTGTGTGCTTCAGTGTCATCCCTGGATCGGTAATGCTGACACACACAGTACTCGAAGGATTTATAACAGAGTAGCAATCACACACTTATTACATCGAATGTCTCCAAAAGAGAACTTATTACAATAAATATGACTTAAGGCCATCTAATACGATAACAGCGGAAGACTTGGAAGATAAAGTGAGTCCATCAACTCCAACGGCATAGCTGAGTGCATGACAACGACCTATCGCACCTTACTCTTCGTCTGAAAAGTCTGCAACATAATACGTTGCAGCCCGAAAACGGGTCAGCACATGGAATATGCTGGCAATATAGCACAGTAGAGCAATGAACAGATAAATGCTATCACTATATGCATATATGGCTGGTGGAGGCTCTATGGTTATATGATTTTGCGAAAAGCCAATTTTTCCCTACAACAAAGGAATAAATTTTATTTAACTATCATGGTAGTTGAAACATCATTGAGAAGGCTCCTCCAACTCAATCCCAATTAAAGGTAATTATCAACCCAACAAATTATATTAGAGTGATGAGATGCAATAGGATAATCCAAGTACTAGATACTCAAGATGTCCATAACCGGGGACACGGCTAACCATGATTAGTTTGTACACTCTGCAGAGGTTTGCGCACTTTTCCCCACAAGACTCGATCGCCTCCGTTGGATTTCTCGCACTACATGGTGTTTGAGAAACGGATGACCGAGACACAGTCTTTCAGAAGCATTAACTCTTTACTCTGGGTGGACAGTTGCACCTACTTTCCCTCTACATCTACTAGCCCACCACTGAAAGAGGTCACACAACATACTCAACTATGCCAGAGCCCATAATGGCTTGTGGCTGCACACGAAAGTTTCTAGCATGAATAATCTTATGATCCCTTTGAGCCTGGGTGGCGGACCGTAGGATGACCACACGGGTACTCCGGGATATCCTAGGACAACACTGGATTCTCCAGGTGCCCAAACAAGCAATCCACCCAGATGTGTATTAAAGTTGCCACCTTAAGTTGAACCATTAATTAACAACTCACATCTGTCATGGATACACTCAAACCCAATCCACGTCTACGAGCATAGCATAGCAATATAAGCATAACGTAGAAGTAACTCCCAAGGGTTTGATATTAAAAACAGGTAATAGGTTCTACCTCATCATCTACTTCCCAAACCCACATGTTAAGCACATCCTAATCATGCAATGTTTGATGATTGTAACTAATGCATAAAAACTGGGTAATAAAGGGTATGGTCAATGTGTTACTTGCCTTGATGACGATCCGCAAAACCTAGTGACTCGTAGTAGCATGCTTCGCACTCCGGGAATTCTATCGCAAACAAATAATAACATACATAAGCAATCAAGCAAAGATGCATGGGTAAAACTCAAATAAGAAGATCTAACCAGAAAGTTCAACTTAAGAACTCCGGTTTGCAAAAAGAATCAAATCAAACGGAGCAACGAAACTCAAACGGCGAAAGAAACAAGATCCGATTACTAATCTGGACTAAAGTCAATTTTTTACAGTATCAAAATCTTGTTCAAGTTGGTTTAACAGAAAGAGGGCTTCGAGATGAAGATCTAGGCGCTTGAATCGCCTGATTCCAATAAACGAGCGAAAAGAAAAACTAAAACGAAAATCGAATCAGAAATCACGATCGGAAATAATAGCGAAAAACCCGACAAAAAGAAAAACCCGAGAAAAAGAAAAACTGACGAACAGGCTAACGAACGAACGTTTGCTGTCTGTGACTAACGGGTGAACGGCATTCATTTAAACGAACGAACGGGCGAACGTCCGCAGAATAACTAAACCAACGGAAAAACCGATCTAACGAAAAAACTGGAAAAATAAAATCGGGGTTTAACCGAAGAAAACCGACCGGTCAACGGCGGTCAACGGCGATCCGGCGGGCGGTGGCGGAGGCGCGCTAGGGCTGCGGCGGCGCTAGGGTTTGGGGCGCGGGCTGGGCTGGGCGGCGGCGGTGGGCTGCGGGGCAGGGGGCGGCTTATAAGGAGGGGCCTGGGGAGGAGTCCAGGCCGGATACGGCACGTAGGTCGGTTCCCTTTTTTTAAAATAATCCCGACAATGTCGGGTGGTTGGTGCGACATATGCCAAGGGATGGCTTATCATTGTGGGAGCCAATAAAACGTCGCCGGTGCCCGGAAACGGGATGAGGCGAAGACATGCACGCCGGCGGATCTTACCCAGGTTCGGGGCTCTTCGAGGAGATAACACCCCTAGTCCTGCTCTGCGGGGTCTCCGCATGATCACTAGATCGATAAAGGGTAGCTACAGTCGCTCCTAGAGCTGTTGAGGTCAAGGGAGAAGAAGAGCGAGGCTAGCTCCTGCTTCTCTCTATCTATGGTGTGTGTGCTATGCTTGGGTGCGAACCTAGAAGCGAACCCTTTGCATGGGTGCTCCGGGGGGTTTATATAGGCCTACCCCCGGGGGTACAATGGTAATCCGACTGGGAACTGGTCCCAGTCGTCAGTGTCTACGCTCGCCGGCTTCTCCGCCGGCTGCTGGGTCCCGCCGGCTGCTGGGTCCCGCCGGCTGCCGGCTACTTGGTCGACAGGCCGGTCCCGCCGCCTAGGGTCTTGTCGGCGGCTGCCTACTGTAGCCGCGCCTCTGATGATGCAGGCTTTGTTAAGGTGAGCGTGGCTACAGTGGGCCGCCTCGGGGGCTATCACTGTAGCCTCACCTCGTCTTGTCTCTTTAATGGGGCTCCTGCTTCGAGGAAGGGAGTGGCCGGCTTCTGGAGACCGGCTATACTCTTCGTCGACTAGGAAAAGCCGGGCCGCCTTCACGCCTCTCTCTGGCTGAAGGGGCCCGCA
Organism: Aegilops tauschii subsp. strangulata; assembly: GCF_002575655.3. Lineage (NCBI taxonomy): Eukaryota > Viridiplantae > Streptophyta > Magnoliopsida > Poales > Poaceae > Aegilops > Aegilops tauschii. The sequence goes on along the minus strand of NC_053041.3, from coordinate 278,604,194 downwards.
GTCCTTGGGCCGTACAGGAGTGGGTCGTGGATGACGTCGAGGCTAGCGTGGCTACAGTGTCGAGCCGCACGGGAGACGTCCCTCCCGTACGGCCTCCTGTAGCCATGCCCCCCTCGGGCTTCGGGGGTCGTGGGCCGCACTGTGGTCACACCCCGTCACGTCGCCATTTATGGAGGAGTGGTTGTGATCTTGGCCGGCTCCTAGGAGTCGGCGTCCTTCTTGGCCGGCTTCTTGGAGTCGGCCAACCCGTAGTCGTCCTGGGGAGGAGTCGGTGAGGCTGGGTTGCCTTCCGGGAGTCGGCTTTAGTGGCAGTCGGCCAGGGAAGGCGGCCCAAATGCTTGGAGTGCTTGAAGGCCCAAAGGCCTGATAAATTTTCCGAAGAGCCAGGGGTAGTCGGTTAGGCTACCCGTGGCCATTTACTCCGACAGTAGTCCCCGAAGCTGGTTGGGCTTCGAGGTGGAGTGGGGTTCAAGAAGCTCGATCAGCTTCCTATCGTGACAAGCCGGCAGCTGGGAGCCGGCCTTGGTCAGGCGCGCCGCCTTAGTCGAAATCTTCTGGAGTCGGGAGGCGGGAACCCGCAGGCACGTGCATCGGGCCGCGGGCCGGCCTCGGGCCGTCGGCGTGCCACGTGGCCGGAAAGCCTGCCAGCCCACGCGCGCGACGGGACGTCGTCGCAGGGAGGGGGCCCGCCACGTCTGCGCCCCGGCCCAGGCGCGGATCCTTTGCATCCCGCAACCGCCCGCACGTTTCGTGCGGCGGTTTCGGCTCGCACTTATGCGTAATAAACGTGAGACGTGGGAGGAGTGGGCACAGTTAATCCCACGTCTCCCCCCACGTCCGGCCTCTTCGGCCGCGTGAGGCTATAAGTAGGGGGAGGTGGAGGGCGGCAGGCCCTCGCACGCTCCTCCTACTTCCACCGTCCTCTTGCCTTGCTCGTTCTCGCGACAGCGCCTCGCCGCCGCGCTCTTCCTCCGCACGCTCCTCCGCCGCCGTGCTAGCTTCCGCTATGCCTCCCCACGTAGAGCAGCTTGGCGGGGATTGGGACGGCTCCATCGTCCATGACGACCACATCGACTTCCTCCGCGACACCCAGCGTCTGCCCAGCGCGGACAAAGTGGAGGTCCGCCTCGCGCCGGAGAAGGAAAACAGGCCGGCGCCGCGGGAGGGCGAGCGGGTGGTCTTCCGCTCGCATTTCTTGCGCAGCTTCGGCCTGCCAGTGAGCGCCTTCTTCCGCTCTTGGCTGGAATTTTATCAGCTCCAGCCGCACCACCTCACCCCCAACGCGGTGGTGCTGTTGTCGGCCTTCGTCACCCTATGCGAGGGCTATCTCGGCGTCCTCCCCACCCTCAAGCTCTGGGGGGAGTTCTTCCAGTCGAAGCTGGGCACGCGCGTGCGAGGCGTGCCGGCTCAGACTGGCGCCTTCATCGCGTCGTGGAGATCAGGCGCCGACAACCCCTTCCCCATCATCACGCTGATCCAATCGGTGAAGAAGTGGCAGAAGTCCTACTTCTACGTGCGGAGCATCGCTCCCCGGGGCGACTAACTCAACTTGCCGGCCTACGTAGCCGGCCCACCGGCGGGCAGGCTGCCCCAGTGGTCCTTCCGGGCCGTGACGCTGTCGCAGGCAGGAAACGCCGCCATCGCCCGACTGCGGGTGATGGTCCAGTCGGAGGGCCTGACGGGGTCCGACCTCCTGGCCGCGTTCGTCACGCGCCGGGTTCTTCCGCTCCAGAGCCGACCTCATCTGATCTGTCAGATGAGCGGCCAGCTCGACCCGAGCCGAATGTGCACCAAGGAGATGCCGCAGCACGACGCCGCCTCCATGGTGAATTACCTCGCCAACTGCCAACTTTCCGAAGACTGGCAATTCGGCAAGGAGCCATATAGCCGTGCCAATCCTCCGCCTACGGTACGCTCCCCTCGTTTCTTTTTCTCTCTCTCTCTCAGCCTTGTCGCCGAGTTCCTCTGGGCCGACTCTAGCTCAGTCGGCTTGCTCTTTTGACAGAGTCCTCTGCTTCGGCCGGCCGGCGGGACAGACGTGGAGCGCCACTTCGTCCCCGACCGGACCGAACACGACCAGGAGGACCCCGACCTGGGGGCGGTCCATATGGAGGACGCCGTCGAGCCGGCCGGTGGCCAAGCCGGCGTCGAAGCAGGCGGCTCCGGGTTCACCGCTACCTTTGACGACTGGCCGGACGATAATGAAGCCGAAGCCGTCCCGCACCGCCAGCCGGCATCCGGACGCGGCGCGGGCTCCTCCGGTGCGCCGCCTGCTCGGGGTAGAGGCCAGAAGCGTCGCGCCGCCCAGGGCATGTTTGGCAGCCGGACGAAGAAGCCCAGGGGCGGGGCGGCAGCCACCAGGCGGGAAGAGGCGGCCGTGAAGGCGGCTCGCTTCCGCAAAGTGGTGAAGCAGCCGCAGACTGTGTCGGCGTAAGTTCTCTCTTTCTATGTACTCTCCTTCTTTCTTTTCTTGGGTGGTTCTTGAATCTTCGTCTTCTTTTTCAACGGTCAGAGCTCCGCTGTCGCTTGAGCGGGCGGCTGCCGGCTCCGTCGTCGAGTCGCCAGGGGGCTCTGTGAGCACCACCCACCGCGTAGATCCCCGCGCCGCCCTCCTGGAGGCAACGGAAAGGAACGCGCGGGAGGTGCGGGAGGAGCAGGAAGCGCGGGAGGCGGAGGCACGGAGGGCAGCCGCCGCCCAGGCAGCTCGGGAGGAGGAGGCGGCGAAGGCGCTCGCTGAGGCCGCAGCCAAGGCCCAGGCAGAGGCCGAGGCCGAGGCGGCGGCAGGGAAGGCTTTGATGGTCACCCCCCTGCGCACCATGGCGCCAGGGGACGTGGATCCCTCGCCAGGGGGAGCCAGCGGTTCCCAGCCTCGGCTGGGAGGAAGCGGCGACGACGTCATCATCTTGGGGGAGGCGCCGGGGCCGACTCCTCCAACTAGGGCGACTCAAGGCGGTCAGCCTGAGCCTGCGCCCGCACAGTCGGCGGAGGGCGAGCCGGCCGCGGGAGCTGAGGTGGCGGTCCGGGTTCCGCCAAGCCGGCGTGCAGGGAAGGCCGCGTCGGAGCCGCAGAAGGCTGCGTCGGAGCCACAGCCGGCCGTGGGCTCCAGCTCGTCGGCCCGAGACGCGGAGGCGGCCAGCGCTACCTCGGGGTGGACGCCGGGCGGAGGGACAGCCGTGGTGAACGTCGCTGCACAAGACGTCCGGACCCGGCTCCAAAGCCAAGCCGCGGCGCTGAGGCAATTCACCGACGAATTCCTCGCAACGCGGGCAGCCATCCGGGTTAGTATTCTCATCTTGTTCTTTCTTGATCTTGATTTCTCTCGTGGGGGCGCGTCAGCGCACCCACTGGGTGTAGTCCCCGAGTTCCGAGTCGGCTGCTGAGCAGGCGGCTTGGAACTTCCTGAAGATTTTGTCTTTGCTGCTTTTGTTCTCACTTCGGTCTTCTGTCCGTTTTGCAGGACTACCACAACCTCCGAGCGGCCGCCTTCAACTCCCAGGCTCGGGAGCTGACTCAGAAGACCACCGATCTTACTGAGAGCCGAGGTATGTGACTTGAACTTTATCTCATGTGGGGGCGCGTCAGCGCACCCACTGGGTGTAGTCCCCGAGATTCGGGCCAACTACTGAGCAGTCGGCTTGGATCTTCCTTGATGATTCCTTATTGTTCTTCTTCTATCTCTACAGCGGCCAACGCCAGTCTGAGGGCACAGCTAGGGGAATCCCAGACTGCTCTTCGTGCCAAGGACGCAGAGCTCGCCGCCTTGGTGCAGGAGCGCGACCGCTTGGTCAAGAAGCTGGCCGACCAGGAGGAAGGCCACAAGGCTGCGCTGAGGGCTGCGCAGGATCGCGAAGCCACCCTCCAGGCCGAGTTCGAGACGGAGGCGGCCGGCTGGGCAGAGGCCAGGCAGACTCTGGTCTCCGGCTATGGTCAGATTGAGGATCTGGTTGACGGTAAGTCGTCTACCCCTTCATCCTTTCTTGCCATCTGCTACTTTGACTTGCTTTTCTGATTTTGGTGCTCTTCTTTTCTTTTCTTCTTCGCGCAGAGTACTTCCCTGGCTATTCAACTGCCGCCAACCAGGCCATCGAAGCCCGTCGCCAGGCAAAAAGGCAAGCCGGCTTCGAAATCTCGCCCACCGCCGGCCGCTCGCTGGAGGAACAGCTCCTGGCGATCCAGGCTCGTATCCAGCCGGCTCACAGGCTGCTCCGCCGGCTTCAGCGTGCCGGGTCGCAGGTCTTGGCCGCCCTCTGGCCCGGCCAAGTGGTCCCGCGCACTCCCAGTCGGACCGCCGACTGGCTGGAGGTGGCCGTCGGCCGCTTCGAGGCTTGGAAGGCGTCAGCGGCTCGCTCCGGTGCCAGGCGGGCGCTGGAGTTCGTCAAGGCCTGGTACACTGGCCTGAACCTGGACCAGCTAGCTACCTGGCGGCAGCAAGCCGACACGGAGCTGGAGCCGGCGCGGCCGGCCATCATTCGGCGGGCTTCAGCGATCGCCGACTACACCGACACCAACGTCTTCGCCCCCGAGGTGGACGACAATGGAGTCGCCCAGCCGGAAGATTGGTTCGGGCTGGACCCGGCGTACGGCGAGGACTCGGCGGAGGAGATCGACTCCAGCGACGAGGGCGAAGAGGAGGAGGAGGAGGGTGAAGACGCCGAGCCGGCTGGCGGAGTAGCCGGCCAGCCTGACCGCGCCTCCAGCACTACGACGCGTGCGAGTGCGTCTCCTGCCGCGGGAGGTGGTCAAGCCGGGACCAGCTAGGCGGCCACTCCTTCAGCCGGCGAGGCCGCCTTCACCGACCAGCTCGGCCTTCCTGTCGTGCCTTAGTCTTCTTTCTTTTGTTTTCCTGTCTTGTTACTTTTGAACAATGTTTGGTTAAGTCTGCACAATTCCACCCACTGGGTGTATTCAAACTCAAGTCTGTTGCCGGCCTGTGGGCGGCTTTATGTATATAAGTTATGCAATCGGTCTTTCCTTGTACTTTCGCTTTTTGTCCTTCTGCTTTTTTACTTTGCCGCCCTCCCTTGGTTGCCGCCTCCCCAGTCAAACAGTTGCTCTGCAATCTGTGGCCGGGGGGTGCCTGGCCGATTGGGGAGGGGGAAGTACTTTTAGCTCTGCCAGACTTAAGCTAAGTTTTTTTAGGAAGCCGGCTGCTTTGACAGCCGGCAGGCATATTTGGAGGCCGTCTCTTTGCTATATAGGTTAGTTGTTCCTTAGCCGTTTTTCGTGTGGGCGTCCTTTCTGTCTTCTCTCTTGCTAGTCGGACAGTCAGTTCTTTGAGCTGCGACTTTCAACAAGAGAGGACTTGGGAGCCGGCGCACTACTTTGCTGACTTCGGGAAGAACTTTGAATATAGCTCAAGGCGGCCAGTCCCCGGGCCGACTAGTCGGACCCGGTGCCGGACAAGAATGCGAAATGTAATAATACATTCATGGATATGACACTCGTCATTCATAGATAAATAAAAGGCAGTCCCCGAGTACTGTTCGGGGGGCCTGTTGGTTTGTACTTAATACAAAAAGGGGAACGTGATACATACTGCTTTTCAGCTGTAAAATCGTCTTAGGAGGTTTGCGTTCCATGGTCGCTCCGACTCCTTGCCGGAGTCGTCTCTCTTGCGCGCTCTTGGCTTTTGTGCGTCGATCAAGTAGTAGGAGTCGTTGCCGAGTGCCTTGCTGACGACGAAAGGGCCTTCCCAAGGGGCCGAGAGCTTGTGCTGGCCGGCTGTTCGCTGGATCAGCTGGAGCACAAGGTCGCCCTCTTGGAAGGATCTTGGCTTGACCTTGCGGTTGTAGTAGCGGCGCAGGCCTTGCTGGTAGATGGCGGACCGGCTGAGGGCTAACAGCCGGCCTTCTTCCAGTAGGTCGACGCCGTCTTCTCTTGCTTCTTTGGCTTCCTCCTCTGTGTACATGGTGATCCGAGGCGAGTCGAACTCGATGTCTGTTGGGATGACAGCCTCGGCACCGTACACAAGGAAGAATGGAGTGAAGCCGGTTGACTTGTTGGGTGTAGTGCGCAGGCTCCAGAGGACAGCCGGCAGTTCTTCGAGCCAGCAGCCGGCCAATCGCTCCAGTGGTACAACCAGTCGGGGCTTGATGCCGGAGAGGATAAGTCCATTTGCTCGCTCGACCTGGCCGTTTGACTGTGGGTGGGCGACGGACGCTAAGTCCAGTCGGATGCCCTGCGTCGCGCAGAAACGTGCCAGTGCGCCTTTGGCGAAGTTCGTGTCGTTGTCGGTGATGATGCTGTGCGGCACGCCGTACCGAGTAGTGATGTCGGTGATGAATGTCACGGCAGTCGGCCCGTTCAGCTTCTTAATTGGCTTGGCTTCAATCCACTTTGTGAACTTGTCCACCGCAACGAGTAGATGTGTCAAGCCACCGCGGGCTGTCTTGAAAGGGCCCACCATGTCCAGTCCCCAGACGGCAAACGGCCAGGTGAGGGGAATGGTCTTGAGGGCAGAAGCCGGCAGGTGTTGTTTGGAACTGAAGACTTGACATCCTCTGCAGCTCTTGACTATTTCTTTAGCATCCTCCAAGGCAGTCGGCCAGAAGAACCCATGGCGGAAAGCCTTGGCCACGAGGGATCTTGAGGCGGCGTGATGGCCGCATTCGCCTTGGTGGATGTCTTTGAGGATTGCCACTCCTTTTTTGGCTCGACGCAACTCTGGAAGACTCCAGTGACGCTGCGCTTCACAAGCTCCCTGTTGATTATTGTGTATGCTGCGGCTCGTCGTTGCACTAGTCTTGCTGCGATCTCATCAGCCGGCAGCTCTTTGCTGACTAGGAACTTGAGGATGGGCTAGGCCCATGAGGGAGCTGTGACTTCTTCTGCTGTTAATGTGGCCACCATGACTCGGGTGGGTGGGTTGGGTGTTGCATTGGAGTCGACCACTGCTTCTTGTGTCGTTGCAGTCCCCGGGCCGACTGCTGCAGTCCCTGGGCCGGGTTCTGAAATCCCTGGGCCGGGTGCGACTACGTCAGTCCCCGCGGCAGTCGTCGAAGTCCCCGTGCCGCCTGTGGGGTTGCTTGAGCCGGATCCGGCTGTTTCTGGCACAGGCGGTACAAAGATGGAGTCCGACTCTGGAGACGGCTTGATGGACGGCTTGAGGATGCGCTGGAGGGAGACGCCAGTCGGTATGGCTTGTCGGGTGGAGCCGATCCGTGCTAGGGCATCTGCTTGGTCGTTGTCGGCCCTTGGCACGTGAAGGAACTCGCACCCTTCGAAGTATCCGCTCATCTGCTGGACGAGGAAACGGTAGCTCGCCATGTTCGCGTCCTTGGCGTCCCAGTCGCCAGATGATTGCTGGACCACCAAGTCTGAGTCGCCGTAGCACAGGATCCGGCGTATGCCGAGTTCTTTGCCTAGCCAGAGCCCATGTACGAGTGCCTCGTACTCGGCCACGTTGTTGGAGGCGGCGAAGTGGATCTGCAGCGTGTACTTGAGCTTGTCGCCCTTGGGAGAGGTGAGGACGATGCCGGCTCCCAAGCCGGTGCGCATCTTGGACCCGTCAAAGTGCATCCGCCAATGGGTAGAGTCGGGAGCCGGCGGTAAGTACTGGGTCTCGGCCCAGTCGACGAGGAAGTCGGCCAATGCTTGCGACTTGATGGCGGTGCGGGGTTGATAGAAGATCATGTAGGGCGCCAAGGCAATGGCCCATTTGGCCACCCGGCCGGATGCATCCCGGCTGCCTATGATCTCGGCGAGCGGGGCAGTGCACACGACCGTGATGGGGTGCTCTTGGAAGTAGGGCTTCAATTTCTTGGCAGCAAAGTACACCCCATAGCACATCTTCTGGTAGTGCGGGTAGTTTTGCTTTGAGCTGGACAGTACTTCGCTAAGATAGTAGACTGGCCTCTGGACCAGCTGGGCTCGGCCTTCCTCCGGGCGCTGGACCACAACAACAGTGCTGACGACTCGGCTTGTCGCGGCGATGTAGAGGAGCATGGGCTCTTTCTCAGTCGGCGCAGCCAGGATAGGCAGAGTGGTCAACATTTTCTTCAACTCATGGAAGGCTTGGTCGGCTTGATCGTTCCACTCAAAGTGAGTGGACTTCTTCATGAGTCGGTACAGAGGGAGAGCCTTCTCTCCTAGTCGGCTGATAAAACGGTTCAGGGAGGCTAAGCAGCCAGTGAACTTCTGCACATCTCGTAGCTTGGTGGGAATCTCCATCCTCTCGATGGCCTTGATCTTGACAGGGTTGCATTCAATGCCGCGTTCGGAGACCAGGAAGCCTAGCAGCTGGCCGGCTGGCACTCCGAACACGCACTTCTCGGGGTTGAGCTTGATCTGGAATCGGCGCAAGTTGGCAAATGTTTCCTTCAGGTCTTCCAGCAAGGTACCGCGCTTCTTTGTCTTCACCACAATGTCGTCTATGTAGACGTGGGCATTTCTGCCGAGTTGTTTCAAGAGACATTTCTGCATGCAGCGCTGAAAAGTGGCACCGGCATTTCTCAAGCCGAATGTCATTGTCAGGTAGCAGAAAGCTCCAAAGGGTGTGATGAAGGCAGTCTTCAGGCGGTCAGCCGGGTCCAACTTGATCTGATGATACCCTGAGTATGCATCCAAAAAACTTAATAGCTCGCATCCGGCTGTGGAGTCTATCACTTGGTCAATCCGTGGCAAAGCAAACGGATCCTTTGGGCAGGCCTTGTTCAAACTTGTGTAGTCTATACACATGCGCCACTTGTTATTCTTCTTCAAAACTAGAACTGGATTGGCAAGCCATTCTGGAAAGAACACTTCCATGATGAAGCCGGCTGCAAGGAGCCGGGCTATCTCTTCTCCCACGATTCTTCGCTTCTCTTCTGATAGTCAGCGGAGGGGTTGCTTGACCGGCTTCGCATCAGCTCGGACATGTAATTTGTGCTCGGCGAAATCCTTCGGGACACCCGGCATGTCCTTTGGGGACCATGCAAAGATGTCTCGATTCTCATGGAGGAAGTCGACGAGCTTGCCTTCCTATTTACTGTCCAAGTTCGCCCCAATCACGGCGAACCTCTCCGGGTGCTCCGGGTCTAGAGGTATCTTCTTTGTCTCTTTGGCAGGCTGGAAGGAGCCCTGCGCATCACAGTCCTTGGGGTTGCAGGACAAGGTCGGCTGCTTGCCGGCCATGGCCACAACCCGTTCCAACATCTTCTTTTCTTCTACCACCACGAGGGACTCGGCCAGCCGGCTGCTGGCCATGGCACATTCGATGGATTTCTTGTAGTCGCCGGCTACCGTGATGATCCCCTTCGAGCTCGGCATCTTCATCTTCAGGTAGGCATAGTGGGGCATAGCCATGAACTTGGCCAAAGCAGGTCGGCCAAGTAGTGCATGATAGGGGCTCTCCAAATCCACCACCTCGAACCATATTGCTTCCCGGCGAAAGTGATCTTTGTCTCCGAAGAGAACATCCATCTTGATCTTGCCGATTGGAGAGCAAGATAGGCCGGGTACGATACCATGGAAGACGGTGCGGCTCGGCATGAGCTGCTTTGCTTTGATGTTCAGCTTGTCCATGGTGTCGCGGTACAGTATGTTGATACTGCTTCCGCCGTCTATCAGGACACGGGAAAATCTGGCAGCTCACCTCTCCGTCGCAAGGGTGACGTCCAAGACCATAGCATAGGAGCCAGGCGAAGGCATCACCTCTGGGTGGTCGGCCTGGCTCCAGCTGATGGGCTTTTCCGACCAATGCATGAACTCGGCGGTGCTAGAGGCGATTGCGTTTACTTCTTGGTGCTGCCGGCGTCGGCTGCGCTTGTCGTCGACTTGACTTGTGAAGACGACGTAGGCGTCGTGCGCTTCGGGGAACTCTTCTTGGATGGCGCCGACTGCCGGCCGGGCCGCCGGCTGCTGGGGAGCTAGAGGCGGCGGGCCGAGAGGCGGAGGCGGCACCATCCCTTCACCCTTGGAGATGCGGGTGAGCCAGTGGCATTTCCGTGTTGTATGGTTGGACGGCTTCGCGCCGCTGTGGAACTTGCAGGGAGCATCGAGTGCTTGTTCGTAGGAGAAAGATGGCTGCCAGGGCGGCCGGCCACCCTTCTTGGGAGCGGGCCGCTCTTCGGGCTGCTCGTCTTCAACTGTGGCCACCTGCCGACTGGAGGAAGTCGGCATGGGGCCCTTGCGCTTGTGGTCATTCTGGTAGGGGCGCCGGTTAGGGTCGCCGGCCGGCGTCTTGGGAGCCGGAGTAATTACTTTCCCCGAGGCATCCACTCGGAGCTCGGTCTTCATGGAGGAGTCGGCAGTGGCGTACTTGTCGGCGATGACTAGTAGCTCGTCGAGGGTAGCCGGCTCGTCGCAGAGGAGTCGGTGCTTGAGGAGGGTGCCCTCTCGGCACCCGGCAGTGAAGTACTCGATGGCGTGGACCTCGTGCACTCCCTTGCAGGAGTTGCGGAGCTCGGCCCATCGCGTGAGGTAGTCGCGGGTCGACTCGTTGGGCCCCTGGACGCAGAGGGAGAGCTGGCGAGGTTTGGGAGGCCGCTTGTAGGTGCTGGTGAAGTTGCGGATGAAAACTTCGGTGAAGTCCAGCCAACTGTTGATGCTGTAGGGCTTGAGGCTGTTGAGCCATGTGCGCGCCGTGCCTTGCAGCATCAAGGGGACGTACTTCACGGCGACGCGCCGGTTGCCGTTGGCGATGCTGATGGCTGTGGAGTAGTCGATGAGCCAATCTTCCGGCTTCACCGAGCCGTTGTACTTGGGCGTGTCTCTGGGGAGCGAGAACCCTTTGGGAAAGGGCTCGTCGCGGATGCGGGGGCCAAAGCATGGCGGGCCGACATCGTCTTCTTCTTCTAGCGCCACGGATCGAGCAAGGCGGTCGATCCTGTGGCGGGCGTCGTTTTCGCCGACTCCTTCTCGGCGGCCGAGTCGGTCGCCAAGAGTCGGATGGGTGACAGGCGGTGGAGTGAGGCGTCTTTCTCTTCGAGGCGGGGGAGGACGCAGGTTTCCCTGGTGCTCTACAGCTCGAGGGCGGCCATCCGCGTCGCGCTCGATGGTAATGCGAGTCCGGCTGCGGCTGGCAGCCGGCTCCTTGTCTTTCTTCTGGCGCGCGCCGCTCGCAGTCGGCGAGCGGGACGTCGCGGCGTGCTCCCGGCGCGGGGGATGGCTATCAGCTCGGGCGCCGGCTTCGTGCCGTTCTGCAGCCGCGTCGATCAGCTGCTGGATCCGTCTTGTCATGTAAGGAAGCTCATCGGCTCCCAGCCCATTGAGCTCCTCTGCTGCCGCCTGAGCGGCTCGCAGGTTCTCGAGCGGGGTGGCGTAGACGGGGCGATCTGCGCCCAGCATGCTGGCAACGGCTGCGCCGCGCTTCTGGAGGAAGCCGGCTCGGCTCGGGCCGCTAGGCGGCGGCGTCCCGAAGGCGGCGCGGTCGACTTCACGCTGGTGGGCCTCGGTGAGGCGTCTCATCGAGGCTATCTTCTTTCCCTCCGTGATGAGGGCAAGGCGGCGTGCCTCCAGGGTCTCGGCGTCGGCGTCGGCCGGGATGGGGACGGAGAGGTCGTGCATCGCCGCTTGCTGAGCGTCGCGGGCGTTCTCGCCCGAGTTGGAGACATGGCTGATGACCAGCACTTCGGTGACAGCGCTGCTGCCGCTGTCAGCTCGAGGGAGGGGGTCGTCGAAGACCACCACGTCGGAGGGGTGGGCGTCGAGCGACGGGGTGTCGGAGTCGATGAGTATCGGGTCGGTGGAGCCGACCGACTCCATGTCCGTAGCGGGCTCGCTGGAGACGTGAAGTTGGTCGAGGAGGCTGACGAGGCGGCTCTCGGGGTAGTCGGTGCCTGCGTCGGACGCAGGCTCGTCGGAGATGCGAGTCTCGCCAAGCAGATCGGCGAGGCGGCTCGCTGCGCAGGCGTCGTCGACGCCTTGCAGCGCGTCGAGGCAGACGCCATCGGGCGCAGCAGGCTGGCTGCGCTCGCGGGGGAGGAAGAGGGTTCCCGTCCAGAACAGGTCTCCGGACGACGGTGCACCTGGCCCCACGGTGGGCGCCAAATGTCGGGTGGTTGGTGCGACATATTCCAAGGGATGGCTTATCATTGTGGGAGCCAATAAAACGTCGCCGGTGCCCGAAAACGGGATGAGGCGAAGACATGCACGCCGGCGGATCTTACCCAGGTTCGGGGCTCTCCGAGGAGATAACACCCCTAGTCCTGCTCTGCGGGGTCTCCGCGTGATCACTAGATTGATAAAGGGTAGCTACAGTCGCTCCTAGAGCTGTTGAGGTCAAGGGAGAAGAAGAGCGAGGCTAGCTCCTGCTTCTCTCTATCTATGGTGTGTGTGCTATGCTTGGGTGCGAACCTAGAAGCGAACCCTTTGCATGGGTGCTCCGGGGGGTTTATATAGGCCTACCCCCCGGGGGTACAATGGTAATCCGACTGGGAACTGGTCCCAGTCGTCAGTGTCTACGCTCGCCGGCTTCTCCGCCGGCTGCTGGGTCCCGCCGGCTGGTGGGTCCCGCCGGCTGCCGACTACTTGGTCGACAGGCCGGTCCCGCCGCCTAGGGTCTTGTCGGCGGCTGCTTACTGTAGCCGCGCCTCTGATGATGAGGGCTTTGTCGAGGTGAGCGTGGCTACAGTGGGCCGCCTCGGGGGCTATCACTGTAGCCTCACCTCGTCTTGTCTCCTTAATGGGGCTCCTGCTTCGAGGAAGGGAGTGGCCGGCTTCTGGAGACCGGCTATACTCTTGGCCGACTAGGAAAAGCCGGGCCGCCTTCACGCCTCTCTCTGGCTGAAGGGGCCCGCAGTCCTTGGGCCGTACAGGAGTGGGTCGTGGATGACGTCGAGGCTAGCGTGGCTACAGTGTCGAGCCGCACGGGAGACGTCCCTCCCGTACGACCTCCTGTAGCCATGCCCGCCTCGGGCTTCGGGGGTCGTGGGCCGCACTGTGGCCACACCCCGTCACGTCGCCGTTTATGGAGGAGTGGTTGTGATCTTGGCCGGCTCCTAGGAGTCGGCGTCCTTCTTGGCCGGCTTCTTGGAGTCGGCCAACCCGTGGTCGTCCTGGGGAGGAGTCGGTGAGGCTGGGTTGCCTTCCGGGAGTCGGCTTTAGTGGTAGTCGGCCAGGGAAGGCGGCCCAAATGCTTGGAGTGCTTGAAGGCCCAAAGGCCTGATAAATTTTCCGAAGAGCCAGGGGTAGTCGGTTAGGCTACCCGTGGCCATTTACTCCGACACACAAGGTGAACATTTATTTGGGCCTATAATGCAATTTCGAAAAACGCGAATTTTCCTAATTCAAATAAAATAGCAATAAAATCCGAATAAAACCAAATATTTGATTTTAATATTTTTCCTCCAATATATCATTTATTTTTGAAGAAGTCATATTATCTCCTCTCATATATTTTAATATGAAATATTTTCGGAGAGAAAATAAATTAAAACCAAAGTGATCCTTGTTTCAATATTTGATAAAATTCAAATATGAAAACAGTGAAATCCCCAACTCTCTCCGAGGGTCCTTGAGTTGCTTAGAATTTCGAGGATCGCGAAACGAAATGCAATAAAATATGATATGCATGAATGACCTATGTATAACATTCCAAATTGAAAATTTGGGATGTTACAAACCTACCCCCCTTAAGATGAATCTCGCCCTCGAGATTCGGGTTGGCTAGAAAATAGGTGCGGGTGGTCTTTGCACAGATCATCCTCTCGTTCCCAAGTGGCTTCATCCTCAGTTTCGTGGCTCCACTGTACTTTGCAAAACTTGATAACCTTGCTGCGAGTAACTCGGCTGGCAAACTCTAGAATCTTGACAGGTTTCTCCTCATATGTCAAATCACTATCCAACTGAATCGCTTCCAGGGGCACTGTATCTCTCAGAGGAATATCGGCCATCTCTGCATGGTACTTCTTCAACTGGGAAACGTGAAACACATCATGCACTCCCGACAGTCCTTCGGGTAACTCCAACTTGTAGGCAACCTCTCCCATGCGTTCCAAAACACGGTACGGTCCCACAAATCTCGGGGCTAACTTTCCTTTAACTCCAAAATGTTTAACTCCTCGAAGAGGTGACACTCCCACATACGCTCTGTCTCTGATTTCATAGACTACCTCATTGCATTTCGAATCTGCATAACTCTTCTGTCGGGACTGAGCTACCTTCAGTCTATCCCGAATCAGCTTAACCTTCTCTTCAGATTCCTTAATCAAATCCGGTCCAAACAACTGGCGGTCTCCAACTTCATCCCACATCAACGGTGTTCGGCATCTTCTTCCAACAGGGCTTCGAAAGGTGCCATCTTCAAACTGGCCTGGTAGCTGTTGTTGTACGAATACTCCGCGTAGGGCAAGTTGTCATCCCAACTAGATCCGTAATCTAGCGCACAAGCTCTCAACATGTCCTCCAGAATCTGATTGACTCTCTCAGTCTGTCCATCTGTCTGCGGGTGAAATGCTGTACTGAACTCTAGCCTGGTTCCCAAAGTCTGGTGCAGCTGATGCCAAAACTTTGAGGTAAACTGTGTTCCTCTATCTGATACGATGGTCCTCGGAACTCCGTGCAGACATACGATCCTGGTCATGTATATCTTGGCCAACTTCGCACTTGTATAGGTGGTTTTCACTGGGATAAAGTGGGCTACTTTGGTCAAGCGATCCACTACTACCCAGATAGAATCATATCCCGATCAAGTCCTGGGCAATCCGGTGATAAAATCCATGTCAAGCTTATCCCACTTCCATTCGGGTATCGGCATAGGCTGCAGTAGTCCTGCGGGCTTCTGATGTTCTGCCTTCACTCTCTGACATACATCACATACGGCTACGTACTCGGCAATATCCTTCTTCATACCAGTCCACCAGAAACGCTCCTTCAAATCCAAATACATCTTAGTGTTTCCGGGGTGTATCAAGTATGGCGAGTCATGAGCTTCCTGTAGTATCAACTTCCTGATCTCCATATTATTAAGCACATATATCCGGTCCTCAAACCATAAGGCGTCGTGCTCATCCTCACGAAAACCTTTGGCTTTCCCTTCACTCATCTTCTCCTTTATCTCGGCAATCTCCTTGTCATCCTTCTGAGCTTCTCGAATTTTTCCCAACTATGTAGACTGAACTTCCATTGCGGCAACATAACCTCTGGGAACAATCTCCAAACGTAGCTCCCTGAGATCCTCGGCTAACTCCTTTGGCATCCCTCCGCTTACGAAGGTGTTAACATAACTCTTTTGGCTCAAAGTGTCTGCTACGACATTGGCCTTGCCGGGATGATAGTGCAGCTTCATGTCATAATACTTTATGAGCTCCAACCATCTCCTCTGCCTATGTAGCGACCAGACCTCAAACAGTATGTGGTGCTGTGCACCAGTGTCATCCCTGGATCAGTAATGCTGACATGCACAGTACAAATGGAGGATTTATAACAGAGTAGCAATCACACACTTATTACAACGAATATCTCAAAAGAGAATAAGTATGATAAATATGGCTTAAGGCCATCTAATACGATAACAGCGGAAGGCTTGGAAGATAAGTGAGTCCATCAACTCCAACGGCATCACTGAGTATAAGACCACGACCTAAGGCACCTTACTCGTCGTCTGAAAAGTCTGCAACATGAAATGTTGCAGCCCGAAAATGGGTCAGCACATGGAATATGCTGGCAATGTAACACATAGAGAGTAATGAACAGAATAATGCTATACTACATGCATATATGGCTGGTAGAAAGCTCTATGGTTACAGTTTTTGCGAAAAGCCAATTTTTCCCTACTGCAAAGGAATAAATTTTATTTAACTATCATGGTGGTTGTGAAACATTGAGAAGGTACCTCCAACTCAATCCCAATTAAGTATCATCATTAACCCAACAAAATTAATTAAAGTAACATGATGATGAGATTCACATGATAATTCAGGTACTAGATACTCAAGATGTCCATAACCGGGGACACGGCTAACCATGATTAGTTTGTACACTCTGCAGAGGTTTGTGCACTTTTCCCCACAAGACTCGATCACCTCCGCTTGATTCTCGCACTACATGATGTTTGAGAAACGGATGACCGAGACACAGTCTTTCAGAAGCGTAAACTCTCTACTCTGGGTAGACCGTACCACCTACATCCCCTACATCTGCTAGTCTACCTCTTCAAGAGCTCACACAACTTAATCAACTATGCTAGAGCCCATAATAGCTTGTGGCTGCACACGAATGTTTCTAGCATGAATAATCTCATGATCCCTTTGAGCCTGGGTGGCGGTCCATAGGATGATCACACGGGTACTCCGGGATATCCAAAAAAACAGGCAGCACTGGGTTCTCCAGGTGCCTCAATCCACCCAGATGTGAGTTTTAGTTGCCACCTTAAGTAAACCATTAATTAACAATCTCACATCTGTCATGAATATCTCTCAAACCCAATCCACGTCTACAAGCATAGCATAGTGATACAAGCAACGTAGAAGTAACTCCCAAGGGTTTGATAATAAAACATGTAATAGGTACTACCTCAACTACTTCCCAATACCCACAATTTAATTAGATCCTAACCATGCAACGTTTGAGGATTGATCTAATGCAATAAAAACTGGGTATGGAAGAGTATGATCAAAGTGTTACTTGCCTTGCTGATGATCCGTGAAACCTAGAGATTCGAAGTAACAAGCGGCGCACTCCGGGTACTCTATTGCAAACAAACAAGCAAACATTAAGTACTCATCTAATGCACAAGTAAAACTCAAATAAATATCCAACCATAAAGTTCAACTTAAGAACTCCGGTTTGCAAAAAGAATCAAATCGAACGAAGCAACGAAAATCAAACGGCGAAAGAAACAAGCTTCGTTTACTAATCTGGATCTAGGTCAAATTTTAGAGTAGCAAAAACTTGTTTGAGTAGGTTAAACGGAAAGAGAATTTCGAGACGAAACTCTAGGCGCTTGAATCGCCTGATTCCAATAAACGAGCGAAAAGTTAAACAAAAACGAAGATCGGATCAGAAATCGCGATTGGGATAATCGCGGAAATCCGACGAAAAAGAAAAACTGACGAACAGTTAAACGAACGAACGTTCGTTAACAGCGAAAATCCGACGAACACGTTCGTTAAAACGAACGGGTCGGTGAACGTTCACTAAGTAATAAAACCGAAAAAAACCGATCTGAAAAAAAACGAAAACTAGGGTTTAGAAAAAAAAATAAACCGAATCGGTTTTTTATTTTTAAAAAAACGGACTCGGCGGCGGCGGCTTCGGCTACCTCGGCGGGCAGCTCCGGCGGGGCTCCGGCGAGGGGCGGCGGGGCTCGGGCGGCGTCTGGGCGACGGCGGGAGGCGGCGGGCGGCGGCGCTCGGGCTCCGGGGCTGCGGCGGCGGCGCGGGCGCTGCAGGCGGCGGCGGCGGGTGCGGGTTGGGCGGCGGGGTGGGGAGAGGTGGCGGGGTGGGGGATATTTAAGGAGGGGGAGGGGGTGGCGTGGGGAAGGGGGCAAGGCGGCGGCGGGGCGGCGTGCTCCTGGCGGACTCGGGCGGCGGCGGGCGTGCCGTGGGCGGGAGGGAGACGACGCGGGACGGGCCGGCCTGGCTCGGCTGGGCCTTGGCCCAGTCGGGCGCGGTTTTTTTTTTAAATCGCCGAATCTAAAAAAAATCGCAGAAAAAAAAATAAAAATCCAAAAATGTTAAAACAAATTTTCCCCGTCTAATTAAAATAATTAGAACAAGGTGAACATTGTTTTGGCTCAAAAATGCAGTTTTGAAAATGTGCAATTTTTTTAATGCAATTAAAATTGCAAATAAAATCCGAATAAAATCCAATATTTGATTTTAATATTTTTCCTCCAATATTTCAATTATTTTGGAGAAGTCATATTTTCTCCTCTCATTTATTTTATTATGAAATATTTTTTGGAGAGAAAAATAATTAAAACAAAAATCCTCGTTTTATTATTTGATAAAAATCAAATATGAAAAACTGGGAAAATCCCCAACTCTCTCCGAGGGTCCTTGAGTTGCTTAGGATTTATCGAGGATTTGCCAGAATGCAATAAAATATGCTATGCAATGATGATCTAATGTATAACATTCCAAATTGAAAATTTGGGATGTTACAAACCTACCCCCTTAAGATGAATCTCGCCCTCGAGATTCGGGTTGGCTAGAAAATAGGTGAGAGTGGTTCTTCCGTAGATCTTCCTCTCGCTCCCAGGTGGCTTCATCTTCCGTATGGTGGCTCCACTGGACTTTGCAAAACTTGATAACCTTACTGCGGGTGACTCGGCTGGCATACTCAAGAATCTTAACTGGTTTCTCCTCATAGGTCAAATCACTTTCCAGCTGAATCGCTTCCAGTGGCACTGTATCTCTCAGTGGTATCTCAGCCATCTCTGCGTGGCACTTCTTCAACTGGGAAACGTGAAATACATCATGAACTCCTGACAATCCTTCAGGCAATTCCAGCTTGTAGGCAACTTCTCCCATACGGTCCAAAACTCTGTATGGTCCTACAAAACGAGGCGCTAACTTTCCTTTAACTCCAAAGCGCTTCACTCCTCGAAGTGGTGATACTCAAAGATAAACTCTGTCTCCGACTTCGTGGACTGTCTCCTTACGTTTAGAATCCGCATAACTCTTTTGCCTGGACTGGGCTACCTTGAGCCTATCGCGAATCAACCTCACTTTCTGTTCAGACTCCTTAATCAAATCTGGTCCAAACAACTGACGGTCTCCAACTTCGTCCCATAACAATGGTGTTCTACACCTCCTTCCGTACAAAGCTTCGAAAGGGGCCATCTTCAAACTAGTTTGATAACTGTTGTTGTAAGAAAACTCTGCATATGGCAAATTGTCGTCCCAACTAGATCCATAATCTAGCGCACAAGTTCTTAACATGTCTTCCAAAATCTGATTGACTCTCTCGGTCTGCCCATCTGTCTGTGGGTGAAAGGCTGTACTGAATTCTAGCCTGGTTCCCAAAGTTTCATGTAACCGATTCCAAAACTTCGAGGTAAACTAGGTTCCTCTATCTGATACAATGGTCCTCGGAACTCCATGCAAACATACGATTCTGGTCATGTATATCTTTGCCAACTTAGCACTGGTGTAAGTGGTCTTCACTGGGATGAAATGAGCTACTTTCGTCAAACGGTCGACTACAACCCATATTGAGTCATAGCCTGAGCGAGTCCTGGGCAATCCCGTGATAAAGTCCATGCCTAGTTTATCCCACTTCCATTCGGGTATCGGCAATGGTTGTAGCAATCCCGCTGGCTTCTGATGCTCTGCCTTCACTCTCTGACATACATCACAAACTGCTACATACTCCGCAATATCCTTCTTCATTCCGGTCCACCAGAAAGTATCCTTCAAATCCAAATACATCTTGGTATTTCCTGGGTGAATCGAGTACGGTGAATCATGGGCCTCTTGCAAGATCAATTTCCTGATCTCCGGATCATTGGGCACATAAACGCGGTCCTCAAACCATAAGGTATCGTGCTCATCCTCACGAAATCCCTTGGCTTTTCCTTTGCTCATCCTTTCCTTTATCTCGTCAATCTCCTTGTCTGTCTTCTGAGCTTCTCTGACCTTTTCCATCAAGGTAGACTGAATCTCCAATGTTGCTAAATAGCCTCTTGGAACTATCTCCAAACATAGCTCGCGAAGATCCTCGGCTAACTCCTGGGGTAACTCTCCTGTCATGAGTGTGTTGACATGGCTCTTGCGGCTCAACGCATCTGCTACTACGTTAGCCTTCCCTGGGTGATAATGCAATCTCATATCATAGTCCTTAATATCCAACCATCTCCTCTGCCTGAGATTTAACTCCTTCTGCGTGAAAATGTACTTCAAACTCTTGTGATCCGTGTACACCTCACAATGGTTTCCGATGAGAAAATGTCTCCATGTCTTCAACGCATGCACTACGGCTGCTAATTCCAAATCATGCGTGGCATAATTCTTCTCATGGGGTCTAAGTTGTCGTGAAGCGTATGAAACAACTCTTCCTTCCTGCATAAGCACTGCTCCAAGTCCTCGACGAGAAGCGTCGCAATAAACTTCATAATCCTTGCGTTGATCTGGCAGAATCAACACTGGTGATGTAACCAATCGTTTCTTCAACTCTTGGAAACTAGCTTCACATTCCTCAGTCCAATTGAATTTGGTGTCCTTCTTCAATAGCTCAGTCATGGGCTTAGCAATCTTCGAGAAATTCTCGATGAATCTCCGGTAGTATCCTGCGAGTCCAAGAAAACTCCGGATCTCTCCAACTGACGTGGGTGATTCCCAACTTGTTACTGTGTCAACTTTGGTGGGGTCTACTGCTATTCCTTCTCCGGATATAACATGTCCGAGGAATCCAACTTCCTTCAGCCAAAATTCACATTTGCTGAACTTGGCGTATAACTGGTGTTCTCTGAGCTTCTCAAGTACCAAACGCAAATGCTCCTTATGCTCTTCTTCATTCTTGGAGTAGACTAAAATATCGTCAATGAACACCACGACGAACTTATCCAAAAACTCCATAAACACTTTGTTCATCAGGTTCATGAAATAGGCAGGTGCGTTAGTCAGACCAAATGACATAACGGTATACTTGTATAGCCCATATCTGGTGGGAAAAGCCGTCTTAGGTATATCCTGCTCTCGAATTTTTAACTGATGGTATCCTGATCGTAGGTCGATCTTGGAAAATACCTTAGCTCCTTGTAAGCGGTCAAACAAATCATTGATCATCGGCAGTGGGTACTTGTTTTTGATGGTCACTTCATTCAATCCACGGTAATCAACAACCATCCTTAACGATCCATCTTTCTTCTCCACTAGAAGTACTGGTGATCCCCAAGGTGACGAACTTGGGCGAATATAGCCTTTATCCAGTAACTCCTTAATCTGCTTCTTAATCTCCTCCAAATCTTTTGCGGGCATCCTGTACGGTCTCTTAGATATTGGCCCTGTGCCTGGCAAAAGTTCAATCAAGAACTCAATGTCTCTATCCGGTGGCATGCCTGGCAACTCTTCTGGAAATACATCCGGGTAATCCTTCACCACTGGTACTTCCTCCTGTACAACTCTTGATAAGGAATTCACTTGAGTCCTTTTCGGCATATGCCGGGATACATACTTAATCCTCCTTCCTTCTGGGGTGGTAAGCAAAATCGACTTACTGGCGCACTCAATGTTCCCTTCATACTTTGATAACCAATCCATGCCTAATATCACATCCAATCCTTGCGATTCCAATATTATTAGGTCTGAGGGAAAAAGGTAGTTACCAATCCTTAATGGTAACCGTTCACACCATAAACTAGCCATATACTCTGCTCCTGACGAGGTTACTAACATGGGTGACCTAAGGGCTTGGGTTGGCAGTTTATACTTATCCACAAATCCCCTTGATATGTATGAATGCGATGCACCAGTATCAAAAAGAACGAGTGCAGTAAATGACTTAACCATAAACTTACCTATTACTGCATCAGGCTGTGCTTCAACCTCTTCCACGCTAACGTGGTTCACTTGTCCTTTGTTGAAAGGGTTCGGCTTCTTCCCAGAGCTTCCATTGCCATTTCCATTCTGGACTTCAGGACAATCAGTTGCATAATGTCCAGTCCTCTGGCACTTGAAACAAGTAATGTGACTTAGATCCCTCTTGGCTGGGGTAGATGGGTTATTACGGTTCTGTCCGTTGCTTCCTCCGTTCCCATTACCATTCTTGGAGCCATTATAGTTGTGCGAACTACCTCCTCCATGGGTATGCTGAAACTGTCCTCCTGATTTCAGGGCAAAACGTGGCTTCTGCTGGGCTCCAGAATTATACTTCCCTTGTCCATACTTCCTCTTACGGTTTTCAATCTGCTGTTGCTTCCCTTAAATCATGAGAGCCCTATCCACCAACTCCTGGTAGTTGTTGAAGGTTGCTACCATCAACTGCATGCTCAGCTCATCATTCAATCCTTCGAGAAACTTCTCCTGCTTGGTTGCATCTGTAGCAACGTCATCTGGTGCATAACGTGCTAACTTACTGAAATCCTCCAGATACTGGCCTACGGTGCGTCCTCCTTGGCGTAGGTTGCGAAACTCATGCTTCTTCATAGCCATAGCTCCTGCTGAAACATGGGTTGTACGGAAAGCTTGCTGAAACTGGTCCCATGTGACAGTGTCAATAGGGTGTGTGGCTGTGTAATTCTCCCACCATGATGCTGCGGGTCCATCAAGCTGATGTGCGGCAAAACGTACTCTTTCCGCATCTGTGCATCCTGCAGTGGTCAACTCCCTTCCAACTTTGCGGAGCCAATCATCTGCAACAATCGGCTCGGTGCTGCTAGAAAACACCGGCGGATTTAGCCTCAAGAAACGGGCTAGGTGATCAACAGGTGGTGGTGGTGGGTTGTTGTTGTTGTTGTTGCCTTGGTTCTGTACTAACACTTGCATCAGGGCATTCTGTTGCTGAATCAACTGGGTGATCTCCGGTGGGAAAACAAATCCGGTGTCGCATCTCGGAGGCATCTGATAGGTTAGAAAAGATGAGAGTTTAGAATAGAATGAGGTCTAGAGGGAAAACACTACCCATATGCTCATGAGACAAACACAATCAATATCACTCAATCAATTCAAACAAGGCATACAATCGGTCTAACTAGCGTTACAAAAGTGCTTGAACTATACTATTATAAATGGGGGAAAACTACTACTGATATGGTGGTTTACTAGAAATTTTGATCAGTCGAAGACTCCATGATATCTGCTCCAGCTTCATCAACAAAGTCATCTTCACTGGGGTCCGAGTCGGTGTCGTCGATGATGATGTAGTTATCCGGGCAAGCGCATTCATCATCTCCTTCTTTTGGTACTGGATTTCCCATGAATACTCCAATCTTCTTCTCCAGGTCGTCATTCTTCCCTACTAGCGCGACGATTTCCTCCAAATAATCCTCGCGTGTAGCCTTGAGTTCTTCCTCCAACTCCTTGATTTTCGTCAATGCCTTCTTCAGATCTATCTTGTCTGAGCACATCTGGTTCTCCTGGCGACGAATGTGTTGGTTTTGCTCCTGGATGAAAGCTGCAATTGATCCATCCTTCTTGGTGCTGATCATCTCCCATTGCTCGTCTCGGCGTCCACAAATCTGATAAATAGTATCCTTAAGCTCCCTGTGGTAGACTTCCCCAATGCGTCCCATAGAGATGTGGGCTGCCATGCTCTTCCCTAAACTCCGGGTTGGTGCTTCAAAAGACAACTTTATAGGCTCAGTGACTGGCGCAAACGTCCTTCCTGGAACTTGAACTTGAATCTTCCAGCTCTCCTCTTCAGGTAATGTGGCGTTGTAGGTTCCGGTGATGCTTGGTATTCCTATGTTCAAGTACTTAGTAACTTCCTTCAAGTGTCGTCCAAAAGGCGTATCCTCATCTGGTTGCATGAACTTGCTCCTTGCATCCGCCATTCCTAAAAGAGTAGAAAGTGGAGAGGGGTCAGAAATGAGAAGAGAGAAGTGTTCTAGGGTTTAAGCTTAGTGGTCGTGTCCTACAGTCAGTGTGTGCTCTGATACCACCTTTGTAGCGACCAGACCTCAAACAGTCTGTGCTGCTGTGCACCAGTGTCATCCCTGGATCAGTAATGCTGACACGCACAGTACAAATGGAGGATTTATAACAGAGTAGCAATCACACACTTATTACAACGAATATCTCAAAAGAGAATAAGTATGATAAATATGGCTTAAGGCCATCTAATACGATAACAGCGGAAGGCTTGGAAGATAAGTGAGTCCATCAACTCCAACGGCATCACTGAGTATAAGACCACGACCTAAGGCACCTTACTCGTCGTCTGAAAAGTCTGCAACATGAAACGTTGCAGCCCGAAAACGGGTCAGCACATGGAATATGCTGGCAATGTAACACATAGAGAGTAATGAACAGAATAATGCTATACTACATGCATATATGGCTGGTAGAAAGCTCTATGGTTACAGTTTTTGCGAAAAGCCAATTTTTCCCTACTGCAAAGGAATAAATTTTATTTAACTATCATGGTGGTTGTGAAACATTGAGAAGGTACCTCCAACTCAATCCCAATTAAGTATCATCATTAACCCAACAAAATTAATTAAAGTAACATGATGATGAGATTCACATGATAATTCAGGTACTAGATACTCAAGATGTCCATAACCGGGGACACGGCTAACCATGATTAGTTTGTACACTCTGCAGAGGTTTGTGCACTTTTCCCCACAAGACTCGATTGCCTCAGCTTGATTCTCGCACTACATGATGTTTGAGAAACGGATGACCGAGACACAGTCTTTCAGAAGCGTAAACTCTCTACTCTGGGTAGACCGTACCACCTACATCCCCTACATCTGCTAGTCTACCTCTTCAAGAGCTCACACAACTTAATCAACTATGCTAGAGCCCATAATAGCTTGTGGCTGCACACGGATGTTTCTAGCATGAATAATCTCATGATCCCTTTGAGCCTGGGTGGCGGTCCATAGGATGATCACACGGGTACTCCGGGATATCCAAAAAAACAAGCAGCACTGGGTTCTCCAGGTGCCTCAATCCACCCAGATGTGAGTTTTATTTGCCACCTTAAGTAAACCATTAATTAACAATCTCACATCTGTCATGAATATCTCTCAAACCCAATCCACGTCTACAAGCATAGCATAGCGATACAAGCAACGTAGAAGTAACTCCCAAGGGTTTGATAATAAAACAGGTAATAGGTACGACCTCAACTACTTCCCAATACCCACAATTTAATTAGATCCTAACCATGCAACGTTTGAGGATTGATCTAATGCAATAAAAACTGGGTATGGAAGAGTATGATCAAAGTGTTACTTGCCTTGCTGATGATCCGCGAAACCTAGAGATTCGAAGTAACAAGCGGCGCACTCTGGGTACTCTATCGCAAACAAACAAGCAAACAATAACTAATCATCTAATGCACAAGTAAAACTCAAATAAAGATCCAACCAGAAAGTTCAACTTAAGAACTCCGGTTTGCAAAAAGAATCAAATCGAACGAAGCAACGAAAATCAAACGGCGAAAGAAACAAGCTTCGTTTACTAATCTGGATCTAGGTCAAATTTTACAGTAGCAAAAACTTGTTTGACTAGGTTAAACGGAAAGAGAATTTCGAGACGAAACTCTAGGCGCTTGAATCGCCTGATTCCGATAAACGAGCAAAAAGTTGAACGAAAACGAAGATCTGATCAGAAATCGCGATTGGGATAATCGCGGAAAATCCGACGAAAAAGAAAAACTGACGAACAGTTAAACGAACGAACGTTCGTTAACAGCGAAAATCCGACGAACTCGTTCGTTAAAACGAACGGGTCGGTGAACGTTCACTAAGTAATAAAACCGAAAAAAAATAAACCGATCTGAAAAAAAAGAAAACTAGGGTTTAGAAAAAAATAAACCGAATCAGTTTTTCCTATAAAAAAAACCAGACTCGGCGGCGGCGGCTTCGGCAACCTCGGCGGGCAACTCCGGCAGGGCTCCGGCGAGGGGCGAGCGAGGGGCGGCGGGGCTCGGGCGGCGTCGGGGCGACGGCGGGAGGCGGCGCTCGGGCTCCGGGGCGGCGGCTGCGGCGGCGGCGGCACGGGCGCTGCAGGCGGCGGCGGCTGCGGCGGCGGCACGGGCGCTGCAGGCGGCGGCGGCGGGTGCGGGTTGGGCGGCGGGGTGGGGGTATTTAAGGAGGGGAAGGGGTGGCGTGGGGAAGGGGGCGGGGCGGCATGCTCCTGGCGGACTCGGGCGGCATGCTCCTGGCGGACTCGGGCGGCGGCGGGCGTGCCGTGCGCGGGAGGGAGACGACGCGGGACGGGCCGGCCTGGCTCGGCTGGGCCTCGCCCCAGTCGGGCGCGGGTTTTTTTTAAAAAAAAAATCGCCGAATCTAAAAAAATCGCAGAAAAATAAATAAAAATCCAAAAATGTTAAAACAAAATTTCCCCGTCTAATTAAAATAATTAGAACAAGGTGAACATTTTTTGGGCTCAAAAATGCAGTTTTGGAAACGTGCAATTTTTTTGATGCAATTAAAATTGCAAATAAAATCCGAATAAAATCCAATATTTGATTTTAATATTTTTCCTCCAATATTTCAATTATTTTGGAGAAGTCATATTTTCTCCACTCATTTATTTTAATATGAAATATTTTTCGGAGAGAAAAATAATTAAAACAAAAATCCTCGTTTTATTATTTGATAAAAATCAAATATGAAAAACCGGGAAAATCCCCAACTCTCTCCGAGGGTCCTTGAGTTGCTTAGAATTTATCGAGGATTTGCCAGAATGCAATAAAATATGCTATGCAATGATGATCTAATGTATAACATTCCAAATTGAAAATTTGGGATGTTACAGCCTAATATTAAGCTCCTTCTGTGTGAAGATGTACTTCAAACTCTTGTGATCCGTGTACACATCGCAATGGGTTCCAATAAGAAAATGTCTCCAGGTCTTGAGCGCATGCACCACAGCTGCTAACTCCAAATCATGCGTGGCATAATTCAACTCGTGCGGTTTCAGTTGTGGTGAGGCATACGAAACAACTCTCCCATCTTGCATAAGTACTCCTCCAAGTCCTAAGCGAGATGCGTCGCAATACACTTGGAAATCCTTGCATATATCCGGCAGAATCATCACTGGGGCTGTAGTCAAATGTTTCTTCAACTCCTGGAAACTTGCTTCACATTCATCAGTCCAATGGAACTTAGTGTCCTTCTTAAACAATGCCGTCATAGGCTTTGCAATCTTAGAGAAATTTTCAATAAATCTCTGATAGTATCCCGCGAGTCCAAGAAAATTGGGGATCTCTCCGACTGAGGTGGGTGCCAACCACTCAGTGACTGACTGAACCTTGGTGGGATCCACTGCTATACCTTCTCCTGATATAACATGTCCAAGAAATCCAACTTCCTTCAACCAAAAACTCACATTTGCTGGACTTTGCATACAACTGGTGTTCCCTGAGCTTCTCGAGAACCAAACACAAATGTTCCTTGCGCTCCTCTTCATTCTTCGAGTATAACAAGATATCATCTATAAACACCACGACAAACTTATCCAAGAACTCCATGAACACTTTGTTCATCATACTCATGAAATAGGCAGGGGCGTTAGTCAATCCAAATGACATAAACCGTATACTCATACAGCCCATACCTTGTGGTGAAGGTTGTCTTAGGTATATCCTTCTCCCGAATCTTCAACTGGTGATATCCTGATCGCAGATCAATCTTCGAAAACACCTTAGCTCCTTGCAACTGGTCAAACAAATCATTGATCATCGGCAGTGGATACTTATTCTTGATTGTTACTTCATTCAAAGCACGATAATCAACAACCATCCTTAAGGATCCATCCTTCTTCTCAACCAAGAGCACCGGGGCTCCCCATGGTGATGAACTTCTTCGAATGTAACCTTTCTCCAATAACTCCTTAATCTGCTTCTTAATCTCCTCTAGATCGTTTGCGGGCATCCGGTATGGTCTCTTCAATATAGGCCCGGTGCCTGGCAACAGCTCTATCAAAAACTCGATATCTCGATCTGGTGGCACGCCTGGTAACTCCTCCGAAAATACATCCGGGTAATCCTTAACTACCGGCACTTCCTCCTGAACAACTCCCGTGAGAGAATTTACTTGGATCCTCCCTGGCGAATGCCTGGATAGATACTTGATCCTTTTTCCCTCCGGGGTAGTGAGAAAAATTGACTTACTCGCGCAATCGATGTTTCCTCCATACATCGATAGCCAATCCATTCCCAGTATCACATTCAAACCTTGTGACTCCAAAATTATCAGATCCGAGGGGAAAACATGGCTTCCAATGGTCAATGGCATCTGAAAACATCCTTGACTTGCCAGATATTCTGCTCCTGGCGAGCTTACTAACATTGGTGTCCTAAGTACCTTAGTGGGCAACTTACACTTATCCATGAATCCCCTTGATATGTATGAATGCCATGAACCAGTAGCGAAAAGAACAATTGCAGTAAAAGACTTAACCAAAAACTTACCAAAAACTGCATCAGGCTGCTCCTCAACTTCCTCCATGTTCACGTGGTTCACTTGTCCCCTATTGAAAAGGTTGGGCTTCTTCCCAGTGCTTCCATTGCCATTGCTATTCTTTGCTTCCAGGCACTCAGTGGCATAGTGTCTAGTCTTCACGCACTTGAAACAAGTAATGTGACTTAGGTCCTTCTTGGCGGGTGTGGCTGGGTTAGAGCGGTTCTGATTGCTGCCTGCTCCATTCCCGTTTCAATTCTTGGAGCCATTGTGGTTGTGGGAACTCCCTCCATTGTGATTGTGACCTCCATGGTTATGGACAAGTCCTCCCGAGTTCGGGGTGAAACGAGGCTTCTGCTGAGCTCCAGAATTGAACTTTCCTTGTCCATACTTCCACTTGCGGCTCTCAATCTGCTGCTGCTTCCCTTCAATCATAAGAGCCTTGTCTACCAACTCCTGGTAGTTGTTGAATGTTGCCACCATCAACTGCATGCTCATCTCATCATTTAGCCCTTCCATAAACTTCTCCTGCTTCGCGGCATCCGTGGCCACATCATCAGGGGCATAACGAGATAGCTTACTAAACTCATCTACGTACTGAGCCACAGTACGATTCCCCTGGCGTAAGTTGTCAAACTCACGCTTCTTCATACTCATAGCTCCAGTTGAGACATGGGCTGTGCGGAATGCTTGCTGAAACTGATCCCAGGTAACATTGGCTATGGGAAAAGTGGTTGTGTAATTCTCCCACCATGACGCTGCTGGTCCATCTAACTGATGTGCGGCAAAATGCACCTTCTCTGCATCCGTTCAACCTGCGGTGGTCAACTCCCTTCCAATCCTGCGTAACCAGACATCCGCAACTATTGGCTCAGTGCTACTGGAAAACACCGGCGGCTGTAACCTCAGAAAACGGGCTAAGTTGTCAACTGGAGGAGGGTTGTTGTTGTTATCGTTGTTGCCTTGGTTCTGGACTAATATCTGCATCAAGGCATTCTGCTGCTAGATCAACTGGGTGATCTCCGGTGGGAAGACAAATCCGGTGTCATGTCTCGGAGGCATCTGATGGGTTTAGAGGGAAGAGATTAGAATAGAAATTAGGTCTAGTGAGAAAACACTACCCACATGCACATGAGACAAACACAAACATATCACTCAATCAATCAAGCAAGGGCATACAATCGATCTAACTATCATTACAGTGCTCGGACTATACTATTTACATGGAGGAAATACTACTGATCATATGGTGGTCTACTAGAAATTTTGATCGGTGGAAGACTCCATGATGTCCGCTCCAGCTTCATCTTCAAAGTCATCATCACTATCGTCGGGGTCGGAGTCGGTGTCATCGATGATGATGTAATTCTCCGGGCAAGTGGAATCGTCATCTTCTCTTCCTGGCGCGGGATCTCCCATGAATACTCCGATCTTCTTTATCAGGTCGTCGTTCTTCTCCAATAGTGTCGCGATTTCCTCCTCATATCCATCGCGTGTAGACTTGAGTTCCTCCTCTAACTCGGTGATCCTTGTCATTGCCTTCTTCAAATCTATCATGCCTGCGCACATCTGGTTCTCCTGGCGTCAAATGTGCTGGTTTAACTCCTGGATGAATGCTGCAATGGACCTGTCCTTCCTGGTGCTGACTATCTCCCATTGCTCATCTCGGCGCCCACAAATCTGGTAGATAGTATCCTTGAGATCCTTGTGGTAAACTTCTCCAATGCGTCCCATGGTGATGTGGGCTGCCATGCTCTTGCCTAGACTCCAGGTGGGTGCATCAAAGGAAAACTCTATGGGCTCCGTGACTAGCGTGAATGTCCTTCCTGGAACTTGAACTTGAAGTGTCGTCCAAATGGGGTGTCTTCATCCGGTTGTGCAAACTTGTTCCTCGAGTCCGCCATCCTAAAGAGTAGAAAATGGAGAGGAGTATGAAATGAGTAGAGAAGAGTGGCCTATGGCTTTTCTTAGTGGTCGTGTCCTACATTCAGCGTGTGCTCTGATACCATCTTATAGCGACCCGACCTCAAACGGTCAAGTCTCTGTGCTTCAGTGTCATCCCTAGATCGGTAATGCTGACACACACAGTACTCGAAGGATTTATAACAGAGTAGCAATCACACACTTATTACATCGAATGTCTCCAAAAGAGAACTTATTACAATAAATATGACTTAAGGCCATCTAACACGATAACAGCGGAAGACTTGGAAGATAAAGTGAGTCCATCAACTCCAACGGCATAGCTGAGTGCATGACAACGACCTATCGCACCTTACTCTTCGTCTGAAAAGTCTGCAACATAATACGTTGCAGCCCGAAAATGGGTCAGCACATGGAATATGCTGGCAATATAACACAGTAGAGCAATGAACAGATAAATGCTATCACTATATGCATATATGGCTGGTGGAGGCTCTATGGTTATATGATTTTGCGAAAAGCCAATTTTTCCCTACAACAAAGGAATAAATTTTATTTAACTATCATGGTAGTTGAAACATCATTGAGAAGGTTCCTCCAACTCAATCCCAATTAAAGGTAATTATCAACCCGACAAATTATATTAGAGTGATGAGATGCAATAGGATAATCCAAGTACTAGATACTCAAGATGTCCATAACCGGGGACACGGCTAACCATGATTAGTTTGTACACTCTGCAGAGGTTTGCGCACTTTTTCCCACAAGACTCAATCGCCTCCGTTGGATTTCTCGCACTACATGGTGTTTGAGAAACGGATGACCGAGACACAGTCTTTCAGAAGCATTAACTCTTTACTCTGGGTGGACAGTTACACCTACTTTCCCTCTACTTCTGCTAGCCCACCACTGAAAGAGGTCACACAACATACTCAACTATGCCAGAGCCCATAATGGCTTGTGGCTGCACGCGGAAGTTTCTAGCATGAATAATCTTATGATCCCTTTGAGCCTGGGTGGCGGACCGTAGGATGACCACACGGGTACTCCGGGATATCCTAGGACAACACTGGATTCTCCAGGTGCCCAAACAAGCAATCCATCCAGATGTGTATTAAAGTTGCCACCTTAAGTTGAACCATTAATTAACAACTCACATCTGTCATGGATACACTCAAACCCAATCCATGTCTACGAGCATAGCATAGCAATATAAGCATAACGTAGAAGTAACTCCCAAGGGTTTGATATTAAAAATAGGTAATAGGTTCTACCTCATCATCTACTTCCCAAACCCACATGTTAAGCACATCCTAATCATGCAATGTTTGAGGATTGTAACAAATGCATAAAAACTAATCAAGGGTATGGTCAATGTGTTACTTGCCTTGCTGACGATCCGCAAAACCTAGTGATTCGTAGTAGCACGCTTCGCACTCCGGGAATTCTATCGCAAACAAACAATAACATACATAAGCAATCAAGCAAATATGCACGGGTAAAACTCAAATAAGAAGATCTAACTAGAAATTTCAACTTAAGAACTCCGGTTTGCAAAAAGAATCAAATCAAACGGAGCAACGAAACTCAAACGGCGAAAGAAACAAGATCCGATTACTAATCTGGACTAAAGTCAATTTTTTACAGTTTCAAAATCTTGTTCAAGTTGGTTTAACAGAAAGAGGGCTTCGAGACGAAGATCTAGGCGCCTGATTCCGATAAACGAGCGAAAAGAAAAACTAAAACGAAAATCGGATCAGAAATCGCGATCGAAAATAATCGCGAAAAACCCGAGAAAAAGAAAAACTGACGAACAGGCTAACGAACGAACGTTCGCTGTCTGTGACTAACGGGTGAACGGCGTACGTTTAAACGAACGAACGGGTGAACGTCCGCAGAATAACTAAACCAACGGAAAAACCGATCTAACGAAAAAAATCAGAAAAATAAAAAAAAGGGTTTAACCGAAGAAAACCGACCGGTCAACGGCGTCGAGATCAGGCGGGCGGCGGCGACGGCGGGAGGCGGCGGCGGCGGCGTGGGCAGCGGCGGCGGCGGCGCGGCGCGCGAGGCAGCCGCGGCGGCGGCTGGCGGCGGCGCTAGGGTTTGGGGCGCGGAGTGGGCTGGGCGGCGGCGGTGGGTTGCGGTGCGGCTTATAAGGAAGGGCCTGGGAAGGAGTCCGGGCTGGATACGGCCCGTAGGTCGGTTCCCTTTTTTTTTAAATAATCACGACACGCAGAAAAACGAAGAAAAAGAATACTAAATGGACTCCAAAAATCCCGAAATAAATTTTCCCCGTCCTCTAAAAATATTCCAGACAAGGTGAACATTTATTTGGGCCTATAATTCGATTTCAAAAAACGCGTATTTTCCTAATTCAAATAAACTAGCAATAAAATCCGAATAAAACCAAATATTTGATTTTAATATTTTCCCTCCAATATTTCATTTATTTTTGGAGAAGTCATATTATCTCCTCTCATATATTTTAATATGAAATATTTTCGGAGAGAAAATAAATTAAAACCTAAGTGATCCTTGTTTCAATATTTGATAAAATTCAAATATGAAAATGGTGAAATCCCCAACTCTCTCCGAGGGTCCTTGAGTTGCTTAGAATTTCGAGGATCGCGAAATGAAATGCAATAAAATATGATATGCATGAATGACCTATGTATAACATTCCAAATTGAAAATTTGGGATGTTACATTCCCCAGGAAGCCAAGGGAAAATGTGCCGAGCAGGATTTCTGCATCCCTTCAACGCAAACGGTAGTTTTGCATGACCCGTGTGCAACCACGTACAAACAATTGGGTAGTATGTTGCCAATTCTCAAACTGGAAAGATTGACATTTGTTTATCTAGTAACATTGCCATTTGTCAACCTTGTAACACTGCGATTTGTCAAAATATGCAGCTACAAATCACTAGCACTATCTAATTTTTGCAACTAAAATCACTAGCACTGTTCATATGGATAACACTAGCAGGCATGAGTTCATGGATGCATATGCCAATGTACCATTGATTACATACAAGAAGTCATCGACCTACAACGACAACGAGGATACACGTTGGATTATAGATCATTTCCAACAAAACATTCTAGTAAAGTTTTTCTCACAAAACAAATAACAAAGTGATGAAATGAACTTCAGCTCAACCACTGGTCGGTGTTGGAAACGCTTGCTTTGAACCAGAAGTGATTCTCTGGGAAGGGCCAGCTACTGTCAATCTCGAGACCAACGCAGGACTGATCATCCAGGCTGAAGCGGCCTATTTCAATACCCATATTTGGACGGTAGGGAAGCATAGTAATGTCTGAGGTATAGGTACAGTTGCTTCTCATAAATGGTAGTAACGTTGTGTCAACAGCAGCTGGATCGCCTTCCACCATCATTGGATAGTTTTCTTCAAGGAAGAGTGAGTTTCCTCCAAGACTTTCAATACTGAACCAGGGAGAAGGTGTTGGCGCTAGTACACCAGTATCCATCCCGAATACCCTGCAACAGATGTTGTGATAGGTCCAGAGAGTGCGACCATATGAGACAACACCTGCTTCCTTAGTAACATCAGCAGTGCCCCGTATACAGACAAGAAGAGGTGATCCATCAGAATAAGTTGCCAGGCGCCACTGAGTATATGGGTCCTGCTCGTCCTCATGCTCGTGAATAAAATTTTCAAGTATAGGTGGTGGAATGTTCACAGGACCTTGGAAACACAAGAAGGTTAATTAGTAAAGGGAAACTAGCTAACCCGCATGCATGTGGATGAAACAGTTATAATTACGGTGGAAGACAAACGTACCAAAATCATGAGGAATCCATGCAAAAATAGTGCCACGAGTGGTGGCAGCAAACACAAGACCCTCGTACTGAATTGCATCACAGTAGTCATCCATGTATAGAAACTGATTTTTGAGCAATATCCATTGAGTCGAACCATGAAGGACGGCAACAAGCTTGTCGAAGATAGCGACAACATAAGCATTCCTATAACCCCAAGAGTGGTTGGGAACTCGACAAATTGCTATCTTCCGTAGACGAGAGTCAGCATGATCGTATTTGAACTCACGTAGAATACCGGTGTACCCAACCTCTGGGCAGTCGTCTGAGATTTTTCGAAGTGGAACCCGGTGATGAGTGTACACATTCACAAGTTCCCACTAGCAGTTGTACCCAATATAAACAACCCAATCTCCATTTGCGCCTGTCCAAGCCTTACCCTCAAGCGATGGCATCTTAACATCATATGTATCATTATCAAGCGGCATCAACTTACACAAGGCGAGGCTTCCCTCGTCCCCGCGCCAGTCAGCAGGGTCACGGTGAAGAAGATAGGGGAGATCAAACCGCTCGTGAACCCTTGGGTTCCTTGTAATGATGTTATTAGTTGGGTCGAGAATGGTCTTGAACGAACCTGCCATGCTAGCCGAGGTGATGACGTCGCACCGATCAATGAGTTCCTCCACCGCGTCGTCATTCATATCGGGGCAAGAATAACGGGGTCTTTTCCGGCTTGTTCCCTCCATGGAGAAGATGATCAAACAATGGCAGAAGGAAGGGTGAAGGAAAATGGAGGAGGGAGGAAGAGCTAGGGTGCGACAACAGTTCCAAATCGAGAGGAAAAGGCGAAGAGTCAGTGGACGGTTGCCACGGTACACGAAGAGGCACCTGGGGAGCGAACGGTTTCCACAGAGGTCACACACTGACGACAAGGGCCGAGTGAACCGCATGCAATCCCATCGCACAACACACACGTCTTGTTAAGTTGAACCGTTTCTGTACTCTTGTGTCAACGCAAACAATTCATCCGAGTGAACCGCATGCCGTATATCCCACACACCTTGATCTGGCTGACCGTTTATTTTGTGTTGCCTAATCACAAATAGTTCATCCGAGTGAACCGTATGCTGTATATCGCACACACCTTCATATGGCTGCCCGTTTCTTTTGTGTTGCCTAATCACAAACAGTTCATCGGAGTGAACCGTATGCTGTGTATCGCACACGCCTTCATCTGGCTGCCCGTTTTTATTGTTCCTCCTCATCGCAAACAGTTAATTGAACTGAACCGTATGCCCTTCATCGCACACTGAAAGCACAAGTGCTCCCTGGGTGGTTTTGGTAATTAATGTCAACATATCTCTTGTTGGACTAATGTTTTCATCTATTATATTTCAGACAAGTTCAACAGATGGAGTGGCATGGACTAGAGGATGTGGAACCCCTTCAAGATGATAAGGAGAAAGGATACGCTCAAGCTCAAAATCTCAAGACTCTGCATTTACATTTTAGTGATCCAAGATCACATTGAGTCCATAGGAAAGCCAATACTATTAAAAGGGGATGAGGTGTTGCTTAATGGCTTGCTTGCTCAAAGTGCTTAGTGATATGCTCCAAAGCCCTCAACCAATTTCTCATATCCACATATGTCCCAAACCAAAAGTCAAACTCGGCCCCACCGAATCTTTCTATCCGGCGCCACCGAATTCAGTTGACATAGCCACTGCCAGAAACCCTAATCAATTCGGTCTCACCGATGGGATGTCGGTCTCACCGAGATGGGCTGGCAAACTCTCTGTTGCCTATTGCAATAATTTCGGTCTCACCGAAATATGCAATCGGTCTCACCGAGTTTGCTTGGCCAACTCTCTATTTCACTTATTACCCAAATCGGTCCCACCGAGTTTGTGTAATCGGTCAAACCGAGATGAGGCTTTACCCTAACCCTAGCACATCGGTCCTACCGAGTTGATCATATCGGTCCCACCAAAATGCCTAACGGTCACATTATGAACTAAACCGGTCTGACCGAGTTTTCTGATTCGGTCCCACCGAGTTTGGTAAATTGTGTCTAACGGTTAGATTTTCTGTGGAGGCTATATATACCTGTCCACCCACTCTTCATTCATGGAGAGAGCCATCAGAACATGCCTACACTTCCAACATACATTTTCTGAGAGAGAACCACCTACACTTGTGTTGAGGTCAAGATATTCCATTCCAACCACATAAATCTTGATCTCTAGCCTTCCCCAAGTTGCTTTCCACTCACATCATGTTTCCACCAAATCCAGTCCTATGAGAGAGAGTTGAGTGTTGGGGAGACTATCATTTGAAGCACAAGAGCAAGGAGTTCATCATCAACACATCGTCTATTACCTTTTGGACAGTGGTGTCTCCTAGATTGGTTAGGTGTCACTTGGGAGCCTCCGTCAAGATTGTGGAGTTGAACCAAGGAGTTTGTACAGGCAAGGAGATCGCCTACTTCGTGAAGATCTACCCTAGTGAGGCAAGTCCTTCGTGGGCGATGGCCATGGTGGGATAGACAAGGTTGCTTCTTCGTGGACCTTTCGTGGGTGGAGCCCTCCGTGGACTCACGCAACCGTTACCCTTCGTGGGTTGAAGTCTCCATCAACGTGGATGTACGATAGCACCACCTATCGGAACCACGCCAAAAATCTTTGTGTCTCCAATTGCGTTTGCACACTCCAATCCCATCCCTTTACATTCTTGCAAATTGCATGCTTTACTTTCCGCTGCTCATATACTCTTGCCATGCTTGCTTGAATGTGTTGTGAATGTTTAAACTTGTGCTAAAACTCTACCTTAACTTGAAGCAAATAAAAACTGCAACTTTTCTTTGTTAAGAGTCTATTCACCCCCCCCCCTCTAGACACCTCTTCTCGATCCTTTCAATTGGTATCAGAGCATTGGTCTCCATTGCTTTGGTTTAATTGCCATTGGAGGAAGATGGATGAGTCTACATTGGGGAGTCTTAGACATAGAGTGCCTATACTTGATGGAGAGTACTTTCATGAGTGGAAAAATGAGATGCTTGAGATTTTCAATGAATATCACTTGAACAAGTACATTACTAGTCCTTGCATACCCCCTAGTGATCCTTTGCATTCACTGCCGATGAGGATCTTGACATGATTCGCAATCTTAGAACTATCAATCTTATCATTAGAGGATTGCCCAAAAATTTGATTGCTAGCTTACCTACTCTTGATTGTTCCTACACTATATGGAGATTTCATGAGGAACGCTTTCCAAACTATTCCTTAAAAAATATAGATGAGATTCTCCATAAGTCTATTGCCTTGAATAGGATGAGTACTAGTGATTCTAAGTTTGATGATTGTCTATTTGAGCTTCGTGATCTCATGTGTGCCAAAGCAGATGTTGGAATTATTAGCAATATCATTTCCGAAGTCATTAGAATCCATAGAGATGAACATTGTTACGGTCATACTTCTAATGAATCACCTTTTCTAGGAAACGATCAATCACAAGATGATGTTGAACATCGATACTATGATGAGGATGATGATGGTGACTTTGATCTCGATGAGTCTATGAGACATTTTGGTCTTATGGCTAATCTTCGCGGCTACATGGCTGGAGGAAAGGAATGGGTCCTTGATAGTGGATGTACTGATCATATGACCGGACACAAAGACATGTTTCGTGAGCTTGCTGAAAACGACGACCCTCGGAAGTACGTCACTTTTGGTGATAACTCAAAGGGTAAGGTAGTTGGCCTTGGTAAGGTGGCCATCTCACATGATAGCTCCATACAAAATGTTTTGCTCGTTGAATCTCTTGGCTACAATTTACTTTCCGTATCTAGACTTGCTGACTTTGGTTTCAACGTCCTATTTACTGAAGTAGATTGCCAAGTATTTTGTAGAGATAATCATAAAATGGTCTTTATCGGTATTCGTAGAGGTGATCTTTACATTGTTGACTTCACTAAAAAGGCTCAACCTAGAACTTGCTTAATTGCTAAATCTTCAAAAGGCTGGTTATGGCATAGAAGGTTAGGTCATGTGGGCATGCGAAATCTTGATAAGCTTATTAAAGGTGATCATATCCTTGGAGTAAAAGATGTTATATTTGACAAGGATAGATTGTGCAGTGCTTGTCAAGCAGGAAAACAGGTTGGAGGGAGTCACCCAGTGAAGAACATCATGACCATGAGAAGACCGCTCGATCTACTTCATATGGATCTCTTTTGTCCCAATGCCTACAAGAGTCTCGGTGGTAACTCATTTGGTCTAGTCATAGTCGATGATTTTTCAAGATTTACGTGGGTGTTCTTTCTTGATGATAAATCGCAGGTCCAAAAGATCTTCAAGAACTTCTCTAGGAAGGTCCAAAATCAATTTTAAGTGAAGATCAAGAAGGTTCGCAGAGAAAACGGAACGGAGTTCAAGAACGCAAATGTGGATACCTTTCTTGACGAAGAAGGGATTTCACACGAGTTCTCGGCTACGTACATGCCTCAACAAAATGTAGTTGTTGAGAGGAAGAACCGAACTCTTATTGAGATGGCAAGAACGATGCTTGATGAGTACAAGACTCCAAAACACTTTTGGGCGGAAGCGGTTGAGACAGCTTGTCATGCAACCAATCGCTTGTATCTTCACAAGCTACTCGACAAGACAGCATACAAGCTTCTCACCGGTAACAAACCCCAAGTTGGATACTTTCGAGTATTTGGCTCAAAGTGTTACATTCTTGATAAGCATCGTCGTTCTAAATTTGCTCCTAAATCTCATGAAGGTTTCCTACTTGGTTATGGCTCAAACTCTTACACTTACCGTGTCTACAACAATTTCACCCGAAAAGTTGAAGAGACGATAGATGTGAAGTTTGATGAATCTAACGGCTCGCAAGTAGAGCAATTGACAATTGATGTAGGAGATAAAGATCCTTTGGAAGCAATCCAAGACTTGTCTATTGGCAAGATCCGTCTAACGGAGGTGAAGGAGAGTACCTCGTCCGTCCAAGTGGAAGATTCTACCTCACGACAAGGTGACCTAAGACTTGATATGGAAGCATCCACAAGTGGGACACACCAAGATGAAGAAAACGAGGAAGTACACCAAGATGAACCTCATCAACTTCCTTCTCCACCACGACAAGGGAACGACAACGTCAACAATGAAGAAGGCCAAGAAGAAGAACAAGAGGATGAAGAAGATGTTCCACCCCAATCGAAACAAAAGCTCTCACGAGTTCGAGCAAGAGTCTCCAGAGACCATCCCGTCGAACAAATCTACAATGATATCCAAACCGGGAGAATCACTCGCTCTAAAACTCGTTTGGCTAACTTTTGTGAACATTATTCATTCATCTCTAGCATTGAACCTATGAAGGTTGAAGAAGCATTGGAAGATCCGGATTGGATAAATGCCATGCACAAAGAGCTACACAACTTTGAGAGAAATCAAGTGTGGACATTGGTCGAGAAGCCCGACAACAACCACAACATCATTGGTACCAAATGGGTGTTTCGCAACAAGAAAGACGAAGATGGTCAAGTCGTCCACAACAAAGCACGTCTCGTCACCCAAGGCTACACTCAAGTCGAAGGTATGGACTACGGTGAGACATATGCCCCCATTGCTAGACTTGAGTCCATCCGCATCTTACTTGCCTATGCTAATCACCATGATATTACCTTGTACCAAATGGACATTAAAAGTGCCTTTCTAAATGGTGAAATTGAGGAGGAAGTTTATGTTAAACAACCTCCCGGCTTTGTCAATCCTAAGAAACCCGATCATGTTTACAAACTTCACAAAGCTCTTTATGGTCTTAAACAAGCTCCTATAGCATGGTATAAATGCTTGACTAAGTTCCTTATTGAGAAAGGCTTTGAGATTGGAAAAATAGATTCTACTCTTTTTACTAAAAGGGTTAATGGTGAATTATTTGTGTGCCAAATTTATGTTGATGATATCATATTTGGTTCGACTAACCCTCATTTAAGTGAAAAGTTTGGAAAGCTAATGTCGAAGAAGTTTGAGATGTCTATGATGAGTGAACTCAAGTTCTTTCTTGGTTTGCAAATCAAGCAAACTAAGGAAGGCACCTTTGTTTCTCAAACAAAGTACACCAAGGACTTATTCAAGAAGTTCAACATGCAAGAAAGCAAAGGTATGAAAATACCCATGCCTACTAGTGGACATCTTGACTTGACCAAGGATGGCAAATCGGTTGACCAAAAGGTTTACCGTTCTATGATTGGTTCATTGTTATATCTATGTGCCTCCCATCCCGATATTATGCTAAGTGTGTGCATGTGTGCACGATATCAAGCGGCCCCCAAAGAATGTCATCTTAAGGCTATGAAAAGGATAGTGAGATACTTAATACATACATCGAATTTTGGCATTTGGTATCCTAAGAGGTCCTCTTTTGATCTTGTTGGCTACTCCGATTCGGACTATGCCGGAGACAAGGTTGATAGAAAGTCCACTTCGAGTACTTGTCAATTCTTGGTAGATCTCTTGTGTCTTGGTCCTCCAAGAAACAAAACTCGGTATCACTATCCACCGCCGAATAGGAATACATTGTCGCCGGTTCATGTTGTGCTCAATT
This sequence comes from Aegilops tauschii subsp. strangulata, assembly GCF_002575655.3. NCBI lineage: Eukaryota > Viridiplantae > Streptophyta > Magnoliopsida > Poales > Poaceae > Aegilops > Aegilops tauschii. Next base: position 278,563,936 of record NC_053041.3, on the reverse strand, counting down.
ACTTTGGATGACCCAAACTCTTAAAGATTATGGGATCAATGTGAAACATGTTCCATTGCTTTGTGACAATGAGAGTGCTATTAAGATTGCTTACAATTCCGTGCAACATTCTCGAACTAAGCATATTGAAGTTCGTCATCATTTCATTCGAGATCATGTTGCTAAAGGGGACATTGATCTTAAGCATGTTCGTACCAATAAGCAATTGGCAGATATATTTACCAAACCGCTAGATGAGAAAGTGTTTTGCCGTTTGAGAGGTGAATTGAACATCATTGATGCTTCAAACTTGGAGTAGGAACTCCATTTGGATACATGCAAGGCATGAGCCTTTGACTAATCCTTGATATTTCTCTTATGATGATAATCATATGTCTTGGATACATTTGCATCCTTGCATGCTATCTAACCCTTGTAGGTACTTGGATGAATATAAATCCATGAGATTGCAACTCACTCACATCTTGAGCAATCTCTACATCACCAAGTCTCTACTCCATGGTGGTTGAAGACAAGGAAGCATGAAATCCTTCAACATATCCTTTGACAAATTGTATATATCAAATTTCATTTGATATCAGATTCCATGATTGTCATGTTGGATACACAAGTGCTCTTCCTTGCAAGACTAACCCATGTAGGTAGATGAACTCCAATTACAAGTGGTGCTCCCAACTCTTGATGAGCTACATCAACCTTGAGCATCCCACACAAGTTCAACTACATGATCAAGATCAACACCACCACCAAAGGTATGATATTCCATCTTAGAGAAGCTTTAACCCAAGTCATGGGTCAAAGCAGCTCAACAAGATGTGAATACATCAAGATGCTTAAACAAAAAATGGTAACCCCATTTTGAGCTTAAATGATGAGTATGACCTATGATCAAGTGTTGTCACTTGACTCTTAAGTCAATATACTCTAACATAGGTGACTTTGTCACCGGCCAGTTCTAGATGATGTTCTCTTGTGTTTCTCTGTGCTCTTGCATTTGTCTCATGCATATTTGTTTACCCTTTCAAAGAAAAACTTCATCTAGATCTCTTTCTTTTTATTTTCTTTTGTTCTGCATTCCCTGCATCCAATTCATTGAAAATCCTTTACTTAATTCCTTGCAAATCTTTGTGAGATCTTATTTGCCTAGTGAGCTGAGGTGACTATTGTTCCTTCCTTGTGTTGAACTCGGTCACACCGGTTTGCTACTTTCGGTCCAACCGACCCATTTCGGTGCAACCGAAGAACACAACTCGGTGTCACCGGTTTCACTGCAGAGAAGACAACTTGCCACTTGTTCCTGCACTTTTGTTCCAGCTCCACTCAATGATTCTTGTCCTCTACCAGCATCACATTTTACATGCTTCTTTGCTCTGTGACTCAAGGGCCAAACCCATTTTGACTCACACTCCAGAAGATCCCTTCTTGGAAATTGATGTCGAAGGGGGAGAGAGATCACATCAAAGCTTAAATCCTTCAAAAGGGGAGAGAATACTTCAAACAGGGGGAGAGAGGCAATCTCATCAAATGCCCCAGATGCTTGGTGTTCAAGAGGAGAGAAGTCACATGTCTTTAAGAGGGGAAAGACATGATTATGTTATGATCTATTTTGCTCTGATGTTGTTTCCCTATTTTCTCCCATTATGCAATATAAGAATCAGGGGGAGAAAGACTGCTAGGGAAGGAAGTCTTTGAATTCATTGCATATCTTTTATCTTTGGGGACATGTCTATATCACTCTCTACATGTCATCCCAGTCTTGGTACTCTTGTGGTTTCGTGTGTTTGCTTAGTTTAGTAGATGTATATGTGTTATCTAACCTTGTTTACTCAGGTTCATCTCTTCCGAAGCCAGCTCAAGACCACAAGGTAAGTATATGCATCACACTCATGTGCATGAGGATTTCTTGCTAATGTACATATTGTTTGCAGGAAGAATCATGAACATGAAGTCACACTTCATATCATTTGCTCTGATGCATATAGCCAAGATACATGTAACACATTGCCTGCTCTGTCATGATTATGCAGTCACATGCTCTTACATTCCATATTGACATGATTGCACACATGCAGGGGGATCCTATGCATGTTACATGTCTTTCCAAAGCTTTACTTGTTATTCTCTTTATCTTTATCTAAAGCTTTGGTGTATGTTGTCATCAATTACCAAAAAAGGGGAGATTGAAAGCACAAGTGCTCCCTGGGTGGTTTTGGTAATTAATGTCAACATATCTCTTGTTGGACTAATGTTTTCATCTAGTATATTTCAGACAAGTTCAACAGATGGAGTGGCATGGACTAGAGGATGTGGAACCCCTTCAAGATGATAAGGACAAAGGATTGGCTCAAGCTCAAAATCTCAAGACTCTGCATTTTCATTTTAGTGATCCAAGATCACATTGAGTCCATAGGAAAGCCAATACTATTAAAAGGGGATGGGGTGTTGCTTAATGGCTTGCTTGCTCAAAGTGCTTAGTGATATGCTCCAAAGCTCTCAACCACTTTCTCATATCCACATATGTCCCAAACCAAAAGTCAAACTTGGCCCCATCGAATCTTTCTATCCGGCGCCACCGAGTTCAGTTGACATAGCCACTGCCAGAAACCCTAATCAATTCGGTCTCACCGATGGGATCTCGGTCTCACCGAGATGGGCTTGCAAACTCTCTGTTGCCTATTGCAATAATTTCGGTCTCACCGAAATAAGCAATCGGTCTCACCGAGTTTGCTTGGCCAACTCTTTGTTTCACTTAGTACCCAAATCGGTCCCACCGAGATTGTGTAATCGGTCAAACCAAGATGAGGCTTTACCCTAACCCTAGCACATCGGTCCTACCGAGTTGATCATATCGGTCCCAACGAAATGCCTAACGGTCACATTATGAACTAAATCGGTCTGACCGAGTTTTCTGATTCGGTCCCACTGAGTTTGGTAAATTGTGTGTAAAGGTTAGATTTTGTGTGGAGGCTATATATACCCCTCCACCCACTCTTCATTCGTGGAGAGAGCCATCAGAACATGCCTACACTTCCAACATACATTTTCTGAGAGAGAACCACCTACACTTGTGTTGAGGTCAAGATATTCCATTCCAACCACATAAATCTTGATCTCTAGCCTTCCCCAAGTTGCTTTCCACTCAAATCATCTTTCCACCAAATCCAATCCTATGAGAGATAGTTGAGTGTTGGGGAGACTATCATTTGAAGCACAAGAGCAAGGAGTTCATCATCAACACACTGTCTATTACCTTTTGGAGAGTGGTGTCTCCTAGATTGGTTAGGTGTCACTTGGGAGCCTCCGTCAAGATTGTGGAGTTGAACCAAGGAGTTTATACGGGCAAGGAGATCGCCTACTTCATGAAGATATACCCTAGTGAGGCAAGTCCTTCATGGGCGATGGTCATTGTGGGATAGACAAGGTTGCTTCTTCGTGGACCCTTCGTGGGTGGAGCCCTCCGTGGACTCGCGCAACCGTTACCCTTCGTGGGTTGAAGTCTCCATCAACGTGGATGTATGATAGCACCACCTATCGGAACCACGCCAAAAATCTTCGTGTCTCCAATTGCGTTTGCACACTCCAATCCCATCCCTTTACATTCTTGCAAATTGCATGCTTTACTTTCCGCTGCTCATATACTCTTGCCATGCTTGCTTGAATGTGTTGTGAATGTTTAAACTTGTGCTAAAACTCTACCTTAACTTGAAGAAAATAAAAACTGCAACTTTTCTTTGTAAAGATTCTATTCACCCCCCCTCCCCGCCCCCTCTAGACACCTCTTCTCAATCCTTTCACACACGCAACTTAAACCTGAACCGTGTTTGATGCATCCGTCATCGCAAACGTTTTATACATTTCTGATGGTTTTCATACAGCACCGTTTGCGATTATGGCATTGCACACAGTTTCTCGATGTGTCTCTGATTGTAGTGTCGCATTAGCAGCATCCTGCAGTAGTGATTGTATAGGTTAGCCAGAAATGCATAACCATGTTTAGTTCTTAAGTGAGCCCTCCTCATCTCCATATTCTCAAAGTCTTTGAAACCGAGCTTCTCCAATACATATGGTCTTGCATGGCACGGATGTACTAATCTAATTGAAAAAAATCTAGAAATTACACGTTGAACAAAAGAAGAACAAGTGATGATATTAATTACGATGAAATGCTTCGTTGCTTACCATACAAACATCAAAGGTCTTGTCCAGCTTCACAGTGAAAAACCTATCATTTTGCAGGTGAGGAAACCTATCGCACAAACCCCGGTCATCGTAGCAGTAATCGCACTCCGGGATCCTATCGTCATCAGACATCTCATGTGTTCATAATTCAAAGATTAAACTTCTGAATTTCAATATATGTACTACAAAAACTAAATTCGATCATTAATATTCATCACAGGTTGACTTTCGGTCTTTCGAGTCTTCCTTGAAAACTCTCATCTCACGTGGTGTATATTGTGGGAACTCCCTCTCTCATATATTCGACCGTCGGTGATGGTCGCTCCTCCCTTCGTCCCTGAGTGCATTACACCAAATTGCCTAGCACACGGGAATGAAGGAGAAGCGACTGTTGGAAATATGCCCTACAGGCAATGATAAAATAATTATTATTATATTTCCTTGTTCATGACAATTGTCTATTGTTCATGCTATAAGTGTATTAACCGGAAACCGTAATACATGTGTGAATACATAGACCACAACATGTCCCTAGTAAGCCTCTAGTTGACTAGCTCGTTGATCAATAGATGGTTATGGTTTCCTGACCATGGACATTGGATCTCGTTGATAACGGGATCACATCATTAGGAGAATGATGTGATTGACAAGACCCAATCCTAAGCATAGCACAAGATCGTGTAGTTTGTTCATTAGAGCTTTTCTAATGTCAAGTATCATTTCCTTAGACAATGAGATTGTGCAACTCCCGGATGCCGTAGGAATGCTTTGGGTGTATCAAACGTCACAACGTAACTAGGTGACTATAAAGGTGCACTACAGGTATCTCCGAAAGTGTCTGTTGGGTTGGCACGAATCGAGACTGGGATTTGTCACTCCGTATGACGAAGAGGTATCTCTGGGCCCACTCGGTAATGCATCATCATAATGAGCTCAGTGTGACTAAGGAGTTAGTCATGGGATCATGCGTTACAGAACAAGTAAAGAGACTTGCTGGTAACGAGATTGAACAAGGTATAGGGATACCGACGATCGAATCTCGGGCAAGTAACATACCGATAGACAAAGGGAATTGTATACGGGATTGATTGAATCCCCGACATCGTGGTTCATCCGATGAGATCATCATGGAACATGTGGGAACCAATATGTGTTTCCAGATCCCGCTATTGGTTATTGACCAGAGAGGTGTCTCGATCATGTCTGCATGGTTCCCGAACCCGTAGGGTCTACACACTTAAGGTTTGGTGACACTAGAGTTGTTATGGGAAATAGTATGTGGTTACCGAAGGTTGTTCGGAGTCCCGGATGAGATCCCGGACGTCACGAGGAGTTCCGGAATGGTATGGAGGTGAAGATCGGTATATTGGACGAAGGGTATTGGAGTCCGAAAGTGTTCCGGGGGTACCAGGATATGGCCAGCATGACCGGAAGGTGTTTTAGGGGCCCCGGCAAGTGTTGCAGGGCCTCATGGGCCAAGGGGAGGGGCAAACCAGCCCACTATGGGGCTGTGCGCCCCCACACCCTTTCCCACGTTGCTTGGGGAGGTGGGGCGCCTCCACCTGACTTGGGAGGCAAGCCTCTACCTAGCTTGGCTTGGGGGGCAAGTCTCCCTAGGGTTTTCCTAGGGAGATCCAATCTGCCCTGGCCGCCGCCCCCTAGGGGAAACCCTAGGGCGCCTCCCCCTCTCCCCTCCCCACTATATATATTGAGGGTGTGGGAGGGCAGCCGTGACCCCTTCCCCTGGCGCAGCCCTCTCCTCCTCCAACTCCTCCTCCTCCTCCATAGTGCTTAGCGAAGCTCTGCCGGAGAACCACGAGCTCCATCACCACCACGCCGTCATCCTGCTGGAGTTCTCCCTCAACTTCTCCTCTCCCCTTGCTGGATCAAGAAGGAGGAGACGTCCCCGGGCTGTACGTGTGTTGAACGCGGAGGCACCGTCCGTTCGGCGCTAGATCGGATCTTTGCGATTTGAATCGCCGCGAGTACGACTCCATCAACCGCGTTCTTGTAACGCTTCCGCTTAGCGATCTTCAAGGGTATGAAGATGCACTCCTCTCTCTCGTTGCTAGCATCTCCTAGATTGATCTTGGTGACACGTAGGATTTTTTTTTGAATTATTTCTACGTTCCCCAACAGTGGTATCAGAGCTAGGTCTATGCGTAGATTCTATGCACGAGTAGAACATAAGTAGTTGTGGGCGATGATTTGTTCAATTTGCTTACCGTTACTAGTCTTATCTTGATTCGGCGGCATTGTGGGATGAAGCGGCCTGGACCGACCTTACATGTACGCTTACGTGAGACTGGTTCCACCGACTGACATGCACTTGATGCATAAGGTGGCTAGCGGGTGTCTGTCTCTCCCACTTTAGTCGGATCGGATTCGATGAAAAGGGTCCTTATGAAGGGTAAATAGCAATTGGCATATCACTGTTGTGGCTTTTACGTAGGTAGGAAACGTTCTTGCTAGAAACCCATAGCAGCCACGTAAAACATGCAACAACAATTAGAGGACGTCTAACTTGTTTTTGCAGGGTATGCTATGTGATGTGATATGGCCAAAAGGATGTGATGAATGATATATGTGATGTATGAGATTGATCATGTTCTTGTAATAGGAATCACGACTTGCATGTCGATGAGAATGACAACAAACAGGAGCCATAGGAGTTGTCTTAATTTATTGTATGACCTACGTGTCATTGAAAACACCATGTAATTACTTTACCTTATTGCTAACCGTTAGCCATAGTAGTAGAAGTAATAGTTGGCGAGACAACTTCATGAAGACACGATGATGGAGATCATGGTGTCATGCCAGTGACGAAGGTGATCATGCCGCGCCTCGAAGATGGAGATCAAAAGGCACAAGATGATATTGGCCATATCATGTCACTTTATGATTTGCATGTGATGTTTGTCATGTTTACATCTTATTTGCTTAGAACGACGGTAGCATAAATAAGATGATCCCTCACTAAAATTTGAAGAGATGTGTGCCCCCTAACTGTGCACCATTGCGAAGGTTCGTTGTTTCGAAGCACCACGTGATGATCGGGTGTGATAGATTCTAACGTTCGCATACAACGGGTGTAAGCCAGATGTACACATGTAAAACACTTAGGTTGACTTGACGAGCCTAGCATGTACAGACATGGCCTCGGAACACGAGAGACCGAAAGGTCGAACATGAGTCGTATAGTAGATACGATCAACATGGAGATGTTCACCGTTGATGACTAGTCCGTCTCACGTGATGATCGGACACGGCCTAGTCGATTCGGATCATGTATCACTTCAATGACTAGAGGGATGTCTATCTAAGTGGGAGTTCATTAAATAATCTGATTAGTTGAACTCATTATCATGAACATAGTTTAATTGTCTTTGCAAATTATGTTGTAGATTAATAGCTTGCGCTTTAGCTCCCTGTTTTAATATGCTCCTAGAGAAAGACTAAGTTGAAAGATATTGTAAGCAATTGTGCAGACTAGGGCCATGATCTGAGGATTGTCCTCACTGCTACACAGAAGGCTTATATCTTTGATGCACCGCTTTGTGTGCCAACCCCTCTAGCGTTGTCTGTGGATATTGTGAACATCTAGCAGACACGTTCTGATGACTACTTGATAGTTTAGTGCGCCATGCTTTACGGCTTAGAACCGGGGCTCCAAAGGCGTTTTGAACGCCATGGAACATATGAGATGTTCCAAGAGCTGAAATTGGTATTTCAAGCTCATGCCCGTGTTGAGAGGTTTGAGACCTCTGACAAGATCTTTGCCTACAAGATGGAGGAGAATAGCTCAGCCAGTGAGCATGTGCTCAGAATATCTGGGTACTTCAATCGCTTGAATCGAGTGGGAGTTAATCTTCCAGATAAGAGAGTGATTGACAAATTTCTCCAGTCACTGTCACCAAGCTACTAGAGTTTCGTGATGAACTATAACATGCAAGGGAAGATGATCCCGGAACTGTTTGTCGTGCTTAAGGCCGTGAAGGTAGAAATCAAGAAGGAGCATCAAGAGTTGATGGTTAACAGGACCACTGGTTTCAAGAAGGGCAAGGGTGAGAAGGGAAGCTTCATGAATGGCAAGCCAGTTGCCGCTCCAGTGAAGAAACCCATGAACCCAAACCCGAGACGAAGTGCTTCTATTAGGGGAACAGTCATTGGTAGCGGAACTGCCTCAAATACTTGGTAGATAAGAAGGCTGACAACTTCAAGAAAAGTATATTTGATATATGTGTTATTGATGTGTACCTTACTAGTACTCCTAGTAGCACCTGGGTATTAGATACCGGTTTAGTTACTATGAATGGTAACTCGAAACAAAAGCTACAGAATAAACGGAGACTAGCTAAGGGCGAGGTGACGATGTGTGTTGAAAGTGTTTCCAAGGTTGATGTGATCACCATCGCACGCTCCCTCTACCTTCGGGATTAGTGTTGAACCTAGATAAATGTTGTTTGCATTGGTGTCTGCGTTGTGCATGAACATGATTAGATCATGTTTATTGCAATACGGTTATTCATTTAAGTCAAAGAATAATGGTTATTCTGTTTACATGAATAACACCTTCTATGGTCATGCACCCAATGTGAATGGTTTATTGAATCTCGGTCGTAGTGATATACATGTTCATAGCATTGATGCCAAAAGATGTAGATATGATAATGATAGTACCACTTTCTTGTGGCACTGCCGCTCAGGTCATATTGGTGTAAAGCGCATGATGAACCTCCATGCCGATGGACTTTTGGAGTCACTTGATTTTGAATCACTTACACATGCGAACCATGCTCATTGGCAAGATGACTAAAAACCCGTTTTCTAGAACAATGGAACGGGCAAGTGACTTGTTGGAAATCATACATGCTGATGTGTGCGGTCCGATGAGTGTTGACGCGTGCGGTGGATATTGTTATTTTCTCACCTTCACCGATGAATTGAGTAGATATGGGTATATTTACTTAATGAAGCATAAGTCTGAAACATTTGAAAAGTTCAAACAATTTAAGAGTGAAGTTGAGAATCATCATAACAAGAAGATCAAGTTCCTACGATCTGATCAAGGGGAGAGAATCTGAGTTATGAGTTTGGTAATCACTTAAGACAAGGTGGAATCGTTTCACAGTTGACGCCACCTGGAACACCAAAGCATAATGGTGTGTCCAAACGTCGTAATCGAACCTTATTGGATATGGTACCGATCTACCGCTATCATTTTGGGGTTATGCATTAGAGACAACTACATTCACTTTAAATAGGGCACCATCTAAGTCTGTGGAGACGACACTGTATGAACTATGGTTTGGCAAGAAACCTAAGTTGTTGTTTCTTAAGGTTTGGGGCTGCGATGCTTATGTCGATAGGCTTCAGCCAGAAAAGCTCGAACCCAAAGCAGACACTTGTGTCTTCATAGAATACCCAAAGAAGATGATTGGGTACACCTTCTATCTTAGATCTGAGGGCAAAGTGTTTGTCGCTAGGAACATGTCCTTTCTCGAGAAAGAGTTTCTCTTGAAAGAATAGAGTGGGAGGAAGATATAACTTGATTAGGTTGTTGAACCTTTACTTCAACCAGAGAGTAGCGCAGCATAGAAAGATGTTTCTCTGGCCCCTAACTCAGTTGAAGAGAAAGCTAATGATGATGATCATGGAGCTTCAGATCAAGTTACTATCGAACCTCATAGGTCGACAAGGGTGTGTACAACTTCTGAGTGGTAACCCTGTCTTGAAGGTCATGTTTTTGGACAATGATGAACCTATGAGCTATGGGGAAGTGATGGTGGGCCCAGATTCCAACAAATGGCTAGGATCCATGAAATCCGAGATACGATCCATGTATGAGAACAAAGTATGGACTTTGGTGGACTTGCCCGATGATCGGCAAGCCATTGAGAATAAATGGATCTTTAAGAAGAAGACAGACGCTGATGGTAATTTCACCATTTATGAAGCTCGACTTGTCTCAAAGAAGTTTCCGACAAGTTCAAGGAGTTGACTGTGATGAGACTTTCTCAATCATAGCGATGCTAAAGTCTGTTAGAATTAAGTTAGCAGCTGCTGCATTTTCATTTATGAAATCTGGCAGATGGATGTCAAAACAAAGTTTCCTTGACGGTTTCCGTGAGGAAAGGCTATATGTGATACAACCAGAAGGTTTTGTCAATCCTGAGGATGCTAAAAGGTATGCAAACTCCAGCGGTCCTTCTATGGACTGGAGCAAGCATCTCGGAGTTGGAACATACGCTTTGATGAGGTGATCAAAGTTTTTGGGTTTATACAAAGTTTGCAAGAAACTTGTATTTGCAAGAAAGTGAGTGGGAGCATTACAACATTTTTGATAAGTATATGTGGATGACATATTGTTGATCGGAAATGATGTAGAATTTCTGGAAAGAATAAAGGGTTGTTTGAATGAAGTTTTTCAAAGGAAGACCTGCGTAAAACAGCTTACATGTTGGGTATCAAGATCTATAGAGATAGATCAAGACGCCTGATAAGACTTTCACAGAGCACTTACCATGACATGATCTTGAATGAGTTCAAGATGGATCAGTCAAAGAAGGAGTTCTTGCCTGAGTTGTAAGGTGTGAAGTTAAGACTTGAAGCTCGACCACGGCAGAAGAAAGAGAAAGGTCGAAAGTCGTCCCCTATGCCTTAGCCATAGGCTCTATACGATATGCCATGCTGTGTACCACACCTGATATGTGCCTTGCCACGTGTCTGGCAAAGGGGCATGAGAGTGATCCAAGAATGGATCATTGGACAGCGGTCAAAATTGTCCTTAGAGGAATAAGGAAATGTTTCTCGGTTTTGGAGGTGATAAAGAGTTCAGAGTAAAGGGTTACGTCGATGCAAGCTTTAACACCTATCCGGATGACTCTGAGTAACAAACTGGATATGTATAGTGGAGCAACCATTTGGGATACCTCCAAGTGAAGCGTGGAAGCAGCATCTACGATATGACATAGAGTTTTGCGAAGTACATACGGATCTGAATGTTGCAGACCCGTTGACTAAAACCTCTCACGAGCTAACTTGATCAAACCACATATTCATTGAGTCTTAATCCCATGGTGATGTGAACTAGATTATCGACTCTAGTAAACTCTTTGGGTGTTAGTCACATGGCGATGTGAAATATGAGTGTTAATCACATGGCGATGTGAACTAGATTATTGACTCTAATGCAAGTGGGAGACTGTTGGAAATATGCCCTAGAGGCAATGATAAAATAGTTATTATTATATTTCCTTGTTCATGATAATTGTCTATTGTTCATGCTATAGTTGTATTAACAGGAAGCCGTAATACATGTGTGAATACATAGACACAACATGTCCCTAGTAAGCCTCTAGTTGACTAGCTCGTTGATCAATAGATGGTTATGGTTTCCTGACCATGGACAATGGATGTTGTTGATAACGGGATCACATCATTAGGAGAATAATGTGATGGACAAGACCCAATCCTAAGCATAGCACAAGATCGTGTAGTTCATTCGCTAGAGCTTTTCTAATGTCAAGTATCATTTCCTTAGACCATGAGATTGTGCAACTCCCGGATGCCGTAGGAATGCTTTGGGTGTATCAAACGTCACAACGTAATTGGGTGACTATAAAGGTGCACTACAGGTATCTCCGAAAGTGTCTGTTGGGTTGGCACGAATCGAGACTGGGATTTGTCACTCCATATGACGGAGAGGTATCTCTGGGCCCACTCGGTAATGCATCATCATAATGAGCTCAGTGTGACTAAGGAGTTAGTCACGGGGTCATGCGTTACAGAACGAGTAAAGAGACTTGTCGGTAACGAGATTGAACAAGGTTATAGGGATACCGACGATCGAATCTCGGGCAAGTAACATACCGATAGACAAAGGGAATTGTATACGGGATTGATTGAATCCCCGACATCGTGGTTCATCCGATGAGATCATCGTGGAACATGTGGGAACCAATATGGGTATCCAGATCCCGCTATTGGTTATTGACCGGAGAGGTGTCTAGGTCATGTCTGCATAGTTCCCGAACCTGTAGGGTCTACACACTTATAGTTCGGTGACGCTAGAGTTGTTATGGGAAATAGTATGTGGTTACTGAAAGTTGTTTGGAGTCCCGGATGAGATCCCGGACGTCACGAGGAGTTCCAGAATGGTCCGGAGGTGAAGGTCGGTATATTGGACGAAGGGTATTGGAGTCCGGAAGTGTTCCGGGGGTACCAGGCTATGGCCAGCATGACCGAAAGGTGTTTCGGGGGTCCCGACAAGTGTTGTAGGGCCTCATGGGCCAAGGGGAGGGGGCAAACCAGCCCACTAAGGGGCTGTGCACCCCCACACCCTTTCCCACGTTGCTTGGGGAGGAGGGGAGCCTCCACCTGACTTGGGAGGCAAGCCTCCACCTCGCTTGGCTTGGGGGGCAAGTCTCCCTAGGTTTTCCTAGGGAGATCCAATCTGCCCTGGCCGCCGCCCCCTAGGGGAAACCCTAGGGTGCCTCCCCCTCTCCCCTTCCCCCTATATATAGTGAGGGGGTGGGAGGGCAGCCGTGACCCCTTCCCCTAGCGCAGCCCTCTCCTCCTCCAACTCCGTAGTGCTTAGCGAAGATCTGCCGGAGAACCACGAGCTCCATCGCCACCACGCCGTCGTGCTGCTGGAGTTCTCCCTCAACTTCTCCTCTCCCCTTGCTGGATCAAGAAGGAGGAGACGTCCCCGGGCTGTACGTGTGTTGAACGCGGAGGCGTCGTCCATTTGGCGCTAGATCGGATCTTCCGCGAGTATGACTCCATCAACAGCGTTCTTGTAACGCTTCCGCTTAGCGATATTCAAGGGTATGAAGATGCACTCCCTCTCTCTCATTGCTAGCATCTCCTAGCTTGATCTTGGTGACACGTAGGAATTTTTTTGAATTATTGCTACGACAATAGTCGGAATTCTTCATCTCTGACATTTGCGACCATCGGTGAAGGTCGTTCTTCTCTTCCTTCCCGTGCATTACCAAAAGGTCTATCACGACAAAGAAGAGGAAGAACGACCCCCACGACAATAGTCATCATTCTTCTTCTCTCATATATGGTGGACACTCCCTCACTATTTTTTTACTGTCATGTATGGAGCCCCAACAGACTTAGAGTCAACCCAAAATGTCGTTTAATGCTCTTTCCGGCAAATCCAAGGCACTCGATATTTCCTACATTCTAGCACAAGCCATGCTAAAATTCACGAAAAAATCCAGCATGACCTTTGCTAAAAAGGACATATCGAGCGCCTGAAATTTGCCGGAACAGAAATTAATCAACACTCCGGCAAAACATAGGCCACTCGGAGGTGTTCCCTGCAAACATAGGCCACTTGGGCAGCACATATCCTATTTGGCTACATCATCATCATCGACATCAACGTCATGGGGATTTGGCTGCTCTCACCTCAAGGTCGAAGGCAGTCAGTGACGGGGATAACGACGGGGATGATGCAGGGGCTCCTTGATTTCTGCAAAAACAAAATATAAACAAAAACATTATTATCCTGATTTTAGGACTTAGTGAAACCCTATAAGCTATCAACTAAACATTATTATGCTGATTCAAAAGACCTACATTTACTAAAAATTTGTAAAACTAGTTTTTTACTAAAAATTTGTATTACTAACTCTAACAGCTATCCATCCATCCATCTATCAAAAGCATTACTAAAAAAACCTAGTTTTATCCATCTATCTATCCAAGCATTACAAAAAAACCTAATTTCATCCACCCATTTATCTATGAGCTTTCTACTAGTAGTGGGTTCATATATATGAACACCTAGGGTTACATATATCTACATTCTATTGTACTCAAAAAACCTATTTAGTGCTCTAATGATGAAATGGGCTCATATATATGAACACCTGGGGTTCATATATATGAACAAAATTAGTAAAAAAATCTCAACATATTGCATTTTCTAATTCATCCAACACATCCAGAGATACCTAGCTTTTGGGTGAATTGTGAGGAGAAGGAGGTACTCATGGTAGGCAGCCTGGGGCTGAGAGGGGATGGAGATGGCAGGCAAGGGGGAGGGCGACCGCGTGTTGGGGAGGGCCGGTGCCGGGGGAGGGCAGCCGCGCGTGGGGAGGGCGGCCGGAGTAGTGCAGGGGCGGGGCGACGAGGGTGGGAGAGACAGTGGAGATGGAGAGTGTGGATGGGGAGTGAGGTAGGAGGGAGAGTGAGAGCTCAGGCGGGGGAGGACGATGATAAGGTGGGCTTGGTAGTAGCGCGGGTAGAGGCCCAACCCTACTGCTAATGTCATTAGTTGTAGTGCCGTTCCAAGACCGGCGCTACTGCTAGGTGGGGACGGGAAGCTGGGCCATGGATAGCTATAACGGTAGTACTGTTTAGCAGAACACGCTACTGCTATGCAACTACCTGTAGCGCTTGTCTCTAGAACGCGTTACTGCTAAGTATCAGTAGCGCCTCATTTCAGCTAGCGCTACTAATAAGGCTATGTGTATAAGCTTTTCCCTAGTAGTGTCCCATTTAGTAATGTGAATGGTTCCAATTCTAGGGGATATTATGTATCTTGCCATGAACTTCTTGTTGTGACCAATAGCTAGTGTGATTGCACCACGTCTGGGCACATTTCAGGAACAACTAAAGGAAGCAACATCTATTAAAAGAGGAATAAAACAATTGTGAGACTGTATGAAGCAACAGTTCATTGAGAGCATATTTAAAATAAAAGACTTTGTACCATAATTTTGTGAATGACATAATTCATCTTTCCCAAGGTATGCACCAGTGGCACACATATTCCCATTTGGCCTCCAACATGGAACCGCTTAGTAAGGGAGTCAAGTCTACCAACAAATTTGATGAGATGCTTCAAGTATTTCCAGTGAAATTTGGATGCTGGAGTAACCACCATCTCTTTAACTACATATTTAACAAGCACTGCATGAAAATAAAATACTAGCTAGTTGAAGAGATACATTATTTTTGCTAAGTTGTAGTTCAGCATGCAAGAATTTGAAAGAAAACTAGCTTAGGTTGTTCGTCCATCGAGGGATCTCAGATTGTATGAAAAGATGGATGATAAGATCAGGTTGTGTTATATCCACTAACAATTCAGTGCCAACTTTCAGTAAGTAACGCAGAGCAAGGTCTCTCCACAAGCACGAATGAAAATAGGAGCGACCTTGACTATCGGTATTGAGTACAACTTGGAACATATATCCTTGGTTTGTGTGTAATGTGAACTGAGGAGAGCCTTCATCTAAGAAGAGGCAAAACTTGTCTACCACATGTTTTGTTGCAAAGCAAGGGATGTACTGCAAGAAATAGTAAGACATGATATATTTGTTAACAATGAAGACATAATGTGTCATTCATATAGGTTAGAAATATATGAAAAGGTGAAATATTATCTATTAAAAGTGATCTACTAATTAATACAAACAAGAAAATTTGTTAACCAAATATGAGTTTTACTTTCATGTGCAAATATTATGATGTTGTGAATGAAAAAGTATTACTCCCTATGTGAACTAAAATAAGATCTTTTAGATGACTGGTAACTTTTTGTGCATTTTTACGAAGTTATGCAAATATGAGCTATACTGACAGAACTGTACAACAATAATTTGCCTAATATAGCAATAGTTTCTAGTTTCACATCACCGGTGCATGATATCTCCTTTTTATTGACAAGGTATTGGAACAAGAAAGGGTATCCCGCAACTATTTCCCCAGAGGTGACCCTGAATATCGAACCAACAAGAGGAAGACTCCCTTGAAGCAATGGTCTCTAGCAAGCTTTTGCCAGTGTGTCAAATCCATCTTTTGACTGGATCAACAAGCAAATTGTGATTCAAACACTTATAATAAAAAGAAGGTACGGGGATGAGGCCTTAATCCTTACAACCATGTATTGGTGTTGGGATAAAAAGTGATATTAGTTTGTGCTCGGGAAGTTACACACCAACAGGTGCTTGCTTCGTATCGGAGTGAGGGATGTGTCTAAATAACATCTTGACCAGCATGAGTCCTGCATCAAGAATTAGTTGTCCTACCAAAGGCCCTATCTGTCTGGCGGGGTTGCCCTGATAATTAAGATAATAATATCACACAAAATCATTGGGCGTTTAATGACTACGCCTCATGAATCCCCAAGGATATGATCCATGTTACCCTACTAAACCTTACTGTCACCGTGTTCGGTATAACACTTCACGGTCCCCTTGCTCCTAGCCTCATCGATGTTTAATCTCCATGATCCTGGGTACCTGCAGGGATGAAGATTGCGGACAAGACAAGAGATACTCCACGAAATAATTTTATTTCACACATATGAGACGTTGTGTGAAAGACTTCCATTGATCCCTTCACCAAATACCTGCAGTTGCAAGGCTCATGCCTCACCCCATACATTATCGAACTACTCACACATGGAGATAATATCACGAGAAGAAAACATTGAAGAACACATCTTGGGATTGATTGATTGCAATATATCTTACAACGGATGCCTTGTGCGATGCACAATTACAAGTATGAACTAGGTGAGATAGCACTATGATGGTGGACATGGCTATGGAGGTGAAAATGGCGGTGGCTAGGGTTTGTGGATTAAGATGATGATGAACAGGTTCTAGCTGTGCTCGACGCTCCTCTTTCTCTCATTTTCTTGACATTTCGACGGGGTCCCCTTTATAAAAGTTGTAGTTGGACAACTGCCTCGGTTTCCATGCAAAATGACCGCTCAAGCGAGTGTGTGCGGTCTGATGACCCACAAGTATAGGCGATCAATCGTAGTCCTTTCGATAAGTAAGAGTGTCGAACCCAACGAGGAGCAGAAGGAAATGACAAGCGGTTTTCAGCAAGGTATTTTCTGCAGGCATTTAAATTATCGGTAACAGATAGTTTGGCAGTAAGATAATTCGTAACGAGTAACAAGTAACAAGTGTAACAAAGGTGCATCAAGGTGGCCCAATCCTTTTTATAGCAAAGGATAATCCTGGATGAACTCTTACATAAAGCAAAGCGCTCCTGAGGACACATGGGAATTATTGTCAAGTTGGTTTTCATCATGCTCATATGATTCATGTTCGTTACTTTGCTAATTTGTTATGTCGGTGGACCAGTGCTTGGGTGTTGTACTTACTTGGACAACCCTCCCACTTATGATTAACCCCTCTCGCAAGCATCCACAACTACGAAAGAAGAATTAAGATAAATCTAACCACAACATGAAACATGTGGGTCCAAATCAGCCCCTTACGAATCAATGCATAAACTAGGGTTTAAGCTTTTGTCACTCTAGCTACCCATCATCTACTTATTACTTCCCAATGCCTTCCCCTAGGCCCAAATCAAGGTGAAGTGTCATGTAGTCGACGTTCACATAACACCACTAGAGGAAAGACAACATACATCTCATCAAAATATCGAACGAATACCAAATTCACATGATTACTTATACCAAGACTTCTCCCATGTCCCGAGGAACAAACGTAACTACTCACAAAGCATGTTCATGTTCAAGATCAGAGGGGTATTGAATATATATCATTAAGGATCTGAACATATGATCTTCCACCAAATAAACCAACTAGCATCAACTACAAGGAGTAATCCCCCTCAAAAAAACTACAAGGAGTAATCAACACTACTAGCAACCCATAGGTACCATCTGAAGTTTTGAGGCAAAGATTGAATACAAGAGAGGAACTAGGGTTTGAGAGGAGATGGTGCTGGTGAAGATTTTTATGAACATTGACCCCCCTCGATGAGAGGATCGTTGATGATGACGATGGCTTCGATTTCCCCCTCCCAGAGGGAAGTTTCCCACGCAGAATAGCTCCACTGGAGCCCTAGATTGCTTCTGCCCAGGTTCCGCCTCGAGACGGTAGCGCTTCGTCCCGAAAGCTTCCTTATGATTTTTCTAGGTCAAAACCTTCCATATAGCAGAAGATGGACACCGAGGGCTAGCTAGGGGGCCCACAAGATCAGGGGGCGCGCCTTGGGGGGTAGGGCGCGCTCCCCAAGTTTGTGGCTACCTGGTGGGTCCCCCTCTGTTGTTCTTCACCCAATATTTTTTATATAATCCAAAATAATTCTTTGTAAAGTTTCATGACATTTGGAGTTGTGCAGAATAGGTATCTCAGATTTGCTCCTTTCCGATCCAGAATTCCAGCTGCTGGCATTCTCCCTCTTCATATAAACCTTGTAAAATAAGAGAGAAAAGGCATAAGAATTGTACCATAATGTGAAATACCAGTCCATAATGCAATAGATATCAACATAAAAACATGATCTGTTGGGGATATAACCCCACGGTGTGACCCGCCCAGGAGGGGTCGGGTTACACTATTGGCAACTCAGAGATAAGGCCTAAGTAGGCCCAAGAAACCAGACATGGAACCCGCAGGGCAACTTACGTGGAGAAGAGCCAGAGGCCCAAGCCCAGAAGATGGTGTGAGACCCGGCATTGTAAGCCACCCAACGATGACTTGCCTAGTAAGGCAAGGTGACTTAGAACCAGGGATGGTCATGTATCATGACCCGACCCGGACTCTTGTAAGCCTAGGGCCACAACCTGTATATATAAAGGCAAGACCCCGCGGCGGGTTAAGGCAAGTTACAATCGATCGAGTGCTAGGTTAAGTGATTCTGCTCCCGTGTAATCGATACTCAATCAATACAACACAAAGAAGGACGTAGGCTTTTACCTCGTTGGTGAGGGTCCGAACCTGGGTAAACTCGCGTCTCTCATCCCGCTCAACCCCTTTAAGCTAATCTTCGTAGCCATGGCCTCACACCTAATTCTTTTCACGAGGGCATCTGCTGTGAAAAAACCACGAAAGTTGGTGCCCACTGTGGGGCCAGTGCACGGTGGTTTCAAGTTCTTGAAGGGCTCTTTCCCAGGGATCGAGGGGTACGCTGTTGGCAGGATGAGCAAGAGTCACCGCGGCAAGCTCTACATCGACGACGCTGGCTGGGGCCCCGAGGCCGACTCAATCGAGTATGGGTACCGGGTCCCCTTTGGTGGAATTCACGTCTTCATCGGCAAGATCGGTGAATCTGAGCCTGAGCCGGACACCTCCACCGACCTCTTCGAGTCGGCTTAGTGCATGCAACCCGCCCGGATTCAACCCGGCCGGAAGTGTGCCTTCGTCGATTTCACGCAAGGCTTGGAGCTTGCTGAAAATTCTGCATTTGGTAGAGAGACTCTTGTCTACTCAGATGATGAGTCCTCAACCGGAGAGACGGAATCAATCTATCAGCTTCAAGACGGCGGGCTTGGGGGCTATTCCGATGGCAACAATATTCCGGACCCCTATGAGCCACCAAGCAGGGCTGCTATCTTCATGGCTGGCACAGGGCCGACCTTAAATTCATCAACAACTGCAGCTATGACATCTGGATCGGTTGCGGCTGCGGCGGCTGGTACTAGCGGCTCAGAGAGACCGCCGGCTCAAGTCTTGTCAGATCTCTTGGGCAATTTGACAACCTTGTTGGAAACTAAGGTGACTGCGGCGAATCAAGCGGAATGCAATGCGGAGATGGTAAAGATTCAGGCAGAGATCACTAAGGCCCAGGAGGATGTCAACGCAGAGAATGCAAGGATGGCAACAGAACAGGCTCAGATTGTGGCTGAGTTAGAGCGTGTCAAGGTAGAAGCTTGGCATTTAAGCCTGGATCAGTATGCCTCTAATGCGGTTCTTCGTAGAAGGCACCAGACTCGCCTGCCTTTGCAGTATGAGCCCATGAATATGTTTAACACACCGGGGGCGGGAACAAGCACTCCTGATGCAGGGTGAATCCTCAGTTGAACCCGGATGTGCCTAGAAGCCGCGCGGTGGTGGCTCAACCTCGTCAGCCTGAGACAGCACGAAGGAAGGAACAGATACCTAGCCCCCCCAACCAAACACCACCTCAACGTTTCTTGACACCATCGTCTGGGCATTTTTCTAACCCGGTGGACAACATGTTAGCGGTGGCAACACGGCTGGCGGCTATTCCGATCGAGGGTGAGTCACTGGCTGCAGTGGAAACCCGGAACACCGTCGAGCTCCTTCAAACGGTTGTTGCACAACAGACGGCTTACTCATATAGTCGCGATCGTGTTCATTCGACCCCGCGCCCAAGTTAGAGTTATAGCCGGCACATTGAGTCGCCGACAGTTTCCAGTAGCGAGCGACATCGAAACCTGCCCCATGGTGATAACCTGCCACGTGATGATAATTTGCTAGTCAACGCTCAGGCGATTGTGGATGATGCCCGAGCTCATCGTGAGGCGGATGCAGTGGCTCAGCAGGGCCTTATCAGCAGCCTCTGATGACCCCATCAACTTCAGTAGGGGCTGGGACAATTTCCAGGACAGTTGGAGTGCCGTGTTTAGTGTTGGCTTTGCGTAATGAGCGTCTACCCAAAGATTTCACGGGCCCTCGTAAGGTGCCTAATTACACAGCCGATCTCCCTCCTGAAGGTTGGATTGAGAGTTATGTGGCCATGGAGATGTTGGATGTTAATGATGCGATCTATGCTCAGTATTTCACTATGATGTTGGATGGGCCAGCTCGTACATGGTTCAAAAGTTTGCCTGCTAATTCCATCAACTCATAGGCAGAGTTGAAGGTGCGTTTCATCAAAAAAAAATCAAGGAACATGCAAGCAGCCTCTAACAATTATCGATCTGGATAACTGCGTGCAGCGGGAGGATGAGTCGGCCCACCATTGGGTCCGGCGGGTCTCAGCTATTATCCACTCATCGGATACCATTGCGGCGGGTCAAGCAGTTCTGGTCTTGGAGAAGAACTGTCACTTTACCCCCCCCCCCTTAAGCAGAAGCTTGGGCGGCTTAAGCGCTATTGTAATGAAATGGGTGAGCTCATGGCGGCTCTCATTAAATATGCAGACTCTGATAATACCATGGACCTTGGGTCTGATGATGAAAAGTCCAATAAGGGTAAGAAGAATAATAATGGCAAGGGTCAGCAGCAGAATGTGGCAGGGAGTAATGGCAACAACCAGGGTAACAGTGGTAAGTGCAGACACCCCGATGGCGGGTCAGATCTAATAGCTAACACCAACATTGTGTACCAAGGGCCAGCGCCACAATGGTAACGGTAAGCCGTCGTACGACAATGGAAAGCCTTTTAATCTTGAGGCAGCGCTTAACGACCCGTGTCCATAGCACAGTTTTCCTGACAAGCCATCCACACATGATTGGAATGATTGTTGGATTATGCGGGAGTTCAGGAATTATGGGCTCAATCAGAATTATGGTAATAATGATGGGCCGCGCGACGGGTCAGGATCCGGCTCTCAGGGGTCTGGCTTTGGTGGCGGCGGCTCAAACTCTGGCTATCAAGATCAAGGCGACCAGGGTGGTTATAATCAACAGTCTGGTCATGGTAACCATCAGCAAGGGAACCAGTCAGGATATCAGAGTAATCCAAAGCAGCTCAATGGTGGCCAGTACCATGTTTTCACCACAAGTATTTGCAAACGAGCTTAGAAGGTTCATAAGCGGGCGGTTCATGCCACAGAACCGGCTGTTCCGCAATATTTGAGATGGTTTGAGCACACGATATCGTGGAGCAGGGCGGATCACTCGCCGCAGGTTGATAACCAGGGTCGTTTAGCCCTTGTGGTGGCCCCTCAAGTTGGTGGTTATAAGTTTACCAAGGTGCTTATGGACGGTGGCAGTAGCATTAACATCCTGTATTATGACACTTTTCGTTGGATGAATTTAACTGACAAGGATCTTAAGCCGTCTTCCACAGTCTTCCATGGTGTGGTGCCTGGTATGTCGGCGTATCCTGTTGGAAAGATTGCCCTGGAAGTAGCCTTTGGTGTTGATTATGATTGCAGAGCAGATACATTGTGGTTTGAAGTGGTCAAAATCAAGAGTCTGTATCATGCTTTATTCGGACGGCCGGCTTATGCTAAGGTCATGGCCCGCCCTTGCTATGTCTACTTACAGCTCAAAATGCCTGGGCGAAAGGGCACAATTATGGTTCATGGTGATCAGAAAGTCGCCCTGGAATGTGAGCAAGGAGACGCGGCTTATGCAGAGTCGGCTTGTGCTACCGAGGAGCTCAAGTTTTACAAGGATAATGTTGACCTGGCTGATATGACCCCTTTGAAGAAGCCCGCTACTGAGCAAGACCCTTTATTAAAGTTTAACTCGGCTGATGATACTAAATAGGTCAATTTTGTCCCTGGCGACTCATCTCAGCAATTCACAGTGGGGACTAATATGGATCCTAAATAGGAAAGCGCACTCATCGAGTTCATCTGTGAGAGTCGGGACATCTTTGCATGGAAACCTTCTGACATGCCGGGTGTTCCGAGAGAATTCGCTGAGCACACTCTTAATGTGAATCCTAAGTTTAAGCAGGTTAAACAGTTCCTCTGTCGTTTCAATGAAGAGCGACGTAAGGCTATTGGAGAAGAGGTACCCCAGCTCTTAGCGGCTGGGTTTATCATTGATGTTTTTCACCCTGAGTGGTTGGCTAACCCTGTGCTTGTACTCAAGAATAACGACACATGGCGTATGTGTATTGACTACACAGATCTTAACAAGGCTTGTCCAACTGATCCATTTGCTCTCCCCTGTATCGACCAAATCATTGATGTAACGACGGGCTGTGAGAGTTTATGTTTCATGGATACTTATTCTGGTTATCATCAGATCAAGATGGCAGTTAAAGACCTAGAGAAGATGTCCTTCATCACACCTTTTGGGGCTTTCTACTATGTTTCTATGCCTTTTGGGCTTAAAAGTGCCCAGATGACTTATCAGCATTGTGTTCAGAATTGCCTTCACAGTCAGATTGGGTGTAATGCTTATGTTGATGATATTGTGGTCAAATCTAGGAAAAGGAGACTCTCCTGGATGATTGAGAGAAACTTTTGACAATCTCCAGGTTTACAAGATGATGCTTAACCCGGCCAAGTGTGTCTTTCGTGTACCTACAGGCAAGTTGCTAGGTTTTCTGGTTTCAGAAAGGGGCATTGAGGCTAACCTAGAGAAGATTAAGTCCATCGCTTCACTTTCTAAGTCGGCGTGTGTCAATGATGTCCAGCGCCTGGCGGGTCGCATCGCGGCTTTGAGCCGATTTGTAAGTCGCTTGGGAGAGAAGGCGATTCCTTTATATCAGATGATGAAGAAGACAGATCACCTTGTCAGGAGTGATGCTCCCAATGAGGCGTTCGAGGCGCTCAAGAAACAGTTAGCTGAGCTGCCCGTCCTCGGTGCTCCCATTGAAAAAGAGCCTTTGCTCCTGTATGTGGCGGCTAATAATAAAGCAGTCAGTGTGGCAGTTGTTGTGGAGCACAAGGAGGCGGGTAATGAGTACCCAGTTCAGCGGCCGGCTTACTATATCAGCGAGGTTTTAACAGAGTCCAAGCAAAGATACCCACATTGGCAGAAACTGGTGTTTGGGGTGCTCATGGAGTCGCAAATTGAAAATTTATTTATTTGGTCATCCTATTACTATGGTCAGCTCTGCTCCTTTAGGAGATATTATTCAGAACAGGGAGGCTACAGGCTGGGTTGCTAAGTGGGCAATCGAGCTTGGACCTCACAGTTTGAAGTATGTGCCAAGAATAGCCATCAAGTCTCAAGCTTTGGTGGATTTCATAAATGATTGGACAGAGTTGCAGACACCTGAGGAGAAGCCTGACAACACATACTGGGCAATCCACTTTGATGGGTCCAGGCAGTTGGAGGGCTCAGGGCTGGAGTTATTTTGACTTCCCCGCGAGGTGAAATTTTTTGTTATGTTTTAAGGCTAATGTTTCCTTGTACTAACAATGCAGCTGAGTATGAAGCATTACTCCATGGCCTTCGTATGGACAAAGAGATGAATTTAAGGCAGGTCAAGTGCCTGGGCGACTTAGACCTTGTGGCTCAGCAGGTCTCAGGCAAGTAGGTCTAAAGACCCGGTCATGGCGGCTTATCGTCGGGCAGTTGATAATATTGCTGGTCACTTTAAGGGTTATCAGGTGAATCACCTTGATAGAGGGAAGAACGAGGCGGCTGATGCATTGTCCCGGCTAGGATCTCAACGTAAGCCGGTGCCTCCTAATGTGTTCCTTGACATATTTCACAATCCGTCTGTCACGTTACCATTTGAGGAAGACCTTGCTGTTCCTGACCCGGAGGCACAGTTGGTGGTGACTCTTCATGCCATTCCGGACTAGACTTTGCCTTATATGGCTTATATGACCCGGGGCGAGTTACCCGAGGATGGATTTTTGGCAAGGCAAATAACCCGGAGGTCTAAGTCTATGACTATCATCAACGGTGAGTTACACCACTACAGTGTGTCAGGCATGTTCCAACATTGTGTTTCTCCTAAGGAGGGCCGTGAAATTTTACGAGAGATTCATGAAGGAGATTGTGGTCATCATGCTGGCTCAAAATCTTTGGTGGGTAAAGCTTTTCATCATGGGTTTTATTGGTTAACAGCTCATGCTGATGTAGAAGATATCCTTAGCAAGTGTGATGGATGCCAAAAAAATTCCAGACAAGCTCATGTGCTAGCTCAGGAATTGCGTATGATCCCAATAACTTGGCCGTTTGCAATCTGGGGGATTGATATGGTTGGGTCGTCCAAGAGAGACCCACCTTTTGGTGGCGGTTCACAAGTTTACCAAGTGGGTGGAAGCAGAGCTGGTTAGCAATTGTGAGGTGGCGACTGCTATTCAGTTTGTAAAAAAGCTGATTTTCTGTTTTGGTTATCCTCATAGTATCATCACTGATAATGGCACAAATCTTTCTGAGGGTGCTATGAAGGAGTTCTGTCAACGAGAGCATATTTGTCTTGATGTTTCCTCAGTGGCTCATCCACAGTCCAATGGTCAAGCAAAACAGGCTAATCAAGAAATTTTGAGAGGCATCAATCCCCGGCTTGTGGTTCCTTTGAAGCGAACGCCGGGTTGTTGGGTTGAGGAGCTACCTTCCAGCTTTGGAGTATCAATACCACCCCCAACAGGTCAATAGGCTATATGCCTTTCTTCATGGTCTATGGTGCAGAGGTAGTTCTCCCAAGTGATATCCATCATGACTCGCCTAGAGTGGCGGCTTACATTGAAGCTGATAATGATATAGCACGTCAGAATGCACTTGATGATTTGGACGAAAAGCGTGACCTTGCGGCGGCTCATTCGGCGATATATCAGCAAGACCTTCGTCGTTATCATAGCCGTAGAGTTCGGAGCCGGACATTTCAGGAGGGCGACTTAGTGCTTCGTTTGATTCAAGACCAGACAGGGATGCATAAGCTTTCGCCTCCTTGGGAAGGACCTTTTGTGGTCAGTAAAAATCTCAACAACGGATCTTACTACCTCATTGACATATGAGAGAACAAAGATTCCCGCACGTCCGAGAAGGAGACTAACAGGCCATGGAACATTGCTCATCTTCGGCCTTACTACACTTGAGTCATAGGCTCTCACCATTGTTTATACTTTCATTGATATACATACTTTTTATGATCAGTATAATAAAGCCGACATCCCCAAAATTTGGGGCCTCTATCATTTCATCTCAAATCTTCGCAGCAAGAGTCATTATTGGTTACTCACAAGGTCACTTGAGGGCTTCCTACTCTATGAGCATAGCGTATAACCCTTTTGATCGGCTTTCATGCCATGTTAGGTCACTTGGGGGCTTCCTGCTCTATGAGCATAGCGTATAACCCTTTTGATCGGCTTTTATGCCATGTTAGGTCACTTGGGGGCTTCTTGCTCTATGAGCATAGCGTATAACCCTTTTGATCGGCTTTTATGTCATGTTATGTCACTTGGGGGCTTCCTGCTCTATGAGCATAGCGTATAACCCTTTTGATCGGATTTTATGCCATGTTAGGTCACTTGGGGGCTTCCTGCTCTATGAGCATAGCGTAAAACCCTTTTTATCGACTTTGTGCCATGTTATGGGTCGTTTGGGGACTTCCTGCTATATGAGCATAGCGTAAAACCCTTTTGATCGACTTTTGTGCCATGTTATGGGTCGTTTGGGGGCTTCCTGCTCTATGAGCATAGCGTATAACCCATTTTGGCCGGCTTTTATGCCATGATTGAGTTAAACCTGCCTGTTTGCAACTTGCTACTCCACCAGGTGACCCGCCGAACTCTTGACAGTCAATCTTTTACATAAGAACCTGAACTAGTCAAAGTTTAAACAATGGTTTATGTCACGTGAGGGACGACTTACAGTGAGCTAGGACAAACTCACCTGCCTGTTGTAGTCTCTCCGCTATGTGGCTCATTCGTACTCTTAACAGTTAATCTTTCAATAAGACCCTGAACTGGATAAGGTTTAAACGACAGATTTATGTCACGTGAGAGCCGGCTTACGGGATTGCGGGCTTTTGTGCCAAGCTTATTTGGAGCACAAAATTGATTTTTTTCAAAAATTTGGTCATGCTTTGAAAGCCCGCTTAATAAATATTTGAGTTATGCATACTTTGTATTTTTGTGTGTTGCAGAAACCTTTCACGGGTGAAAAGTTGTCGGGTCATACTGATCCGGGTTATATTGCTCTATATTGAGTTTATTATGCTTATAAGTTGCCAAGGGGGTCTTTTCAAAAGCTGGATATGACTATAAGTCGCCTGGTTGTTGAGTTGTTTAACTCGCCCTGGATTGTGATTATAAGCCGCCAGTTGAAGGATTAGTAGCTCTTTGACGGATTATATAAGCCGCCAATTTTTGGTAGTATTGCAAAAATAAGCTGGATATGATAAGATCACAGAAATTCAAGTTGTTGAAGCATAGGTTAATAAAAGCATGCACAAAGGCATGACAGAGAAGATACTTGTTTTCAAACATGCACGATGGCATGGAAGAGAAGATATTTGTTTTCAAACTAACTATTACAAGGCTTCAGCTGAGCCTACAAAGTTTTTTGACCAAGTGTTTCTAGAGTTAAAAATTACTCCGTTGAGCCTGCTTTAGCACCGTCCGGATTCTGGCCTGGCAGGTTGTTGTCATCTTGCTGCCTCGAGCTTGAAGCCCCCAGGTCATCCTATGTCGGATCTTCATTGATGGCCATCTGGAGATTGGCCGAGGTCCAGTCGATGCCGGTTAAAGCTTCAAAAGTGGCTTCATCGTTAAACATAACAGAAGGATCAAGATCAGGGGCGAAGGTATGCTTACGCCTCGGTGGGATAAGATCTACAACATCATGCGAGGGCGGCTTGATCTTTGCATTGTTATCATCATAAGTCGGCTAGTACTTATTCAGATCCAGCTCTTCGGTAAGTTTGCACACCAAGGGCCGCATCTCTCTGACGCATTTGTTGAAGTCTTCTTCTTCAAAGATTGACCCGTCATCTTTGAACTCTGGGCATCCGGTAGCCATTTCTTTCAGGTGAAGCTCTAATTGCCAAGCTTTGGCCCGGCTTAGAGCAACAATGGCTCCGGCACGGGCAGCTGATAATTTAACTTCCCCAATTTGAGCTGGCATTGTTGACAGATGATCTAGGATAGTCTTGATAAGAGTTGGAGGTTTTTAGCCACCTGACAAAGCTATAAGGCTGCGCAGTGTTCCCGCATATAGTTGCTCAGTCAATGAATAAGCCGCCTTCAATTTGAGCAGCATGTTCTAACCAAGACCGGCGCTTCTGGGGCCTGTTCAATATTTTGCGTGGGAGTCGCCAGGCGGGTTAAAGATTATATATTATGAGTCGCCAGACGGTTAAAGAAATACCAAAACAGATGATGAGTTGCATATTAAGCTTACCAAAGATGGTGGCTGACATTTGAGAGATATGTTGCTTCAAGCCAGCTAACTCTCCGGTTACCGGTTTAAGCTCAGCCTCAGCATCTTCTACTCTTTTTTGCAGTGCAGCCTTGTCGGTTTCCCAGGCGATTCTTTCAGCATCAAAACCTGCCTTCATTTTTTCAATTTCTTCCAATGAAATTTTCAGGTTTGACTCAGCCTTGGAAGTATCAGCTTGCTGCAGTTCTATATTCTTCTTTAAATCGCTAAGCTACGAACCTTTCACGTTCAACGCCTCTTGAAATACAATATTTAGGAAATGGTTACAACAGAAGGAGCAAGTTTTTGTGATACGATTAATCAAGTCCCAAAGCACATTGCAAGCAATATACTTGGCACTTGGGGCCTAATGTAGGTCATTTCAATCTCTATTATGGCCCAGGACATCTTATCAAAGTTAAGCCGACCCTTGGGGGCTACATATTTGGTTCTGTATAGTCATTAAGACCCGGCTCATCTTATCAAAGTTAAGATGGCCCTTGGGGGCTACACTCTGGAAAATTTCACAAGTCTAAAGCATACTCAATAATTTTACTATACTTCAGACTTAGGGGCTAGTATGGACATAGGTATATGCACAAGGCTAAAGAGGGGTTGGATATCTTCATACCTCATATTTCTGCTTCATCAACTGGACTAACCCAGCTTCCATGTCCCGGCTTGTGTGAAGGTGGCTCAAATAGCCCGCGTACACATCACCTGCATTGAAGGAGGAATAGCTCTCCAGATCCAGTTTGGCCTTGCCTTTCTCCAAGGAAGGTGATTCTTCTTTGGTACTATGCTTGGTTAGCACAGTTGACGCTCATGGCGCTATATAAGCCATCCCAGTGACAGAAATATCATCAGAATTTTTCTCAAGAGAGATCTCTTCAGTTGGCTTCGCTAGAGTCGGCGGCTTAGGACTTGGCGGGTCAGGGCTGGCGACCGGGTTAATCTCAGTGTTCATTGGCTCAAAGACGACAATGTCAGTTTGCGGTGGCGGATCATTGGCAAGGTCTTCAGGAATTTGGATTGAAGCCTCAGGGGCGTCTGGCACCTGCCTCCCCGGCTCAGCAGCTTTGGGGTCCTTTGAAGAACCGCCCACCTTTTGTTGCTCGCCCGCCTTTGCTATGACTTTGTGACAAGAATGCAAGAGTCCATGAGTATATCACTACAAGTCATTTATGAACAAATGAAAATACTTACCCATGGGCAATCTTGAAAGCAGGCATTTGAGTTCCAGTAGAGTCACCGGATGACGAAGGCGTCCCCTGATAATTTGAGTCGGAAGGATTAACGGGTTGATGAGTGAGACCAGCCTTTGGAAGAGATAGAGTCGGACTGAGGGGCGCTTCATCGCGATGCTTGCGAGGAGCCGGCGACAAGTTTTTCAGAGCCGCCACTCTGGGTCGGGCGCATTGATTCGTGTTGTTGTTTCTTCAATATAAAGTTGGGATCCAAGTGAGCTAGAGGATGAGAAAATTTCACTTTCCGGATGACCCGTCGAGTTTTCTTTCTTGGTAAGGGTTCTGAGTCGGATGAGACAAGGATTACCTCTACTTCGGGGGCCTGGCTTGTCTCCGCGTCATCCTGAGAGCATCATCATCAGTAAGTTGCATAAAAATAAGGCCAAGGGAGTCAAGTTCTACCTCTGACTCATCTAGCTCAAGAAGTTCTTCTACCGTTTGTTTCTTACGGCGGCCTGTGGCTTGAGTCTTTCCTCTGGGCTTCTTGGCTGGAGCGACGGCTCGCATTTTCTTCCTCCAGAAAGGAGAGTCGGCTTGTTTATACATGAGCAATAAGGTTAAAAAGTTTGACATACAAGAGATAGATAAACAAGATGAAGTTTTTTTCAAGGTACTTACAGTTGGAGGTACTTACAGTTGGAGCTAGGTTAAGAGCGCAGAAATGGTCCAGACCCGTTTTGCTGCAGTTTTCCAATGATTCCCCAAGCAGCGACTTAACAGTGTCGTTGATCTCTTTGTCAGTTAGTTGTGTTGGGTTGAAGCATTGTGGGTCTTTTGTATCACTAGCATATTGGCACATTAAGCCGCCGCGCCGGCTCAGTGGTAAAATCCTCCAGGCGACCTAGCAGCGGACCGGATCAATTCCAGTTAAGCCATTGGCGATCAAAGCCCTGACCTTTTGAAAAAGCGGAGGCATATTGACCGTGTTCTGCAGTGCTCAATCGACCTGGAAGCTGGCCGTTGGTGGTGAGCCGGTAGGGGCAGTAACTCGACAAGGAGTTCTCTCTGGCTGGGGAGGTGTCCTTGCAGTAGAACCAAGTATAGTTCCAATCTTTGAGATGGCTTGGCAGAGCGGCTGAAGGAAAGGTTACATCTCTCAGCCTCTGAATAGAAACACCTCCAAGCTCAAGATTGGGCCCATCTGACATCTCAGTCTGGCGGTTGATATAAAAATAGTCTCTGAATAGATCAACAGAGGGTTCTTCCCCAAGGTACATCTTACAGAACACTTGAAAGTTGCGTATGTTGGAAACAGAGTTGGGACCAATGTCTTGTGGATGAAGATTATAGAAATGTTGAACGTCCCGGAAGAATTTTGAGCTGGGCGGTGAGAAGCCACGGAGTAGGTGGTCCGTCAAAACCACAACTTCACCCTCTTGGGGCTGAGGGGGAAATTCGGAGCCTGGAACCCGCCAGTGCATGACCTCTTTGGCAGGTAAAACCCCCATGGTCACATAATCATTCAGTGTGTCCTCTATGACTCTGGAGGCAATCCAGTCACAAGAGGTGGGTGCTTTAGTCATGATGAGCCAGAATAACAAGCTGTGACCAAAGAATAAGGATGTGGCAGGTTAAAATTACTATGGTAAGCCTCCTAAATGATTATACGACAATTTAGCGATGATGAGAAAGCTACAGTTAAAAGACTACATATTATGATGAACCATTAAAGAAATTATGAGCTGCCCTAGCCACAGAGTGGAGTAGTTATCAGGTTATGAAAGCATGGCGGGTTAAGTTATGAAAGTATGAGCCGGCAACATGTCGGCGGGTTAAGTGAAAAAAGTATCTTTGAAATTCTTAGTGGGTTACAAATCCGTTATTAAGTCGCCCGAACAATGAAGGGCAGGTCAACTACCTACAGATCCAAGTTTGTTGAAATTTTGCTAAGTGCTGGACAAACAAGGTTTGCAGGTTGCAGCTACAATTACAGATCTACGGCAGTTCGAAAAAAGGGGCATAATTATTAAACCTAGAACACGTACGGCCGCAGCGTAGAAGAACTAGTAAGCTTGGTATTGATTCACAGGAAGAAGGGATCTATCGAAGATATGAAATAAATGCTAAAATTGCTATCGCACTACTTCTGACTTGTTTTTGGATTAAGGTGCAACTTCTAGGCAGAGCATGGACAAATTTGGACGAACGCCGATGAACTCTCAAGAACTAACATGACCTAATGTGGATCTAAGAAAGAAGAAGGACGTTACTTGATGATTTTGGTGAAGAGTGGATGGGCGCCGCAGATTTCTGGTCGATTCTCGGGCAGCTAGTTAATGCAAAAAGATCTGTTGTGACATCAGGGGGATTTGGTGCGGTTTGGTCAGGGGGATTCGGGCAACTGAGAAACCTACGTTGTCTTCTCACACAGTTTGGTGCGGAAATCGTGTGTGACGTTGTAATACCTAACACAAACGACATGTACAAACAGTGTGCCATATACAACATATATATAGTGCCATTAGTAGTTCCCGACCGTTAGCTTATCTCCACAGTTTCCCCATTTCCCCCAAATCCCTACATAGCCTCCAAATTCCCTCTCGTGGCGCTGACATTGGGGGAATGCGGACGAGTGGTGCTGATGGTCGGTGCGGCTGCTCCTGCTCGTACCGCCGCCACGACGGCGGTCGCCGCCGAGCACTTGCCTAAGGTCATCAGAAGGCAGGTGTACTACGGATCCGAATCGTCCTGTCAGGTTCCAAACTATCCCGATCTTTTTTAGCATGTCCAAAGTATGGCTCCTTGCTGAATCCGTCCTGAATGACCCCCCCCCCCCCCCAGGAAAGTGATCTGCCGCCGGATTCGGAGCTTGACTCCAAACTCCCTCAACACGAGTTTGACTCTGAGTTTTGCGCCACCGAGAAGTACCAAAAGCTGAGTTGTGTGCACGGGCACACTCCCGCTCGACGTCTATGCACGGAGGGATTCTATATTGGCAGGCAGTTTCTTAGTTGCCCCTTAGAGTTTAGTGCTAATTAAGTTCATCATTTTACTTCAGTTAATGTGACCGCTCATCCAGAATAATATTTAACATTGGCAGGGATATGAGGTTTGTGCCTTTGTTAACTGGCTGGATGAAGAATGGCATGGCAGGGCTCGGAGTGTTATCACCAAGCTCGCTGAAGATAACTTAAAGCTGAAGAAGAAACTGTCTGATCTGGAATGTACAATCAGTACGATGAAGCAAGAAAGAATCAATCACATGCAAGAGATGAAAGCAAGAGACAAGAAGGAACTACCATGTGTAGTTGTGGTTGTCGCATTAGCCATGTTCTATGCGCTGTTTGCAATGATGATTAGGGGTTTGTTTGACAGTATTGCTAAAGCACATCTAGATGTGCTCTAAGTAATGCACATATAGGTCCTATATATGCCATTGATGTTACGCGAAGATTCGTGCAAATATTTTTCTTTGTCTTTTTTCTTTTCCTTTCTAGTTTGATTATTACTGGCTTTATTATCAATAAGAAGAGCTCAATGTATTGCTTGCCAACTGTCCTACTCCGTTCGTACCGGTACCGGTGCATAATCCCAAAACTCATTCCTTGTTTTTGTCCTGAAAAAGGAAACCAACCAAATAGCCAATAGGAATCCTACGCAACCCCCGGAATTTGGAGCGACTGGGTACAAATAATTGCGGTTGATTATATCAGCGGTTAGATAAACGTCAACCCCCGCTTCAATCCCCGCTCTAGTTGGCAGTTCCTCTTCTCTGCATACCCCACTTAAGTTTCCACCATCTTCATTGTCCCTGGCAGGCCGCGCTACACACTAGTGCACACTCTGCAGCCATGTCGAGTGATAGCAAGGACGACAGTTCGGCCAGCAGTCTGGCACCCGATGATAGGTCAACATCGGAATCATCCTGCTCGTCTTCCATGAGTCCGACGTCGAGCCCAGACCTCGATTATATCCGGTTCATGGAAGGGACGCCGCCTCCGGAGTCATCAGACGACAACCAGACAGACGCGGAGCCGTCGGAGGACGAAGAAGAGGACGACGATGATGATGAGGAGGAATGGTCGAACGAGGAGGAGGACGACGACAACAACAACGACGATGATGACGGCGGCGGCGATGAAAAGCCAACAGTCAGCGGCAAGAAGCGTCCTCGCCAAGACGATGTCGCGGGGCCATCCAACAAGAACAACAAGAAGAAGAAGGACTAAATTAAGCGGACTGTATATATCTCTGTTTATCCTGTCAATGTCATCGCACGCGGTTAGTAATATGTATTCAACAGAGATCTTCTACATTATCGCCAGCAGGTTGGTTTGTTGAACTGCGTGCCCTGACGAGCACACAATTCACAAAAAAAGACCGTATGGGCTGTCTATAATGATCACACACAATTCTGATTACCGACCTATTTGTCGGGTATCACACACATCTTGTTAGGCCGAATCGTTTGTGTTCACCTCACTCATCACAAACGGTTCATCGGAGTGAGTTGTATGCCGTATATCGCACACACCTTGATCTGGCTGCCCGTTTCTGTTGTTCTGTCTCATCGCAAACAGTTCGTACAGATCAACTGTATGCCCCTCATCGCACACGCAACTATAATCTGAACCGTGTTTGATGTATCATTGATCGCAAACCTTTTGCATCATTTCTGACGGTTTTCATACAGCACCATTTGCGATTATTACATCGCACACAGTTTCTCGAAGGGTCTCTGATCGTAGTGTCGCGTTAGCAGCATCCTGCAGTAGTGTGACTACATGGAAGATGAGATGATCATGCAATTTTACTTGACAACTCACTTCTATTCCAATGGAAGGATTGGTTGGATGACCTAAGGAATCAAATACCAGTCTAGCGTGCTTGAGTGGACCACATTGCTTGGTGTGCCCGAAGATGATGAAGATGACATTCTTGATAACCCACAAGTATAGGGGATCGCAACAGTTTTCGAGGGTAGAGTATTCAACCCAAATTTATAGATTCGACACAAGGGGAGCCAAAGAATATTTGAAGGTATTAGCAGCTGAGTTGTCAATTCAACCACACCTGGAGATTAATTATCTGCAGCAAGTAATCGGTAGCAAAGTAGTTTGATAGTTTTGGTAATAGTGACAGCAGCAACGGTAACAGTAACCGTGATAGCAGTAATTTGTAGCAAGTGTAACAGTGATGATAGCAGTAGTACCTTAACAGAAACAATATAAAATAAATTCATAGGCATTGGATCGATGACTTGTTGGATGATATTCATCATGTGACAGTTATAACCTAGGGCGATACGGCACTAGCTCCAGTTCATCGATATAATGTAGGCATGTATTCCGTAAATAGTCATACGTGCTTTATTAAAAGAATTTGCATGACATCTTTTGTCCTACCCTCCCATTGCAGCGGCGTACATATTGGAAACTAAGGGATATTAAGGCCTCCTTTTAATAGAGAACCGGAACAAAGCATTAACACATAGTGAATACATGAACTCCTCAAACTAAGGTCATCACCGAGAGTGGGCCCAATTGTTGTCACTCCGGGGTTGTCGGATCATAACACGTAGTAGGTGACTA
The DNA here is from genome assembly GCF_002575655.3 of Aegilops tauschii subsp. strangulata. NCBI lineage: Eukaryota > Viridiplantae > Streptophyta > Magnoliopsida > Poales > Poaceae > Aegilops > Aegilops tauschii. The sequence goes on along the minus strand of NC_053041.3, from coordinate 278,529,218 downwards.
TAACTTGCAAGATCGGATCTAAAACATGGATATAATGATGAATTCATAAACGGTTCAAATCTGAGTTCATGGCACCTGGGCCCAAAGTGACAAGCATTAAGCATAGCAAAGTCATAGCAACATCAATTTAAGAACATAGTGGATAGTAGGGATCAGGCCCTAACAAAACTAACTCGATTACATGATGAATCTCATCCAACTCCTCACCGACCAGCGAGCCTATGAAGGAATTACTCACTCCCGGTGGGGAGCATCATGGAATTGGCGATGGAGAGTGGTTGGAGATGACGAAGAACGAAGATCCCCCTCTCCGGAGCCCCAAACGGACTCCCGATCTGCCCTCCCGAGGAAGAATAGGGCTTGGCGGCGGCTTCGTCTCGTGAAACGCGATAATTCTTTCTCCCTGATTTTTTTCTCCGAAAATAGGAATTTATAGTGTCAGGGTTGAGGTCTGTGGGGCCACCAGGTGGGTACAACCCACCTGGGCACGCCCTGGTGGGTTTTGCCCACCCAGGGGCCCCTCTCTGGTGGTTGTTGGCTCCAAAAATCCTCTTTTATTCCATAAAAAATCCTCGCAAAGTTTCACTTTATTCCAAGCACTTTTATTTCTGCACAAAAACAACACCATGGTAGTTCTGCTGAAAACAGCATCAGTCCGGGGTTAGTTTCATTCAAATCATGCAAATTAGAGTCCAAAACAAGAGGAAAAGCGTGAGAAAAAGTAGATACGTTGGAGACGTATCAACTCCCCAAGCTTAAACCGTTGCTTGTCCTCAAGCAATTCAGTTGATAAACTGAAAGTGAGAAAGAAAAACTTTTACGAACTCTTTTGCTCTTGTTTGCATAAATATGCTTAAACAACACCCAGGTTTTCAGCCAGCATTATAACTAACCATGTCAACAATAACATTTAAAGATTATATTAACTCATACAAATGACATAATCAGCTAGCAGCGATAATAAGATATCTCAAACAGCAACACGTTGTAAAAACAACCATGATATAATATGATAATAGTGGTATCTCGCTAGCCCTTCCTGAGACCGCAAAACATAAATGCAGAGCACCTCCAAAGTTCAAGCAGCGACTAAACATTGTAATTCATGGTAGAAAAGATCCAATCATGATGCACCCAACATTAGCTATACACAATGCATAAATCATGACAGTTGTGCTCTCTCAGTTTCTAGTGCTTGTTTTAGAAGGTGATGACACAACACAAAAGTAAATAGAAAGTCCCTTCGCAGAGGGAAGCAGTGATTTGCAGAGGTGCCAGAGCTCAATTTTTAAAACAGAGATAAATGATATTTTGAGACATGCACCCTTCTCATTCACTTCACGGCCATCGGTTATCAACATCTTCCATGCTAAGCACGCTAGTGGCGGTTCCCAAGTGATAAAAGTAAAGGTTTACTCCCCTTCCACCATCAATCACACTCCACGGCTTGTCCGAAGCAACGGGTGCCGTGCATACCAACATGAGTCCCGGCAAGTTTTGTTCAGTTATTTGCATTTTTAGTTCGGGACTGGGAATCCCTATTACCGCCCATTTTCTCGTGCGATGGCGAGTGAATAAACACTCGACCTGAGAATAACCCGCTTAGCATGGAAGATATCGACCACCTCCTGTCGTTCCATGAAGGATCCAGGCACACAAAAGGATACTTTTTAGAAGTTTTTAGTGGTGGCACATGCAAATTTACTTAGGATGGCAGGGTAATACCGTATATAGGTAGGTATGGTGGACTCATCTGGAATAACTTTAGGTTCAAGGTTTTTGATGTACAAGCAGAGTTCCCACTTAGTACAGGTGAAGGCTAGCATTAAGATTGAGAAGCGGCCAGCTAGAGAGCAACAACGATCATAACCAGGCATTATGCATAAGTAACATTGGAGACTAGCCTGAGTAGGATATGAACACCATGAACATAAATATTATAGAGGCTATGTTGGTTTTGATTCAACTACATGCACGAACATGTGCCAAGTCAAGCCACTCGAACATTTAGAGGAGGATACCATATCATCATAATACATCACAATCATTTTAACGCTATGTTGATATCCAAGATAAATCATTATCCCCTCCTAGCTACTTATGCATGGCATGAGAAACTATAATCTCTAATTGTCATTGCAAACATGTTTAATCATAACGGGCTGAAGCCTGGATACTAGGTTAAACATATTTACACAAACAGAACAAGTCGAGTTCATACCAGTTTCTCTTTCCCACGGCCAGTTCATCGAATATTGTCATTATTGCCTTTCACTTGCACGACCGAATGATATGAAAATAATAATAGTGCAAGAGTGCCATGGACTAAGCTGGAATCTGCAAAACATTTTAGTCAACAAGAGAAGACAAGGTAAAATGGGCTCTTATTAGTTCAACAATTATTCATATGGGAGCCACTCAACATTTTCATCGTGGTCTTCTCCTCGGTAAGACTCGAATAAAAAGAAAAGAAATTCAGAGAAACACACTGAAATATTTTTGGAGTTTTTGGTTTTCTTGAACAAGCAAATAAAAGGGAAAAACAAAAACGAGAAAAACTATTTACATGGGAAAGCTCCCAACAAGCAAAAGAAGAACAAGGAAATATTTTTTTTGGATTTTCTTTTTAGTTCTACTACTAAGCATGCATAGAAAGTAAACTACTACAACTAATTTTTTTTTCTAAAGTTTTTCTAACACACAAGAAGAAAGCAAGAAAATAAATTAAAGCATGGATGATACAATGAAAAAGTGTGAGCACTGACAAATAGAATGATATGTAGACATGAATATAATGTCGGTGAGGAACATGTACTCCCCAAGCTTAGGCTTTTGGCCTAGCTTTTTAATCGATCAGTAGCCTGGAGGGTAGTAGTCCGCGTGGTAGCTCACAGAGGCTCTCGGTGCGGATGCCTCAGGACGCCGTGCCGCCACCACTGCTGCGTTATGAGCTCGGGCCTCGCTCTCAAGAACAAAATATATGTCCTTGCTGTGATAATCAAAGAGAGCAGGCGCAGGAAAATATGTGTCCACAACATGTGATTGGTTAAAGAACAGATTATATGTGAAGTTATCAGCCCTTCCCTTGAGAATTGATACGTCTCCAACGTATCTATAATTTATGAAGTATTCATGCTATTATATTATCCATCTTGGATGTTTTATGGGCTTTACTATGCACTTTTATATTATTTTTGGGACTAACCTATTGACCCAAAGCCTAGTGCCAGTTCCTGTTTTTTCCCTTGTTTCAGTGTTTCGAATAAAAGGAATATCAAACGGAATGAAACCTTCTGGAGAAGTTATTTTTGGAAGGAAAGCAACCCGGGGGACTTGGAGTCCACGTCAAGAAAGCAACGAGGAAGGCACGAGGCAGGGGGGCGCCCACCCCCTTGGGCGCGCCCTCCAACCTCGTGGGGCCCTCGTGGCTCCCCTGACATATTTCTTCCGCCTATATATATATCCATATACCCTAAAACGATCGGGGAACAGAATAGATCGGGAGTTCCGCCGCCGCAAGCCTCTGTAGCCACCAAAAACCAATCGGGACCCTGTTCCGGCACCCTGCCGGAGGGGGGGATCCCTCACCGGTGGCCATCTTCATCATCCCGGTGCTCTCCATGACGAGGAGGGAGTAGTTCACCCTCGGGGCTGAGGGTATGTACCAGTAGCTATGTGTTTGATCTCTCTCTCTCTCTCTCTCGTGTTCTTGATTTGGCACGATCTTGATGTATCGTGAGCTTTGCTATTGTAGTTGGATCTTATGTTGCTTCTCCCCCTCTACTCTCTTGTAATGGATTGAGTTTTCCCTTTGAAGTAATCTTATCGGATTGAGTCTTTAATGATTTGAGAACACTTGATGTATGTCTTGCCGTGCGTATCTGTGGTGACAATGGGATATCACGTGATTCACTTGATGTATGTCTTGGTGATCAACTTGCGTGTTCCGCCCATGAACCTATGCATAGGGGTTGGCACACGTTTTCGTCTTGATTCTCCGGTAGAAACTTTGGGGCACTCTTTGAGGTTCTTTGTGTTGGTTGAATAGATGAATTTGAGATTGTGTGATGCATATCGTATAATCATACCCACGGATACTTGAGGTGACATTGGAGTATCTAGGTGACATTAGGGTTTTGGTTGATTTGTGTCTTAAGATGTTATTCTAGTACGAACTCTAGGGCTGTTTGTGACACTTATAGGAATAGCCCAACGGATTGATTGGAAAGAATAACTTTGAGGTGGTTTCGTACCCTACCATAATCTCTTCGTTTGTTCTCCACTATTAGTGACTTTGGAGTGACTCTTTGTTGCATGTTGAGGGATAGTTATATGATCCAATTATGTTATTATTGTTGAGAGAACTTGCACTAGTGAAAGTATGAACCCTAGGCCTTGTTTCCTAGCATTGCAATACTGTTTACGCTCACTTTTATCATTAGTTACCTTGCTGTTTTTACATTTTCAGATTACAAAACGTTATATCTACCATCCATATGCACTTGTATCACCATCTCTTCGCCGAACTAGTGCACCTATACAATTTACCATTGTATTGGGTGTGTTGGGGACACAAGAGACTCTTTGTTATTTGGTTGCAGGGTTGCTTGAGAGAGACCATCTTCATCCTACGCCTCCCACAGATTGATAAACCTTAGGTCATCCACTTGAGGGAAATTTGCTACTGTCCTACAAACCTCTGCACTTGGAGGCCCAACAACGTCTACAAGAAGAAGGTTGTGTAGTAGACATCAAGCTCTTTTCTGGCGCCGTTGCCTGGGAGGCTAGGTAAGCGGCACTCACACCCCGTCAACTAAGCTCTTTTCTGGCGCCATTGCTGGGGAGGTGAGTGCTTGAAGGTATATCTTTAGATCTTGCAATCGAATCTTTTTGTTTCTTGTTTTAGCTCTAGTTTAGTTTATAAAAGAAAACTACCAAAAATGGAATTGAGTTTGTCTCATATGCTTCATCTTTTTAATATCTTTCGTGAGTATGATGGAAAGGAAAATTGTGCCAAAGTGTTAGAAGAAGAATGCATTAAAATGTTTGGCACTAAATCTTTGAATGATGAGCATGATTGCAATGTTGTTAGTATGAACTCCTTGAATATCCATAGTACTAATGATGATTGCACTAGTTATGATGAAAATGTCTCCTATAAACATGTCAATTTTTGTGGAGTGCATTGGGTTTGCAAGTACACACCAAATAGGGAAGATAGATATTGCAAGAGGCATAAGTACTTAGAAACTAAATTGTTGCAAGAAAGTCTTGATGTTTGTGCTGAAAAATTTAATATTTTTCGTGATCCTTGTGAACTTTGCAATGAACATGGTCATTTAAATCTCCAATGCAAATTGTTTCATGACCGAATCGTGTCCAAAAATTGTGATAATTTGATTACCCTTGAGCATCATAAAGATCTTAGTCTTCTTTTGGGGTATGAGGAAATGAAACGTATAACTGAGGGTATTCCAAAGTTTAATCTTGATAGATTTCTTGATTTTGATCTAGAGAAGATTTATATGTATTATGCGGTGAATTGCATTGAAAATCCTTATATTGCCAATTACATAAAGAAAAGAAAACAAATAGAAGATGAAGAGAATACTAATGAAAGGGAAGAGACTTCCCAATATCCTCCTATTATTTCTTATGATGAATCAGGTAACGAGGAGGAGCCTTCTATTCAACCAATCTCATTAATAAGGAGCTCCAAAAAGAGGATTGAACCCACACATGATGTGGTGAAGAAGAAGAAAAGGAAAAGGAAGAGAGGTAAAAAGATATCTCTCCCAAATAATGTTGCTCCCATTATTGTTGTGCCTCATGAAAATGAATCAAAAATAATTGTGGAAGATGATGCACTTGATGATGATCTCGTTATGCCTATTGCTTGTTGTGATGATTATGATTGGGAAGATAATGATACTTCTTATGATCTTGAAAATCTTTTTGGCACTTGCTTGTATGAATATGATAAATGCTATACTATTGGTGCTATCCATACTATTAATGATGAGAGTGATTATGCTTATGATATGAAAAGTCCCAAGCTTGGGGATGCTATGTTTGATGAAGATGATGTTTTTGAGAATATACTTGCTGCAATTAATGTTTGTTCCAAGCTTGGGGATGCTACGTTTAATGAAGATGATATTTTTAGTCTCCCAAGTTTTGATATACAAATTTATAATGATGATAGCATGCCTTCTACCTATGATGATTATATTGATGAAGGTGGGTTTGGAAGAGTGTCAACTTTAGGAAGTAATGATCCCACTATTTTGGAGGATGTTGAATCTTATAATATTTATGAAAGTGGATTTGGAGAGGTCATGACTTTATTTAGTGATGTATCCACTATTTCGGAAGAGGTTTCAATTGATTATGATGTACCCACAGCTTTTACCAAACTTGGACTCCTCTTGCACTTCCACATTAACTCCTTCGCCCTGTTCCATCAGTCCTGGTCCCAAAACACCTTCGACTGCGCCGCCTGAGACCCCTCCTCCGCCGGAGTCCTCGTCGTCTGCTTCCAGCCCGGGTTGTGCCTCTCCGATGGCCAACTTCCCCCTCGACCCCTTGCTGTATGTGCCGGCGGGCCATCACATTGTGGACGGCGGTGATGCTCGTTTGCCTCAGACCTTTGTGACACCACATATCCCAATTGTGCGCCGCCATGAGGAGTTCATGTTAGCTGAGGTAATGCCCATCCCTCCTCCCGATCAGATTGGTGTTGCTAGAGAGGAAGTTGTTCAATGGCTGCAAGCTCATGGGTTTTTGGTGAGGTCTGCTCTACCTTGGATTAGATCGGTGGGTCTTTTTGAGCTTCGGGATGCTGCAGTCAGATTCTCGCTCCTTTAGATGCCACCCCAACCTCTTGGCAATGATCGTTTTGTTCGTTTTATGAAGCACGATGAGGGCGAATCTTTTAGAGGTGTTCAGGGTTTCCGTCAGGGACTGCTCATGTTTTTGGGGATTTCGCTTGATCTTCGCAATGAAGAAGGTATTCGGGCAGCGGTCAACACCTTTGGGAAATTTCATCATTGGATTAGTCAGGATCCATACCTTGTGCGTACTTTAGTCTTTGCGTCCTTTCCAAAAGATATTCTGGTGCCCAGAGATGTGGTGTTCATGGATTATGCAGCGTGGGGTGGTGCCAGGGTGTCTTGGACGGTGCCTCTGTATATTCTTGGGGCCAATTTTGCTGAACAGATGCCCCAAGATGAAGACTGGATGCCCATCAATGGCAATCCTCATCCCCTGCCTGGTGTGCCCTTCCCGGAGATGTCACCTTTTTTCTGCCTCCATTCCCAGCTCTGGGGTGGAACGATGTGCCGCCACCTCCGCCTGAACCTGCACATAATGAGGTGCATGAGGACAATTGGGGAAACTGGGATGAGCCTGCTGCGGAACCTGCTGTTGAGGATCAAGAATCCATGGTGTTGAATGCCTCTGCTCAACCAAGTTCTGCTCAACCATGCTCTGATGTGCAGCAATAGGTGTCCCCTGCACCTATCATTCTTATTGATGGGGCTCAACCTGTGAACCAAAATGATCTTATGGAGATTGCACCGGACCTGGAGGATGCTAGTAACTAGGCAATTGTGGTCTATCAACCTCCTGTCATTGACGTTCAAGCTTTGGATCAACCTGCGATTAAGGTCCCCTTTGGTCCCCCTCTGCCCCCTGAAATGATCTGGAGGCGATCGTTTGAAAACATGCTAAATGCACCAGTTGTGTTTGAGGTGCCAAAACCACTGCTGCCTAAACCTCTATCGCCGGTCACTTTGACAAAGAGAAACTGGGATTTTGCTTTTCAGCAAGATGATCTTCCTCTGTTGATGTGGAAGGAGCCGGAACCTGCTCGACCTGTGGCTAGAGCTTTATTTGTGGATGATGCTGAGAGGGCTACGCCTAATGTTGTCCCTTCTCCCCCTACGCGTGTACAAACGAGGAGGCCTCGCAAAACTCTGGCGCCAACGCCTCTCGTTGAAACCTCTGTTCGAAGATGTACCAGAAGTTCGGCCCAGCGTGATGGGTTTAAGCCCACTTTCCATGAGCTGGTTCTGCAGCCCAAGAAGAAGAAGCCCAAGGCCAAGCCCCTTTCTGCAGAGATGCCTGATGACCCTGCACATGGAGATGTTCCTCCACCTACTCCCATAAGTCATCTGCAAGCTATTGGAAAGGAGCTGGAGATTGATGCAACACTGCTCACTGAGGATACACTTATGGTGGACCCTGCTGCTGCCACAAATCATGCCTTTAATGAATAGTGTGCTTTTCATATGCTGGGTTTTGCAAGCCCATAAATTTGCTTTCTACGTTTGGTTTTCATTTTCTGATCCTTGGCTATGTAATAATGTTGGTTCGGACCTTTATGTGCTTTTTGAGCATATGACATTGTGTGTCATGTGGTTTGGGGACTTGTTTATGATCTTTATTTATGAATACTCAATGTAGAAGCTGGAATGTCCTGTGTTGGAATGTCAGGGGTTTAAACTCTGAGACTAGGCAAAGAGCTGTTAGACAAAAGATAGATGAAAGTCAATGTGCTATTGCTTGTCTACAAGAAACTAAATGTGCTTCATTCGATTCCAGAACAATTAAAAGCTTTTGCCCCAAGAGATTTGACAGCTTTGCTTTCTCTCCTTCTTTGGGGGCCTCTGGTGGAATTCTAGTTGTTTGGAACTCATCCATTTTTTATGGGACTTTATTGCAAGTCCAACAATTTGCAGTGGTGATTGAGTTTGTTTCTAGGCAAAACAATGAGAGGTGGACACTTGTGGTTGTTTATGGTCCTTGTCAGGGGGAAGCTAGGGATAATTTTGTAACCTGGATGTATCACCTGAATATTCCTGTGGATGAAAATTGGCTGCTACTGGGGGATTTTAATTTCTTGCGTTCTTTGGATAACAGAAACCTACCTGGTGGTGATTTGAATGACATGTTCATCTTTAATGAGATTATTGGGCACTTAGGTCTTTTGGAATTGCCCATCAAAGGAAAATCTTACACTTGGTCCAATATGCAGGATACTCCACTGCTTGAGCAGCTAGACTGGTTCTTCACTTCTGTTGATTGGATATCTGACTATCCCATGACTGAGGTGCTACCTCTAGCTAGAACTACATCTGACCATGTGCCTTGTGTGGTTACAATCAAAACTTCTATTCCCAAGTCTAATCTTTTTAGGTTTGAGAATTATTGGCTGGAGTTGGAGGGTTTTATGGATTGTGTTGATTCTTCATGGCAGAAACAATCCAGAAAGGGGCATATTACTGCTAGGATAGCTGACAAATTTAAGTCCCTGAGAATGTGTCTCAAGAGATGGCAGAAGAACATTTCCAAACTGAAAATTCTAGTATGTAAATGCAATAATGTTGTTCTGCTTTTGGATGAGCTTGAGGAATATAGACCACTTTACAGACATGAATCCAATTTCAGGAAAGTGGTTAAAAACCATGTAGAGAAATTGCTCCACCTTCAATGTCTTTATTGGAAGAAAAGATGTACTATCAGATACATAAAAGTGGGTGGTGAGAACACCAAGTTCTTTCATGCTATGGCTACTAAGAGGCATATAAGGAATTATATTGCTAGCTTAAAATTGTCTGATGGTACTTTGGTGACTGATCACTCACAAATGGAGGGTATTATATGGAACTGTTTTAAAAACAGAATGGGTTCTTCCAGGGGAATTAACATGGGTTTTGAACTTTCTTCCCTCATTGAACCAGTTGAGGGTTTAGATATTCTCACTAAGCCTTTTGAGAAGGAGGAAATGGACAAGATTGTCAAGCATATGCCAGTTGATAAAGCTCCAGGTCCAGATGGTTTTAATGGTCTCTTCTTCAAAAGGTGCTGGCACATAATTTCTCAGGATTTTTATGAACTGGCCCAGGCTTTCTTCGATGGTACTGCTCATCTGGAAAATATCAATGACTCATATATAACTCTGGTGCCTAAGAATCCCTCACCTGAAGAGGTGGGTGACTTCAGACCTATCTCTTTAACAGGAATGGGTCTTAAGTTCCTATCTAAGATGGCAGCCAATAGGTTTCAAGAGGTGATTATGCAGTGTGTTCACAAGGACCAGTATGGTTTCATAAAAAGCAGAACAATTCAGGATTGTATTGGGTGGACTTTTGAGTATTTACACCAGTGCCACCAGTCCAAGAGACCAATTGTGATTCTAAAGTTGGATTTTGAGAAGGCTTTTGATTCCCTTGAGCATGAGGCAATAGTGCAAATATTGAGATATAAGGGCTTTAATGAGAAGTGGATTCTTTGGATGAAGCAACTTTTGTCCATAGGTACCTCATCTGTTCTGCTTAATGGAGTTCCTGGTAGGAAGTTCAGATGTAAAAAGGGTGTCAGACAGGGTGATCCAGTCTCTCCCCTCCTTTTTGTCCTAGCTGCTGATCTCCTGCAGACTGTAATCAATGACATGTTCAGAAGGGGCATTCTTCATCTACCTATACCTTGCCATGACCAGGATTACCCTGTGATTCAGTATGCTGATGACACTTTCATTATCTTGCCTACTGACAAGGACCAACTTTTAGCTCTGAAGGACATGCTCAAGGTCTTCTCTGTGTCCACTGGTCTTGATGTGAACTACCACAAATCCTTTATTATTCCCATCAATGTGGACACTGCTGTCATGACTGAATTAGCTGCTGCATTTGGATGCCAGATTGGGAAAATGCCATTTACCTACCTTGGGTTACCAGTGGGAACTACAAGGCCTAAAATGGTGGATTTTATGCCATTGGTGGACTGCATGGAGAGGAGAATGACAGCTAGCTCCTCTTTTTTAAATCAGGGGGAAAGACTGCAGTTTCTAAACTCTGCCTTGTCTTCTATGCCCATTTTTTTCCTTTGCAGTTTGGCTGTTCCTGCTGGAATTCTAAAGCAATTGGAGAGAATCCAGAGACAGTGCCTCTGGAGGAAGAATAGGGGTGAGCCTGCCCCTTCACTTGCTGCTTGGGACCTTATTTGCAGGCCAAAAAACAAGGGAGGCCTTGGTATTCTTAATCTTGGTGTTCAGAATGTTGCACTTCTGCTCAAACATGCAAATAACTTTCGTAATAAAATGGATCTCCCATTGGTGTCTTTAATTTGGGATTCCTACTATCATGGCAGAGTACCCCAAGGAACTTTTGATTGTGGCTCTTTCTGGTGGAAGGATATATGCAAGGTCATGCAAAACTTTAGGGAGTGTGCTTGGGTTCAGATTAATGAAGGGGACACTGCCCTCATGTGGTCAGACAACTGGCAGCTTGATGATCAGGTGTCTAGCCTTCAATTCAGATTTCCCAGGCTCTTTTCCTATGTTAAGGACCCCTGGATCACTGTTAAAGAGTTCTTGGACTCTCAGGACATGTTCCAGCACTTCCACCTTCCTTTGTCCAGCCAGGCTTTTGATGACCTGACCACTCTCCAGTCTCTGTTGGGCGGCCATAATAGAGCACCTGGGTCCAAGGATATTTGGTTTTGGAATGGCACGGCCAAGGGATACTCACCAAAGTTGTTTTACTCACATACTTTTGCATCAGAATCCTTCAACCCTTTGACAGCTTGGATCTGGAAGTCCTCCTGTACAATGAAAATCAAAGTATTCGCTTGGATGCTTATTATGGACAGGTTGAACACCAAGGACATGGTGGAAAGGAGGCATTGGCATTTGGAGGATGGAGTAAATTGTGTCCTTTGTCCTTTGCAGACTAGGGAAACAAGAGATCATCTGTTCTTTAATTGCAATTTTAGTGTCAGAGTTTGGAACTATCTGCAATTGATTGGTCATCTGGTGACTCCATGGCTGATTTGGTTATTAATGCTAGCAGGAGTTTTAGGATACCCTTCTTCACTGAAGTGGTGTTTATTGCTTGCTGGAATATCTGGATTCTCAGGAATGCTAAGGTCTTCAGGCATGAGAGAGCTGGATTCAATAAATGGAGAAGTGCATTCATCCATGATATTAGCTTAATGCAATATAGAGTGAAAGCTGCATATAAGGATGATCTCCTTAGATGGATCTCATTTCTGCCACCTTGAGGCCAATATTCTGTAATTTTAACTTGTTTCTTCTCCTTCTTCCCTTAGTTTATTTTGATTACCTCTTGTAATCCCCCATAATACTTGTACTTGCTCTCTCTTTATCAATAAAGTTTTGATATGCTGTGGGCGTTTCCCCTACAGTTCCTAGTCAAAAAAATATGCAACGAATATCACTCTACCATGTTAAAATTGTCTCGTCATAAGTGCTATTTCAACAAATTAGAAGTATTACAAGCTAGAAAATAGTGTGAGATGTAACCTATATCACACTCCCAAGTCAAACGTGTGTTATGATAAGTGATTGTTGCATGTTACACAACAGTAGTACTTTGATGTAAGAACATGGTGTGATAGATAGATATTGTATGTTCTAGAAACAGGAACATGTGTCTTATTCACAAGTATAATGTATAAAGTAAGTAGATGGAATTCAACAAAATTAGAAGGAATACACGCTAGACATCATACATAACATGCAACCACATATAACAGTGCCAAGTTAGAGGGGGCACCTGTGACGGTGCACTAGGGGAGACGTGCTCATCATCAACACAGCTACGTCGAGTGTCTATGCATGTGTTGTCTTGCAAATCATCTTGGGGGGGTGGAGGAGTAGAATCTATAGAGGCCCTCCGTTTGGAAGGAGCACCTTTATCCGCTGCCTTGCTGACTTCCTTCCGCTTTATTGATTTTGAATTCTCAAGTAAAACCGACAAGAAAAAGCAATAAAATTCACTCTTTAGAACTCATTCGTGCATGATACTGACAATCACTACTTTGATGTAAGGCAAACACATGATACCAGGATGGAATATGTACGAAAAACAGGACGACATGGCATATTCACAACTGTTTGTGTAAACTAAGCAGAAACCATTTCAACAAATAAGAAGCAATGCAAGCTAGACACCACATGAAAGATGCAACCAATATGACTCTTCCAAGTTAAAAGCGTCCCATCATAAATGGCATTTCAACAAATTAGAAGCAGCGCATGCTATAAATCATATGAATGATGCAACTAATATCGCACTACATATACTAAAGGTGTCTCATCATATTGATTGATGCGGGATACAAAAAAATAATAGTTTTATGTAAATGCTTAATAGACAGATGTACTATGTACTAAAAACAGGAAGGCATGTCACATTAACAGGTATAATGTATAAACTAAGCAGAATAGCACATGCAATTTAACTAGATTGGAAGAATTACAATCTAGACACCATATGCAACATGCAACCACATATCACGCTGCCAAGTTAGAGCAAGCACCTGTGATGCTCGTGTATGGGAAATGCGGTAATCAACTACAGAGCTATGTTCACTATCTTCATCTAGCCTTGCTGTTTCTTGAGAATCATGTGGGGAGGCTGACGCTTCATTCTTTAAATGAGGATCTTTACTCACAATAGTCCACTGGCGTGACTGCCTCATCATAAGTGATTGATGAGGGATACACAAGAACATTAGTTTGATGTAAGAACATGGTTAATAGACAGATGTACTAGTATGTACCAAAAACAGGAAGGCATGTCATATTGAAAGGTATAATGTGTAAGCTAAGCAGATGCAATTTAACCAAATTGGAAGCAATACAAGCTAGACATTCGGTTGGAGTGGTGAGCATGATCAGCTAGGACCTGAGAGCCCGGTGGGAGGTGGGTTGCTTCGCCACCATCGTGGCTTTATAGTTGGCTTCCATGTGATGCCTGTCTGTGCTGGGCTTGTCACTCGCTCGGCCAGTGCCCTGACTAGCTATTTGTCTTCTGGTGCTCCCATGATGGTGGTTCATGTAAAAAATATCTTTCCTTATCTTAATAAGGACCGACTTCTGCCTTTCAAATACAAGCTAGACACCATATGCAACATGCAACCACATATGACACTGCGAAGTTAAAGCAAGCACCTGGGATAGTGGTTCATGGCGAGCGAGATCATCAACTCCAGAGCTACGTTTACCGTCTCCATCTGCTGACACTGCACCCTTTATAGCGCTGAAACGTATCTTGCGTAAGCCCGAAGCAAGTAGGAGTGACTTCTCTATTTTCTTTTCTGCTTCTGTCAACGCAGAGTCTGAAATACCCTTGCATAAAAACACAATAGTGAGAGTATGGGTGAAGTGTGTGCAGAACTAGTGCACTGTAAAAGTAGCAGATAGCAGGTGGCTAAAAAATAAATGACAAGAGACATATGATAGCATGGCAAACAAAATTAGATTCTACTCGGTATGATTTTCTAATATATGAGCACAGGGATGGCTGGGAAATGCAGGTACTCCTCCAACACACAACCACATGTGGTCCTATCAAAATAACAGTCGACTGAAAATAAATAGGTCAATCGATTTTTTATGAACCGTCCGATCTATAAGGAACGGGCAGATGGCCTTCGTCTACCTCCCGCCAGTCACTGTTGACGATCTTTGTCGAACCGCCAGCGACCACCGGCCCAGACCCCTGCCTCCACCGCCCCGCCCTCCCCTCGACCTCACCCGACCGCCATGCTTGGGAGCACCCCCCCGGCCATCCCTTTAATCCCGGCCGACCTCCAGATCGGGCGCCAGCAGCTCTAGGCCCCACACACCCCTAAGATAAACACCGAGGCCCTGCTTCCCCGGCGTAATAGGCGTACTAGCGCCTGTTACGCCGGGGAATGCTTCCTTTAATTGGGAATCAACTGACCAGGAATTGAAATCCAGGGGGCGACGGACCTCTAGCTAAGGTGAAATAGTATATGAGAAGAAACCTTGTGCATCGCTAGTTACTAGGAACATCTAGTATCAAGAAGAAGCGGTCAACTAGTGTCTTTTGTAGGATGAATATCGTGCAAGCAGACACATAAGATTTGCACGAATAAGGGAAGAGTAGTACCATTTCCGGTTGCCAGTGCTGGGTCCTCCGGATGTCGCGGTGATTTTCTTGGTTTTACTTGGGAAACCGATGTTTTGGAGGAGGGTCGAGCCTTGGACGAACCCATGGCCAAATTGTTGATTGTGTTACGGTGGCCGTTTGTCGGCGGAGGGAAGTAGTTCTGAGGCGAGGAAGGACGGTGTAGTGGGAACAGCTCAGGTGCGGTGGATGGTGGCGAAGTTAGAGGGGCAGCGATGAGGCGCAGGACGGCGTGGTGGAACTGGCTCGGGTACGGACAGCTCGTTCTCGGCTTCAACTACTAGTCGTGGAGGGCATTGCGATTGAGGTTGCGGTGGGCGACGACGTCGGGGTATCGGCTCCGGCGTGATGGAGGAGGGCGATGGTTGATGGGTGGGATGGGGTGGCAGACGGAGGACGTCGTGGTTTCGCGGCTGGTGGAGGGGTAGTTTTGGTGCCCATGGAGTACGAATGGGGAATCGAACGGGGGGCGGGGGTGGGGGAGCTAAGGAGAACCATGTTTCGGTCTGGGACGCGCTTGTTTTTGGTTTTTTTGAACTGGGACGTTCTTGTTTGAAATTTGGGGAACGTACAAACTTTGCCCCCCTCTTAAATTTCGGACCTACTGCGGGTCGGGGGTAGGATGGTAATCCCAGGTGTCCCAAATAGTGAGCGGGAGTGATTTCGGCCGCACGCATGTGTGCTTAGGCGGCCATTGTGTATGAATGTTTTTTCGGAGCCGGTTGTGTGGCGTCTAGATGAAGCTACAAACCTACCCCGGTTTAGACTTTTGGACGTCGGGTCGGTTCCTTCTACCAAACATTGGTCGCACACGGTTTCGGGCAAGTAGAGGCTCTTTTGGTGCTTCGTTCGAAATTTTGAAACAGAAGCATTCACGTTTAGAGTACTCTTGAACTTTGAGGATTGACCTAAATAGACAATGTTAAATTTGACGTTGTATGTTTGAAAACCTCATTAAATTATGCGCTTATTTTTGAAATTTTGACACTTGAAAATCCTATAACTACGATTATTTTGGAATGGAGGAGGTAAATTTGAATCTATTTTGTACACAACAATATATGCGATTATGTACAAAAGCAGAGCAAAGATTGGTGCCCCCATAATTTAGGTATGATTTACAAATGCCATGATATCGAATTCAAATAATTGAATGGACTTCATGTTGAATTCGAATTTTTAAACCACCTTAAGTTGAAATCAAATGTATGCTAGTTCATAGCTAGCTATTTATAATGTTCGTTGTGTAACTTTTGTATGTATAATGTGCTTTAGACACACAACATGAACTATACTCACGTTTATATTCGATTGCTAAAGCGATGCATTGTCTGGAGTTCGAAATACTAACTATGAGGATCAATTATGTCGAATAATAACATAGACATGCTCAAATTCGATAGAATCTAGACGTCTGATGGATCAATGACCGTTCCTTACGCGAATTGCAAATATCATGATCCCATCCTAATATTTGGATACAATTTATACTTTTAATCAAGGTGTACATCAGTCTTTTACGTGTAGTTTCACTATCCATCGGTGGTCTCTCACACATGCTCACACACTCTCTCCCGAGGTGTCTTTCTTGCAGACATGCTCTCGATATAACCCTCCCTCCCTCTCGTAACCATTTACGACTGTTTTCACTAACCTTTATCACAAGCACTCTTCCTCTCACAAGCATACACACGCACAATCCCCATCGACCCTTTGTATATACATAGACCCGCCTACGTGTCTCCCGTACGCACATTATCTTTAGGCATGTCTCTCACGCATTGTCTCACAGCTCTCTTCCTAATCGATGAGTATGATTCTAGCAGAGCATTCTGTAGGATGCCCCTTAAAGTTAGGTTGGATGAATAGTGGTATCAGAGATAAGGGGTTACCTTAGTCCGAGGACCTAGGGTTACAAATCCTAGCGGGCTTTGTCAGTGGACACAGAGTCCTTCACGATTCTACTATCTTTGTCTTGTACGACTAGTCATCCATGGGTCTCCCTAAATGCGTCACGGGCCGACCAATGTGGCGCAGGACGGAACCGAACCAAGGGCCTCACCTCGGCCCACCAGACCTCACGCGGTGACACACCCTCTGCCCCCAGGTCTCGTTATCTTCTCACACCCACACATACCAACACAGACACCACACACAAAAAATTCTCCTCGTGCCTCTATCCCCTCCCCCCTTGCATATACACACTCAAGGGCATCTCTCGCCGTCACATCATATTCGTCTCTGTCTCTCTCTCTCGACCTCTCTCATTTCTCGTGCTATCTCTCCCACGCCCCCCCTCCCGGCGGCCCCTCTATCCATGCCTCTCTCGAATACGTAATACACACACATCCCTCTCTTGGCACTGCCAAATACATCAACTACACATTCACACATGTTACATCACGTACCCCATTGATCTAAAAAGCACTCTCTTAACGTTTATTTCACATACAACATTCCTTTTAGAGGAGTATGAATGTTAATTTGCATTGCATGGTGCCCACAATGATATTTATTCCACACTGTGAATTTTTATATTTTTATACTATATATAAAGTTAGTCATAATAGAGAAACGAAGAGCATCTCTCTCTCCATCGCATACACCCCCTCTACGCCCCTTTAACGTACTCACACAAACTATCTCCAGGTCCTCTAAAAGTACGCCCCCGGCACATTCACACATGTTTCATCTTTCTCTCGCGATATATACAATGACGATCATTGTATTTGAAGCGAAAGCATGATACGTACATTGGACTTCAGAATCCACTCACTATGGTCACCATTTACGTTTTGTGGTTATTATACAGTCAGAGGCTCACCGTACAGCTCTGTATTTGCTCAAGACACGACTAGTTGACCAGTTAAACGCTCCACGTGGCACCTCTAGTGTTGCATCACATTGTCTCACTACCATTGGGCCCACCTGTCAGCGTGTATCTACTCTACACTCTTATAAAAAACAGAGTTGGTGATGATGGTGTACCTGCCATCCTGCAATATAGGCCGTCCAATTTATATCTGACGGATAGGAAGGAAACTATGGCAATTTTGTAAAAAGGTACACACACCTCTCCACATTTGCAAATAAGGCCTTCCCTCGTTCATCCTTTTCTCTCACAAGATAAACTACTCATACAAATGCATCTTGATGTTACGTGCAACGCACAAGCATCTTCTAGTAAGAATGAAAACAAACGACAAAAAAATATTGGACGGTGGTTCGAAGTCATGACCGCGGGCACAGCGGACAAGGTGGCCTTGTATTGGTATGCTGAGCCGTCTGTTTTAACACACATGAGCTGGTGTGGTGATTATACACACACGCACGCATGCACACGAACTGCATGCACGCAACACTCACACAAACACATGCAGCCACGCACGCACGCAACACTCACACATACACACGCAGCCACGCACGCACGCAACACTCACACGCGCACACGCACGCATGCATGCACACACCACACGACCAACACACACTCTCACGCTCAAGTGCTCAACCTACACATGCATGCGCACACATCAGGTCCTGACAAACACATACACAACCAGGTGGTTCCCGCGCACGGGTTGGAGTGTTGTCGCGCCTGCGTAAATTTGTGTTTATCTGACCCCTCTCCTATGCGAACTTGCAGGTGGGGCCCACAAGGAACGTAGTCAATTTAACTAGTCAACATAGTGCCACGCAGACTATTTGGCCGGTTAACAGAGTGCACACTACAAGAAATATGTCAACTTGTCACCCTCACTATTGGTCGCTGAAAGGTCATAGTTTTTCATTTGCGACATTTTTGTGACCAAAAACATAAGGTCAAAAGCTGGCAGTCGTAAACTGAAATTAATGACCTTCTATAAAAGGTCGTTGGTTCTTCGACCAAAATTTTGGTCACTAGCAGCCTCCCCAGACCACGTAGGATCCAGCATGGCAAGCTGACGTGGATAAGAATCAGCCCGGTCCAGTTCGGTGTTTTACATGGGCCAAGCCCAACAATTCAGCTTTTTTATATTTTTTTCCTATTAATTTTAGTCAGCCACATGGGCCAGGCCCAACATTTCAGCCTTTTTATCTTTTTTTTCTGCCAAATTATGTTTAACCAAATAACTCCAGCCCAATGTTTTTCAAGCTTTTTCTTTCCTGGGCCTTGGCCTTTCCACATTCACTTATTTTCTATTCATTTTTTACCCAAAATATTTGTCCAATATAATTTGATCCTCGGCCTCTTTTAAGGTCCAACTCCAACCCATTTAACAAACATTTTCAAACCAATTTGAATAACAATATGAATCACCACCAATTAGCTGAATATTACATAAATATCTCAAAACTCACATTCTACAAATTTCCATCACATCCGTATTTTATACAGATCCAAGCAACCTACAACATTACGTATTCAAGCATTCAGCTGCTGAAATACTCTAGAACAGGAAAGAATAAATAGAACTATCTAGTGCTTCACAACAAGAAAACATGTAGTCTGCTTCTTCAAGTACTGCTTCTTCCTTAGCAATGACAGGCTGATGCAAAACATCTGGGCATTCAAAAGAGAACAAAAAGTATGTCACTGATATAAGAAATCTTACACGAATACTTTTAAAATAAAAACTAAAGGCACATGAGATAGAAACAAGTGATTTGAGATGGAAAGTTAGCCAACAGAATATATATAAAAGATCTTTTTGCAATACAATTATCTTATGTACATATGAATGACACCCAAGTAATTTGAGATGGAAACAAGTACATCTAGCAATCTAACATGTATAGTGGCACCAACAAAAGAGCAAGACACGGAAGAATTTTAGCTTTACATAATGTCTACAAGAACAGGACCCTGATACAGGATTTAGCTTGTCCTCAACACTGTTAACAAGGTACTGAAAGTAGCTATGTGCATCAGCCTCACCAAGTCTTATCATGAATTGGTTGCTTTTAAAAACTATACTATATTTCTGGACAGCAAACTAAATAGACGGCTGCTCTCAAACCGTACATCCAAACAAAGCAAATAAGTACTCTACGGAAACCTTAGAACATGCTTTACAACTCATACGTAGAGGCTAACTTGAAATTATGAGCATAACGAACTCGTTTTTCAGTTAGAAGCTCGCTGTCCAAAACTGTCAGGTAGTGCAGTTTTTTAGCTGAACCAAATTCAGTTTACACAGAGGTAAGGAACTACTTCAAAAACTGAGGTAAGTAAGGAACTACTTCAAAAACAGAGGTGCTAACTATGTTTACACAGAAAAACTGTACTATATTTCTGGACAGCAAACTAAAATAGACGGCTGCTCTCAAACCGTACATCCAAACGAAGCAAATAAGTACTCTACGGAAACCTTAGAACATCCTTTACAACTCATATGTAGAGGTCAACTTGAAATTATGAGCATAACGAACTCGTTTTTCAGTCAGAAGCTCGCTGCCCAAAACTGTCAGAAAAGCGTATAAATAGATTCAGACCAATTGGTAAAGCGTATAAAATGAAATTTCCGCCGATTCAGTAAAGCGTATAAATAGATTCAGACCAATTGGTAAAATGAAATCTACTCCATGAGATTTAGTCAACTTTAGGGAGCATCGCAGATTCAGACCAATATTTGCAAGCATGTAAATACTGGTTCAACACTAGGGAGTACTGACTTTTTGTGGCAGCAAGAAAGCAACTCAATTTGGCAAGCAGTGCAATGCCAAGTGAATTTAGTCAAACATGCAAGTGAATTTAGAGTAGTAGCACTAGGGACTAGGGACTGACAGCAGTAGCACTAGATTCAATCAAGTGAAAGTGAATTTAGAGCAGCAGCAAAATCAGGGAATGTGAGAGAGGTAGAGGGAGGCTCAACCATGAATTGCTGCTGCCCCATGGTTGGGTATGTAATTGTCGCCGCTCCTCCTTGTGGATGCCGAGGTCGGAGACACCGGATCCGTGCGGGCATCCACCTCCCATCCGCACGAGCTGAAGCAAACCATAGCAGATGAACATCATTTAAACAACATTGAACATCATTCAGATGCTTTAGAAGCATAACAGAGTGAACATCATTCGCATGCTCTTCAGTACGATATCTCAGATTTTTCAACTAAGCAAAACATGCATACTGTAACACTTCAGTACAAATGTAAGTAATGTCTCTTCCATCATCATCTTCTTGTGTAACAACAAACGAGAGGATGCACACATTTTAGTCTCACTAATCAGTCTGGTTATCTGCTATGCTAACATACAAATAACCAGACTCCTCTTTACTGATAAACATGACATAGCTGTCAGCCATGTGGAAAAGGCAAGCTTATGATGTTACATGCCGATTACAGAGGAGTATTTTCATGGAACCTGAGCCTAGAGAAGAGAATAAAGGATAAGCAGTGGTTCTATAGCAGCCTGGGATATGTGGACATATGCATACTGAACAAATGGTACAAGCAGTAGGGGACAAAACATCACAATGGGTCATGCTATCGCCAGGCTTAAATTGTATCCTCATTAGATACTTTGATGTTGATGGTTCCTGGTAAGTATGCGCAACCTTGTACCGAGCGACAAATTAATGAGATGCTTGATGTCGATGGTTTATACAACCTTGCACCCATCAACAAATTAATGAGACACTTGATCTTGATGGTTGCTACACAACCTTGTGCCTATCGGCAAAATTTTGGTACTGTAGAGTACGACCATCTATCTACGACGGAGCCGAGGGAACGGTTGCACGGGTCAATTCCTCAATCGCGGTGTCCCTAGAGATCCCAAACGGCTATCCTGTGTAGGACACGTTTCGAAATTCTGAAGGCAGTAGGAACCATAGCAAAACGATTTTATTTACTTGGAATCGGCTCTGTATGTTCAGTTAGCATAGCAGATAACATTTGCGTAACACTTCAGTACGAATGTAATCTCACCAATCAGTCTGGAACCACAGGAATCTTGGCATGCACACATTTTAGCAAGCGTCTTCCCTGCGATGGAAACAGCACCGACGAGAGATGTCAAACACAAGCCTCACGAAAATTTAGAACAGCAAGGGACGAGTACCGGACGACAGCAGGAAGAAACCACACCTGAGATGTAAGGCTGCAAAACACCGGCACCGCGGACGCCCGTCCATCCAGCCAGCCTCCGGCAATGGCGGCACGCGAGGTCACCAACCACGGATGCATGCCTGACATGAATGTAATCAGTCTAGGTCCCGCCGTACATGAGAGGAGATGGAAGACTTGGCAAGGACGGCGTACATACCTTGGGCATCTAGGTCCCGCCGGAGATGCGCCGTCGTCGACGGCCACCGCAGTAGCAATCTCCGGTGTGGTCCGGTGTGCCGCACAAGACCGAGAGCAGGCGGTGGATCCCGATGCGGCCGGCCTCCATCACGCAGGTGGGTGCGGATCCGGCGCCGCCGTCGCCGGAACTGGTGCGCCCCATCCATCTATCCATGGGTGGGCGTGGATGGGTGGGTGGATCCGTGGAAAAGGGGGTTTCCATGGGTGGATGGACGAGATGAGGAGGGAGGTCGGCCGGAGGTGGGGATGGGGCCGGAGACGGGGAGACGAGGTCGCCGGTGGGGGTGGGGATCGGCGGCGGCGGCGGAGACTGGAGAGGAATCGGGGGTGGGGAAGAGGAGCAGTTTGCGGGCAGCTTCGCGGGGCTCCACTCGTGAATCTGGGCATGGGCTCGATCTTGGGTCAGCCTCGACCTTGTCTACGGTGAGGGTCGTCGACGGTGGCGGTGGGGGTGGGGTTGGTGGTGGCGGTGGGGGTGGGGTTGGTGGCGGCGGCGGATCGAGATCTGAGGGAGGGAGATGGTTGAAGGCGGCGGCTGTGGATGCGTAGGAGCGGAGCTCTAGGGTTCGCGCAAGAGGGAGAAAGGCTGGATGAATGGATCGATGGACGGATGTTTACTGCGGTGGGCTGCATGAATGGATGGATGGATGGAAGTTTGCCATGTCACTGATCCATGCCACAACAGATTGCACCAATCATAATTCAGCTAGTGTAATTTTGTTTTTTTCTTCTGTTTTCTTATATTTTGTACCCTCTTCTACTGGATAAACATTCAACATATTACCCGTTTATATAAATTTTTCAAATGGCCCAATATTTTGCGCATTTGCGTATCTTGGGACGACAAACAATATTGATTTGAGGGGTTTTCATTTTGTTTGCACAAAAAATCATTTTTCAATTTTTGGAGTGCCAATAATCGTTTTTTTGTGAAGAACCTGCCATATATTTGTTGCAAAATTGGTACCAAATCATTTTTCTAAAATATTAGGCTATATTTTACGCACAATTGACCAAATGCTTGGTTGTTAAAAGATTTGGTCCACCTCTAGTAAAAAAGACAAATTTCCACCGATTCAATAGGAAGCGGCTAAAATCTGAACTGCAACTGCCTCATAGTTTGCTCTATATTTTTTCCAAAAATCATTTGTAGGTACATAAGTATCTATTTAATCAGAGAAACACCAAAAAAATTCAAGATTCAACCACTAGCTAGGAACGGTCATGCCCGCCGTTTTGACTGCATTTTGAAACGGGCATAAAAATTCAAAAAAAATCAAAAAATTGGAAAAACTTCGCATTGTGTCATTATATGTGACAAAGTTACCAGAAAAATAATAAACTTGTGATACGGCAATTCTTTTAAAAAAGTGTTCTCAGAAATGAGTTAACGTGTGTGAAGATTCATGGCTTTCAACCCAAATGATCAATCTTATGGCCACATTCATGACATAGTTTGTTCAAATGATCTCATATTGTGCACAAGGGTGCATATTGGAATGGAAAACAATGTTGCCTAAGGGATTTCTCATTTTCTTTGGACGAAAAAATCATTTACCATTTTCCGAGTGCCCGAAATGAGTTTTTTTTGTGAAGTACCTACCAAATAATTGTTGCAAAATTGGACCAAATCATTTTTATAAAATACTAGGCCATATTTAATGCACAATTGACCAAATGGTTGGGTGTCAAAAGTTTTGATCCACCTCTCGTGAAAAAGACAAATTTCCGCCGATTCAGAAGGAAGCGGGTCAAATTTGAACTGCGGCTGCCTCATAGTTTGCTCTTTATTTTTTTCCAAAAATCATTTCTAGGTACATAAGTATCTATTTAATCAGAGAAACATCAAAAGTTTTCCAAGATTCAACCACTAGTTAGGAACGGTCATTCCCGCCTTTTTGACCGCATTTTGAAACGGGCATAAAAAATTCAAAAAAATCAAAAAAAATGGGAAACCTTCGCATTGTGTCATTATATGTGGCCAAGTTCCCAGGAAAAATAACAAACTTGTAATACGGCAATTATTTTAAAAAAGTGTTCTCAGAAACGAGCTATCATGTGTGAAAATTCATGGCTTTCAAGCCAAATGATCAATCTTATGGCCACATTCATGGCATAGTTTGTTCAAATGATCTCATACTGTGCACAAGGGTGCATCTTGGAATTTCAAACAATGTTTCCTAAGGGAGTTTTCATTTTCTTTGCATAGAAAATTCATTTTCCATTTTTCGAGTGCCCAAAAGGAGGTTTTTTTGTGAAGGACCTCCCAAATAATTGTTGCAAAATTGTACCAAATCAATTTTCTAAAATACTAGGACATATTTGATGCACAATTGACCAAATGGTTGGGTGTAAAAAGTTTTGATCCACCTCTCGTGAAAAAGACAAATTTCCGTCGATTCAGGTGGAAGCGGGTCAAATTTGAACTGCGGCTGCCTCATAGTTTGCTCTTTATTTTTTCCAAAAATCATTTCTAGGTACATAAATATCTATTTAATGAGAGAAACATCAAAAGTTTTCCAAGATTCAACCACTAGTTAGGAACGGCCATTCCCGCCGTTTCGACCACATTTTGAAACGGGCATAAAAATTTTTAAAAAAAATTAAAAAATTGGGAAACCTTCGCATTGTGTCATTATATGTGGCCAAGTTCCCAGAAAAAATAACAATCTTGTAATACGGCAATTATTTTAAAAAAGTGTTCTCAGAAACGAGCTACCACGTGTGGAGATCAATGGGTTTCAAGCCAAATGATCAATCTTGTGGCCACATTCATGGCATAGTTTGTTCAAATGATCTCATATTGTGCACAAGGGTGCATATTAGAATGGCAAACAACGTTGCCTAAGGAAGTTCTCATTTTCTTTGGACGAAAAAACATTTTCCATTTTTCGAGTGCCCAAAAGGAGGTTTTTTTTGTGAAGGACCTCCCAAATAATTGTTGCAAAATTGGACCAAATCAATTTTCTAAAATACTAGGACATATTTAATGCACAATTGACAAAATGGTTGGGTGTAAAAAGTTTTGATCCACCTCTCGTGAAAAAGATAAATTTCCGCCGATTAAGTTGGGAGCGGGTCAAATTTGAACTGCAGCTGCCTCATAGTTTGTTATTTATTTTTTTCAAAAATCATTTATAGTTACATAAGTACCTATTTAACCATAAATACATGGTTTGGTGGCGATACGTCAAGGTTTGGGCAGTGGCCGAGGGCCCCAACTCTAGAGCGCATAAACTCGCATGCCCGCTGCATGGTCACCGCGTGACCGTGGCGTTGCCATGTGTTTTGGGCGGCCTAGGCATGTCTAGTGGGTTGGGCACTCCCCAGGTAGGTGCTAGGAAGAAAATTACAACAAAAGATTCTCACGAGGAGACCGATCGATGCTCAAACATGAATTAGCAGCCAAGTGTTTGATTAGCGGTATGGGAAATGTACATGGCTAATGGGTGTGAGTTTTGGCTGAGGATGATCAGTTACTAAGAAGACCGTCTTCACAAATTTTCAGTTCAAAAGGACGAGCCTAGGTGGTACTTGCTTTGCAAAGTACCACACTAGACATAAATACGAATGTTGAAGCTGGGCTCAAAATAATGAATGGTTGAGCTGGCATTTGGTGGAGGATGGTTATTTGGGCATAGGAAGCACTGTAGAAAATGGATACTATTTGGACATGCCAAAGTGGTACTTCCTTCACAAAGTGTTGTTCTGAACAGAATAGGAAAATGAATATTTTTGAACTAGGCAAGGAAGGTTTTTTACATATTTGACGAAGATATGACCCAAAGAATTTATGAGATTTTTTTGGGAATTTTGGGAATGACAGAAATATAGGTTGCTTCACAACCTGGGGCAAAAAATGCCACATGGACATGACACATAGGCAAAACTGATGAGGTGGCGCCTAGTCATAGCAACCCACCACAATTTACAAGGTTATGACCATCTATATTGGTCGTGATCAGGTAGAAATAAGGCAGCGGACCAGTGCTATCTGCTTTATGACCATTTCGTGTAAGGAAATTACGACCTTTCTGACCAAAATGGTCGTTATAGTTTAGGGTTTGGAGCCCCCCGAACAGCTTTTGACCAATTGGTCTGAAATGGTCATAGATCTATGACCAATTCTTCCAGGGTCACTGACAGAAGGTCACTAGTTGACATATTTCTTGTAGTGGCAATCCGATGCTGAACGGTGAGCAAGTGACCGTATAATCACCGCAACACGTATATAGTAACCGTAATGAGCGTATTCTGAAGTCCGGTGACTGTATTACGCTTTTCTCTCCGTAGGCCCTCCAAAACTACATCTCTACACGTTCTCGCATGTTACATCTAATAACTATGCAATACAACACTACTACTACACTCTAACACAATAAATCATATGTGTTTTTAGTTTTACTAGATCTCATATTGTTACTTAATTATTCAGTTTGCATACATTAAAATTGCCTTTGAAATGTATGGCCAGTATCATCTACCGCGCGGGAAAAATCCCGCCCTTTCCTGTTTAATCGGGTTTGTATCGATGGATCGTTCAAAACAGCAAAACTATAGTAGTACTACAGTACAAGTAATAGTTCACTGGGCCGCCGTGTCGTGTACTCCTCCGTCGTAAGAGTGGAGCGCTCGCTTTCATAAATATTCTAGTCCCTTTCGCCGACATGTGGGACATCAAGCTACCGGGTCCACGTGCCATACTGAAATACAGTGCACAGCAGCAGGGATGAAGCACCCTAGTCATGGCGCCGGTGTAGTAATGAGCAATGAGGCGTCAAATCACAAAGCTGCACCTTTCCCGCAGTTAAGTTGGAGGGACGATGTAATAATGCTAAAAAAAGAAGTTCGAGGGACGAAGCAACCATCATTTCACTCGTTGCTGAATCTGCTTCTCCCTCATCTTCTTCAAGTTAACCACGTGATGCTTCTGCCGTTGTTCTGCCTCATGTGCGACGCGGATCGGCTTGGTAAAGCACTGACAAGTGGGACCGCATGTTAGCAAACCACCAGGCCAACGTCCTCTAAAAATAAGAAACCTCCCCCGCCATCCGCGTGGCAAAATCACCTCCTTTTTACTAATCTTGATAGTATAATTTTTTAGATCAATATAATTGAGATTTGTATAGATAGCACACAGGAGCAAAACCAAGTGGTACGGTTAAGGGCATCCACAATGTGTAGCCAAATGTGAAAATAGCTTTTGGCATCGATGGGAACCATTGTGGACGGTGCTGCCAAAGACAAATTGATGGAACCGAAGCTCCCTAATTGATTGATTGAAGGAATAGAAAAATGCAACGTCTCTCCTCTTTCTCCCGTGCTTGGACGCATGTACAGTCTGGAGCACAGAGTCTACTCCCCTGTCCCTTCTATCACAAATCACAAAGTAGTGAGGCATCAAATCACAAATCACGGACGAAGCAACCATCATTTGACTCTTCGCTGACTCCGCCTCTCCACCGTCTTCTTCGAGAAACCACCTCACCGCACTAAGCTGGATGGACGACGCTATTGTGTATTACTAGTACATTTATGCGTCCTTTGGTTCAACGGACTTTCTGGATGCAAATAAGGCGGTTGTCTCGGCTTGCAGACGGCATTTGCGAATGACTTACCGTGGTCTCCCTCAATGATGTTCTCCATCAAACGCACTTTGCCAAACCACAACGTTTGAGATATCGTCGACGTCACCGCAATGGGGAAGGAAGTCAAATAGTTACTACCTCCATTTTTTTGTACACAAGGCCGGTATATCAAAATTACAATTTGCAGAAGGCCACTACACTAATCGAGGCAAAATTAATGGGGTTTGCCTTGTACTAGGAACCCAGGACAATAATATACCCTTGCATGCATGCGGAAGTGAGAAGGTTGGTTTGCATGGTGCTGCATTAATCAAGCGACGAGGAGTGAGATGGTTAGCTCTTTGGGCGTTGGAGAAAAAATACACATTAATTGACACGTCAAATGAGGATTTGTATCGATTAATCCTGCAAAGGAAAACCCCACCTTTCTTTTTTAACACTAGTACTCCTACCTACATACTTGTATCCTGTTTGGGTCTAGGCCTTGCATTGCCATACTTTGCCACACATTTTTGCCAAGCTTGCCTAAGGTTTTCAAAATGAAAAGGAGGTACACTTGCGCACGGCTGTCACGGTCGCACCACACCCTCACACAGTCGCTCCTGCACACCGCAAACCCAACCAAGGGAACGCACCCTCACTGACACGTGCTACCGCATGTGATCAAACCAAACTCAGTCATCCTACCGCTGACACATAATTTTTGTTCATACAGTATGTTTGTCCAACCGCACGTTGGGGAAGATCCGTGCAGCCCGTGCGGTGGTCTGTTGGGGAAGAAGAAGAGGTGAGGAAGAAGGGTTAGGAGACGTAGGATATTCATCCAACCGCCTGAAATGGTCGACTGACCCAAATGATGAAAGTCAGGCGAATTGAATAAATATATGTTTTTACACAGAAAAAGATCCCTAAAAACAACAACATAAAGAAAAACTATCACTGCTCGCGGAACGAGACAGCCTCGTCGTCTTTGGCTGCCGGCGCGAACCAGCCGTAGCTGCCGACGTGTGTCTCCGCACCGTCGTTGTCCTCGGCCTCCAGCTATTCATTCACGCAGAGCGTGCGGGCGCTCTGCACAGACGAGAGCACCGCCCGGTTCATGTCCAGGATGTCTGGTTCCGCCTGCAGGAGGGCCTCGATGGCAGCGACATTCGCGCACTCCGCGTCGAGTTGAGCCTCCACTACCAGGTTCAAGTCCAGGACGTCCGGTTCCGCCTGCAGGAGGGCCTCGATGGCAGCGGCATCCACGCGCTCCGCGTCAAGTTGAGCCTCTGCCGCCCGGTGTTGGAAATATGCCCTAGAGGCAATAATAAATAGGTTATTATTATATTTCCTTGTTCATGATAATCGTTTATTATCCATGCTAGAATTGTATTGATAGGAAACTCAGATACATGTGTGGATACATAGACAACACCATGTCCCTAGTAAGCCTCTAGTTGACTAGCTCGTTGATCAATAGATGGTTACGGTTTCCTGACCATGGACATTGGATGTCGTTGATAACGGGATCACATCATTAGGAGAATGATGTGATGGACAAGACCCAATCCTAAGCCTAGCACAGATCGTGTAGTTCGTTTGCTTAGAGCTTTTCTAATGTCAAGTATCAGTTCCTTAGACCATGAGATTGTGCAACTCCCGGATACCGTAGGAATGCTTTGGGTGTACCAAACGTCACAACGTAACTGGGTGGCTATAAAGGTGCACTACAGGTATCTCCGAAAGTGTCTGTTGGGTTGGCACGAATCGAGACTGGGATTTGTCACTCCGTGTAAACGGAGAGGTATCTCTGGGCCCACTCGGTAGGACATCATCATAATGTGCACAATGTGACCAATGAGTTGATCACGGGATGATGTGAGTTACGGAATGAGTAAAGAGACTTGCTGGTAACGAGATTGAACAAGGTATCGGGATACCGACGATCGAATCTCGGGCAAGTACCATACCGATAGACAAAGGGAATTGTATACGGGATTGATTGAATCCTCAACATCGTGGTTCATCCGATGAGATCATCGAGGAGCATGTGGGAGCCAACATGGGTATCCAGATCCCGCTGTTGGTTATTGACCGGAGAGTCGTCTCGGTCATGTCTGCGTGTCTCCCGAACCCGTAGGGTCTACACACTTAAGGTTCGGTGACGCTAGGGTTGTAGAGATATTAGTATGCGGTAACCCGAAAGTTGTTCGGAGTCCCGGATGAGATCCCGGACGTCACGAGGAGTTCCGAAATGGTCCAGAGGTAAAGATTTATATATGGGAAGTCTTGTTTTGGTCGCCGGAAAAGTTTCGCACTTTATCGGTATTGTACCGGGAGTGCCGAGAGGGGTCCGGGGTCCACCAAGGGGGTCCACCAGCCCCGGGGGGGCCACATGGGCTGTAGGGGGTGCGCCTTGGCCTATATGGGCCAAGGGCACCATCCCCAAGAGGCCCATGCGCCAAGAGATAAGAAAAACGGAGAGTCCTAAAGGGGGAAGGCATCTCCGAGGTGCCTTGGGGAGGAAGGACTCCTCCCTGGCCGCACCCTTCCTTGGAGGAAGGGCCAAGGCTGCGCCCCCCCTCTCCCTTGGCCCTAAATATAGTGGGGGGAGGGAGGGTAGCAACATCCTAGCCCCTGGCGCCTCCCTCTCCCTCCCGTGACACCTCTTCCTCCCCGCTTGCGCTTGGCGAAGCCCTGCCGGGATCCCGCTACTTCCACCACCACGCTGTCGTGCTGCTGGATCTCCATCAACCTCTCCTCCCCTCTTGTTGGATCAAGAAGGAGGAGACGTCGCTGCTCCGTACGTGTGTTGAACGCGGAGGTGTTGTCCGTTCGGCGCTAGGATCATCGGTGATTTGGATCACGACGAGTACGACTCCATCAGCCCCGTTCTCTTGAACGCTTCCGCTCGCGATCTACAAGGGTATGTAGATGCACTCCCCTTCCCCTCGTTGCTAGGTTACTCCATAGATTGATCTTGGTGATGCGTAGAGAATTTTGAATTTCTGCTACGTTCCCCAACAGTGGCATCATGAGCCAGGTTTATGCGTAGTTTCTATGCACGAGTAGAACACAAAGAAGTTGTGGGCGTAGATGTTGCCAATTCTTCTTGCCGCTACTAGTCTTATCTTGTTTCGGCGGCATTGTGGGATGAAGCGGCCCGGACCGACCTTACACGTATGCTTACATGAGACAGGTTCCACCGACTGACATGCACTAGATGCATAAGGTGGCTAGCGGGTGTCTGTCTCTCCCACTTTAGTCGGAACGGATTCGATGAAAAGGGTCCTTATGAAGGGTAAATAGAAATTGGCATATCACGTTGTGGTCTTACGTAGGTAAGAAACGTTCTTGCTAGAAACCTATACAAGCCACGTAAAAACTTGCAACAACAATTAGAGGACGTCTAACTTGTTTTTGCAGCATGTGCTATGTGATGTGATATGGCCAGAAGATGTGATGAATGATATATGTGATGTATGAGATTGATCATATTCTTGTAATAGGAATCACGACTTGCATGTCGATGAGTATGACAACCGGCAGGAGCCATAGGAGTTGTCTTTATTTTTTGTATGACCTGCGTGTCATTGAATAACGCCATGTAAATTACTTTACTTTATTGCTAAGCGCGTTAGCCATAGAAGTAGAAGTAATCGTTGGCGTGACAACTTCATGAAGACACAATGATGGAGATCATGATGATGGAGATCATGGTGTCATGCCGGTGACAAAGATGATCATGGTGCCCCGAAGATGAAGATCAAAGGAGCAAAATGATATTGGCCATATCATGTCACTATTTGATTGCATGTGATGTTTATCATGTTATGCATCTTATTTGCTTAGAACGACGGTAGCATAAATAAGATGATCCCTCACTAAAATTTCAAGAGACGCGTTCCCCCTAACTGTGCACCGTTGCGAAGGTTCGTTGTTTCGAAGCACCACGTGATGATCGGGTGTGATAGATTCTAACGTTCGAATACAACGGGTGTTGACGAGCCTAGCATGTACAGACATGGCCTCGGAACACATGCAAAACACTTAGGTTGACTTGATGAGCCTAGCATGTACAGACATGGCCTCGGAACACAAGAGACCGAAAGGTCGAACATGAGTCGTATAGCAGATACGATCAACATGGAGATGTTCACCGATGATGACTAGTCCGTCTCACGTGATGATCGGACACGGCCTAGTTTGACTCGGATCATGTATCACTTAGATGACTAGAGGGATGTCTATCTGAGTGGGAGTTCATCAATCAGATGAACTTCATTATCATGAACATAGTCAAAAGGTCTTTGCAAATTATGTCATACGCTTTAGTTCTATTGTTTAAGATACGTTCCTAGAGAAAATTTAGTTGAAAGTTAATAGTAGCAATTATGCGGACTGGGTCCGTATACTGAGGATTGTCCTCATTGCTGCACAGAAGGCTTATGTCCTTAATGCACCGCTCGGTGTGCTGAACCTCAGCGTCGTCTGTAGATGTTGCGGAACATCTGACATACACGTTTTGATAACTACGTGATAGTTCAGTGCGTAATGCTAATGGTTTAGAATTGTGGCACCAAAGACGTTTTTGAAACGTCGCAGAACATATGAGATGTTCCGAAAACTGAAATTGGGATTTCGGACTAGTGCCCACGTCAGGAGGTATGAGACCTCTGACAAGTTTCTTAAGCCTGCAGACTAAGGGAGAAGAGCTCAATCGTTGAGCATGTGCTCAGATTGTCTAAGTACCACAATCGCTTGAATCGAGTGCGAGTTAATCTCCCAGATGAGATAGTGATGGTTCTCCATAGTCACTGCCACCAAGCTAGTAGAGCTTCGTGATGAACTATAACATATCAGGGATAGTTATGATGATCCTTGAGCTATTCGCGATGTTTAACACCACGAAAGTAGAAATCAAGAAGGAGCATCAATTGTTGATGGTTAGTAAAACCACTAGTTTCTAGAAGGGCAAGGGCAAAAGGGATACTTCATGAAACAGCAAATCATTTGCTGCTCTAGTGGAGAATCCCAAGGTTGAACCCAAACCCGAGACTGAGTGCTTCTGTAATGAGAGGAACGGTCACTGAAGCAGTACTACCCTAGATACTTGGTAGATGAGAAGGCAGGCAAGGTCGACAGAAGTATATTGGATATACGTTATATGAATGTGTACTTTATTAGTACTCCTAGCAGCACCAGGGTATTAGATACCGGTTCGGTTGCTAAGTGTTAGTAACTCGAAATAAAAGCTGCAGAATAAACGTAGACTAGCTCAAGGTGAGATGACGATATGGAAGTGTTTCCAAGGTTGATGTGATCAAGCATCGCATGCTCCCTCTACCATCGAGATTTGGTGTTTGCGTTGAGCATGATTGGATTATGTTTATCGCAATACGGTTATTCATTTAAAGAGAATAATGGTTACTCTGTTTATTTCAATAATACCTTCAATGGTCTTGCACCTAAAATGAACCTCGATCGTAGTGGTGCACATGTTCATGCCAAAAGATATAAGATAGTAATGATAGTACCACATACTTGTGGCACTACCACTTGAGTCATATTGGTATAGAACGCATGAAGAAGCTCCATGTAGATGGATCTTTGGACTTACTCGTTTTTGAAAAGAATGAGACATGCGAACCATGTCTATTGGTATATATGCATGAAGAAACTCCATGCAGATGGATCGTTTGGACTCACTTGATTTTGAATCACTTGAGACATGCAAATCATACCACATGGGCAAGATGACTGAAAGGCCTCGTTTTTAGTAAGATGGAACAAGAGAGCAACTTATTGGAAGTAATACATTTTGATGTATGCAGTCCAATGAGTGCTGAGGCATGTAGTGGATATCGTTATGTTCTTACTTCACAGATGATTTGAGTAGATGCTGAGTGTATTTACTTGATGAAACACAAGTCTGAATTATTGAAAGGTTCACGTAATTTCAGAGTGAAGTTGAAGATCATCGTGACAAGAGGATAAAATGTCTGTGATATGATCATAGAGATAAGTATCTGAGTTACGAGTTTGGCACACAATTAAGACATTGTGGAAAGTGTTTCACAATTAATACCGCCTGGAACACCATAGTGTGATGGTGTGTCCGGACATCATAGCTGCACCCTATTGGATATGGTGCATACCATGATGTCTCTTATCAAATTACCACTATCGTTTATGGGTTAGGCATTAGAGACAACCGCATTCACTTTAAAAGGGGCACCATGCAATTCCGTTGAGACGACACCGTTTAGAGAAACCTAAGTTGTCGTTTCTTAAAAGTTTGGGGCTGCGATGCTTATGTGAAAAAGTTTCAGGCTGATAAGCTCGAACCCAAAGCGGATAAATGCATCTTCATAGAATACCCAAAACAGTTGGGCATACCTCCTATTTCAGATCTGGAAGCAAAAGTAATTGCTTCTAGAAACAGGTCCTTTCTCGAGGAAAAGTTTCTCTCGAAAGAATTGAGTGGGAGGATGGTGGAGACTTGATAAGGTTATTGAACCGTCACTTCAACTAGGGTGTAGCAGGGCACAGGAAGTTGTTCTTGTGGCACCTACACCAATTGAAGTGGAAGCTTATGATAGTGATCATGAAACTTCGGATCAAGTCACTACCAAACCTCGTAGGACGACGAGGATGCGTGCTACTTCAGAGTGGTACGTGATCCTGTCTTGAAAGTCATGTTGTTAGACAACAATGACCTACGAGCTATGGAGAAGCGATGGTGGGCCCATATTCCGACAAATGGTTAGAAGCCATGAAATCCGAGATAAATGGATCTTTAAGAAGAAGACGGACATGGACGGTAATGTTACCGTCTATGAAGCTCGACTTGTGGCAAAGAGTATTTCCACAAGTTCAAGGAGTTGACTACGATGAGATTTTCTCATCCGTAGCAATGCTTAAGTCCGTCGGAATCATGTTAGCATTAGCTGCATTTATGAAATCTGGCAGATGGATGTCAAAACAAGTTTCCTTACCAGTTTTCGTAAGGAAAGGTTGTATGTGATACAATCAGAAAGGTTTTGTCGATCCTAAGGATGCTAAAAGGTATGCTAGCTCCAGTGATCCTTCCATGGATTAGAGCAAGCATCTCGGAGTCAGAATATACGCTTTGATGGAGTGATCAAAGTTTTTGGGTTTATACAAAGTTTGTTAGAAACTTGTATTTACAATAAAGTGAGTGGGAGCACTGCAACATTTCTGATAAGTATATGTGAATGACATATTGTTGATCCGAAATGATGTAAAATTTCTGGAAAGCATAAAGGGTTGTTTGAAAGGAGTTTTTCAAAGGAAGACCTCGATAAAGCTGCTTACATATTGGGCATCAAGATCTATAGAGATAGATCAAGACGCCTGATGATACTTTCAAAGAACGCACACCTTGACATGATTTTGAAAGAGTTCAAAATAGATCAGCAAAGAAGGAGTTCTTGGCTGTGTTACAAGTTGTGAGTATTGAGTAAGACTCAAGACCTGACCACAGCAGAAGAGATAGAAAGGACGAAGGTCGTCCCCTATGCTTCAGACGTAGGCTCTACAGTATGCTATGCTGTGTACCACACATGAAGTGTGCCTTGCCATGAGTTGGTCAAGGGGTACAATAGTGATCCGGGAATGGATCACATGACAGCGGTCGAACTTATCCTTAGTATCTAGTGGACTAAGGAATTTTCTCGATTATGGAGGTGAAAAGGAGTTCGTCGTAAAGGGTTACGTCGATGCGAACTTTGACACTAATCCGGATGACTCTGAGTAGTAAACCGGATTCGTATAGTAGAGCAATTATTTGAAATGGCTCCAAGTAGCACGTGGTAGCATCCACAAGATGACACGTGGTAGCATCCACAAGACTAGTAGCGGCAAGAAGAATTGGCAAACTCAACGCCCACAACTGCTTTGTGTTCTACTCGTGCATAGTAACTATGCATAGGCCTGGCTCTGATACCTCTGTTGGGAATCGTAGCATAATTTAAAATTTTCCTACGCTCACCAAGATGCATCTATGGAGTCTACTAGCAACGAGGGAAAAGGAGTGCATCTACATACCCTTGTAGATCGCGAGCGGAAGCGTTCCAATGAACATGGATGACGGAGTCGTACTCGCCGTGATCCAAATCACCGATGACCGAGTGCCGAACGGACGGCACCTCCGCGTTCAACACACGTACGGTGCAGCGACGTCTCCTCCTTCTTGATCCAGCAAGGGGGAAGGAGAGGTTGATGGAGATCCAGCAGCACGACGGCGTGGTGGTGGATGTGGCGGGTCTCCGGCAGGGCTTCGCCGAGCTTCTGCGAGAGAGAGAGGTGTTGCAGGGGAGGAGGGAGGCGCCCATGGCTGTAGTTTGCTGCCCTCCCTCCCCCCCTTTATATAGGCCCCTGGGAGGGGGGCGCCGGCCAGATCCCATCTAGGGTGGGGGGGCGGCGGCCAAAGGGGGGAAAGGGGTGCCTTGCCCCCCAAGGCAAGTGGGAAACCCCCCCACCCTAGGGTTCCCAACCCTAGGCGCATGGGGAAAGGCCCATGGGGGGGCGCCCAGCCCACTAGGGGCTGGTTCCCTTCCCACTTCAGCCCATGGGGCCCTCCGGGATAGGTGGCCCCACCCGGTGGACCCCCGGGACCCTTCCGGTGGTCCCGGTACAATACCGGTAACCCCCGAAACTTTCCCGGTGGCCGA
Organism: Aegilops tauschii subsp. strangulata; assembly: GCF_002575655.3. Classification (NCBI taxonomy): domain Eukaryota; kingdom Viridiplantae; phylum Streptophyta; class Magnoliopsida; order Poales; family Poaceae; genus Aegilops; species Aegilops tauschii. Next base: position 278,492,705 of record NC_053041.3, on the reverse strand, counting down.
AACTTGACTTCCTATATATAATTCTTCACCTCCGGACCATTCCGGAACCTCTCGTGACGTCCGGGATCTCATCCGGGACTCCGAACAACTTTCGGGTTTCCGCATACACATATCTCTACAACCCTAGCGTCACCGAACCTTAAGTGTGTAGACCCTACGGGTTCGGGAGACATGTAGACATGACCGAGATGCCTCTCCGGTCAATAACCAACAGCGGGATCTGGATACCCATGTTGGCTCCCACATGTTCCACGATGATCTCATCGGATGAACCACGGTGTCGAGGATTCAATCAATCCCGTATGCAATTCCCTTTGTCAATCGGTATGTTACTTGCCCGAGATTCGATCGTCGGTATCCCAATACCTTGTTCAATCTCGTTACCGGCAAGTCTCTTTACTCGTACCGTAATGCATGATCCCGTGACTAATGCCTTAGTCACATTGAGCTCATTATGATGATGCATTACCGAGTGGGCCCAGAGATACCTCTCCGTCACACGGAGTGACAAATCCCAGTCTCGATCCGTGCCAACCCAACAGACACTTTCGGAGATACCCGTAGTGCTCCTTTATAGTCACCCAGTTACGTTGTGACGTTTGGCACACCCAAAGCACTCCTACGGTATCCGGGAGTTGCACGATCTCATGGTCTAAGGAAAAGATACTTGACATTGGAAAAGCTCTAGCAAATGAAACTACACGATCTTTTATGCTATGCTTAGGATTGGGCCTTGTCCATCACATCATTCTCTTAATGATGTGATCCCGTTATCAATGACATCCAATGTCCATAGTCAGGAAACCATGACTATCTGTTGATCAACGAGCTAGTCAACTAGAGGCTTACTAGGGACACGTTGTGGTCTATGCATTCACACATGTATTACGATTTCCGGACAATACAATTATAGCATGAATAATAGACTATTATCATGAACAAAGAAATATAATAATAACCATTTATTATTGCCTCTAGGGCATATTTCCAACAGTCTCCCACTTGCACTAGAGTCAATAATCTAGTTACATTGTGATGAATCGAACACCCATTGCGTCGTGGTGTTGATCATGTTTTGCCCTAGGGAGAGGTTTAGTCAACGGATCTGCTACATTCAGGTCCGTATGTACTTTACAAATATCTATGTCTCCATTTTGAACACTTTCACGAATGGAGTTGAAGCGACGCTTGATATGTCTGGTCTTCCTGTGAAACCTGGGCTCCTTCGCAAGGGCAATGGCTCCAGTGTTGTCACAGAAGAGAGTCATCGGGCCCGACGCATTGGGAATCACCCCTAGGTCGGTAATGAACTCCTTCATCCAGACTGCTTCCTGTGCTGCCTCCGAGGCTGCCATGTACTCCACTTCACATGTAGATCCCGCCACGACGCTTTGCTTGCAACTGCACCAGCTTACTGCTCCTCCATTCAAAATATACACGTATCCGGTTTGTGACTTCGAGTCATCCAGATCTGTGTCGAAGCTAGCGTCGACGTAACCCTTTACGACGAGCTCTTCGTCACCTCCATAAACGAGAAACATGTCCTTAGTCCTCTTCAGGTACTTCAGGATATTCTTGACCGCTGTCCAGTGTTCCATGCCGGGATTACTTTGGTACCTTCCTACCAAACTTACGGCAAGGTTTACATCAGGTCTGGTACACAGCATGGCATACATAATAGACCCTATGGCCGAGGCATAGGGGATGACACTCATCTTTTCTATATCTTCTGCCGTGGTCGGGCATTGAGCCGTGCTCAATTGCACACCTTGCAATACAAGCAAGAACCCCTTCTTGGACTGATCCATACTGAATTTCTTCAATATCTTGTCAAGGTATGTACTCTGTGAAAGACCAATGAGGCGTCTTGATCTATCACTATAGATCTTGATGCCTAATATATAAGCAGCTTCTCCAAGGTCCTTCATTGAAAAACACTTATTCAAATAGGCCTTTATACTTTCCAAGAATTCTATATCATTTCCCATCAATAGTATGTCATCCACATATAATATGAGAAATGCTATAGAGCTCCCACTCACTTTCTTGTAAACACAGGCTTCTCCATAAGTCTGTGTAAACCCAAACGCTTTGATCATCTCATCAAAGCGAATTTTCCAACTCCGAGATGCTTGCACCAGCCCATAGATTGAGCGCTGGAGCTTGCATACTTTGTTAGCATTCTTAGGATCGACAAAACCTTTCGGCTGCATCATATACAACTCTTCCTTAAGGAAGCCATTAAGGAATGCCGTTTTGACGTCCATCTGCCATATCTCATAATCATAGTATGCGGCAATTGCTAACATGATTCGGACGGACTTCAGCTTCGCTACGGGTGAGAAAGTCTCATCGTAGTCAACCCCTTGAACTTGTCGATAACCCTTAGCGACAAGTCGAGCTTTGTAGATGGTCACATTACCATCCGCGTCCGTCTTCTTCTTAAAGATCCATTTATTTTCTATGGCTCGCCGATCATCGGGCAAGTCAATCAAAGTCCATACTTCGTTTTCATACATGGATCCTATCTCGGATTTCATGGCTTCTAGCCATTTGTCGGAATCCGGGCCCGCCATCGCTTCTTCATAGTTCGAGGGTTCACCGTTGTCTAACAACATGATTTCCAGGACAGGGTTGCCGTACCACTCTGGTGCGGAACGTGTCCTTGTGGACCTACGAAGTTCAGTAGTAACTTGATCCGAAGCTTCATGATCATCATCATTAACTTCCTCCCCAGTCGGTGTAGGCACCACAGGAACATTTTCCCGCGCTGCGCTACTTTCCGGTTCGGAAGGGGTGACTATCACCTCATCAAGTTCCACTTTCCTCCCACTCAATTCTTTCGAGAGAAACTCCTTCTCCAGAAAGGACCCGTTCTTGGCAACGAAGATCTTGCCTTCGGATCTGAGGTAGAAGGTATACCCAATAGTTTCCTTAGGGTATCCTATGAAGACGCATTTTTCCGACTTGGGTTCAAGCTTTTCAGGTTGAAGTTTCTTGACATAAGCATCGCATCCCCAAACTTTTAGAAACGACAGCTTAGGTTTCTTCCCAAACCATAATTCATACGGTGTCGTCTCAACGGATTTCGACGGAGCCCTATTTAAAGTGAATGCGGCAGTCTCTAAAGCATAACCCCAAAATGAGAGCGGTAAATCGGTAAGAGACATCATAGATCGCACCATATCCAATAGAGTGCGATTACGACGTTCGGACACACCGTTTCGCTGAGGTGTTCCAGGCGGCGTGAGTTGTGAAACTATTCCACATTTCCTTAAGTGTGTACCAAATTCGTGACTTAAATATTCTCCACCAAGATCTGATCGTAAGAATTTTATTTTCCTGTCACGTTGATTCTCAACTTCACTCTGAAATTCCTTGAACTTTTCAAAGGTTTCAGACTTGTGTTTCATTAGGTAGACATACCCATATCTACTTAAATCATCAGTGAGAGTGAGAACATAACGATATCCTCCACGAGCCTCAACACTCATTGGACCGCACACATCGGTATGTATGATTTCCAATAAGTTGGTCGCTCGCTCCATTGTTCCGGAGAACGGAGTCTTGGTCATCTTACCCATGAGGCATGGTTCGCACGTGTCAAATGATTCGTAATCAAGAGACTCCAAAAGTCCATCTGCATGGAGCTTCTTCATGCGCTTGACACCAATGTGACCAAGGCGGCAGTGCCACAAGTATGTGGGACTATCGTTATCAACTTTACATCTTTTGGTGTTCACACTATGAACATGTGTAACATCACGTTCGAGATTCATCAAAAATAAACCATTGACCAGCGGGGCATGACCATAAAACATATCTCTCAAATAAATAGAACAACCATTATTCTCGGATTTAAATGAGTAGCCATCTCGAATTAAACAAGATCCAGATACAATGTTCATGCTCAAAGCTAGCACTAAATAACAATTATTGAGGTTTAAAACTAATCCCGTGGGTAGATGCAGAGGTAGCGTGCCGACAGCGATCACATCGACCTTGGAACCATTCCCGACGCGCATCGTCACCTCGTCCTTCGCCAGTCTCCGTTTATTCCGTAGTTCCTGTTTTGAGTTACAAATATGAGCAACCGCACCGGTATCAAATACCCAGGAGCTACTACGAGTACTGGTAAGGTACACATCAATTACATGTATATCACATATACCTTTGGTGTTGTCGGCCTTCTTCTTGTCCGCTAAGTATTTGGGGCAGTTCCGCTTCCAGTGACCACTTCCCTTGCAATAAAAGCACTCAGTCTCGGGCTTGGGTCCATTCTTTGACTTCTTCCCAGTAACTGGTTTACCGGGCGCGGCAACTCCCTTGCCGTCCTTCTTGAAGTTCTTCTTACCCTTGCCCTTCTTGAACTTAGTGGTTTTATTCACCATCAACACTTGATGTTCTTTTCTGATTCCCACCTCCGCTGATTTCAGCATCGAATATACCTCAGGAATGGTCTTTTCCATCCCCTGCATATTGTAGTTCATCACAAAGCTCTTGAAGCTTGGTGGAAGAGACTGAAGGATTCTGTCAATGACCGCGTCATCCGGGCGATTAACTCCCAGCTGAGTCAAGCGGTTGTGCAACCCAGACATTCTGAGTATGTGCTCACTAACAGAACTATTCTCCTCCATTTTACAGCTAAAGAACTTGTCGGAGACATCATATCTCTCGACCCGGGCATGAGCTTGAAAAACCAGTTTCAGCTCCTCGAACATCTCATATGCTCCATGTTACTCAAAACGCTTTTGGAGACCCGGTTCTAAGCTGTAAAGCATGCCGCACTGAACGAGGGAGTAATCATCAGCACGCTGCTGCCAAGCGTTCATAACGTCTTGGTTCTGTGGGATTGGTGCATCACCTAGCGGTGCTTCTAAGACATAATCTTTCTTGGCTACTATGAGGATGATCCTCAGGTTCCGGACCCAGTCCGTATAGTTGCTGCCATCATCTTTTAGCTTGGTTTTCTCTAGGAACGCGTTGAAATTGAGAACAACGTTGGCCATTTGATCTACAATACATAGTGTAAAGATTTTAGACTAAGTTCATGATAATTAAGTTCATCTAATCAAATTATTTAATGAACTCCCACTCAGATAGACATCCCTCTAGTCATCTAAGTGCAACATGATCCGAGTTTAACTAGGCCGTGTTCGATCATCACGTGAGACAGACTAGTCAAGATCGGTGAACATCTCCATGTTGATCGTATCTTCTATACGACTCATGCTCGACTTTGGTCCTCCGTGTTCCGAGGCCATGTCTGTACATGCTAGGCTCGTCAAGTCAACCTAAGTGTATTGCGTGTGTTCCGAGGCCATGTCTGTACATGCTAGGCTCGTCAACACCCGTTGTATTCGAACGTTAGAATCTATCACACCCGATCATCACGTGGTGCTTCGAAACAACAAACCTTCGCAACGGTGCACAGGTAGGGTGAACACTTTCTTGAAATTATTATAAGGGATCATTTTACTTACTACCGTCGTTCTAAGCAAATAAGATGCAAAAACATGATAAACATCACATGCAATCAAATAGTGACATGATATGGCCAATACCATCATGCTCCTTTGATCTCCATCTTCGGGGCACCATGATCATCTTCGTCACCGGCATGACACCATGATCTCCATCATCATGATCTCCATCATTGTGTCTTCATGAAGTCGTCACGCCAACGATTACTTCTACTTCTATGGCTAATGCGTTTAGCAACAAAGTAAAGTAATTTACATGGCGTTATTCAATGACACGCAGGTCATGCAAAATAATAAAGACAACTCCTATGGCTCCTGCCGGTTGTCATACTCATCGACATGCAAGTCGTGATTCCTATTACAAGAATATGATCAATCTCATACATCACATATATCATTCATCACATCTTCTGGCCATATCACATCACATAGCACATGCTGCAAAAACAAGTTAGACGTCCTCTAATTGTTGTTGCAAGTTTTTACGTGGCTTGTATAGGTTTCTAGCAAGAACGTTTCTTACCTACGTAAGACCACAACGTGATATGCCAATTTCTATTTACCCTTCATAAGGACCCTTTTCATCGAATCCGTTCCGACTAAAGTGGGAGAGACAGACACCCGCTAGCCACCTTATGCATCTAGTGCATGTCAGTCGGTGGAACCTGTCTCATGTAAGCATACGTGTAAGGTCGGTCCGGGCCGCTTCATCCCACAATGCCGCCGAAACAAGAAAAGACTAGTAGCGACAAGAAGAATTGGCAAACTCAACGCCCACAACTGCTTTGTGTTCTACTCGTGCATAGTAACTACGCATAGGCCTGGCTCTGATACCACTGTTGGGAATCGTAGCATAATTTAAAATTTTCCTACGCTCACCAAGATGCATCTATGGAGTCTACTAGCAACGAGGGGAAAGGAGTGCATCTACATACCCTTGTAGATCGCGAGCGGAAGCGTTCCAATGAACGTGGATGACGGAGTCGTACTCGCCGTGATCCAAATCACCGATGACCGAGTGCCGAACGGACGGCACCTCCGCGTTCAACACACGTACGGTGCAGCGACGTCTCCTCCTTCTTGATCCAGCAAGGGGGAAGGAGAGGTTGATGGAGATCCAGCAGCACGACGGCGTGGTGGTGGATGTAGCGGGTCTCCGGCAGGGCTTCGCCGAGCTTTTGCGAGAGAGAGAGAGGTGTTGCAGGGGAGGAGGGAGGCGCCCAAGGCTGTAGTTTGCTGCCCTCCCTCCCCCCTTTATATAGGCCCCTGGGAGGGGGGGCGCCGGCCAGATCCCATCTAGGGTGGGGGGGGGGCGGCCAAAGGGGGGAAAGGGGTGCCTTACCCCCCAAGGCAAGTGGGAAACCCCCCCACCCTAGGGTTCCCAACCCTAGGCGCATGGGGAAAGGCCCATGGGGGGGCGCCCAGCCCACTAGGGGCTGGTTCCCTTCCCACTTCAGCCCATGGGGCCCTCCGGGATAAGTGGCCCCACCCGGTGGACCCCCGGGACCCTTCCGGTGGTCCCGGTACAATACCGGTAACCCCCGAAACTTTCCCGGTGGCCGAAACTTGACTTCCTATATATAATTCTTCACCTCCGGACCATTCCGGAACCTCTCGTGATGTCTGGGATCTCATCCGGGACCCCGAACAACTTTCGGGTTTCCGCATACACATATCTCTACAGCCCTAGCGTCACCGAACCTTAAGTGTGTAGACCCTACGGGTTCGGGAGACATGTAGACATGACCGAGACGCCTCTCCGGTCAATAACCAACAGCGGGATCTGGATACCCATGTTGGCTCCCACATGTTCCATGATGATCTCATCGGATGAACCACGGTGTCGAGGATTCAATCAATCCCGTATGCAATTCCCTTTGTCAATCGGTATGTTACTTGCCCGAGATTCGATCGTCGGTATCCCAATACCTTGTTCAATCTCGTTACCGGCAAGTCTCTTTACTCGTACCATAATGCATGATCCCGTGACTAACGCCTTAGTCACATTGAGCTCATTATGATGATGCATTACCGAGTGGGCCCAGAGATACCTCTCCGTCACACGGAGTGACAAATCCCAGTCTCGATCCGTGCCAACCCAACAGACACTTTCGGAGATACCCGTAGTGCTCCTTTATAGTCACCCAGTTACGTTGTGACGTTTGGCACACCCAAAGCACTCCTACGGTATCCGGGAGTTGCACGATCTCATGGTCTAAGGAAAAGATACTTGACATTGGAAAAGCTCTAGCAAACGAAACTACACGATCTTTTATGCTATGCTTAGGATTGGGTCTTGTCCATCACATCATTCTCCTAATGATGTGATCCCGTTATCAATGACATCCAATGTCCATAGTCAGGAAACCATGACTATCTGTTGATCAACGAGCTAGTCAACTAGAGGCTTACTAGGGACACGTTGTGGTCTATGCATTCACACATGTATTATGATTTCCGGACAATACAATTATAGCATGAATAATAGACTATTATCATGAACAAAGAAATATAATAATAACCATTTATTATTGCCTCTAGGGCAGCAGCAATCCAAGCCCTGGCGCCTCCCTCTCCCTCCCGTGAAACATCTCCCTCCTCCCGCAGCGCTTGGCGAAGCCCTGTTGGGATCCCGCTACTTCCACCACCACGCCGTCGTGCTGCTGGATCTCCATCAACCTCTCCTCCCCCCTTGCTGGATCAAGAAGGAGGAGACGTCGCTGCTCCGTACGTGTGTTGAACGCGGAGGTGCCGTCCGTTCGACGTTAGGATCATCGGTGATTTGGATCACGACGAGTACGACTCCATCAACCCCGTTCTCTTGAACGCTTCTGCTCGCGATCTACAAGGGTATGTAGATGCACTCCTGCCCTCTCGTTGCTAGTAAACTCCATAGATTGATCTTGGTGATGCGTAGAAAATTTTGAATTTCTGCTACGTTCCCCAACAGTGGCATCATGAGCTAGGTCTATGTGTAGTTTCTATGCACGAGTAGAACACAAAGTAGTTGTGGGCGTAGATGTTGCCAATTCTTCTTGCCGTTACTAGTCTTATCTTGTTTCGGCAGCATTGTGGGATGAAGCGGCCCGGACCGACCTTACACGTACGCTTACGTGAGACAGGTTCCACCGACTGACATGCACTAGTTGCATAAGGTGGCTAGCGGGTGTCTGTCTCTCCCACTTTAGTCGGAACGGATTCGATGAAAAGGGTCCTTATGAAGGGTAAATAGAAATTGGCATATCATGTTGTGGTTTTACGTAGGTAAGAAACGTTCTTGCTAGAAACCTATACAAGCCACGTAAAAACTTGCAACAACAATTAGAGGACGTCTAACTTGTTTTTGCAGCATGTGCTATGTGATGTGATATGGCCAGAAGATGTGATGAATGATATATGTGATGTATGAGATTGATCATATTCTTGTAATAGGAATCATGACTTGCATGTCGATGAGTATGACAACCGGCAGGAGCCATAGGAGTTGTCTTTATTTTTTTGTATGACCTGCGTGTCATTGAATAACGCCATGTAAATTACTTTACTTTATTGCTAAGCGCGTTAGCCATAGAAGTAGAAGTAATCGTTGGCGTGACAACTTCATGAAGACACAATGATGGAGATCATGGTGTCATGACAGTGACAAAGATGATCATGGTGCCCCGAAGATGGAGATCAAAGGAGCAAAATGATATTGGCCATATCATGTCACTATTTGATTGCATGCGATGTTTATCATGTTATGCATCTTATTTGCTTAGAACGACGGTAGTAAGTAAGATGATCCCTCACTAAAATTTCAAGAGATGTGTTCCCCCTAACTGTGCACCGTTGCGAAGGTTCGTTGTTTCGAAGCACCACGTGATGATCGGGTGTGATAGATTCTAACGTTCGAATACAACGGGTGTTGACGAGCCTAGCATGTATAGACATGGCCTCGAAACACATGCGAAACACTTAGGTTGACTTGACGAGCCTAGCATGTACAGACATGGCCTCGGAACACAAGAGACCGAAAGGTCGAACATGAGTCGTATAGTAGATACGATCAACATGGAGATGTTCACCGATGATGACTAGTCCGTCTCACGTGATGATCGGACACGGCCTAGTTTGACTCGGATCATGTATCACTTAGATGACTAGAGGGATGTCTATCTGAGTGGGAGTTCAATAATCAGATGAACTTGATTATCATGAACATAGTCAAAAGGTCTTTGCAAATTATGTCATACGCTTTAGGTCTACTGTTTAAGATATGTTCCTAGAGAAAATTTAGTTGAAAGCTGGTAGTAGCAATTATGCGGACTGGGTCCGTATACTGAGGATTGTCCTCATTGCTGCACAGAAGGCTTATGTCCTTAATGCACCGCTTGGTGTGCTGAACCTCAGCGTCGTCTGTAGATGTTGCGGAACATCTGACATACACGTTTTGATGACTACGTGATAGTTCAGTGCGTAATGCTAACGGTTTAGAATTGTGGCACCAAAGACGTTGTTGAAACGTCGCAGAACATATGAGATGTTCCGAAGACTGAAATTGGGATTTCAGACTAGTGCCCACGTCAAGAGGTATGAGACCTGTGACAAGTTTCTTGAACCTGCAGACTAAGGGAGAAAAGCTCAATCGTTGAGCGTGTGCTCAGATTGTCTGAGTGCCACAATCGCTTGAATCGAGTGGGAGTTAATCTCCCAGATGAGATAGTGATAGTTCTCCATAGTCACTGCCACCAAGCTAGTAGAGCTTCGTGATGAACTATAACATATCAGGGATAGTTATGATGATCCTTGAGCTATTCGTGATGTTTGACACCGCGAGAGTAGAAATCAAGAAGGAGCATCAATTGTTGATGGTTAGTAAAACCACTAGTTTAAGATGGGCAAGGGCAAAAGGGATACTTCATGAAACAGCAAGTCGTTTGCTTCTCTAGTGAAGAATCCCAAGGTTGAACCCAAACCCGAGACTAAGTGCTTCTGTAATAAGGGGAACGGTCACTGAAGTAGGACTACCCTAGATACTTGGTAGATGAGAAGGCAGGCAAGGTCGACACAAGTATATTGGATATACATTATATGAATGTGTACTTTACTAGTACTCCTAGCAGCACCAGGGTATTAGATACCGGTTCGGTTACTAAGTGTTAGTAACTCGAAATAAAAGCTGCGGAATAAATGGAGACTGGATAAAGGTGAGATGACGATGTGTGTTGGAAGTGTTTCCAAGGTTGATGTGATCAAGCATCGCATGCTCCCTCTACCATCGAGATTTGGTGTTTGCGTTGAGCATGATTGGATTATGTTTATCGCAATACGGTTATTCATTTAAGGAGAATAATGGTTACTCTGTTTATTTGAATAATACCTTCAATGGTCTTGCACCTAAAATGAATCTCGATCGCAGTGATACACATGTTCGTGACAAAAGATATAAAATAGTAATGATAGCACCACATACTTGTGGCACTGCCATTTGAGTCATATTGGTATAGAACGCATGAAGAAGCTCCATGTAGATGGATTTTTGGACTCACTCGTTTTTGAAAAGATTGAGACATGCGAACCATGTCTATTGGTATATATGCATGAAGAAACTCCATGCAGATGGATCGTTTGGACTCACTTGATTTTGAATCACTTGAGACATGCAAATCATACCACATGGGCAATATGACTGAAAGGCCTCGTTTTTAGTAAGATGGAACAAGAGAGCAACTTATTGGAAGTAATACATTTTGATGTATGCAGTCCAATGAGTGCTGAGGCATGTAGTGGATATCGTTATGTTCTTACTTCACAGATGATTTGAGTAGATGCTGAGTGTATTTACTTGATGAAACACAAGTCTGAATTATTGAAAGGTTCACGTAATTTCAGAGTGAAGTTGAAGATCGTCGTGACAAGAGGATAAAATGTCTGTGATATGATCATAGAGATAAGTATCTGAGTTACGAGTTTGGCACACAATTAAGACATTGTGGAAAGTGTTTCACAATTAATACCGCCTGGAACACCATAGTGTGATGGTGTGTCCGGACATCATAGCTGCACCCTATTGGATATGGTGCATACCATGATGTCTCTTATCAAATTACCACTATCGTTTATGGGTTAGGCATTAGAGACAACCGCATTCACTTTAAAAGGGGCACCACGCAATTCCGTTGAGACGACACCGTTTAGAGAAACCTAAGTTGTCGTTTCTTAAAAGTTTGGGGCTGCGATGCTTATGTGAAAAAGTTTCAGGCTGATAAGCTCGAACCCAAAGCGGATAAATGCATCTTCATAGAATACCCAAAACAGTTGGGCATACCTCCTATTTCAGATCTGGAAGCAAAAGTAATTGCTTCTAGAAACAGGTCCTTTCTCGAGGAAAAGTTTCTCTCGAAAGAATTGAGTGGGAGGATGGTGGAGACTTGATAAGGTTATTGAACCGTCACTTCAACTAGGGTGTAGCAGGGCACAGGAAGTTGTTCTTGTGGCACCTACACCAATTGAAGTGGAAGCTTATGATAGTGATCATGAAACTTCGGATCAAGTCACTACCAAACCTCGTAGGACGACGAGGATGCGTGCTACTTCAGAGTGGTACGTGATCCTGTCTGAGATATCATGTTGTTGGACAATACTGAACCTACGAGCTATGGAGAAGCGATGGTGGGCCCATATTCCGACAAATGGTTAGAAGCCATGAAATCCGAGATAAATGGATCTTTGAGAAGAAGACGGACGTGGACGGTAATATTACCGTCTATGAAGCTCGACTTGTGGCAAAGAGTATTTCCACAAGTTCAAGGAGTTGACTACGATGAGATTTTCTCATTCGTAGCGATGCTTAAGTCCGTCGGAATCATGTTAGCATTAGCTGCATTTATGAAATCTGGCAGATGGATGTCAAAACAAGTTTCCTTACCAGTTTTCGTAAGGAAAGGTTGTATGTGATACAATCAGAAAGGTTTTGTCGATCCTAAGGATGCTAAAAGGTATGCTAGCTCCAGCGATCCTTCCATGGACTAGAGCAAGCATCTCGGAGTCAGAATATACGCTTTGATGGAGTGATCAAAGTTTTTGGGTTTATACAAAGTTTGTTAGAAACTTGTATGTACAATAAAGTGAGTGGGAGCGCTACAACATTTCTGATAAGTATATGTGAATGACATATTGTTGATCCGAAATGATGTAAAATTTCTGGAAAGCATAAAGGGTTGTTTGAAAGGAGTTTTTCAAAGGAAGACCTGGATAAAAGTTGCTTACATATTGGGCATCAAGATCTATAGAGATAGATCAAGACGCCCGATGATACTTTCAAAGAACGCACACCTTGACATGTTTTTGAAAGAGTTCAAAATAGATCAGCAAAGAAGGAGTTCTTGGCTGTGTTACAAGGTGTGAGTATTGAGTAAGACTCAAGACCTGACCACAGCAGAAGAGAGAGAAAGGATGAAGGTCGTCCCCTATGCTTCAGACATAGGCTCTACAGTATGCTATGCTGTGTACCGCACATGGAGTGTGCCTTGCCATGAGTTGGTCAAGGGGTACAATAGTGATCCGGGAATGGATCACATGACAGCGGTCGAATTTATCCTTAGTATCTAGTGGACTAAGGAATTTTCTCGATTATGGAGGTGAAAAGGAGTTCGTCGTAAAGGGTTACGTCGATGCGAACTTTGACACTAATCCGGATGACTCTGAGTAGTAAACCGGATTCGTATAGTAGAGCAATTATTTGAAATGGCTCCAAGTAGCACGTGGTAGCACCCACAGGATGACTTAGATATTCGTAAAGCACACACGGATCTGAAAGGTTCAGACCCGTTGACTAATAACCTCTCTCACAAGCATAACATGATCAAACCAGAACTCATTGAGTGTTAATCACATAGTGATGTGAACTAGATTGTTGACTCTAGTAAACTCTTTAGATGTTGGTCACATGGTGATGTGACCTATGAGTGTTAATCACATGGTGATGTGGACTAGATTATTGACTCTAGTGCAAGTGGGAGACTGTTGGAAATATGCCCTAGAGGCAATAATAAATTGGTTATTATTATATTTCCTTGTTCATGATAATCGTTTATTATCCATGCTAGAATTGTATTGATAGGAAACTCAGATACATGTGTGGATACATAGACAACACCATGTCCCTAGTAAGCCTCTAGTTGACTAGCTCGTTGATCAATAGATGGTTACGGTTTCCTGACCATGGACATTGGATGTCGTTGATAACGGGATCACATCATTAGGAGAATGATGTGATGGACAAGACCCAATCCTAAGCCTAGCACAAGATCGTGTAGTTCGTTTGCTCAGAGCTTTTCTAATGTCAAGTATCATTTCCTTAGACCATGAGATTGTGCAACTCCCGGATACCGTAGGAATGCTTTGGGTGTACCAAACATCACAACGTAACTGGGTGGCTATAAAGGTGCACTACAGGTATCTCCGAAAGTGTCTGTTGGGTTGGCACGAATCGAGACTGGGATTTGTCACTCCGTGTAAACGGAGAGGTATCTCTGGGCCCACTCGGTAGGACATCATCATAATGTGCACAATGTGACCAAGGAGTTGATCACGGGATGATGTGAGTTACGGAACGAGTAAAGAGACTTGCCGGTAACGAGATTGAACAAGGTATCGGGATACCGACGATCGAATCTCGGGCAAGTAACATACCGATAGACAAAGGGAATTGTATACGGGATTGATTGAATCCTCGCAATCGTGGTTCATCCGATGAGATCATCGAGGAGCATGTGGGAGCCAACATGGGTATCCAGATCCCGCTGTTGGTTATTGACCGGAGAGTCGTCTCGGTCATGTCTGCGTGTCTCCCGAACCCGTAGGGTCTACACACTTAAGGTTCGGTGACGCTAGGGTTGTAGAGATATTAGTATGCGGAAATCCGAAAGTTTTTTGGAGTCCCGGATGAGATCCCGGACGTCACGAGGAGTTCCGGAATGGTCCGGAGGTAAAGATTTATATATGGGAAGTCTTATTTTGGTCGCCGGAAAAGTTTCGCGCATTATCGGTATTGTACCGGGAGTGCCGAAAGGGGTCCGGGGGTCCACCAAGGGGTCCACCAGCCCCGGGGGGGGGCACATGGGCTGTGGGGGTGCGCCTTGGCCTATATGGGCCAAGGGAACCAGCCCCAAGAGGCCCATGCGCCAAGAGATAAGATAAAGGGAGAGTCCTAAAGGGGGAAGGCACCTCCGAGGTGCCTTGGGGAGGATGGACTCCTCCCTGGCCGCACCCTTCCTTGGAGGAAGGGCCAAGGCTGCCCCCCCTCTCCCTTGGCCCTATATATAGTGGGGGGGGGGAGGGAGGGCAGCAGCAATCCAAGCCCTGGCGCCTCCCTCTCCCTCCCGTGACACATCTCCCTCCTCCCGCAGCGCTTGGCGAAGCCCTGTTGGGATCCCGCTACTTCCACCACTACGCCGTCGTGCTGCTGGATCTCCATCAACCTCTCCTGCCCCCTTGCTGGATCAAGAAGGAGGAGACGTCGCTGCTCCATACGTGTGTTGAACGCGGAGGTGCCGTCCGTTCGGCGCTAGGATCATCGGTGATTTGGATCACGACGAGTACGACTCCATCAACCCCGTTCTCTTGAACGCTTCCGCTCGCGATCTAAAAGGGTATGTAGATGCACTCCTTCCCTCTCGTTGCTAGTAAACTCCATAGATTGATCTTGGTGATGCGTAGAAAATTTTGAATTTCTGCTACGTTCCCCAACACCCGGTTCACATCCATGACATCCGGTTCCGCCTGCAGGAGAGCCTCGATGGAAGCGGCATGCGCGCGCTCCACGTCGAGTTGAGCCTCCGCCTCCCAGCCCTCCTTTAGTATCGCCAGGTTGAACCGCTGGTCCGCCTACACCATGGGAGACCCAGACGCCGGCACGGAGTCGACGTCCATCGTCTCATACGCATCAGGGGCTGTCTGCGCCGCGACCTCCGCCATGAACATTGGATCAGCTTCCTCCTCCTCATAGCTTGGCTTCAGAGAAGTCGGGGATTGGCCCGCCGCAAAGCGAGCTCGGGAACAGAGGTTTGTGGAGCCGACCGCCGCCGCGATTTCTGCGCGGCGCTCCGGCGTCACCATCTTGTAGTACGTGATCTTGCGGTGCACCATGGCTTTCTGGCGAACTAGGGGACGCTTGATGCGGCCTAGGGGATCGAAAGGTAGGGGAATGGGCTAGAGAGGAGGTGTGGTTTTGGGGTAGTGGCTGGTGTACGCCGAGCAGCGAAGGTTCTGGTGTGAATAGTGGTTCCGGTGACGACCGGTCAATCGGTTTTGACTGTACATCCTTGTTGTCACGTTCGCGTTGCACGTCGACATGCTGGACCCTCCACGTCACTCACCAAATGGAACGCGCTTCGTCTTGCGTTTTCGCTCACTTGTGGGACCGCAGTTGAGAGCAAACCGACATCCCTCCCCCTCCCCCACTCGCGTCATTTATACTACTACTCCCTCCGTTTTATGCGGAGTAAATAAAAATAGAGGGACTATACTACGGATGAGGATCCCCTGACGTGGCCGAACCCATTGAGTAACTGATATGCGGGGCCTAGCAAGCACGGGGCCCGCCAGTAAGTGACCAAAAGGGAGGGTAAGGCAGGGATACCTATGTTAGAGGATCCACTTCCACTACTACTCCCTCCTTCCATCTATACAGGGCCTAATGCGTTTTTCGAGGCCAACTTTAACCAAATGTTAGAGTAATAATATACGACATGCAACTTACACAAAGCATACGGTCAAATTCATATGTGAAAGGAGCTTCCAATGATACAATTTTCACATTATACATCTCATGTACTATTAATCTTGTCAATAGTCAAAGGCGGTTTTGAAAAACGCATTAGAGCATGGTTAATAATGTGGCCGGCTCATGGCTATAAAGAGATGCCACCTCACTTAGAGCCATCATAAAAAAATACTCATATAAGCATTTAATATTTGCATGGTTAAGTAATAGGTTGGCTCTTAGAATGGCTATTAGGTTGGCTCTAAGCATTTAATGTTTGCATGAGCAAGGTATATGATTGGAAGAGATTTGCATGCATACTATTTTTTCTTGATCTATGTGTTATAGCCGGGCTGTAGAATAAAAGAGCCCGCTTCACTCTCTCTCCTCTCTTCTCACTCCTCCGAGTAGGATTTTAATGACATGGCAAGTCTTATAGCCTCCTGACTAGGCCTTATTAGACTTTCTCTTAGGCCCTATATAAATGGAAGGAGGGAGTACTATGAGCACTGCATACTCTACTACAGATGTTGTCAGTACTCCACTAGTACTATTGGACAGGGAGCTTAAAAAAGTTACTATTGGACTGGCTATACGTGGCGAAATCCTAGTAGGAAGAGCATGCGCGAGAACAAGCACATTCATGTGGTTGAAAACAAATTGGAAACCATCTCTGTTTGAATACAAACCTAGGAGTACGTACGAATCTAACAATATTGATTGGGCGTTGTTGAATGTTGATACTTTTTTCTGTAAGTTTGATCAAAGTAGAGATACTTTGACTACACATAAAACTTATATGTAAACTAGAAAGGATCGGAGGGAGTATATTGTACGTTGAAAAGCGAAACGAACATTGAATACCCTTTATATATGATTTGCGGATGCTATGATCACTGGTTCAAAATTTTGAATCCGCCTTAGGTATCACACATGCACCCACTCGTTCTCTCTCGATTTCATCTCGGGGTTCGGAGATCGATTGAAAGAGGACTAGGGTGGGTACAATACGTTCGTTTCGCTTATGAACGTACAATATACTCCCTCTGATCCCCACAGACCCCCCCCCCCCCCGCGGGTCATTTCTATCATAGAAACAGACCAAACCTTTATCTCCCTGCACGACATGCAATTGACATCTCAACATCAATCGATCTCGTCAAGATGTGTCGAGTCATGAACCGAATGGGATGTCAAAACTAAGATGGGAAGCGACACGTAGTGGAGGCAAAGTGAAACTTTAAACGAACCGTTTGTTTGTATGCATGCCGTACAAATTACAACACTGGAAATACAAGCATGGTCTAGGCCCACATGCGAATGATACTCGGCGGAATGTTCAAATGAGGCATGCGGGAGGATGGACTCGACCGAAGGGCGGCATGATCGATGGAGAAGAGGGTTTTGGAGAGGAATGAGAAATAAGTAACGCCACATGATTATACTTGAACGGCTCAAATAAACAATAAGTTGTCTCGTTTTCCCTTCCATCTTGGTCACGGAGTAAGATACTCCCTCCATTTTGTTTACTCTGCATATTAGGTTTGACTGAAGTCAAACTTCATAAAATTTGACCAAATTTATAGAAAAATATGAACATTTACAATAGCAAATCTATATGATGTGAAAGTATATTCAATAATGAATCTAATGGTATTGATTTGTTATTGTATATGTTATTATTTCTGTCTACAAACTTTGTCAAGGTTTACAAAGTTTGACTTTGAGCAAAGCTAAAATGCGGAGTAAATAAAAACAGAGGGAGTACGCAGGGACTAGTATAGTTACTACTGCCGGAACATGGTAAGTTAGACCCCTAAATGCGGGCACGGACCGGGCACACCTTAATTATTCCTTCAAACAGTCGGACACCTACATTAGCTCACCATCCGGCTACTTAATCAAGTGTTACGCTTCACTAGTTGAAAAGGAAAAGGGTGGTACCGTACCCAAAATTGGGGCTAGGGTAACAACTTGGTACTGTATCACATTTGAACTAGGGCATAAAAACCACCTGTTCTGCGCCTAATAAGCAACGCAGAGCACTAACGCTCGAATTTGGCCGGGAAAACAGGGAAACCGACATGTGGTGCACACCTGCCGGGACGACGTGGCGCAGACTAGTCCAATGGAGGAGCTGGCCCATGACCTCCTCGCCACCGGCAACCGTTCATGTGGGTCGTGGGGGACAGCAACATGGCGCAGCTCCCGCACCGCCTTTGGATATGGCGACCGCGGTGAGCGACACGCTCATCGTCGCTGGACACGGTCCGCTTCAGTGTGCCGAGGGTGGCGTTAGCGCTGTAGCATGACCAGCAGATCAACACCCGGCTCGTCGAGGATGCACGGGGCGCCGAAGTGCGCGTGTGTGCCACGACACGTTTGTAGAGTGGTGTAGCGCGACCAACTGCATCCCCAGGCCTGAGACCATGCCGGGTCATCTTGCTTTTTTAATGACATGTGGGGATCGCATGTGAGCAAAGGGCATCTCCAACGTTGCCACGACCGCAGCTGACTACCCTAGCACACCAAAAACCCTTGTCCCTCGCGCCGTCGCGGGGTGCGTTCCCAGCCAGCGTCAGCTGCCCGCATTCATGCCGTCCGTCAGTATGTCGTTGTTAAGAGGCTCGGTGGCCGAGGAACCAACTCCAGCGACTTAATGATGCACCCGGACGCTTGGCCTCACCGGAATGCGCTACTTAAAGCGGCAACGCCCAGCTAAACTCCACACCATAGCGCATCGTCCTGCTACCTGGCACCACATCCGCCATGACCGCGAGCGCGAACGCTCTATGGGAGAGCTTGTCTTCGGGGATGAAGCTCGAGGTCGTCGCCCTCGCTCAAGTCACCGCTCGCGACGCAATAGCGGCGTAGCTGGACGCGGACGCGACTGCACAAGCGGTGGCCACGCTGGCGGCCGACGACGGGAGCATTGTCAGCCACGCGTCCTACTTGGCGCCGTCCAACGTCCGCCACTGCGGAGGTCGGGGACTCCTCCGAGGATGATAGGGCATTGGAGGCGGCAGGGCATGGTGTGCCAACTGGCCAGTCCATCTCCAGTGTTCTACTCTTCCTTGCCGGAGACCGCACCTTCACTTCACGGGTCTTGAACCCACCCCCGTACATGGAGATCGCAGATGGAGGACGTCGGCCGCCGCCGTAGAATAGGTTTAGGGTCGTGTTTCTTTTATTTTTCTGTCCTATAAAAGTTTGAAATGTAATGAAAATCTGTCGTGTTTGCATTAATCTCGTCCGGTGTATATGAACTTTCACAATAATAGTAAGATATATTGTAGGAGTATATGGAATGATGATTCGTTTTTGTGTGTATAAACTTAGAAGGTTTGACCCAAGACAAAGCTAACATGCGAAGTAAATAAACACATGATATCTACATACACAATTTATCATAGGCACTCCAATAGTACGTCCACTACACATTCACGCATTTCACATCTTTCTACATCTACGGGAACCTACGAAAGGATTAACGTAAATTGCCTCTCTCTCTCCTCCCTGATTTTCATGGTGGTGGTCCCCTCCCTCCCCCCAATCTACAATCAACAGCTCACATGTTTCACATTACGTTAATTACGTAACTGGAATTACGTAGCTGTAGCATTACTCATCCTAAAAAACCCAACTAAGCCAACCTCCCAGCATATCGCGCGGGAAAAGACCCGGCCGCGCCGTTTTAGTCAGGATTACCGGATTAATAGTAGTAGTATCAATGGATCGCGCGAAGCACCAAGTTTTTTTTTGAGGGGGCGAAGCACCAAGTTTAAAAGGGAAAAAGGCGGTACACTCACAACACCGCTGTCGCGGTCGCATTGCACCCTACACACGTTCGGTCCTGCACACGGCTCACGCAAATGGAACGCGCTTCGGCTTGCCTCTTCACTAACACGTGGGACTGCACTTGGAGAAACCGACCATGCGCCAAACTCCCCCGCCCACAGCGTGAAAATCCTCCCAAATATTCCCCCCAAATCCCAAATTCAACCACCCTTCGGCTAACTAGCCAATAATATTCCCCAAACCCCCTCCCTCCCGGCCCCCTCCACTCCATTCGCTCTGCCAAAGCCGCCCTCCCCACCACGCCGATACGTCGGCGCCGCGGTTTGTCGAGGGGACGCACGGCGATCCTCTTGCTCCCACAGTACACTCTCGTAGACTGCCGTCCTCTAGCCGCGCCGCCACTGCTGGCGACATTCTTGTGGAGATGCATGGCGGTCACCGCCGCCACCGCTAGCGACGTTCGTGTGTAGACGCACGGCGGTCAGCTTCTCCCACGGTACGCGCATTCTAGACTGAGGCCCCGTGCATGTCGGTGTAGCGCTGAATATTAGCTGATAGATGCTGTTAATCTCACTGTTTGCCAAAGTAGTTTACAGTCAATATGCTCTACTTAAGAAGCTTCCTTACCCTGTTCTACACTCAATCTTCTTAGCTGAGATGGCATGCCAAGCCCGATTAGTTGCTAAAATATCCTGCCATATATTTATTGTGACATAGATTGCCATGGTCTAGTAGCCAATCTGTTAGGTGAAATAGCTCTACACCTGTCGGAGTAAATGACCACGGGTAGTCTCATCAGCTCCCGATGGTATTTCAAGACATCGGGGCCGGCTGCACCCCTCAAGCATCAAAGACAAAGGGCCGCCTTCTTGGGGCTGGCTGGTCCAAGCAGCCGGCTGCTAGAAGGCGGCGGAATCCAGAAGACGGCCATGAAGTGGGCCGACTCCTAGCAGGCGGCCTTCAAGGAGGCCGGCTCCTAGCAGGCGGCCCCTCGTGCCCTCAAAGTTAACGCCCACATAAACACGATGAGACGAGGCATGGCTACAGTGCAACCTGCCACCCCCGAATCCCGGGCGGAACATGGCCACAGTGCGGCGTACCAGGCGGACATCCCGCGCCCGGCGCGACATTGTTGCCACTCTGCTCGTGACATCACCCATGACAGAGGGAGCCATGCTCCCACGACGGGCTGTCGGTACGGCCCGCATGCGGCGATCCCTACATGTCCGTGAGAAGCCAGTAGGCGGCGAGCCCTGACCAGTCGGCTCAGGGGGAGGCCGTCACCCAGCAGGCGACCCTCCCTTCCCTTGGAGTTTGTGCGCCATTAACCAGAAGAGACGGGGAATGGCTACAGTGAACGCCCACCAGGCGGCGGGACTGTAGCCACGCTCTCCCCGACAAAGCATGCATCATCAGCAGCACGGCTACAGTGCTGAGCAGCCGGCAGGACCCGCATGCCGTGGGCGTGGCCTGTCAGCCAAGTACAAGATAGCCGGCGGGACCCACCAGGCGGCGGAGAAGCCGGCCACTAGAGACACTGACGGCTGGGTCCTACACCCAGCCAGATTACCGTTGTACCCCTGGGGGTAGGCCTATATAAACCCCCCAGGGCACCCATGCAAAGGGTTCAGCTTCTTAGATAACACACACACATAGAGAGAGGAGTAGAGCTAGCCTTGTCCTTCTTCCTCCTCTAGCCAAACAGCTCAAGGAGCAAGCTTGTAGCTACTTGTTGAGATAGTGATCATGCGGAGACCCCGCAGAGCAGGACTAGGGGTGTTATCTCCTAGGAGAGCCCCGAACCTGAGTAAGATGCGTCGGCGCACGTGTTTACGCCTTATCCCGTTTCCAGGCACCGGCGACGTATTACTCTCCCCCACCATGATAATCCATCCTTTGGCATATGTCGCATGAAACCCCCGACATTTGGCGCCCACCGTGGGGCTAGGTGCACCGTCGTCCGGAGGTCTGTTCTGGACGGGAACCCTTTTTCTCCCTAGCGAGCACAGCCAGCCCAGCACGCCCGATGCCGTTTGCACCGACACGCTGCATGGCACGGATGTCGCTTGCGCGGCGAGCGGCCTCGCTGATCTCATCGGCGGGATCCGCCTCTCCGACGAGCCCGCACCTGACGCGGGGACAACCAGCTCCGAGACTGCCTCATTGACCTCCTTGGAAAGCTCCACATCGCCAACGAGCCGGCCTCCGACCTAGAGTCGATCGACTCCACCGAGCCGATGCTTGTCGACTCCGACATGGCATACCTCGACGCCTTCCCCACGAACGTGGTGGTCTTCGACGACCCTCTCCCTCGCGCAGACAGCAATGACAGCACCGTCACGGAGGTGCTCGTCATCAACCACGACGAGGCTTCTGGCGGGGCCACCCAGGACCCGCTGCAGGCGACAATGCGGGACCTGGCCGCGCCCATCGCGGCAGACCCCAACCACGAGATGCTGGAGGCCTGCCGCGTCGCACTTGTCGAGAGCGCCAAGAAGTTGGCCATCATGAGACGCCTCACGAGGCCTACTAGCGCGAGATCGATTGCGCTGTCTGTGGCACGCTGGCTGCTGGCGAGCCTAGCCGCGTGGGCACCGCCCGACAACGCGGCGCGGCCATCGCGAGCATGCTGGGGGCCGACCGCCCAGTCTACGCCATGCCCAAGGAGAACATACGCGCTGCCCAAGCGGCAGCAGATGAGCTGGACCACCTGGAGGGTGACGAACGTCGCTGCATGATAGAGCGCGTTCAGCAACTCATCGACGCGGCTGCCGCGCAGCAAGAAGCCGGCCGCCGCATGGTGGAACCCGGCTAGCAAGCTGAGAACCTCCCCCTTGCCAAGAGCATGGCGCGACCTCCCGGACGTCGACTGGCGGTGCCCGCGGACGAAGAGATCAAGAGCCGGCTGCTAGCCGCAGCCGGACCCGTATCACCATCGAGCGCGACCAAGACGGCCAACCACGAGCAGTGAAACGACGGGACGACCGTCAGCCTCCCCCGTGCAGGGAGTAGCGCGTCTCCCCGCCGCCTGTTGAACACCCTACTCTCGGCGACCGGCTTGGTCCCCGTGAAGGAGTCAGAGAGAGCGACGCCCGCCATCGGATCGACCGCCTGGCGCGATCCTTGGCACTAGAAGAAGAAGATGCGATCGGTCCGCCTTGTTTCGGCCCCCGCATTCGCGATGAGCCCTTCCCCAAAGGGTTCTCATTCCCCAGAGATACGCCCAAGTACAATGGCTCCGTGAAGCCGAAAGATTGGCTGGTTGACTACTCCACCGCAGTCAACATAGCAAACGGCAACTAGCGTGTTGCCATGAAGTACGTTCCGCTCATGCTCCAGGGCACGGCCCGGACATGGCTGAACAGCCTCAAGACGTACAGCATCAACAGTTGGATAGACTTCACCGAAGTCTTCATCCGCAACTTCACCAGCACCTACAAGCGGCCGCCCAAGCCTCACCAGCTCTCTCTCTCTGTGCGTCCAAGGCCCCATTGAGTCCACCCGTGACTACCTGACGCGGTGGGCCGAACTACACAACTCCTGTGAAGGGGTGCACGAGGTGCAAGCCATAGAGTACTTCACCGCCGGGTGCAGAGAAGGCACCTTGCTCAAGCACCGACTCCTCTGCGACGAGCCGGCCACACTCGACGAGCTGCTAATCACAGCAGACAAGTACGCCACTGCCGACTCCTCCATGAAGTCAGAGCTCCGCGTAGATGCCTCCGGGAAGGTGCTTCCTCTGGCTCATCATACGCCGGTTGGTGACTCCAGTCAGCGCCAGCAGCAGAACGACAACAAGCGCAAAGCCCCGCAACCTCCTTCTACCAGTCGGCAGGTGGCAACAGTTGAAGACCAGCAGCTGGAGGGGCAACCCGGCCCCAAGCGTCAGAAGGGCAGCAAGCTTAATTGGCTGCCCGCCTTCTCCTATGAGCAAACCCTCGATGCACCCTGCAAGTTCCACAGCGGCGCCAAGCCGTCCAACCACACCACCCGGAAGTGTCATTGGCTCACCCGAATCTCCAAGGGTGAAGGACTACTGCCTCCTCCGCCTGCTGGCCAGTCGCTGCCACCTCCTGCCCAGCAGCAGCCGGCCCGACCAGTCGCCGCCATCCAAGACGAGTTCCCTGAAGAACACGGAGCCTACGTCGTCTTCACCAGCCTGAACGACGACAAGCACAACCGACGTTAGCAACAACGAGAGGTGAATGCTGTCGCTTCTGAAGCCCCAGAGTTCTTGCACTGGTTCGAGAAGCCAATCAGTTGGAGCCGAGCTGACCACCCAGAGGTGATGCCTTCTCTGGGTTCCTATGCCCTGGCATTGGATGCCACCTTTGCAAGAGAGAGGCGAGTTGCTCGTTTCTCCCGGATTCTGATAGACGGTGGTAGTAGCATCAACATCCTTTACCGCGACACTATGGAGAAGTTGTGCATCAAAGAGAAGCAGCTCCAGCCCAGTCGGACTGCCTTCCACGGCATTGTGCCTGGCCTTTCCTGCTCACCAATTGGCAAGATCAAGATAGACGCCCTCTTCGGAGACAGAGACCACTTCCGCCGAGAGGCAATTTGGTTTGAGGTGGTTAATCTGGAGAGCCCGTACCATGCACTGCTTGGCCGACCTGCCCTGGCCAAGTTCATGGCAGTACCACACTACGCCTACCTCAAGATGAAGATGCTGGGAACCAAGGGCATGATCACCGTGTCTGGAGATTACAAGATGTCGGCTGCCTGTGCCACTTCTAGCAGCCGGCTGGCCGAGTCCCTTGTGATTGCTGCCGAGAAGAGGCTCCTCGACCGGGTTGTGGCCATGGCCGGCAAGCAGTCGGACCTGTCGCCGGATCCCAAGGAGTCGGAGACCCAGGGCTCCTTCCAGCCGGCCAAAGAAATCACAAAGATTCCCTTGGACCTGAACCACTCGAAGAGGTTTGCTGTCATAGGTGCTCACCTTGACAGCAAATAGGAAAGCGAGCTCGTCGATTTCCTCCGTGAGAATCGGGACATCTTCGCATGGTCTCCCAAAGACATGCCGGGTGTTCCGACGGATTTCGCCGAGCACAAGATACATGTCACCCCTCCGCCGCCTGTTAGAGGAGAAGAGAAGAATTGTTGGAGAAGAGATAGCCCGACTTCTAGCAGCCGACTTCATTATGGAAGTATTCTTTCCAGAGTGGTTAGCCAACCCAGTCCTTGTACTGAATAACAATAACAAGTGGCGCATGTGTATTGATTATACCAGCCTCAACAAAGCCTGCCCCAAAGATCCATTTGCCCTGCCACGGATAGATCAAGTGATAGACTCCACAGCCGGATGCGAGCTGCTGTCTTTCCTTGATGCCTACTCCGGCTACCACCAGATCAAGCTGAACCCGGCCGACAGGCTGAAGACTGCCTTCATCACACCATTCGGAGCCTTCTGCTACCTGACCATGACATTCGGCCTGAGAAATGCTGGTGCCACTTTTCAGCGTTGCATGCAGAAGTGCCTCCTCAAGTAACTCGGCAGAAATACCCACGTCTATGTAGACGATATTGTGGTGAAGGCGGAGAAGCGTGGTACCCTCCTAGAAGATCTCAAGGAAACTTTTGAAAATCTGCGCCGTTTTCAAATCAAGCTCAACCCGGAGAAGTGTGTCTTTGGAGTACCAGCCGACCAGCTCCTCGCTTTCCTCGTCTCAGAGCGCGGCATAGAGCGCAACCCTGTCAAGATCAAGGCAATCGAGAGGATGGAGAGACTTGCCCGATTGCGGGACGTCCAGAAGATCACCGGGTGCTTGGCATCCATCAGCCGCTTCATCAGTCGGCTGGGCGAGAAGGCTCTTCCCCTATACCAGTTGATGAAGAAAACCACTCACTTCGAGTGGAACGACAAGGCGGACAAGGCCTTCCTCCAGCTCAAGAAGATGTTGACCATGCCGCCTGTTCTGGCCGCTCTGGCTGCTAAGGAGCCCATGCTCCTCTACATCGCCACCACTAGCCAGGTGGTCAGCACAGTCATGGTGGTGGAGTGCCAAGAAGACAGCAAAGCACTGCCGGTCCAGAGGCATGTGTATTACTTGAGCGAGGTGCTGCAGCCTCCAAGCAGAACTACCCTCATTACCAAAAGATGTGCTACGGCGTGCATTTTGCCGCCAAGAAGCTCAAGCCATACTTTCAAGAGCACACCATCACGGTTGTCTGCATCGCCCCGCTTGCTGAGATCATAGGCAGGCGAAATGCATCGGGCCGGGTGGCCAAATGGGCCATCGAGCTACCCCCTACACCATCTTCTACCAGCCTCGCATCGCCATCAAGTCCCAAGCGTTGTCCGACTTCCTCATCGACTATGCCGAGACCCAGTACCTGCCGCCAGCGCCGGATTCCACCCATTGGCGAATGCATTTTGATGGCTCGAAGATGCGCTTCGGTTTGGGAGCTGGCATCTTCCTCACCTCTCCCAAAGGCGACAAGCTCAGATACGCGTTGCAAATCCATTTTGCCGCCTCCAACAACGTTGCCGAGTATGAGGCGCTTGTACACGGACTCCGGCTGGCCAAAGAGATTGGTATCCGGCGGATTCTGTGCTACGACGACTCAGATTTGGTGGTCCAGCAGTCGTCAGGCGACTGGGACGCCAAAGATGTGAACACGGCGAGCTACCGCTTCCTCGTCCAGCAACTCAGCGGATATTTTGAAGGGTGCGAGTTCCTTCACGTCCCATGAAACGACAACGAGCAAGCAGATGCCCTGGCACGGATAGGCTCCACCCGGCAAGCCATACCAGTCGGCGTTTCCCTTCAGTACCTCCGCAAGCCATCTATCAAGCCTTCGCCGAAATCAGAGTCTATCTTCGTGCCGGCTGCGCCCGGAATAGTCGGATCTGACTCGGGGGCTGCGGCAGTCGGCATGGGGACTTCTGTAGGCGGCTCGGGGGCTGCAGCAGTCGCACCCGGCCCAGGGACTTCAGAACCCGGCCCGGGGGCTGCAGCAGTCGGCCCGGGTACTTCGGCAGGCGGCTCGGGGACTGCAGCAGTCGCACCCGGCCCGGGGACTGCAGCAGTCGGCCCGGGGACTTCAACGACACAGCAACCGGTGGCCGACTCCACCCCGCCGCCTCCCAACCTAGCCACCCTAGTACCAGTGGACGTGATGACAGTTGATGGAATCGAAGCACCATCATGGGCACAGCCCATCCTCAACTTTCTGGTAAGCAGGGAGCTACCAGCCGACGAGATCTTGGCCCGGCAGGTGCAACGTCGGGCAGCAACATACACCATCGTCAACAGAGAAGTTGTGTGGCGCAGCGTCACTGGCGTGTTCCAGCGCTGCGTAGAGCCAGAGAAGGGCAAAGCAATCCTCAAAGACATCCACCAAGGCGAGTGCGGCCACCACGCGGCCTCCAGATCCCTTGTCGCCAAAGCCTTCCGCCATGGTTTTTTCTGGCTGACTGTTTTGCAGGACGCCAACGATTTGGTCAAGAAATGCAAGGGGTGCCAGAAATTCAGCTCCAAGCTACATCTACCGGCTTCTGCACTCAAGACCATCCCCCTTACTTGGCCCTTTGCCGTATGGGGGCTGGACATGGTGGGCCCATTCAAGACAGCACGCGGCGACATGACCCATCTGCTTGTCACCATGGACAAATTCACCAAGTGGATTGAAGCGAAGCCAATCAAGAAGCTAAACGGTTCGACAGCTGTGACCTTCCTCGCAGACATCACCGTCCGGTACGGTGTACCACACAACATCATCACCGACAATGGCACAAACTTTGCCAAAGGCGCCTTGGCCCGCTTTTGCGTGACACGGGGCATCCGACTTAGCGTCCGTTGCCCATCCGTAGTCAAACGGCCAAGTCGAGCGAGCAAACGGCCTCATCTTCTCCGGCATCAAGCCCCGACTGGTCGAGCCACTAGAGCACTCGGCCGACTGCTTGATCGACGAGCTGCCGGCCGTCCTCTAGAGTCTACGCACCACTCCAAACAAGTCAACCGGCTTCACGCCCTTCTTCCTCGTGTACGGGGCCGAGGCCATCATCCCAATTGACATCGAGTTCGACTCACCTCGTGTCACCATGTACACGGAGGCGGAGGCGAAGGAAGAACGATAAGACGACGTCGATTTGCTGGAAGAGGGCCAGCTGTTGGCACTCAGTCGGTCCGCCATCTACTAGCAGAGTCTGCGCCGCTACCACAGTCAGAAGGTCAAGCCAAGATCCTTCCAAGAGGGGGACCTTGTGCTCCGGCTGATCCGGCGAACAGGCGGCCACCACAAGCTCTCATCCCCTTGGGAAGGCCCCTTCATCATCAGCAAAGCCTTGGGCAATGACTCCTACTATCTGATCTACGCACAGAAGCCCAGGGCACGCAAGAGGGACGACTCCGGCAAGGAAACACAGCGCCCATGGAATGCAAATCTCCTTCGAAGATTTTACAGTTGATGCAGTATGTACCATGCTACCTTTTGTATTAAGCGCAAAAACATCAGGTCCTTCGAGGAGCACTCGGGGGCTACCCTTTTTATCTATATGATAAGTTTGTATGCCTATGCATGTGTTATTTCATCCTTCTGCCTGGCACCGGGTTCGACCAGTCGGCCCGGGGGCTTGCCGCCTTGTACTATGTCAGTGCTACCTGCTACCTCTTGAGCATGCATTGGTTTTCCCTTGAAGAGGAAAGGGTGATGCAGCAAAGTAGCTTAAGTATTCCCCTCAGTTTTTGAGAACCAAGGTATCAATCCAGAAGGAGATTACACGCAAGTCGCCTAGTACCTGCACAAACAATCAAGAACCTTGCAACCAACATGATAAAGGGGCTGTCAATCCCTTCACGTCCACTTGCAAAAGTGAGATCTGATAAAGATAATAAGATAAATATTTTTGGTATTTTTTTGTATAGATTGAAAAGTAAAGATTGCAAAATAAACGGCGATAGAAATAGCTAGTTGACAGGAAACTAATATGATGTAAAGTAGACCCGGGGGCCATAGGTTTCACTAGTGGCTTCTCTCATGATAGCATATATTACGGTGGTGAACAAATTACTGCCGAGCAATTGATAGAAAAGCGCATAGTTATGAGAATATCTAGGCATGATCATGAACATAGGCATCACGTCCGTGTCAAGTAGACTGAAACGATTCTGCATCTACTACTATTACTCCACACATCAACCACTATCCGGCATGCATCTAGAGTATTAAGTTCATAAAAACAGAGTAACGCATTAGGCAAGATGACATGATGTAGAGGGATAAACTTAAGCAATATGATATAAACCCCATCTTTTTATCCTCGATGGCAACAATACAATACATGCCTTGCTGCCCATGCTATCACTGGGAAGGACACCACAAGATTGAACGCAAAGCTAAGCACTTCTCCCATTGTAAGAAAGATCAATCTAGTAGGCCAAACCAAACTGATAATTCGAAGAGACTTGCAAAGATATCAAATCATGCATATAAGAATTCAGAGAAGAATCAAATATTGTTCATAGATAATCTTGATCATAAACCCACAATTCATCAGATCTCGACAAACACACAACAAAAAGTATTACATCGAATAGATCTCTAAGAACATCGAGGAGAACTTTGTATTGAGATCCAAAAAGAGAGAAGAAGCCATCTGGCTAATAACTATGGACCCGAAGGTCTGTGGTAAACTACTCACACATCATCGGAGAGGCTATGGTGTTGATGTAGAAGCACTCCGTGATTGATTCCCCCTCCGGCGGAGCGCCGGAAAAGGCCCCAAGATGGGATCTCACGGGTACAGAAGGTTGCGGCGGTGGAAAAGTGGTTTCGTGGCTCCCCTGGATGTTTTCAGGGTATAAGAGTATATATAGGCGAAAGAAATAGGTCGGTGGAGCTGCGAGGGGCCCACGTGGGTGGGCGGCACGCCTACCCCCTGGGCGCGCCCTCCTGCCTCGTGGCTTCCTCGCGGAGTTCCAGACTTCCACACCAAGTCTCCTGGGTTGCGTTTGTTCCAAGAAAGATCCTCGCGAAGGTTTCGTTCCGTTTGATATTCCTTTTCTGCGAAACACTGAAATAGGAAAAAAAACAGCAATTTGCACTGGGCCTTCGGTTAATAGGTTAGTCCCAAAAAATAATATAAAAGAGCATATTAAAGCCCATTAAACATCCAAAACAGATAATATAATAGCATGGAACAATAAAAAAGTATAGATACGTTGGAGACGTATCAAGCATCCCCAACCTTAATTCCTGCTCGTCCTCGAGTAGGTAAATGATAAAAACAGTATTTTTGATGTGGAATACTACCTAGCATAATTTTCAATGTAATTTTATTTATTGTGGCATGAATATTCAGATCCGAAAGATTAAAGACAAAAGTTTAATATTGACATAAAAATAATAATACTTCAAGCATACAACTAAGCAATTATGTCTTCTCAAAATAACATGGCCAAAGAAAGCTCATCCCTACAAAATCATATAGTTAAGCCATGTTTCATTTTTGTCACACAAAATGCTCTCATCTTGCACAACCCCGATGACAAGCCAAGCAATTGTTTCATACTTTAGTATTCTCAAACTTTTTCAACTTTCATGCAATATATGAGTGTGAGCCATGGACATAGCATTATGGGTGGAATAGAATATGATGGTGGGGGTTGTACAAAAAAGGAGAAAGTCTCACATTGACGCGGCTAATCAATGGGCTATGGAGATGCCCATCAATTGATGTCAATGCGAGGAGTAGGGATCGCCATGCAACGGATGCACTAGAGCTATAAATGTATGAAAGCTCAACAAAAGAAACTAAGTGGGTGTGCATCCAACTCGCTTGCTCACGAAGACCTAGGGCATTTGAGGAAGCCCATTGTTGGAATATACAAGCCAAATGATCTATAATGAAAAATTCCCACTAGTATATGAAAGTGACAAAATAAGAGACTCTCTATCATGAAGATCATGGTGCTACTTTGAAGCACAAGTGTGGAAAAAGGATAGTAGCATTGTCCCTTCTTTTTTTTGGGCCTTCCTTTTTTTATTTGGCCTTTCTCTTTTTTTGGCCTTTCTTTTTTCTATTTGGCCTTTCTTCTTCCTTTTTTCACGTGACAATGCTCTGATAATGATGATCATCACACTTCTATTTATTTACAACTCGATACTAGAAAAAAATATGGCTCTATATGAATGCCTCCGGCGGTGTACCAGGACGGGCAATGAATCAAGAGTGACATGTATGAAATATTATGCATGGTGGCTTTGCCACAAATACGATGTCAACTACATGATCATGCAAAGCAATATGACAATGATGAAGCGTGTCATAATAAACGGAACGGTGGAAAGTTGCATGGCAATATATCTCGGAATGGCTATGGAAATGCCATAATAGGTAGGTATGGTGGCTGTTTTGAGGAAGATAAAAGGGGGCTTATGTGTGATAGAGCGTATCATATCATGGGGTTTGGATGCACCGGCGAAATTTGCACCAACTCTCAAGGTGAGAAAGGGCAATGCATGGTACCGAAGAGGCTAGCAATGATGGAAGGTGAGAGTGCGTATAATCCATGGACTCAACATTAGTCATAAAGAACTCACATACTTATTGCAAAAATCTACAAGTCATCAAAAACCAAGCACTACACGCATGCTCCTAGGGGGATAGATTGGTAGGAAAAGACCATGGCTCGTCCCCGAACGCCACTCATAAGGAGGACATTCAAAGAAACACCTCATGCTTCAAATTTGTCACACAACGTTTACCAGACGTGCATGCTACAGGACTTGCAAACTGCAACACAAGTATTTCTCAAATTCACAATTACTCAACTAGCACGACTCTAATATTACCATATTTATATCTCAAAACAATCATCAAGTATCAAACTTCTTATAGTATTCAATGCACTCTATATGGAAGTTTTTATTATACCCATCTTGGATACTCATCATATTAGGACTAATTTTATAGCCAAAGAAATTACCATGCTGTTCTAAAAGACTCTCAAAATAATATAAGTGAAGCATGAGAGATCAATAATTTCTATAAAATAAAACCACCACCGTGCTCTAAAAGATATAAGTGAAGCACTAGAGCAAAATTATCTAGCTCAAAAGATATAAGTGAAGCACATAGAGTATTCTAATAAATTCCGATTCATGTGTGTCTCTCCAAAAGGTGTGTATAGAAAGGATGATTATGGTAAACTAAAAAGCAAAGACTCAAATCATACAAGACACTCCAAGCAAAACACATATCATGTGGTGAATAAAAATATAGCCTCAAGTAAAGTTACCGATAGACGAAGACGAAAGAGGGGATGCCTTCCGGGGCATCCCCAAGCTTAGGCTTTTGGTTGTCCTTGAATTTTACCTTGGGGTGCCTTGGGCATCCCCAAGCTTAGGCTCTTGCCACTCCTTATTCCAAAATTCATCAAATCTTTACCCAAAAACTTGAAAACTTCACAACACAAAACTCAACAGAAAATCTCATGAGCTCCGTTAGTATAAGAAAACAAATCACCACATTAATATACTGTAATGAACTCATTCTTTATTTATATTGGTGTTAAACCTACTGTATTCCAACTTCTCTTTGGTTCATACCCCCCGATACTAGCCATAGATTCATCAAAATAAGCAAACAACACACGAAAAAAAGAATCTGTCAAAAACAGAACAGTCTGTAGTAATCTGTATCAAACGCATACTTCTGTTACTCCAAAAATTCTTCAAAAATAGTACGACCTAGATAATTTTTTTATTGA
Organism: Aegilops tauschii subsp. strangulata; assembly: GCF_002575655.3. Taxonomy (NCBI): domain Eukaryota; kingdom Viridiplantae; phylum Streptophyta; class Magnoliopsida; order Poales; family Poaceae; genus Aegilops; species Aegilops tauschii. The sequence goes on along the minus strand of NC_053041.3, from coordinate 278,459,961 downwards.
TCTAATGCAATTGGAATCAGTATTTTATCACTTTCTGGTGATTATTAGCAATTGTTTTCGTGAGCAGAAAGTTTCTGTCTTTTTTCAGCAAGATGAAATAATTATCACCCAAGAAGATCCTATAGGTTTTACTTGGCACAAACACTAATTAAAGCATGAAACCAAATCTAACCAGAGGCTAGATGAATTATTTAATACTAAACAGGAAGTAAAGGGAAGGAACAAAAATAAAATTGGGTTGCCTCCCAACAAGCGCTATCGTTTAACGCCCCTAGCTAGGCATAAAAACAAGAATAGATCTAGGTGTTGTCATCTTTGGTATGCAATCCATAAGTGGATCTCATAATATATTCATAAGGTAATTTAATTTTCTTCCTAGGAAAGTGTTCCATGCCTTTCCTTAATGGAAATTGGAACCTAATATTTCCTTCTTTCATATCAATAATTGCACCAATTGTTCTAAGGAAAGGTCTACCAAGAATAATAGGACATGTAGGATTGCAATCTATATCAAGAACAATGAAATCTACGGGCAGATAATTCCTATTTGCAACAATAATAACATCATTAATCTGTCTCATAGGTTTCTTAATGGTGGAATCCGCAAGATGCAAATTTAAAGAACAATCATCAAATTCATGGAAACCTAACACATCACACAAAGTTTTTGGAATCGTGGAAACACTAGCGCCCAAATCACATAAAGCATAGCATTCATGATCTTTAATCTTAATTTGAATAGTAGGTTCCCATTCATCATAAAGTTTTCTAGGGATAGAAACTTCTAATTCAAGTTTTTCTTCATAAGATTGCATTAAAGAATCAATGATGTGTTTAGTGAAAGCTTTATTTTGATCATAAGCATGAGGAGAATTTAACACAGATTGCAACAAGGAAATACAATCTATCAAAGAAAAATTATCATAATTAAATTCCTTGAAATACAAAGTAGTGGGTTCATTGCTATGTAAAGTTTTGACCTCTTCAATCCCACTTTTATCAATTTTTGCATCAAGACTAAAAACTCCGAATCATTGGGATGCCTTTTAACTAAAGTTGACTCATCTCCGGTCCCATCTTTATCAAGATTCATATTGGAAAACAAAGATTTAATAGGAGACACATCAATCACTTTTAGATCTTCATCATTATTATCATAAAAACCAGAAGAACACTCTTTCACAAAGCAATCTTTTTTAGCACGCATCCTAGCGGTTCTTTCTTTGCACTCATCAATGGGAATTCTCATGGCTTTGAGAGACTCATCGATATCATGCTTAGGTGTAATAGATCTAAGTTTCAAGGAATCAACATCAAGAGAAATTCTATCCACGTTCCTAGCCAACTCATCAATCGTAGGCAATTTTTCTTCAAGCAAAGCATTGAAATTCTTTTGCGAATTCATAAATTCTTTAACACTAGTCTCAAAATCAGAGGGCATCTTATTAAAATTTCCATAAGAGTTGTTGTAGGAATTACCATAATTATTAGAGGAATTACTAGGGAACGACCTAGAATTAAAGTTTCCTCTATACGCGTTGTTACCAAAATTGTTCCTACCAACAAAATTCACATCCATAGATTCATTATTATTCACAATCAAAGTGGACAAAGGCATATCATTAGGTTAAGAAGAAGCACTCTTATTAGCAAACAATTTCATAAGTTCATCCATCTTTCCACTTAAAACATTAATCTTTTCAATCGCACGCACCTTTTTACTAGTAGATCTTTCGGTGTGCCATTGAGAATAATTAACCATAATATTATATAGGAGTTTAGTAGCTTCTCCTAAGGTGATTTCCATAAAAGTGCCTCCCGCGGCCGAATCTAAAAGATTTCTAGAAGCAAAATTCAATCCGGCATAATTTTTTTGTATAATCATCCATAAATTCAAACCATGTGTAGGGCAATTACGTATCATTAATTTCATCCTCTCCCAAGCTTGTACAACATGCTCATTATCAAGTTGCTTAAAATTCATAATATCGTTTCTAAGAGAGATGATCTTAGCGGGAGGAAAATACTTAGAGATAAAAGCATCTTTGCACTTATTCCATGAATCAATACTATTTTTAGGCAAAGAAGAGAACCAAGTTTTAGCACGATCTCTAAGAGAAAACGGAAATAGCTTCAATTTAACAATATCATTGTCCACATCTTTCTTCTTTTGCATATGGCACAAATCCACAAAGTTGTTTAGATGGGTAGCGGCATCTTCACTAGGAAGGCCAGAAAATTGATCTTTCATGACAAGATTCAACAAAGCATCATTAATTTCACAAGATTCAGCATCGGTAATAGGAGCAATCGGAGTGCTAATAAAATCATTGTTGTTGGTATTAGAAAAGTCACATAATTTAGTATTGTCTTGAGCCATCGTGCCAAACAATCAATCCAACAGACAAGCAACCAAGAAGCAAGCGAAAAGAGACGAACGGAAAAAGGGCGAATAAAACGGCAAAGGTGAAGTGGGGGAGAGGAAAACGAGAGGCAAATGGCAAATAATGTAATGCAAGGGATAAGAGTTTGTGATGGGTACTTGGTATGTCTTGACTTGTGCGTAGATCTCCCCGGCAACGGTGCCAGAAATCCTTCTTGCTACCTCTTGAGCATGCGTTGGTTTTCCCATGAAGAGGAAAGGGTGTGCAGCAAAGTAGCGTAAGTATTCCCCTTAGTTTTTGAGAACCAAGGTATCAATCCAGTAGGAGATTACGCGCAAGTCACCTAGTACCTGGACAAACAATCAAGAACCTTTCAACCAACACAATAGAGGGGTTGTCAATCCCTTCACGGCCACTTGCAAAAGTGAGATCTGATAAAGATAATAAGATAAATATGTTTGGTATTTTTGTTGTATAGATTGAAAAGTAAAGGTTGCAAAATAAACGGTGATAGAAATAGCTAGTTGATAGGAAACTAATATGATGTAAAGTAGACTCGGGGGCCATAGGTTTCGCTAGTGGCTTCTCTCATGATAGCATATATCACGGTGGGTGAACAAATTACTGCCGAGCAATTGATAGAAAAGCGCATAGTTATGAGAATATCTAGGCATGATCATGAACATAGGCATCACGTCCGTGTCAAGTAGACCGAAACGGTTCTGCATCTACTACTATTACTCCACACATCAACCGCTATCCAGCATGCATCTAGAGTATTAAGTTCATAAGAACAGAGTAACGCATTAGACAAGATGACATGATGTAGAGGGATAAACTCAAGCAATATGATATAAATCCCATCTTTTTATCCTCGATGGCAACAATACAATACGTGCCTTGCTTCCCCTGCTGTCACTGGGAAAGGACACCGCAAGATTGAACCCAAAGCTAAGCACTTCTCCCATTACAAGAAAGATCAATCTAGTAGGCCAAACCAAACTGATAATTTGAAGAGACTTGCAAAGATATCAAATCATGCATATAAGAATTCAGAGAAGAATCAAATATTTTTCATAGATAATCTTGATCATAAACCCACAATTCATTGGATCTCGACAAACACACCGCAAAAAGTATTACATCGAATAGATCTCCAAGAACATCGAGGAGAACTTTGTATTGAGATCAAAAAAGTGAGAAGAAGCCATCTAGCTAATATCTATGAACCCGAAGGTCTGTGGTAAACTACTCACACATCATCGGAGAGGCTATGGTGTTGATGTAGAAGCCCTCCGTGATCGATTCCCCCTCCGGTGGAGCGCCGAAAAAGGCCCCAAGATGGGATCTCACGGGTACATAAGGTTGCGGCAGTGGAAAAGTGGTTTCGTGGCTCCCCTGGATGTTTTTAGGGTATAAGAGTATATATAGGCGAAAGAAATAGGTCGGTGGAGTTGCTAGGGGCCCACGAGGGTGGGGGCGCGCCTACCCCCTGGGCGCGCCCTCCTACCTCGTGGCTTCCTCGCGGAGTTCCAGACTTCCACTTCAAGTCTCCTGGGTTGCGTTTGTTCCAAGAAAGATCCTCGCGAAGGTTTTGTTCCGTTTGGATTCCGCTTGATATTCCTTTTCTACGAAACACTGAAATAGGCAAAAAAACAACAATTTGCACTGGGCCTTTGGTTAATAGGTTAGTCCCAAAAATAATATAAAAGAGCATATTAAAGCCCATTAAACATCCAAAACAGATAATATAATAGCATGGAACAATCAAAAATTATAGATACGTTGGAGATGTATCACTACCTGTAGTCGGACAAGTAGTGTGCCGGCATCTAAGCCCTCTCTTGCCATAAGCCGCACCTCGCAGAGCGACTGTCCGGCTGGCAAGATTTAAAGGTAGGAAATGGTGCCCACATGAAAAATGGCTAACGACAAAAGCACTCACATAGGCCAACCGGCTCCTCGCGTCACCGACCGGCTGTTGAACAGCTGGCCGGCCGACTTCTTACTTAACTTGCTATGTTCTACACGGCCAAAGTACTTGTTCTCCCAAATGGCTAAGTACTTGACCCAGCCGCAGTCTGCAGAGCGGCTATCAGGCTGGCAAGGCGGCAGCCAAGGGAAGGCAACAAAGCAAAAAGCCAAAAGAACATAAATAAAGACAAGTCGGTATTCGGCAAAGCACAACTCGTGCGAGAATTAATTTACATAGCAAATGGCCCTCGCCCAGCATTCAACAAAGTTTGAATGCACCCCTAGCGGGTGGGATTGCACAAATTTAATAAGTTTGTTCGAGAGACTACAAAGCAGGAAAAGATAAGATTAAACTGGCCGCCTAGGCCAAAGGAGCAGCAGGCGGGTCCGGCAGGCTGGTGGAGTCGGCTGCGCCGACTGGTGGAGTGGACGTCTGGCGAGTCGCGGCCTGGTCAGCGTCGGTGGCAGTCGGCATGGTCACGCATGGCTCGTTGCTCGAGGCTCGATCGAGTTGAGGCTAGCCATCCACTCCGTCATTCGGTGCATCATCTTCACCATCTTCTCCCTCGTCACTGGAGGCGATCTCCTCCATCGAGTATTCGCCGTCATCCAGGTTCAGCCCGAACTAGTTCGGCGGCACCTCGGCACCCTCCTCGTCCAGCTCGGGGAGGAAGACACCGGTCTCGGTGTACTCGGCGATCGCCGCCGCGCGTTGAGTGAGCTCAGGCCCCACCGCCACCAACTCTTCACTGGCTTCCTATCGGAACATGGCCAACTGGGCTAGGTTTAGCCTAGGATACCACGCCTTGACGAACTCCTAGGCCCGCCATGCGCCCGCCCGCGCTGCGGAGCCCTTCCACTCCTCGAAGTGGCCGACAACCACCTCTAACCAGTCGGTGGTCCGACTGGGGGTGCGCGGAGCTTGGACGCCTGGCCAGAGGGCGGAGATCACGTCGGCCCCGACACGTTGTAGACGGCGGAGCATCCGATGAGCTGGCTGGAGACGAGCTTGAATGGCGAGAAGCTGCTCACCGAGGGTCTGAGGGGCGTTGGGCGCGATTTCTGCACCAGTCTATCTTCTTTCGTCGCGGCGAGCCTTGATGGCCTGGCTGGCGGCAACGGCATAGCCAAGGGAGGAATTTGCGCAGGCAGAAAGAAGAAGTCTAAAGCCAGAAGCCGGCTCATATAACAGTCGGCGGCTGAAAGAAAGAAAAGATAACTCACCATCGATCATGTCTTCGATCTCGCCGTAGCCGTCCTTCAGCGCTTTCTTCGTCTCAGCCCAGGCCGAGCGTTCAGTCTCGAACTCGGCCTGGAGGCTGGCCTCGCTGACCTTCGCCTTCTGGAGGGCCGCCCTGTGACGACCCGCTTGGTCCGCCAGCTCCTTGGCCAGGCGGTCGTGCTCCTGGGCCGCCTTGCTGCACTCCTCCTCCTTGGCGCGCAGCGAGGTTTGGGCTTCGCCCAGGCGCTGCTGCAATGTGGCGTTGGCTCCTGCAAAGACAAGAAAGAAAAGACAATCAACAATCAACAAAGAAGAAAAGTGGTTGCCGGGAGATTCGGCCCGACTGCTTAGCAGTCGGCCCGAATCTCGGGGGCTACACCGTGGGTGCGCTGACGCGCGCCCGTGAGAGAGAGAAAAGACGGAGTGCTTACTCCGGCTCTCGGACAGATCAGTGGTCCGCTTGGCCAGCTCCTGGACCTAGGAGTTGAAGGCGGCCGTGCGGATGCTGTGGTAATCCAGCAACAAAAATAACAGAAGGAAAAGAAATTACCACTCGGAACTTACCTTTAAGTTCCGAGCCGCCTGCTCAGCAGCCGGCCCGAAACTCGGGGGCTACACCCAGTGGGTGCACTGGCGCGCCCCCACGGAAGATTACAAGAATAAAAAACAAAGCACAAGAAGCATACCCGGACGACCGCTCGCATCGACAAGAACGCCTTCGTGTACTGCTGGAGGGCGGTGCCTTGGGCCTGAAGCTGGGTTTGGACGTCGTGCGCAGCCTTGTTCAGGACACCCGTTCCACCCCTAGGCATTCACTCTGGTGGTGCGGCACTGGTGGCTTCCGCATCAGGGGCCGACGAGCTTGCGTCCCCGATCTCCTGTGGCCGTGGCGCCGAAGCCGCCTTCGCCACACGCCGGTGCACCGGAGTACGGACCACGGGGGTCACCCCCACTACCAGCTCGCCACTGACCGGTGGCGCCAGTGGCACGTCAAGTCGACTGCCATGAGCCTCGGTAGTCGGCGCTTGCCGAGGCACCTCCGCCCCCAAGGTGATGGCATCGCCCCCTCCCCTCTCCATGACCTGTTGTTCGTCGCCGGCTCCTCCAGTCGGCGCCTGGGTCTGTGGCGCTGGTGGTGCTGCGCGCAGAGGGATGATGAGTTGCGGTGTCCGGCCGCGTGCAGCCTCTTCCGCTTGTGCCTTGGCGGCCGCGTCCGCCTGAGCCTTGGCGGCTGCGTCCACTTGGGCCTTGGCTGCGACGTCCGCCTGGGCCTTGGCCGCGGCGTCGGCTTGGGCCTTGGCCGCCGCATCCGCGTCCGCCTACGCTGCCTTTCCGCCTCCTCCCGCTCCTCGCGGGCCTCCTGCGCATTCCTCTCTGTCGCCTCCTGAAGGTCAGCAAGCGGGGCCACGCGGCGGGTGTTGGCGGAACCTTCCGCCGCCCCGATCACTGAAGCAGAGGCGGACCTCTCAAGAGAGAGAGGGGCCCTGTTCAAGGAAGATAAGAAGAAACTTAGAAAGAGTTTGCAAGAAAGAAGAAAAGAAACACAAGAGAAATCGAGCACTTACGCGGACACCATCGAGGGCTGCTTCGGGGTCTTCTGGTACTAGGCCGCCTTCGCGGTGGCCTCCTGCCGCTTGGTCGCAGCGGCCGTATTCTTGGGCTTCTTCGGCCGGCTGCCGAAAAGCAGCGAGCCGGCTCGGCGCTTCGGCGCGCCCCTGGTGCAGTCGGCGCGGCTGAAGAGCTCGCGCCCGCCTTGTCGGCGTCGTGCGCGCGACGCGGCTCGTTCTCCTCCTTGTCGTCATCCGGCCAGTCCTTGAGGCCGCCTCCTCCTCCGGAGCCGCCTGCTCCACCACCGCCACCCGTGGCGTCATCCTCCTCCATGGCGGCTGCCCCCAAGTCGGGGTCGTCCACATCACTTCTCGTCCGGTCCGACATGAACACGTAACCCGGCTCCAGAGCGTCGGCGACCGACTGGGTCGAGAAGAACTGTTCCATTGCCGACTGATCAGACGGCAAAGCAAGAACTCGAACAAGCAAAGAAGAAAGGGATAACAAGACTCACCGCAGGCGGCGGGTGTGTGCGGTCGTACGGGCGCTTGCCGAACTGCCAGTCCTTCTCCAACAGCTTGCAGTTGGAGAAGTAGTTGACCAGCCGGGCCACCTCCACGTCCGGCAGCTCCTGCGTACACATCCGGCATGGATCCCGGTGCCCGCTCATGCTACTGATGATGTGCGGCCGGGCTTGAGGGGAAGCACTCGGCGCGCCACGTAGGCGGCCAGCAGGTCCGAGCCCTTGAGGCCCTCCGACTCCGTCATCACCTGTCGCGCGAGGGCGACGGAGGAGGCGGCCGATAGGGTGCTCGGCTTGTAATGCCAGTTGGCGTGCGGCTCAGCAGGTGGGTCGGCCACGTAGGCCGGCAGGTTGATGTAGTCCATCGTCGGGTGTATATTCTTGACGTAGATATAGGACTTCTGCCATAGCTTGGCCGACTGCAACAGGGAGACTGGCGGGAAGCGGTTCCCGGCACCCGGACACCGCACGGCCATGCAGGCTCCGCACTGAGCCGCCGTGCCCTTGGCGGCGGTGCCGAGTTTGAGGTAGAAACACTCTCCCCAGAGCTCGAGGGTGGGGAGAGTGCCGAGTTAACCTTCGCACATGGTGACGAAGGCGGCCAGCAGCACCACCGTGTTGGGCGTGAGGTGGTGCGGCTGGACTCGGTAGAAATTGAGGAAGGAGCACAAGAAGCCACTCGCCTGAAGGCCGAAGTCGCGAAGAAAGTGGGACCGGAATACGACGCATTTGTCGTCCTCCGGCACCGGCGAGATTTCCGCCTCGGGGGGGGGCACGTACCTTCACGTTCGTCTCCCGGGGCAGCCGCCGTGTTTGATGAAGGAAAGAGAGGTGGTCCTCATGGACATTGGAGCCGTCCCAGTCACCGGATCATAAGCGCGCCATGGACGAAGGAGCTCGTCAGAGGCGCGGTGCGGTGGCGAGCGGGCGAAACCGCGGTGGAGCAAGAAGGCCGCGGCGAGAAGAAGCCCGGCGACGGCGGGCTGCGGCAGCGCCTCGGCAAGATGAAGGGGTGCTGCGGCAGCAGAGAAGAGAAGGAGAGGAATTGAGATGGCAAAAGCAAAGGGAGAGGAGGGCGCGCGTGCGTCTGCCGCCACCCTCCTCCCCCTACTTATAGCCCCCAGCGGCGGAGCCGAGGGGGCGGAACGTGGGGGATCGTGGGATTAACTGTGCCCAAGACCCCACGACCCCACGTTTACCACGCAGTAACGGCGTGTATTAATTGCGCCCCGAAATCTCAACCGTCCGCCTCGGCCGCAGCGGATCCGCGTGCGTGCCGAGGCCTGGTAGTGGCGGGCCCCAGCCTGCAGCGACATCCTGTCGCGCTCGTGGGCTAGCAGGCACCGCGTGGCATGCGGACAGCAGTCGACAAGCCTGGCGCGCGGCTAGCGTGCCACCTGGCTCCCGCCATGACATTTCGCAATCACTAGGTGGCCTGCCTGGTCATGTCTGGTTCCTAGCAGTCGGCACTTCGGAAGACGGACGAAGCAAAGCAACCAGATCACTCGGAGTAGGAAGCTACTAAGGCTCCTCGCCTTTTTAGCCGCGGCGCCCCACATGCTTCATGGACTACTGTCGGAGTAAATGACCACGAGTAGCCTCATCAGCTCCCCATGGTATTTCAAGACATCGGGGCCGGCTACGCCCCTTAAGCATCAAAGACAAATGACTGCCTTCTTGGGGCCGACAGGTCCAAGCAGCCGGCTGCTAGAAGGTGGCGGAATCCAGAAGACGCCCATGAAGTGGGCCGACTCCTAGCAGGCGGCCTCCAAGGAGGCCGGCTCCTAGCAGGCGGCCCCTCGTGCCCTCAAAGTTAGCGCCCACATAAACACGACGAGACGGGGCGTGGCTACGGTGCAACCTACCACCCCCGAATCCCGGGCAATACGTGGCCATAGTGCGCCATACCAGGCTGACATCCCGCGCTCGGCACGGCACTGTTGCCACTCTGCTCGTGACATCACCCATGAGAGAGGGAGCCATGCTCCCACGATGGGCTATCGGTACGGCCCACAGGCGGCGGGCGCTACCTGTCTGTCAGAAGCCAGAAGGCGGCGAGCCCTGACCAGTCGGCTCAAGAGGAGGCCGACAACCAGCAGGCGGCCCTCCCCTCCCTTAGAGTTTGTGCGCCATTAACCAGAAGAGACGGGGAATGGCTAAAGTGAACGCCCACCAGGCGGCGGGACTGTAGCCACGCTCACCCCGACAAAGCACGCATCATCAGCAGCACGACTACAGTGCTGAGCAGCCGGCAGGACCTGCGGGCGGCGGGCGCGGCCTGTCGGCCAAGTACAAGACAACGGCGGGACCCATAAGGCGGCGGACCCCAGCAGCCAGCGGAGATGCCGGCCACCAGAGGCACTGACGGCTGGGTCCTACACCCAGCCAGATTACCATTGTACCCCTGGGGGGTAGGCCTATATAAACCCTTAGGGCACCCATGCAAAGGGTTTAGCTTCTTAGATAACACACACACATAGAGAGAGGAGTAGAGCTAGCCTTGCCCTTCTTCCTCCTCTAGCCAAACAGCTCAAGGAGCAAGCTTGTAGCTACTTGTTGAGATAGTGATCATGCGGAGACACCGCAGAGCAGGACTAGGGGTGTTATCTCCTAGGAGAGCCCCGAACCTGGGTAAGATGCGTCGGCGCACGTGTTTACGCCTTATCCTGTTTCCAGGCACCGGCGACGTATTACTCTCCCCCACCATGATAAGCCATCCTTTGGCATATGTCGCACGAAACCCCCGACAACACCATTTTATACTCGATCTTTGTTGCTGAGATGGCCTTCGATAGTTCGATGGCTATGTGCTCGGCCTCATCATTGACTGCTGAAACAGCTGCCATAATTTAGCACTCAAATCTGTTTGTTGAATTAGCTTTACATATATTTCGTTACTTAGATCTGCTTGTCCAAATATCTTGCCATAGCTTTAGACATCGACCTAGATATTTATTTCTGGACTTCATAAAAAAGCATATATGTTTTTCCTGTAATATCTAGTAGAAGAACTAATTTGTATGTCTAACAGATGGACAGGACTTGGATAACTTCTGCTCGAAGATTCTTCGCTGCATATGTCGAGGGGTTGAAAACTTGATGAACTTTATCAGAGTTGAGTACGGTGGTCCGAAATCAGATGTGCTCTGCCCGTGTAGTAGTTGTATGAATTCAGTTAAAAGACCCTAGTCAATTGTGCAAAATCATCTACACTTGTATGGGATGTCGGTCACATATACTAGGTGGGTTCATCATGGTGAAGCTATGAACGTAAATGTTACTGACTATGTGGAAGCAGCAGATCACCATCTTGATCTGCCCGATGCTCAGGTGGAAGAGGAGGAGGAGGTGGTGGTGGCGGAGCCTGTGAGTTTGACCAACATTGAAACAATGCTACGAAATGCTCGTGCATTTCATGAACTTTCACCTGCAGAAGAAAAACGGTGGGCCCGCATGTTGGAACAATGCAACGTGGCTGTCACCCCAGGAAATAAGCTGTCAGTATTCTCAGCTATGGTCACCTTTCTTCAGGTGAAGACATCTGAGCGGATGACCAACAAATCATTCGATGCGATGTTGGCTGCTTTCCGCAAATCTTTCCCAGATGCGTCTGAGCTGCCACACACCTTTAAAATGAAGAATTTCCTTCGTGCAGTTGGAATTGGATATGATATGATCCATGTTTGTAAGAATAATTGTGTTCTGTTCCGGAAGGATTATGCCAACTTAAGTGAATACCCAGAATGCAAATCATCAAGATGGAAAGATGGCGATGATGTGAAGAGGATTCCTCATAATGTTCTGAGACATTTTCCAATTATACCAAGATTGCAGAGGTTGTTTTTTGATGCTGAAACAAGAGAGGATGTACTGTGGCATTCTAGGAACCAGGAGTACAGAGATCAGAATGTAATGAGCCATCCATCTCATGGTAGCTAGAAAAGCTTCAATCAGAAACACAAAAAGTTTGCTGCTGACCCGAGAAACATTAGACTTGGCTTAGCTTCGGATGGATTTAACCCATTTGGCCACCAGAGCGTCACATATAGCTTGTGGCCAGTGCTTGTTATCTTTTACAACATGCCTCCAAATGTCTGCACCAAAGAATCAAACTACATGATGGCCTTGCTCAGCCCAGGTCCAAAAAGTCCTGGAAAGGATTTTGATGTACTCATGGAGCCACTTGTGGAGGAACTTCAACATCTATGGAGGGGTGTTCTCACTCGAGACCTATATAGCATCCCACCAGCTGATTTCTTTCTGCGTGCTATTATAATTTGGTGCATCCATGATTATCCGGCTTTGGGCACTATGTCAGGGCGAACGACACATGGTTACAATGCATGTGTTCACTGCGATAGGAATCTGCTATCATACGCAATACTTAGCAAGATTTGTTACATTGGACACCGTCATTTCCTTGCCAAGGACAAGTCGCGTCCTACAAAATACCAAAGACATGTGTTCAACGCAAAGCATGAAAACCGTGATGCGCCAAAGAGGCTCACCGCCGATGAGTTGCAAGTGGAATTAGAAGTTAGGCATATTACACCAGGAAACCATCCTGATCATGGTAGCGGGAAAAGGAAGCGTGGCAGGGCAGAAGAGAGATTATTGTTTCCCCGCAGGTCCACTTTGTGGGACTTGGTGTATTGGAAAGATTTGGATCTGCGGCATGATTTTGATGTGATGCACATCGAGAAAAATTTATGTGACAACATTATCGGCACACTTCTTAATATTGAAGGCAAGACGAAAGATACCTTAAAATCTAGGATTGATTTGACACACCTGCATATCAGAAAGGATTTGCAGGTGCAAGATGAAGGTAAACCACGGGATATGGCACCAGCTGTGTACGTCTTGGACAAGTTAAAAAGAAAAGAATTCGTGAGGTCCTGTCACGTGTGAGATTCCCACATGGATTTGCTTCCAACCCTGAGAGGAGAGCCAGTGCAAATGGAAACAGGGTACAAGGGTTGAAAACTCATGGCTGCCACATCCTACTTCAAAGGGTTTTACCTGTTATCCTTAGAGGATTTGGCCGCCCTGACTTATACAGAGCAGTTGCAGAGTTGGGACAATTCTTTAGGGAACTCTGCGGTAGAAATATCAGGATAGATGCTTTGGAGCGTCTTAGAGACAAGATACCAACTATCCTATGCACCCTTGAGAAGATATATCCTCCAGCCTTCTTTGATGTGATGGTGCATTTGGCTGTTCATCTACCTGATGAGGCACTACTTTGAGGTCCAGTACAGTATGGCTGGATGTACCCTATTGAAAGGCGGCTAGGCACTTTCAAGGGCTATGTTTGGAACAGAGCTAGACCCGAGGGTTCCCTTGCAGAGGCCTACATTGCTACAGAAGCGTTGACATTCTGCTCAAAATACAATGAAACATCTGATCAGCTTAGCAAAGAGGTGGGTGAAGACCATCACGGGCTCAATGTTTTCGATTGTTCTGTTCGAGTTATAGGGAAGAGTCGACAAGACGACAAACCTAAAGATTTGGACAAAATGGTTTGGTATGTGTTGAATAACTGTCCTGAGATATTATGTTATATCAAGTAAGTGCTAAGTAATGCAGCTTATACATCGTAATCTACTAAACTTGCAACACATTCTTATATATTTAGATGTTTGACACGATCACTATGTTGTGCATCATCTACAAAAAGGAGTTACTACCACAAAATCCAAGAAACATTCACAAACTGGTTATGGCAGGATTTTCGAAATGGTTCAAGAGCCATGTAAGCTTTTGAATTGCACTCTCAGTTTTTTTAATATATTGAGTATATAAGATGATCAACTTGTCTATTTTCTAACCATAGGTTAAGAAGATGCGGGAGGATGGGCAGGCAGTTGATGATGCCCTTTACGCACTAGCATTGGGTCCTGATACTCGGGTAAGACATTATGAATCTTGCGTTGTTGGAGATGTGCGCTACAACACCCTTGCACACGACGAAGGCGGGAAGACACAAAACAGTGCCATCATGAGCACGGATACGTACTGCAGAGAGACAACTAAAATGTATGCTAACATAACCGACATTGTTCAGTTGCAGTATATCTCCAGTTTCGGGGTTCATCGGTGTGTGGTTCTGTTGTGTTGTCGTTGGTATAACCTGTTTTCCAGGATCGCAAAACCCAGAGCTGATGATTATTTCAAATCCATCAATCGCAAGGCGGCATACTAGACCAGCGAGCCTTTTATTTTGGCAAATCAAACAACACAAATATTTTTCTTGGAAGACACATTTGCACGTAGCGATGACTGGAGAGTATTGCAAAGATTTGAGCAGAGGAATTCTTTTAATGAAGTTGCACAACAAGATGATGCTTACACTGCTTCTGATGTACATGATTCCATAGATGTTCCTAATATCTTTGAGAACCATCACGTTAATGACGCTGGCGAAAAGATTACCTGTCCGGTTGTGGACATACAAGAGTTGATCAAGAAGAAGCCAACGTTCGAGGACATTGAGGATGAAGAAGAAGATGACACTGTGGGGAATTACGATTCAGACTGATACACATGGCGAAGATGTTGACGCTACTGCTGCGGATGATGATTAGATTACTTTTGTCGTATTTGCCTGTCAGAAGATGTTTTCTTTATCTACTATGTGAAATTGTGTTTGCTATGACAACTGAAACCTAATGAACTTGTTGTTTAGTATTTTGTTGTGAGAACATCACTTATTATGTATTTTGATTTGTTTTTGGTGATTGTATGACGACTAAAACATGATGACATTATTGTTTAGTTGTACTCATATTTGGCTGTGAAACTTGAATTTAATGACATAGTTTGCTGTTGGACTGCAATTTGCTCGACGTCTTTGAATGGGAACAAAGCTAACCCGACAGGGCCTCTGCTAATTTATTTATTTATTAGCAAAAGGGCCTCTACTATTTATTTATGAGCAAAAGGGGATACCCCCCGATTTCCGTTAATAGAAATCATTAGATGTTCACAACACTACGCCCAGCCTGCTAAACAGGTTTCATTCATTACTAGTTTCAGCAAAGTGCTGATGTCATAGCCACTGAATACATCACGAGTGCTACATACACTGCAAATAAACAGACAATCATCCTACAGAGCACATCGATTTTGCCCATTATCTTCACAAGCTCTTTCATCTCCTCATTGATATCAAGGCCGTTCATCAGCTGTTGCTTGGCTATGATCAGAGGAACTGCATCTTTAACCTTCCGCTCTGCATCTTCCTCTTCTGCCGTTCCTTCAGTTACTTGTCCAACACCCCAACCTGCTGGTATTGGGATTCCTTGGCTAACCAAATAATCAGCGTAGTTGCATTCCCCCACATCAGCAACTTCCCAGAAATACAAATCACACGAATCTTCCCTTTTCTGCACGAGTCAAATTGGAAGATCATCAACCAAACTATTAAAAAAATCAGCAACTAAAAGCAGCAGAACAACACTTAAACATATTATTACCCCATGATTCGGGCATTTGTAGAAGACTCGGCCAGGGTTGAGGAGTGTGGTTGAGATGTGACGGATGACTCTACATGATTTGCAGCAGTGGCACCACACCAACGGCAGTGGGTTCTGATGAGCAACCGGCTGCGGTGCATGTGCCGGCAGGGGTGTGATGAGACCCATAGGCCATGGTACAGGTGGCGACTGGCGCATATCTAGTTGTTGCCTCCAAAAGAGCAGGTGGACGAGCAGCTAGCAGACATGGTTACTGCGGCCAGAGCTTCTGATGCTAGGCAGATAAGTAGAGAAGAGGCGAAGCGAACGTTGGATATGTCAGTTTCATTACTTGTAAAGCAGCATAGCACCATATATAGTCATAGTCCAGGTTTGGATTCGAACCAGCTACAGGAGCACGTCTCTCTTTTTTCTAAAACTCGGCAGCGTCTCTTTACTAGTACACAAGCTTGTTCTGTACGCCTTCTCAAGTCTTTGATTTTCTTTCTTTTTTTTGCGAGGAAGGAAGGAGGAAAAAATTGAGAGTTCCTGGGACTCGAAACCAAGACCTCTCGGTTGAAGACCAAATGTGCTAGTCACTTATGTGGCGAACGTTCCCTGGGAGGAGGACGGCAGACAAACGCATTTTCCTCGCAGTTTTAGTTGCGAAGCAAGATCGAACGGTTGCAGTTTCGGGAATGTTATCAGGCGAACGAGCCCAGTTTTTCTTTTCTTCCTATATATATAAAAAGTATGCTACTTGGTGTCGTCTTAGTCAACAAACGATTGTGCCAACCTTGACCGTTGGACTGACATTCAACGTCTGTCGTGTTTCTTCAGTCTCTTCTTGCTCTAGCCGCCAAAGCCAAACCAGTGCCGGCGGGACCGCCTGCTCCTGCCTCCCACAGCTGGCTGTGCTGCCGCGCACGCATCATGGCCACATCGCACCCTAAAACTCTGCTCATCTTCCCCGGCTCCTGTTTGTTCCCGTCCGAGGCCTCACCATCGTGCTCCGCCTTGGTTCGCTCGCCGCGGCGCCACCCTCCGGTGTTGTCAACATGGTCAAAAACCAAGAGGAATAAGGAGATGACTGTACATGGTGAGGATGACAGTAGGGACCCAGCAGTGCGCACAGTTTTTTTCCGGGACGGAGAAGGGTATCAACTGGGTTGTGCGGGAGCTGTGGCCCGTCTAGCCCAGGCTTTTATTTCATATGTTTACCACATGACCAACCCAGTTTGTTTTTTCCTTTCCGAAAATGGCTAGCCTAGCTATTTTGCTTTTTGTAGAATAACCAACGTAGGCCTACTTGCTTTTCTATGCCCTGCTGGGCCAGAAATCTTTCAAGACGAGGAGGAATGGATTCGGGCTTGCCCAGAAAATGGGCTATAAGTAATAAGAAATGGGCTATAAGTAATAAAAAATGGGTTGTAAAATGAAAAATATAGCAAACAGGCAATTAGTTCCAAAATACTTTTTTCTTTCAGATTTTGATATTCTACATTTCATTGTTTTTGTGCGGGTAAAATTTCATTGGATTTAAATGAAGGTATGTTTAGTTTTTAAATTATTGAATCTGGCTAGAAATTTTGGGCTGTATGCTGTTTGGGACAGATTTGGAGGCTGACTTGTGGGTCTACTAGGTTGACGTGTACGAAAGGCTTTGTCAACTTAGTCCACAAACGATTCTAGCAATAGTGACCGTTGGATGTTAATCCAACGGCGGTGCTGCTTCTTCAATATTTGATCTTCTTGCTCCAGCCTCCCAAACTAGTGCCGGTGGAACTACCTACTCCCACCTCCCGTGGTCGGCAGTGCTGCCGCACAGGCTGCACCGCCCTACCCTACTCCATCGCTGGCCAGGCCATTCCTCTACTCACCCACACCTCCTGTTATTTTCCGGTGACGGCAGCCGAACCAGTAAACCCTCGTACTCCCCACCATGTGGGCAACCACTGCCGAGTCTTCACCGGCTTCGTGTCGTTCCCTTCCTAAGCCTCACCGTCGTCAACCGCCCTGGTGCTCTCTGCGCTGCGTGGTCAACGTGGTCAACGAACGACATCCATCGAAAGTGGACTGTACGTGGAGAGGCTGACAGCTGGGTCCACGGCCGCACACAAGGAAATGGCTCCTTATTACGCGCAAAATAATGATTCCTCCACCTGACAGCTAGGACCCACCGGAAGGGCCTCTATATTTTGCGAAAAAAGCATCCCCCCCGCTGTCAGCTCGGACCCACCAGCTATACCTTCGCACGCAAGGAAGTGCCTCCTTATTACGAAAAAAATTGAACACTCCCCCTGCTAGCTGGGACCCACCATAGTAGGAGGCTGACTTGTGGGCCTACTAAGTTGACACGGACGGAGGGCTTTGCCAACTTAGTCAATATGAACGATTCTAGCTCCAGTGACCATACGATGTCCATCCAATGGTCATAGTGCTTCTTCAACGTCTGGTCTTCTTGCTCCAGCCGCCCAAACCAGCGCCGGTCGTGCCGCCTGCTCCTGCCTCCCGTGGCTGGCTGTGCTGCCGTAGAGGCCTCACCGCCCCTACTACTCCCACCACTGGCCAAGCCATCCCTCTACTCACCCACACCCCCTGTTATTCTGCGGCGGCGGCAGCCTCACACCGCAGCCAAACAAGTGAACCATCGTACACCTCTCCGCGTGGGAATCCACTGCCGCGTCTTCCCTAGCTCCGCGTTGTCCCCTTCCCAGGCCTCGCCGTCGTCCACCACCTTGGTGCTCTCAGTGCGGCATGGTCAATGTGGTCAAGGAACAACTTCCATCGGAAGAGTACTGTAGGTGGAGAGGCTGACAGCCGAGTCCACGACCGCAGCAAGGAAGTGCCTCCTTATTACGCGGAAAATAATGATTCCTCCACCTGACAGTAGGGATCCACCGGACGGGCCACCGTATTTCGCAAAAAAACGTTTCCCCTTGACTGATGGGACCCACTAGCTACATCTTTGCACGCAAGGAAGTACCTGACAGTCGGGACCCACCTGCTCGAAGCGTACATAGCGTTGTCATTCTGGTCAAGAACGTGTACGTACATACTGGTCGATCGGTCTGTCTGCAGGCTGCAGCGATGAACCGTGGCCGAGTAAGGAAGGGCACGTGTCATAGTAGAGGTGCGCACGTAGCATGTACACGTACGTACATCCAGGGTGCAAGAAAGTAAATACGGCCACATACATACATACGGGCGGGGTCTCGAACGCCTACTCGCGCATACGTACGGCCAGGGCTCATGGACATGGAGAGGCAGCAACGACGTCCTGTTCATCGGCAGCCAACCGGCTGGGTCGGAATGGAGAAACTACATCATCGTGTTCATCGGGAGCCAACCGGCTTGGACGGAACTGCCGATCGAAACAAGGCCTGGCGTACCGCAGAACGGAGGAAACGGCCTTGTGTTCGACCGCCTACGGTCGAAACAGGATACTGTTCACCGGGAGGGGTGTGGCATACCGCAAAATGGAGGAAACAAACTTCTCTTGGACCTCCTACGGTTGAAACGGGGTCCTGCTGATCGGGAGGGGTGTGGCGTACCGCAAAACAGAGGAAACAGACTTGTGTTGGAGCGCTACGGTCAAAACGGGGGTCCTGTTCATCGGGAGGGGTGTGGCGTACCGCAAAACGGGACTCCACGGGCTACTGTTTCTCTCCATCGTCGACCTCCTCCAGCCTCCACAAGCTACTGTTCATCCACCGTCGACCTCCTCCAGCCTCCACCCGCGACTGTTCATCGACGGGCTCCTGTTCATCCAGCCTCCACCACTCCTCCACTGGCTATTGTTCAACCAGCCCTCTCCACCGGCTACTGTTCAACCAGCCCTCTCCACGGGCTACTGTTCATCCAGCCCTCCACCGGCTACTGTTCAACCAGCCCTCCACGGGGTCCTGTTCATCCACCCCCAACCGGCTCGATCGATCGGGGTCCTGTTCATCCAGCGGCAACACCACGGGGTCCTATTCATCCAACCCCCCATCGGGAACTGTTCATCCAGCCTCCCAACAACGCTCACTATTCATGAAGAGGCAGTAGGTTTGATTGACTTCAGTTAGCAGCAGTAGCGAAGGAATCGCTCGATCGGGTTCAGTTAACAGCTAGATTGATCGATCGCTCGGGTTCAGTAACGCGTAGCCTGCAGTGCAATCGCTCGGGTTCAGTAGGCGAACGCCTCGCTCGGGTTCAGTTAGAGCCCAACGCCTCGCACCCACGCGCATTGCTCGGCCCCTGACCACCCACCGTAATCGGGAACTCCCTCATACTTTCCTCGCCCTTGCTTCTACCACGGTTTTTTCCGTCAAGGACGGCCCAAAGAATGTCATGCAGCTGCGTCTCTGGCCCGCCCAGGATGAAAAGCCCATTTTCTGTCATGATTTTTTGTCATAGAAGTAGGAGCCCACCACATCTATGATGATACCAGGTTTTGTCACAATTATCATCATAGAAGTGTCATAAGCATGACAGGAAAAAAATTCATTCGGCCCAAAATGTCACGGATGTGTCTTTTTTTTGTAGTGTCAGGAAGCAACGGATGTTATTTTTTATGTGCCAACCCTCGCAACAATGATGTAGACAAGTCAGATGATCATTCTATGAAGAAGGCCTCAAATGAGCCAACAACTGACAAGGTGTTTAAGCCGGCTGAATGAGCTAGAAGCAACGGTGCAAGCGGCATCGCTGATGAGCCTAAGGAGGCGATGTGGTTGAGCTGGGCCTAGGAACTAGTGTTGTTGTCAGTGAGGATCTTGCACAATGTTTTGAGAATGCAAAGGAGAAAGTGACCAGTGGTGAAGTGAAAGGATCGAGAAGAGGGGTCTAGAGGGGGGTGATTAGACCCTCAACAAGCAAAAGTGGTAGTTTTAAAGTTCTTCAAGTTGAGGTAGGGTTTTAGCACAAGTTTAAGCATTCACAATACATTTCAAGCAAGCATGGCAAGAGTATGAGTAGTAGAAAGACTAAAGCATGCTAATTGCAAGAAAGTAAAGGGATAGGATTGGAGTGTGCAAACGCAATATAGACACGGAGATTTTTGGCGTGGTCCCGATAGGTGGTGCTATCGTACATCCACGTTGATGGAGACTTCAACCCACGAAGGGTAACGGTTGCGCGAGTCCACGGAGAGCTCCACCCATGAAGGGTCCACGAAGAAGCAACCTTGTCTATCCCACCATGGCCATCGCCCACGAAGGACTTGCCTCACTTGGGTAGATCTTCATGAAGTAGGCGATCTCCTTGCCCTTACAAACTTCTTGGTTCAACTCCACAATACTTTCGGAGGCTCCCAAGCGACACCTAACTAATCTAGGAGACACCACTCTCCAAAAGGTAATAGATGGTGTGTTGATGATGAACTCCTTGCTCTTGTGCTTCAAATGATAGTCTCCCCAACACTCAACTCTCTCTCACAGATTTGGCTATGGTGGGAAGATGAGTAGGTGGTTCTCTCTTAGAAAATGAGTAGTGGAAGTGTAGGCACGTTTTGATGGCTCCCTCACAAATGGAGATGGGGGTGGAGGGGTATATATAGCCTCCACACAAAATCCAACCGTTACACACATTTGACCCAACTCGGTCAGACCGAATAGAAGAACTCGGTGAGACCGATTTAGTTCAAAATGTGAATGTTAGGAATCTCGGTGGGACCGGCGAGATCAAATCGGTGGGACCGATGTGCTAGGGCTTAGGGCAAACATCAACTCAGTGGCGCCAATTGCATCAACTCGGTTAGATAAAGTGAAGCAACAAGGCAACAGAGAGGATGTCAAGCAAACTCGGTGGGACCGATTGCACATTCGGTGAGAACGAAATAATTACAACAGGCAACAGAGAGTTTGCAAGGCGATCTCGATGAGACCGAGATCCGTGTCGGTGTGACCGAATTGTCTAGAGTTTCTGGCAGTGGCTATGTCAACTGAACTCGGTGGCGCCGGATAGGTTAATTCGGTGTGGCCGAGTTTGACTTTGAGTTTTGGACATATTTGGAAATGAGAAAGTGGTTGAGGGTTTTTGGAGCAATATCACTAAGCACTTTGAGCAAGTAGACCATTAAGCAACACCTCATCCCCTTTTAATAGTATTGGCTTTCCTATGGACTCAATGTGATCTTGGATCACTAAAATAGAAATGAAGAGTCTTGAGCTTTTGCCAATCTTTGTCCTTAGCATTTTGAAGGGGTTCCACATCCTCTTGTCCTTGCCACGCCATTGTTGAACTCATCTGAAATATACTAGATAAAAGCATTAGTACAACAAGAGATATGTTGACATTAATTACCAAAATCACCCAGGGAGCACTTGTGCTTTCATGAAGATATTGATCGTGGTCACCAACTCAGCTAGCGCAATCACTCTGTGCCAACTAGTGCATCTAGACATTGTAGTAATGCGCCATCAATGAGTTTGTTCCAAGAGGGCACTGAGGAATAGAAGTGGTGGATTAGTGTCCCAAACTTAGACCATGGCAACACTGCTATAATAGCAAAGTCTTGTGATGTTTTTGATGTCACTCCTCAGGCTCCAACCTCAATAGAAGCAGAAGTTCCAGTGTATGATGTCACACCAATCTCCATGGCTCCATTATCAAGCGGGACTGTAGGTATGCCCTGCCATGTTTATGTTTGAACAAATCTCTCCTTGCAACATTTTCCAGAAAATCATTTTTACTGTTTTTTTTACATGGACCTCAAAACCACAAGAAGAGACAGTTGTTCTAGTTAGCATCAGGGAACCAAGTCCCAACGTCAATGAGGAGAAGTCGAAGAGCAAGGATGAGAAGAAGCTCAAGAGCAAGAAAAGAGTAGGGAGTCCAATGTCGGTCGGATCAAAGTACAAGAAAAAAAGACAGATTCAAGGACGGAAGCAATGTACCGGTACTATGTCATTAAGAGGTACAAGATGAAGAGAAATTGAGTATGTGTCATCTTTATGAATATTTGCTTCCATCATTTTGTTATCTTTTGCATTATTAATTTTTCATATTGCCAAACGCTTCTCACTACTATGGTTTACATCCTTCTTGTTGCAGGCCTCCTTTCATCAGGATTGGTGATTTCCACATTACCTACACCAACTTTCAGAAGTCATTGAAGCCACGCACTCAGATGTGCAATGAAGTCATGTCTTTATTCATCAAAACCTTCAACATTGAACAGCTATCGTCTTCAAATAAGCAGAAGAAATTTGCTTTCTCTGTTTTAATGAGTGTTAGTTCATCTATTTGTTGCTCCCTTTGATTGCCATCATTTTCCTAGAGTTGTTTTGTATGCCCTACTGCAAAAGTTCTACATCAGTTTTTCTCTTATGTTATTCTATGTCCATGTGTGTTGTAGCTTCAACTTTATGTCCATACAGAAGTTTTTGATCCGAGTGTTTGTGCAAGAGAGCTGAGGAGGGCGTGCCAAAAATTTTAGATTTCAGTTTTGGCCTAGTAAGTGTGCTCCCAATTTTTTTTACCCAATTTATGTGTTTCCTTCAGTTTTTGGTGCTTTAAAGTTTATTCCAGCTAACCTTTTATCTTGTCTTTGACTGCTTTTCTAGTTTTTCTTCACCATCGTCCATGATGGCCACTGGATTGTTTGCGTCGTTAACCTCTCGCACAAGGAGTTCAACATGTTTGACTCGTTGGATAACGGAAAATTGGATGTTGCTGCAAGGAATCTGGAAAGTGACATTTTTATCCTTTTATCTGGTTTTCATTGTTTAGTAAATGAAAAAAACCAGAATCTCCAATGAACATGTGATCAATTTTTTTGATAGTGAATCTCAATGTGCGTAAAGTTTTAGTGGTGGTAGCATTTTTCCCCCATCACTTTTCATGTTTTGACAAAGCCCCTTTCTTTATTTGCTAATGTTTCATATTTCTACCAGTTTACCAATTTCAAGAGGATTGCTGCAGAAGAGCCAGATTTCACGGTGGATTTATCTTCCTTCAAACCAGATTGGCCCCTGCTTGACTACCCACAGCAGGCAACTCAGGAAGCTCTAATCATACATTGCCCTCCAATATAGTAGTGTTTACATGTCCTTTTATGTAAAAACCTTTAACCTTTTTCTACCCATTTTATGTATGGCACCATGAAAGAGCTTTGATTGTGGATTGTTTTCAACACTGTACTTGGAAAATTTCGATGGCAAGAGGATGAAAGATTTTAAGAAGCTAAAAATAGATAATCGTGCTTTTTTGTTTGATACCTTTTCATGTGTTGCGTGTTCACCATTTTTCCTTATACGCAGCAAAATATGCTTGATGTGCGGAAGACCATTGCTTCGAAGTTGTTTTCCCATCCACTAAACAAGGTCTGCCCTGCTGATGTGCAAAGGAGATCGTAGTGGCTTGAAGAAAGCTATCATACCGTATTGAAGAAGGCGATCGCAGCGGGTTTTGGATATGCAACTTTTTGCAATTGTTGGAAAATTGCCAGCAGTGCATTATGTTCTCATTTCTGTGTTGAATGAAACTTCATGTAAAGCAAATCAGTTTTTGAGCCTCTGCTTGGCTGTTATTGAACCTAGAAATAGGTAAATCACAAGCAAAATGATAACTGTCACGAAGAACCACCACCGCCGCACCCGTTGATTGTCCTCCATTCTTCATGGTATCAATGGCCTCCAAATGTTAGAATTAATCATGAGATGATTGCATGCCTGCCCTTTGTGCAAATGATAGACTAAATCTGAGAGCCAAAGCTTCAGCCCTTAAGACGTCTGCACACAAATTGATCCTCCCATCCCCCCCTCGGCAATGAATTTGACTTTGTCATCCCTCAAGACTGCCCCAACAGTGCTCCTAAGAAGATCTTGATCAAAATATGTGTCAACATTAAGTTTGACAAAACCATGAGGAGGCCTAATCCATGCCTCTTTTTTCATGGTGGAATTTGGAGAAGAAGCAATAAAAAGCTAGCCGTAAGCGCATGAATCCTCATAGAAATTTGGAAGGCACTCTGAACTCTCTCTGCATGGACCAGCTTACGTCTTTTCCACCACAAACACCAAGCACCAATTGCATCTTCCAAACATTTTGAATATCCACCATAGACAAATACTGATCTAGTAAAAGAAGTAGTAATTCCAGAACCGCCTCCCCAGCATGGTCAACTTCGCAGGCTTTATTAAAAATTTCGTCCATCCCCAGCCTCCTCCAAACTTCTCTAGCTTTCTCATAGAGAAATAACGTGTGCTTTGCGTCTTTTGGACCAAAAAAGCAGGCGGACTGAGGCGAGACTTCATATGCCTATTGGCAAATGTAACACAACTTGGACACTAAGAGCATCTCCAATAGATGATGCAAATTTGGAGGTGTAAAAGTAGATATTGTACAATTTACATCACCAAAAAGTGCTCCTTACATCTCCAAAAAAGAGCCAACTCCAAAGGTGATGTATATTTGATGATGTAAAACTAGTACTCCAATAGATGATGCATATGTGAAGGTTTAAGCTGGCCGACGACCGCTCGACTGGCTACAGCAGCACTATAGCCACTGTACAACCACATTTCGAAATCAAAATCATCATCATATAGAGCAACATTTTCAATTTCTACAACCAAAAGTGCATCATATCAACCGATGTTTGAAATCCTACAGCCGAAAGTGCATAATATCAAACAAAGTTCTTGGTCCAACAAATTAAAATGCGCATAAATATAACATCAAACAAAGCACTCAATTTTCATCCTCTCCTTTGTCACTAGTCACATTGTGGACATTGGTATCATCATCAATGGCTTGTTTGTCGACATTTTCATGTGTTCATGCATCGATGCCGCGACGACCTCCATCGAAAGCACCTTCAATGTCACTCGTGTTTCCATTGATGGCACTTCCCATGCCACTCATGTTGCCACCGAAGGCACCACCCACATTTCCACCAAAGGCACCATTCATGGCACATTCCATCATGTTTATGTAGCCACCCACTCCGCCGCCCATGGCACCCCCATTCCACTCATGCCACCTCCCATTCTACCACACATGCCATCTCCCATTCCCCCTCCCATCATGCTGCTCATGAGCATTTAGTTCTTCGTGATCATTTCATCGTGACAAATCTTGACATACACCTTTTCTTTGGTGTCGAGACCACTTTTGTCCATGAACATAAACTTGAGTGCCTTCTCCTTCACCATCTTGAACTCTTCGGTCGCTGCCTTTCTCTCCTATAGTTCAACCTTTCTCTCCTTGGCCGCCGCCAGACGTCACTCGTCTTATCCCCTCTCATCCATTTGTGTTAACTTCAACATGTTTTTCCTTCGGCATACTCTTTTCTCGCAATGACAATGGTGTCAAAGCCTTCTTTAAGATCATTGTCTCCGGACTTCGAACCCTTCACTCTTTTACATCCAGCCAGCCTATATGATTCGGTCACCGAGTGGGCAGTGGGGCTCCTTCTCTCATCACCACCGCCATCATCATCATCCTCAACAACCACACTTTTCTCCTTCAAAACATCATAAACTTCTCGTTTCTTCCACTTCTCCTCATCCTTAATCTCTTTGTAGCAATGATAGAAACTGGAGGATTTTCCTTTCTTTTTCCTCCTCTCTCCTTTTTTGTTTCTTTCTTGAAACAATCCTTTGTGCAATCATTTTCTACAAGAAAACAACAAAGGTGTTGATACGTCTCCAACGTATCTATAATTTTTGGTTGTTCCATGCTATTATATTATCTGTTTTGGATGTTTTTATGTCCATTAATATGTTATTTTATATTATTTTTGGGACGAACCTATTAACCTAGAGCCCAGTGCCAGTTTCTATTTTTTTTTCTTGTTTTTGAGTTTTGCAGGAAAGGAATACCAAACAGAGTCCAAACGGAATAAAACCTTCGCGGTGATTTTTCTTGGACCAGAAGAACCCAGTAGACTTGGAGTGCAAGTCAGAAGAGCCACTAGGTGGCCACAAGGGTGGAGGGTGTGCCCCCCTACCTTGTGGGCCCCTCGGTGACCCCCTGAGCTAGATCTTCCTCCTATATATTCACATATATTCCCAAACCACCAGAAGTATCCATGAAAACACTTTTCCACCGCCGCAACCTTCTCTTCCCGTGAGATCCCATCTAGGGGCCTTTTCCGGCATCCTGCCGGAGGGGATTCGATCACGGAGGGCTTCTACATCAACTCTATTGCCCTTCCGATGAAGCATGAGTAGTTTACCACAGACCTACAGGTCCATAGCTAGTAGCTAGATGGCTTCTTCTCTCTCTTTGATTCTCAATACCATGTTCTCCTCGATGTTCTTGGAGATCTATCTGATGTAATCTTCTTTTGCGGTGTGTTTGTCGAGATCTGATGAATTGTGGACTTATGATCAACTTATCTATGAATATTAGTTGAATCTTCTCTGAATGGTTTTATGCATGATTTGATATCTTTGTAATTCTCTTTGAACTATTGGTTTGGTTTGGCCAACTAGATTGGTGTTTCTTGCAACAGGAGAAGTGCTTAGCTTTGGGTTCAATCTTGCGGTGTCCTTTCCCAGTGACAGTAGGGGCAGCAAGGCACGTATTGTATTGTTGCCATCAAGGATAAAAAGATGCGGTTTACATCATATTGCTTGAGTTTATTCCTCTACATCACGTCATCTTACCTAATGCGTTACTCTGTTCTTCATGAACTTAATACTCTAGATGCAGGCATGAGTCGGTCGATGTGTGGAGTGACCCACAAGTATATGGGATCAATTGTAGCTCTTTTGAATAAGTAAGAGTGTCGAACCCAACGAGGAGCAGAAGGAAATGACAAGTGGTTTTCAGCAAGGTAATGTCTGCAAGTGCTGAAATTGTAAGTAACAGAGTAGTTTGATAGCAAGATAATTTGTAACAAGCAAGCAATGATAGTAGTAACAAAAGTGCAGCAAGATAGCCCAATCCTTTCGAGGCAAAGGACAGGCCAAAATGGTCTCTTATAGTAAGCAAAGCACTCTTGAGGGTACACGGGAATTTCATCTAGTCACTTTCATCATGTTGATTCGATTCGTGTTCGCTACTTTGATAATTTGATACGTGGGTGGACCGGTGATTAGGTGTTGTTCTCACTTCAACGAACCTCCTACTTATGATTAACCCCCTTGCAAGCATCCGCAACTACGAGAAAAGTATTAAGAATAAATTCTAACCATAGCATTAAACTTTTGGATCCAATCGGTCCCTTACGGAATAGCGCATAAACTAAGGTTTAAGCTTCTGTCACTCTCGCAACCCATCATCTAATAACTACTCCACAATGCATTCCCTTAGGCCCAAATATGGTGAATTGTCATGTAGTCGACGTTCACATGACACCACAAGGGAATCACAACATACATACTATCAAAATATCGAACACATATCAAGTTCACATGATTACTTGCAACATGATTTCTCACGTGACCTAAGGAACAAAAGTAACTACTCACTAATGATAATCATGCTCAAGATCATAGGGGTATTAAATAGCATACTGGATCTGAACATACAATATTCCACCAGATAAACCATATAGTAATCAACTACAAGATGTAATCAACACTACTAGTCACCCACAAGCACCAATCTATAGTTCCAGTACAAAGATTGAACACAAGAGATGAACTAGGGTTTGAGATGAGATGGTGCTGTTAAAGATGTCGATGGAGATTGCCCTCCCCAAGATGGGAGAGTTGTTGGTGATGCTGATGACGAAAATTTCCCCCTCCGGGAGGGAAGTTCCCCCAGCGGAATCGCTCCGCCGGAGGGCAAAAGTGCTCCTGCCCAAGTTCTGCCTTAAGACGGCGGCGCTCCATCCCGAAAGTCCTCTCCTTATTTTTTTCTAGGTCAAAATGAATTATACACCAGAATATGGGCACCGGAGGTGGGCCGAGGAGAGCACAACCCACCAGGGCGCGCCTGGGCTCCCTCGCGCGCCCAGGTCGGTTGTACCCACCTGGTGGGCCCCCTCTGGTACTCATTAGCCCCAATATTCCTCATATATTTGATACGTCCATTTTGCATCATGATTTTATTGATATTATTGCATTATGGGCTGTTATTACACATTATATCACAATACTTATGCCTATTCTCTCTTATATTATAA
The DNA here is from genome assembly GCF_002575655.3 of Aegilops tauschii subsp. strangulata. Taxonomy (NCBI): domain Eukaryota; kingdom Viridiplantae; phylum Streptophyta; class Magnoliopsida; order Poales; family Poaceae; genus Aegilops; species Aegilops tauschii. The sequence goes on along the minus strand of NC_053041.3, from coordinate 278,431,787 downwards.
GGTTTACGTGAAGAGGGAGAATGCCGGCAGCTGGAATTCTGGACTGGAAAAGGAGCAAATATTAGAGACCTATTCTGCACAACTCCAAAAGTCCTGAAACTTCACGGAGCATGTTCTCAGAATATATAAAAAATATTGGGTGAAGAAAGTACCAGAGGGGGGCCACCAGCCAGCCATAAGGGTGGGGGCGCGCCCCCGCCCTTGTGGGCCCCCTGGCAGGCCTTCGGTGCCCATCTTCTGCTATATGGTGTCTTTTACCCTGGAAAAAATAAGAAGGAAGCTTTTGGGGCGAAGCGCCGCCGTCTCGAGGCGGAACCTGGGCAGAACCAATCTAGGGCTCCGGCAGAGTTGTTCTACCAAGGAAACTTCCCTCCCGGAGGGGGAAATCGAAGCCATCGTCATCACCAATGATCCTCTCGTCGAGAGGGTGTGAATCACCATCAACATCTTCACTAGCACCATCTCCTCTCAAACCCTAGTTCATCTCTTGTATCCGATCTTTGTCTCAAAACCTCAGATTGGTACCTGTGGGTTGCTAGTAGTGTTGATTACTCCCTGTAGTTGATGCTAGTTGGTTTATTCGGCGGAAGATCATATGTTCAGATCCTTAATGATATTTAATACTCCTCTGATTATGAGTATGAATATGATTTGTGAGTAGTTACGTTTCTTCATGAGGACATGGGAGAAGTCTTGTTATAAGTAATCATGTGAATTTGGTATTCGTTTGATATTTTGATGAGATGTATGTTGTCTTTCCTCTAGTGGTGTTATATGAACGTCGACTACATGATACTTCACCATTGTCTGGGCCTAGGGTAAGGCATTGGGAAGTAATAAGTAGATGATGGGTTGCTAGAGTGACAGAAGCTTAAACCCTAGTTTATGTGTTGCTTCATAAGGGGTTGATTTGGATCCACATGTTTCATGCTATGGTTAGATTTATCTTAATTCTTCTTTCGTAGTTGCGGATGCTTGCGAGAGTGGTTAGTCATAAGTGGGAGGCTTGTCCAAGTAAGGACAAAACCCAAGTACCGGTCTACCCACATATGAAATTATCAAAGTAACGAACGTGAATCATATGAGCATGATGAAAACTAGCTTGACAGTAATTCCCATGTGTCCTCAGGAGCGCTTTGCTTTATATAAGAGTTCGTCCAGACTTGTCCTTTGCTATAAAAAGGATTTGGCCACCTTGCTGCACCTTGTTTACTTTTGTTACTTGGTACCCGTTACGAAATATCTTATCACACAACTATCTGTTACCGATAAATCCAGTGCTTGCAGAGAATACCTTGCTGAAAACCGCTTGTCATTTCCTTCTGCTCCTCGTTGGGTTCGACACTCTTACTTATCAAAAGGACTATGATAGATCCCCTATAACTGTGGGTCATCAAGACTCTTTTTTGGCGCCGCTGCCGGGGAGTGAAGCGCCTTTGGTAAGTGGAATTTGGTAAGGAAACATTTACATAGTGTGCTGAAATTTACTGTCACTTGTTACTATGGAAAAAAATCCTTTGAGGGGTTTGTTCGGGGTATCTTCACCTTGACCAGAACCACAATTAGTTGCTCGTCAACCTACTGCACCTACTGAAAATACTTATTATGAAATTCCTTTGGGTATGACAGAGAAACTGCTAGCTAATCCTTATGCAGGAGATGGAACATTACATCCTGATATGCACCTAATCTATGTGGATGAAGTTTGTGGATTATTTAAGCTTGCAGGTATCCCCGAGGATGTTGTCAAGTAGAAAGTCTTCCCTTTATCTTTTAAGGGAAAGGCATTGACATGGTATAGGCTATTGTATGATATTGGATCATGGAACTACAACCGATTGAAATTGGAATCTCGTCAGAAGTTTTATCCTATGCATGTGGTTCATCGTGATCAGAATTATATATAATTTTTGGCCTCGTGAAGGAGAAAGCATCGCTCAAGCTTGGGGAGGCTCAAATCAATGTTATATTCATACCCCAATCATGAGCTCTCAAGAGAGATTATTATTCAAAAAAATTATGCTCGGCTTTCTCATAATGATCGATCCATGCTCGATACTTCTTGTACTAGTTCCTATATGAAGAAGGATATTGAATTCAAATGGGTTTACTGGAAAGAATTAAACGCAACTCTAAAGATAGGGATCTCGACGAAGGTAAGGAGTCAAGTATAAATCTTAAGTTCGATTGTGTTAAATCTTTTATGGATATAGATGCTTTTCGTGATTTTAGCACTAAATATGGACTTGACTCTGAGATAGTAGCTTCTTTCTGTGAATCATTGCTACTCATGTTGATCTCCCTAAGGAGAAGTGGTTTAAATATCATCCTCCCATTGAAGTTAAAGTAGTTGAACATGTTAAAGTTGAAGAAGAAACTATTATTTATAATGTTGATCCTATTGTTCCTACTGCTTATATTGAGAAACCGCCATTCCCTGTTAGAATAAAGGATCATGCTAAAGCTTCAACTGTGGTCAACAAAAGTAATATTAGAACACCCAAACCCTCTGAGAAAATTAAAGTTGAACCTAGTATTGCTATGGTTAAAGATCTCTTGGTAGATAATATTGATGGCCATGTTATTTATTTCTATGATGAAGCTGCTAATTGCTAAACCTGATACTAAAGATAAACATAGACAAGTTGTTGGCATGCCTGTTGTTTGTGTTAAAATTGGAGATCATTGTTATCATGGGTTATGTGATGTGGGTGCTAGTATGAGTGAAATTCCTTATACCTTATATAAAGAAATTATGAATGATATTGCACCTGCTGAGATAGAAGATATTGATGTTACTATTAAACTTGCTAATAGAGATACTATATCACCAATTGGGATTGTTAGAGATGTTGAAGTCTTGTGTGGGAAGATAAAACACCCTACTGATTTTCTTGTTCTTGCTTCCCCACAAGATAATTTTTGTCCCATTATATTTGGTAGACCCTTCTTGAATACTGTTAATGCTAAGATAGACTGCGAGAAAGATATTGTTACTGTTGGTTTAGGGGATATGTCTCATGATATTAATTTCTCTAAATTTCGTACACAACCCCATGATAAAGAAGTGCATAGTAAGGATGAAATTATTGGTCTTGCTTCTATTGCCGTGCCTCCTAATGATCCTTTAGAACAATATTTGCTAGACCACGAAAATGATATGTTTATGAATGAAAGAAGGGAAATAGATGAAGTATTCTTTAATCAGGGACCTATTTTGAAACACAATTTACCTGTTGAAATCCTTGGAGATTCTCCTCCACCTAAGGGTGATCCCGTGTTTGAGCTTAAACAATTACCTGATACTCTGAAATACGCTTATCTTGATGAAAATAAGATATATCCTGATATTATTAGTGCTAACCTTTCAGAGCATGAAGAAAAGAAATTATTGAAAACTCTGAAGAAGCACTGTGCCGCTATTGGGTATACTCTTGATGATCTTAAGGGCATTAGTCCCACTTTATGTCAGCACAAAATTAAATTGGAAAAAGATGCTAAACCAGTTGTTGATCATCAACGAAGATGAAAGAAGTGGCAAGGAATGAAATACTAAAGCTTTTAGAGGCAGGTATAATTTATCCTATTGCTGATAGTCAATGGGTAAGTCCTGTTCATTGTGTCCCTAAAAAGGTAGGTATTACTGTTGTTCCAAATGATAAGAATGAATTGATTCCACAAAGATTTGTTACAGGTTATAGAATGGTAATTGATTTTCGCAAATTGAATAAAGCTACTAGAAAAGATCATTACCCTCTACCTTTTATCTACCAAATGCTAGAAAGATTATCCAAACATACTCATTTTTGCTTTCTAGATGGTTATTCTGGTTTCTCCCAAATACCTTTGTCAAAGGAAGATCAAGAGAAAACCACTTTTACTTGTCGTTTCGGTACCTTTGCTTATAGACGTATGCCTTTTGGTTTATGCAATGCACCTGCTACCTTTCAAAGATGTATGACTGCTATATTCTCTGACTTTTGTGAAAAGATTGTTGAGGTTTTCATGGATGATTTCTCCGTTTACGGAATTTCTTTTGATGATTGCTTAAGCAACCTTGATCGAGTTTTGCATAGATGTGAAGAAACTAATCTTGTCTTGAATTGTGAGAAGTGCCACTTTATGGTTAATGAAGGTATAGTCTTGGGGCATAAAATTTCTGAAAGAGGTATTGAAGTTGATAAAGCTAAAGTAGATGCTATTGAAAAGATGTCATGTCCTAAAGATATCAAAGGTATAAGAAGTTTCCTTGGTCATGCTGGTTTCTATAGGAGGTTTATTAAAGACTTCTCTAAAATCTCTAGGCCTCTCACCAATCTCTTACGAAAAGATGTTCCTTTTGTTTTTGATGATGATTATGTAGAAGCATTTGAAATACTTAAGAAAGCCTTGATTTCTGCACCTATAGTTCAGCCACCTGATTGGAAACTACCCTTTGAAATTATGTGTGATGCTAGTGATTATGTTGTTGGTGCTGTTCTAGGACAAAGGGTTGATAAGAAATTAAATGTTATTTAATATGCCAGTAAAATTCTAGATAGTGTGCAGAGAAATTATCCTACTACTGAAAAAGAGTTTTTAGCAGTTGTATTTGCTTGTGATAAGTTCAGACCTTATATTGTTGATTCTGAATTAACTGTTCACACTGATCATGCTGCTATTAAATATCTTATGGAAAAGAAAGATGCTAAACCTAGACTAATTAGATGGGTTCTCTTGCTACAAGAATTTGATTGGCATATTATTGATAGAAAGGGAGCTGAGAACCCCGTTGCAGACAACTTGTCTAGGTTAGAAAATGTTCTTGATGACCCACTACCTATTGATGATAGCTTTCCTGATGAACAATTAAATGTCATAAAATATTCTCATAATGCTCCATGGTATGCTGATTATGCTAATTATATTGTTGCTAAATTTATACCACCTAGTTTCGCATACCAGCAAAAGAAAAAGTTTTTCTATGATTTAAGACATTACTTTTGGGATGATCCATAAAGAAGGAGTAGATGGTGTTATTAGATGTTCTGTACCTGAGCATGAACAGGGACAGATCCTACGCAAGTGCCACTCCGAGTCTTACGGAGGACACCATGCCGGAGACAGAACTGCACACAAGGTATTGCAATCAGGTTTCTATTGGCCCACTCTCTTCAAAGATGCCCGTAAGTTTGTATTGTCTGGTGATGAACGCCAAATGATTGGTAATATTATAGACGTCAGGAAATGCCTATGAACTATTCACTTGTTATTGAACCATTTGATGTTTGGGGCTTTGATTATATGGGACCTTTTCCTTCCTCTAAATACACATACTTTAGTTGATGTTGATTACGTTATTAAGTGGGTAGAAGCTATTCCAACTAGTAGTGTTGATCATAACACTTCTATTAAGATGCTTAAAGAAGTTATTTTTCCGAGGTTTGGAGTCCCTAGATATTTAATGACTGATGGTGGTTCACATTTTATTCATGGTGCTTTTCGTAAAATGCTTGCTAAGTATGATGTTAATCATAGAATTGCATCCCCTTATCACCCTCAGTCTAGTGGTCAAGTAGAATTGAGCAGTAGAGAAATTAAATTAATTTTGCAAAAGACTGTTAATAGATCTAGAAAGAATTGGTCTAAGAAACTTGATGATGCATTGTGGGCATATAGAACTGCTTATAAGAATCATATGGGTATGTCTTCATATAAAATGGTTTATGGAAAAGCATGTCACTTACCTCTTGAGCTAGAACATAGGGCATATTGGGCTATTAAAGAGCTCAACTATGATTTCAAACTTGCCGGTGAGAAGAGCTTATTTGACATTAGCTCACTTGATGAATGGAGAACCCAAGCCTATGAGAATGCCAAGTTGTTTAAAGAAAAAGTTAAAAGATGGCATGGCAGGAGGATACAAAAGCGTGAGTTTAATGTAGGTGATCATGTTTTGCTATACAACTCTCCTTTAAGATTTTTTGCAGGAAAACTTCTATCTAAATGGGAAGGCCCTTACATATCGAGGAGGTCTATCGTTCCGGTGCCATAAAAATTAACAACGCCAAAGGAAAAAAATCCGAAGGTGCTGAACGGTCAAAGACTCAAACATTATATCTCAGGTAGTCCTATAAATGTTGAGACCAATATAATTGATACCATAACCCCAGAGGAGTACATAGGGGACAATTTCCAGAATGTTTTAGACTCCGAAAAGGAATAGGTATGTGGTATGATAAGTAAACCGATTCCAAAACGTTTCCAATGATAAATTTTCTCCGTTTTGGAATATTTAAAAAATTAGGAAAATTAAAAGTAGTCCAAAAGAGACACGAGGCCACCACAAGGGTGGAGGGCGCGCCCTACCCCCCTGGGCGCACCCCCCGACCTTGTGGCCACCTCGTGTGCCCCCCCGGACTCCGTTTTCTTGCAGAACACTTCTTATGGTAGGTAAAAATTCATTATATAATCTCCCGAAGGTTTTGACCACCGTACCACGACAATACCTCCTGTTTTTGTTTAGAGCTATTTTTCTGACAGATCTAGATCCCCATGACGTCTCCAAGTGCCCCCAAGGAAAAGTTTTTCGAGAAGGTCATCAACCCCTACCTTGCGGAGGTGATGTGACACCCTCAAGCCATTGAGATGCATGAGGGGGTGCTGCACATCCGTGATGTTGAGGGACCAAAGAAGACCGAAAGCGTGGAGGCAAGACTTTAAGCAATGGAGCAGCGAGTTTTCAAATGTCAATGGATGGTGGAACATGGACTCAACGCCAACCATATGATGATCGCGGAGTTCACCAACAAGCACAAGCTGGACCCCAAGAGCATTGAGGAGGCTATCTTCAGGCTTCATGAGAAAATCGAGCATCTCCAAGCCCAGATCTATGACCTGCAAAACAAAAATATGAGTATGAATATAGATTCAAGAGGATGAGTTTGGCTGCAGATTCGAGGATCCCGGAGACCCGCTCATCTTTCTATGATGGTGAGCCTATGCCTTGGAAGATAGATGACAAATCTACTTCATCAACAACTCCATCATCACCACCTTCGAAGAAAGAGATCTAAATACATGGGTATGGGCACTCCCCTTGGCAACTGCCAAGCTTGGGGGAGTGCCCCGGTATCGTATCACCATCACATCTTTATCTTTATCTCTTTTCTTAGTTTGATCCTTTTGGTTATATCTTGATCTAGTAGAGTAAAGTTTTTAGTATGATCTAGCTTTGAGTTTTGCTTTATGTTCTCTCTATGTAATCGAGTCCATGAGATATATATTGAAGAGTAGTTTTGAGTAAAGGGCTTTGCTTTCTTGCTATGATCTTGAGGTAATTAAATAAAAAGAAAAAATAAAAGTTCATATATTGATCTTATGGAGAGTAATAAATTCACATATAAAGAGTATGATGAATAAAAGTTGTTGAGAGTTGACAAACTTAGTTTTGGTCATTGTTGCAATTAATAGGACGTAATAAATAAGGAGAGGCCTCACATATAAATATACTATCTTGGACATCTTTTGTAATTGTGAGCACTCATTAAAATATGACATGCTAAAAAGTTGATGTTGGACAAGGAAGACAACATAACTAGTTATGTTTGCTTATATCCGAATAAAAGTTATATTGTCTTGGATCATCCAACATGTTGAGGTTGCCTTTCCCTCTCATTCTAGCCAAATTCTTTGCACCAAGTAGAGATACTACGTGTGCTTCCAAACATCCCTAAACCCATTTTTGCCATGAGAGTCCACCATACCTACCTATGGATTGAGTAAGATCCTTCAAGTAAGTTGTCATCGGTGCAAGCAATAAAAATTGCTCTTTAAATATGCATGATCTATTAGTGTGAAGAAAGTAAGCTTTATACAAACTTGTGATATGGAAGAAATAAAAGTGACGGACTGCATAATAAAGGTCTTTATCACAAACGGCAATATAAAGTGACGTTCTTTTGCATTCAACCATAAAAGCGCATGACAACCCCTGATTCCCTCTGCGGACGGCCTATCTTTTACTTTTATTTCCTATCCTTATACAAGAGTCATTGTGATCATCACCTTTCCTTTTTACACTTCTTCCTTCGCAAGCTCTGTGTGTTGGAGAGATCCGGATATATATATCCACTCGGATGTAGGTTATCATAAAGTATTATTGTTGACATTACCCTTGAGGTAAAAGGTTGGGAGGCAAAACTAAAATCCCCTATCTTTCTCTGTGTCCGATTGAAAGTTTGTACCCATAAGTATTGCATGAGTTTTAGCAATTGTGAAAGATTAAATGATAGTTGAGTATGTGGACTTCCTGAAAAGCTCTTATATTGAATCTTTCCGATGTTATGATAAATTGCAATTGCTTCAATGATTGAGATCATAGTTTGTTAGTTTTCAATGAAGTTTTTGATTCATACTTTACCTTGTGAACGAATTGTTACTTTAGCATAAGAAATTATATGACAATATATGTTGTTGTTCTAAAGATGATCATGATGCCCTCATGTCCATATTTTATTTTTATCGACACCTCTATCTCTAAACATGTGGACATATTTATCGATATCGGCTTTCGCTTGAGGACAAGCGAGGTCTGAGCTTGGGGGAGTTGATACGTCCATTTTGCATCATGCTTTTATATTGATATTTATTGCATTATGGGCTGTTATTACACATTATATCACAATACTTATGCCTATTCTCTCTTATTTTATAAGGTCTACACGAAGAGGGAGAATGCCGACAGCTTGAATTCTGGACTGGAAAAGGAGCAAATATTAGAGACCTATTCTGCACAACTCCAAAAGTCCAGAAACTTCACGGAGCATGCTTTTGGAATATATAAAAAATATTGAGTGAAGAAAGTACCGGAGGGGGGCCACCAGCCAGCCACAAGGGTGGAGGGCGCGCCCTACCCCCTGGGCGCGCCCCCCGACCTTGTGGGCCCCTTGGCAGGCCTCCGGTGCCCATCTTCTCCTATATGGTGTCTTTTCCCTGGAAAAAATAAGAAGGAATCTTTCGGAGCGAAGCACCGCCGTCTCGAGGCGGAACCTGGGCAGAACCAATCTAGGGCTCCGGCAGAGCTGTACTGCCGGGGAAACATCCCTCCAGGAGGGGGAAATCGTCACCATCGTCATCACCATCGATCCTCTCATTGAGCGGGGGTCAATCTCCATCAACATCTTCACCAGCACCATCTCCTGTCAAACCCTAGTTCATCTCTTGTATTTGATCTTGGTCCCAAAAGCTCAGATTGGTACCCGTGGGTTGCTAGTAGTGTTGATTACTCCTTGTAGTTGATGCTAGACTACAAAAAAAAGACACATCCGTGACATTTTGGGCCGAATGAAAAAAAATTCTGTCATACTTATGACACTTCTATGACGATAATTGTGACAAAACCCGGTATCATCATAGATGTGGTGGGATCCTACTTCTATGACAAAAAATCATGACAGAAAATGAGCTTTTCATCCTGGGCGGGCCGGAGACGCAGCTGCATGAGATTCTTTGGGCCGTCCATGACGGAAAAAACCGTGGTAGAAGAGAGGGCGCGGAAAATATCGGGGAGTTCCCGGTACGGTGGGTGGTCGGGGGCCGAGCGATGCTCGTTTCTCTCATACACGTATGCGCGTGTGTGCGAGGCGTTATGCTCTAACTGAACCCAAGTTTGGCGTGCGCCTACTGAACCCGAGCGATTGCACTCCAGGCTATGCGTTACTGAACCCGAGCGATCGATCGATGGCTGTTAACTGAACCTGATCGAGCGATTCCTTCGTTTGCTACTGCTGCTAACTGAAGCCGATCGAACCTGCTGCCTCCTGATACGTCCATTTTGCATCATGATTTTATATCGATATTCATTGCATTATGGGCTGTTATTACAAGTTATGTCACAATACTTATGCCCATTCTCTCTTATTTTACAAGGTTTACATGAAGAGGGAGAATGCCGGCAGCTGGAATTCTGGGCTGGAAAAGGAGCAAATATTAGAGACCTATTCTGCACAACTCCAAAAGTCCTGAAACTCCACGGAAGTTATTTTTGGAATTAATAAAAAATACTGAGGGAAGAAAGTACCAGAGGGGGCCCACACCCTAGCCACGAGGGTGGGGGGCGCGCCCTACCCCCCTGGGCGCGCCCCTGCCTCATGGGCCCCCCGACAGGCCTTCGGTGCCCATCTTCTGCTATATGAAGTCTTTTACCCTGGAAAAAAACATAGGAAAGCTTTCGGGAAGAAACACCGCCGCCACGAGGCGGAACCTTGGCGGAACCAATCTAGGGCTCCAGCGGAGCTGTTCTGCCAGGGAAACTTCCCTCCGGGAGGGGGAAATCATCGCCATCGTCATCACCAATGATCCTCTCATTGAGAGGGGGTCAATCTCCATCAACATCTTCACCAACACCATCTCCTTTAAAACCCTAGTTCATCTCTTGTATTCAATCTTTGTCCCAAAGCCTCAGATTGGTACCTGTGGGTTGCTAGTAGTGTTGATTACTCCTTGTAGTTGATGCTAGTTGGTTTATTTGGTGGAAGATCATCTGTTCAGATCCTTTATGCATATTAATACCCCACTGATTATGAACATGAATATGATTTTGAGTAGTTACGTTTGTTCCTGAGGACATGGGAGAAGTCTTGCTATAAGTAGTCATGTGAATTTGGTATCCGTTCGATATTTTGATGAGATGTATGTTGTCTCTCCTCTAGTGGTGTTATGTGAACGTCGACTACATGACACTTCGCCATTGCTTGGGCCTAGATGAAGGCATTGGGAAGTAATAAGTAGATGATGGGTTGCTAGAGTGACAGAAGCTTAAACCCTAGTTTATGAGTTCCTTCGTAAGGGGCTGGTTTGGATCCATATGTTTCATGATATGGTTAGGTTTACCTTAATACTTCTTTTGTAGTTGCGGATGCTTGCAATAGGGATTAATCATAAGTGGGATGCTTGTCCAAGAAAGGGCAGCACCCAAGCACCAGTCCACCCGCATACCAAATTATCAAAGTAACGAACGCGAATCATATGAGCGTGATGAAAACTAGCTTGACGATAATTCCCATGTGTCCTCGGGAGCATTTTCCTTCATATAAGAGTTTGTCCAGGCTTGTCCTTTGCTACAAAAAGGATTGGGTCATCTTTCTGCACTTTACTTACACTTGTTACTTGTTACCCGTTACAAATTACCTTATCACAAAACTATCTGTTACCGATAATTTCAGTGCTTGCAGAGAATACCTTACTGAAAACCGCTTGTCATTTCCTTCTGCTCCTTGTTGGGTTCGACACTCTTACTTATCGAAAGGACTATGATAGATCCCCTACACTTGTGGGTCATCAAGACTCTTTTCTGGCACCGTTTCCGGGGAGTGAAGCGCCTTTGGTAGGTGGAATTTGGTAAGGAAAAATCTATATAGTGTGCTGAAATTTACCGTCACTTGTTACTATGGAAAGTAATCCTCTGAGGGGCTTGTTCGGGGTATCTTCACCCCGAACAGTGGAGCAAAGAGTTGCTCCTCAACCTACTGAATCTACTGAAAATGTTTACTTTGAAATTCCTTCGGGTATGATAGAGAAACTGCTAGCTAATCCTTTTACAGGAGATGGAACATTACATCCCGATTTGCACCTAATCTATGTGGATGAAGTTTGTGGATTATTTAAGCTTGCAGGTATGCCCGAGGATGTTATCAAGAAGAAGGTCTTCCCTTTATCTTTGAAGGGAGAGGCATTGACATGGTTTAGGCTATGTGATGATATGGGATCATGGAACTACAACCGATTGAAATTGGAATTTCATCAGAAATTTTATCCTATGCATCTTGTTCATCGTGATCGTAATTATATATGTTATTTGTGGCCTCGTGAAGGAGAAAGCATTGCTCAAGCTTGGGGGAGGCTTAAGTCAATGTTATATTCATGCCCCAATCATGAGCTCTCAAGAGAAATGATTATTAAAAAAATTTATGCTCGGCTTTCTCTCAATAATCGCTCCATGCTCGATACTTCTTGTACTGGCTCTTTTATGATGAAGACTATTGAATTCAAATGGGAGAAAGACGCTAAACCAGTTGTTGATCACCAACGACGGTTAAATCCTAAGATGAAAGAAGTGGTAAGAAAAGAAATACTAAAGCTTCTGGAGGCAGGTATAATTTATCTGGTTGCTGATAGTCAGTGGGTAAGCCCTGTCCATTGTGTCCCTAAGAAGGGAGGTATTACTGTTGTTCCTAATGAGAAATATGAATTGATCCCACAAAGAATTATTACAGGTTATAGAATGGCAATTGATTTCCGCAAATTAAATAAAGCTACTAAAAAGGATCATTACCCTTTACCTTTTATTGATCAAATGCTAGAAAGATTATCCAAACATACACATTTTTGCTTTCTAGATGGTTATTCCAGTTTCTCTCAAATAAATGTGTCAAAAGAGGATCAAGAAAAAAGTCCACTTTTACTTGCCCTTTCGGTACCTTTGCTTATAGACGTATGCCTTTTGGTTTATGAAATGCACCTGCTACCTTTCAAAGATGCATGATGGCTATATTCTCTGATTTTTGTGAAAAGATTGTTGAGGTTTTCATGGATGATTTCTCCGTATATGGTGGACTGAACTGCAGAATGCCAGAATAAGAGGGGGATAGCTAATCCTGTCGAAGACTACACTTCTGGCCACCTCCATCTTGCAGCATGTAGAAGAGAGTAGATGGTAAGTTCACCAAGTAGCATCGCATAGCATAATCCTACCCGGCGATCCCCTCCTCGTCGCCCTGTTAGAGAGCGATCACCGGGTTATATCTAGCACTTGGAAGGGTGTGTTTTATTAAGTATCCGGTTCTAGTTGTCATAAGGTCAAGGTACAACTCCGGGTCGTCTTTTTACTGAGGGACACGGCTATTCGAATAGATAAACTTCCCTGCAGGGGTGCACCACATTTCCCAACACGCTCGATCTCATTTGGCCGGACACACTTTCCTGGGTCATGCCCGGCCTCGGAAGATCAACACGTCGCAGCCCCACCTAGGCTCAACAGAGAGGTCAGCACGCCGGTCTAAATCCTATGCGCGCAGGGGTCTGGGCCCATCGCCCATTGCACACCTGCATGTTGCGTACGCGGCCGAAAGCAGACCTAGCCCCCTTAATAAGGCGTGCGCCACTCAGTCGCTGACGTCAAAAAGAGCTTCGACTGATACCACGACGCCAAGTGCCCATAACTGTTCCCGCGTAGTTGGTTAATGCGTATAGACCAAATGGCCAGACTCAGATCAAATACCAAGATCTCGTTAAGCGTGTTAAGTATCCGCGAACGCCGACCAGGGCCAGGCCCACCTCTCTCCTAGGTGGTCTCAACCTGCCCTGTCGCTCCGCCACAAAGTAACAGTCGGGGGCCGTCAGGAACCCAGGCCCACCTCTACCGGGATGGAGCCACCTGTCCTTTCAGCCCCCTCATCAGAATCACTTGCGGGTACTCAACGAGCTGACCCGACTTTAGTCACCACATGTGTCATGTATATAAAGTATATAGTATATACCCGTGATCACCTCCCGAAGTGATCACGGCCCAGTAGTATAGCATGGCAGACGGACAAGAGTGTAGGGCCACTGATGGAACACTAGCATCCTATACTAAGCAGTAGGATAGCAGGTAAGGGTAACAACGGTAGCAACAATGATAGGCTATGCAGCAGAATAGGATTAACCGAAAGCAGTAACATGCTACACTACTCTAATGCAAGCTGTATAGAGAAGAATAGGCGATATCTGGTGATCAAGGGGGGGGGGCTTGCCTGGTTGCTCTGGCAAGAAGGAGGGGTCGTCAACACCGTAGTCGTACTAGGTAGCAGCGGCGTCGGTTTCGGTGTCTACCGAAAAGAAGTAATGGAGGGGAAACCCAATAAACAACAGAGCAATCAAAGCATCACAAAGTGTAACATGGCATTACGCGGTGCTAGAGGCGACCTAACGTAGTAGTAGGTGCTACTGGCGAAGGGGGGAAACATCCGGGAAGGTATTCCCGGTGTTTCGCGTTTTCGGACAGATGAACCGGAGGGGGAAAGTTGCATGTTTGCAATGCTAGGAATGTGTGGCGGACGAACGGGCTGCGTATCCGAATTCATCTCGTCATTCTGAGCAACTTTCATGTAGAAAGTATTTTCATCTGAGCTACGGTTTATTTTATATGATTTTCTAAAGTTTTAAATCATTTTAGAATTTATTTAATTAATTTAATTCAACATTATCCAAAATAGTATTTGCTGACGTCATCATGACATCAGCAGTCAACAGAGGTGTTGACTGGGTCGCTGACGTGTGGGTCCCACTGGTAATTGACTTAGTTAACTAAACAGGTTTAGTTAAATTAATTAAAGTGATTAGGTTAATTAATTAGGCTTAATTTAGATTAATTAAAGGGATTAATTAATTTAATTAATTATCTTAATTGATTAATCATATTATTATTATTTAATTTTATTTAATTCTTTTTTTATTAAACCGTTCTGGGCGTGGGCCCCCGTGTCATTGGCCCCAGGGGGCCAAACAGGCGCATGGGCAGACATGTGCGGTGCTGGGCGCCGTTAACGGGCGGAGCCTGACTGGGCGCCGGAGTGGCACTGCGGCCAGCAAGCAGAGGGGGCGGGCGCGTGGGCCAACGAGGCCGCAGCAGAGCGGGGGAGGCGACCACGGTGGGCGCGCACGGGGCGGGGCGCGTGCGAGGCGCAGCCACGGTGGGCGCGCACGGGGAGGAGGCCGCGGCCCCGAGGCGGTAGTGGGCGCGGGACGACGGGCACGGCCGGTCGGTGCAGCGCGTGGCCAGGGCGCGGCCCGACCGCGGTGAGCGCGGGGCTGGAGCGCGCGAGGCGTGGTCGCGGCCGGAGCGGAGCAACGGTGGGCGCGGTGGGAGCGCGGCAGAGGAGAAGGAAGGGGAGGGCCTCACGAGGGGGTTTGTAGGGCACGGGACAACGGTGCGCGGGGAGCGACTTGGGGAGGAGGACGAGGACGACGGGGCGGAGCGGAAGCAGGCCGGAGAGAAGGTTCGGCGGGGTGGCCGCGGCGGCAGCCGGCGGGGTCAAGCCCCCAAGCCCCGATCCGATCTAGACGAGGGAGGAGCGAGGCGTGCGACGGGGCGGCGCCGACGACGTCATCAGGTGAACCAGGACGAGGGCGGGGCCGGCGAGGCGACTCGAGGCGACGGCCATGGGGCTAGCCCCGATCTGATCTGGATCGGGGGGAGAGGGAGAGACGTGGGGTGAGTGGGGGGTGGTTAGGGTTTTCCCCCAGTGGGGTGGATAAGGGGGAGGGTGTAGGGGTGCGGCTGGGCCGACCTGGCGTCCCGATGGCCTGCTGGGCCGTGGCCCAGTGGGGGGGGAAGGGGGTTTCCTTTTCTTCTTCTTTTCGTTTGTTCTGCCTTTTTTATTATTATTCTATTTCTTTTCTGTTTTCTTTTATTTTTGTTTTATAAAATTTAAAAGCGACAACTAATTTGGTGTTATTAAATAGGTCACAGCCCCAAATACTTTGGCACTTTAAATAAAGTGTTTTGCATTTGCTTATTACTTTAAAAGCACTTTAGATAATTGTTTTATCGTTGTTTTAGTTTATTTAGTGCATTTAAGTATTTTATTAAAAGATGATTTCTTCACCAACATTTATTATGGATTATTTGACACATTAGGAACAATTTAGTTTTGACTTTTGAAAACTTTAATTGTTTTGACTTTGATTCAAACTTGAATTTGGATCGGTTCTAAACTAACGCGAGATTATCAGCAGTAATCGAGGTGACATGGCATCATTACCAGAGGGTTACTGTAGCTTGATTACCCGGGCGTCACAATTCTCCTCCACTACAAGAAATCTCGTCCCGAGATTTAAGAGGTGGAGTAAGGGGAAGGAATTGATTACGAAATTCTAACGGATCTTCTCGGTTTTGGTTGCTCTTCTCGAAGAGGTCGATCCATTACGTTGAGGTCTTCATTTCTCTGCTTCAGGTCATCATGATGAAGTCGTCATCATTCCTTCGGGATTTCCATCGTACTTACGAAAGAATAAAGGGTGGGTATTCTGGGAGAACGGACCTCTACAATGTTTGCTTATCTAGCAGATAACATCAGGGAAGGTGGCGGAAAGTAACTCTCGAATTGAAACCTTAGACATTATCGAGAGCAAAGTGAGGAGGTATCATGAGAAGTTTCGAGCGGATAGACAATCGTTCGCTGCCTGAAACAGAGTGTGAAAGGGTTTCAAGGCAACGGG
This sequence comes from Aegilops tauschii subsp. strangulata, assembly GCF_002575655.3. Classification (NCBI taxonomy): domain Eukaryota; kingdom Viridiplantae; phylum Streptophyta; class Magnoliopsida; order Poales; family Poaceae; genus Aegilops; species Aegilops tauschii. The sequence goes on along the minus strand of NC_053041.3, from coordinate 278,415,548 downwards.
AATAAGTATTGTGTCTAATACCAGAATTGATGATCACAGGGAAGGTGGCTCGTGAATTACATATGAAGCCAAGTGTGAGGAATATCTTTGGAAACAGGGTGTACAGGAGAGTCAGGTTTCGATCCTGTGGAACTGTGGGTTATGGGCCCACTATGTGGGTTAAAAGTAGGAAGGGCGATGACGTCTTGCACGATCATGTAAGCAAGGCATGTCAGAGGGTAGCCTGTCGATTATGTCGGCAACAGCGTCGGTACCATGGGCGAGGGACGAAGAGAACCATTTTCCTGCTCGTTGAACGAGGCGGACCATTAGGCAAAGTTCTCATCCATCGGTGGCTACCGAAATGCCATCAACAATAGTAACAGGGTCTTACTGACAGAATTGTACACCGAGGTGTTTACATAAGTAGGAGAATATTACTGCTTAGATCATATAGATCACAAGAATGGTTAATCCAAACAAGGGAAAGGAAAATATGATTATCAGATTAAACATAACAATGGAAAGGAAAATGTGTTTAAACACATATTTCAGGGGTATATCCTTCCCAAGGACAAGCAGAGCATGGTATCCATGATAGGATAGAAAGTAGAAAACCATTTAGGTAAGGGGAGAGGAATTTCATGTCATTACCCAAACAACGGTGTTTGGATAAATGATAAAGAAAATTTAGCATTGTGCTTCAAATGTTCTTATTGAAAAACAGAAGGATCAAGCTTCGAGATATCATTGGCATGGTCTTACAAAGGTCAGACTTTGGATACAAAGGATCCATCGGAAACAATTTATAGAATAAGTCTTACAATTTCCTCATGGAAGAATGGATAACCTTGCTAAAAGGAAACTATAACAATAGGTCCTCCGGTCAGATGTGCTAGGCATGACATCACCTTACCGGGTCACATAAAGACCATTGTTATAACTCTTGGAAAAATGTTCCAACCATCATATCTGACCGAGATTCAGATCTGATCGGTGTTAGGATACCTCAGACTCAGGATGCCTGAGAAGAAAAGGTGCAAAACAAATTGACGAGACGACATTGTAAGATTCTTGGGAAATTTACTACGGAAGCGAGTTCCGAAATAAGAGCTCATCATTAAACCAATGAAGGGATAAGGTGGTAGCTGATGAACTCAGTGGCAATTCATCGAGATTAACAAAAGATGGATTTCCACAACTATGTGAACAAGGAGATAACATTTGTCAGATCAAATGGTATAATGATGAATGCTCGAGGAAAACATACACAAGTAAACATTGGTTGAAAGGTGCACCCGAAATATGGGCTGGGTTGCGCGACCAACGTCGGAATGGTGATTCAATAATCAATAGTCTAAGAATGAATGGCCGACCATTAACTTCAAAGCAATAGGGTTGCTAGAAGGGCAGGATCCAAACAGCACCGCTCACTTGTTGGTACCCCAGTTGGAATCAACACGAGGACCCAAGAAAGAATGGTGATGGTGAGAAGTATCACCATACCAAGAATTCTTAAGAGGTGGTGAAATTCTCACAACATTGATGACATAAGAGATGTTAATGTCCCAAGGTAAAGAAGAACAATTGCTGGATAGCAAGGAACTCAAGGTATAACACCAAATACGAACAAGCTTGTGGATTCTAGGATGAATTCTAGGATCTGATTGAGGATTGCGAGCATTCGCAACAAATTGAATCAACGGACTCAAAATGATAATGACAAGGGATGCCAATAAGATTACGAGACTTATGGGATTAAACATAATGCAAGCAAGTAAGAATTTCAAGAGCAATAGACTGCTTAGGATTTTCGAAAGATCGAATAGTATCTCGAAGACTTTTGTGAAACACATGAACAACTGGGAATGAGCGGATACTCGATAAGTGCGAGGAATTAACCGTAGGGGTATTCATGTGGCCAAGAATTGTAAGGCAGTAGGCACAAAGTATTGTCGAAACAATAGAGAGAATTTACGTGATTATCCATAGGAGTTTATCGATGGAAGGGAATTGCAAAAGCGATGAACACAAGTTCTCGGGTTAACAACGGAGAGTGTCTTCAGGGTCTTCACATGCAGCAGACGATCATTAGTAATAAGGGGCTCTCCGGATGAAAGTGATAACGAGATCCTAATGTTAGATTTAGCAAAATTCATTTAACCCAAATAGGAGAGAGTTCGGAGTCCCAGAGTAAAGGTCGAGGAGGAGAAGATCCTAGTACCACCCAATGGCGATGTGGGCCCGTAAGCCGCACAACCATGTTAGTAAAAATTTTTCAAAGACTAGACTCGACTTCGGCCAATGAGTTGGAAAGGGGGATTTCTACAGGCAGTCGGCTCTGATACCAACTTGTGACGCCCCTGATTCAATCGGGGGCTGTCAGGAACCCAGGCCCACCTCTACCGGGATGGAGCCACCTGTCCTTTCAGCCCCCTCATCAGAATCACTTGCGGGTATTCAACGAGCTGACCTGACTTTAGTCACCACATGTGTCATGTATATAAAGTATATAGTATATACCCGTGATCACCTCCCGAAGTGATCACGGCCCAGTAGTATAGCATGGCAGACGGACAAGAGTGTAGGGCCACTGATGGAACACCAGCATCCTATACTAAGCAGTAGGATAGCAGGTAAGGGTAACAACGGTAGCAACAATGACAGGCTATGCAGCAGAATATGATTAACCGAAAGCAGTAACAGGCTACACTACTCTAATGCAAGCTGTATAGAGAAGAATAGGCGATATCTAGTGATCAAGGGGGGGGGGGCTTGCCTGGTTGCTCTGGCAAGAAGGAGGGGTCGTCAACACCGTAGTCGTACTGGGTAGCAGCGGCGTCGGTCTCGGTGTCTACCGGAAAGAAGTAACGGAGGGGAAACACAATAAACAACAGAGCAATCAAAGCATGACAAAGTGTATCATGGCATTACGCGGTGCTATAGGTGACCTAACGTAGTAGTAGGTGCTACTGGCGAAGGGGGGAAACATCCGGGAAGGTATTCCCGGTGTTTCGCGTTTTTGGACAGATGAACCGGAGGGGGAAAGTTGCGTGTTTGCAATGCTAGGAGTGTGTGGCGGACAAACGGGCTGCGTATCCGAATTCGTCTCGTCGTTCTAAGCAACTTTCATGTAGAAAGTATTTTCATCTGAGCTACGGTTTATTTTATATGATTTTCTAAATTTTTAAATCATTTTAGAATTTATTTAATTAATTTAATTCAACATTATCCAGAATAGTATTTGTTGACGTCATCATGACGTCAGCAGTCAACAGAGGTGTTGACTGGGTCGCTGACGTGTGGGTCCCACTGGTCATTGACTTAGTTAACTAAACAGGTTTAGTTAAATTAATTAAAGTGATTAGGTTAATTAATTAGGCCTAATTTAGATTATTTAAGCAATTAATTAATTTAATTATTTATCTTAATTGATTAATCATATTATTATTATTTAATTTTATTTAGTTCTTTTTTTATTAAACCGTTCTAGGCGTGGGCCCCCCCTGTCATTGGCCCCAGGGGGCCAAACAGGCGCGTGGGCAGACAGGTGCGGGTGCTGGGCGCCGTTAACGGGCGGAGCCCGACTGGGCGCCGGAGCGGCACTGCGGCCAGCGAGCAGAGGGGGCGGGCACGCGGGCCAACGAGGCCGCAGCAGAGCGGGGGAGGCGACCACGGTGGGCGCGCACGGGGCGGGGCGCGTGCGAGGCGCGGCCATGGTGGGCGCGCACGGGAAGGAGGCCGCGGCCCCAGGGCGGTAGTGGGCGCGGGACGACGGGCACGGCCGGTCGGTGCAGCGCGTGGCCAGGGCGCGGCCCGACCGCGGTGAGCGCGGGGCCGGAGCGCGCGAGGCGTGGTCGCGGCCGGAGTGGAGCAACGGTGGGCGCGGTGGGAGCGTGGTAGAGGAGAAGGAAGGGGAGGGCCTCACGAGGGGGTTTGTAGGGCACGGGGCAGCGGTGCGTGGGGAGCGACTTGGGGAGGAGGACGAGGACGACGGGCGGAGCGGAAGCAGGCCGGCGAGGAAGGTTCGGCGGGGTGGCCGCGGCGGCAGCCGGCGGGGTCGAGCCCCCAAGCCCCGATCCGATCTAGACGAGGGAGGAGCGAGGCGTGCGACGGGGCAGCGCCGGCGACGTCGTCAGGTGAACAAGGACGAGGGCGGGGCCGGCGAGGCGACTCCAGGCGACGGCCATGGGGCCAGCTCTGATATGATCTGGATCGGGGGGAGAGGGAGAGACGTGGGGTGAGTGGGGGTGGTTAGGGTTTTCCCCCAGTGGGGTGGATAAGGGGGAGGGTGTGGGGGTGCGGCTGGGCCGGCCTGGCGGCCCGATGGCCTGCTGGGCCGTGGCCCAGTGGGGGGAAGGGTGTTTCCTTTTCTTCTTCTTTTTGTTTGTTCTGCCTTTTTTTATTATTCTATTTCTTTTCTTTTTCTTTTATTTTTGTTTTATAAAATTTAAAAGCGACAACTAATTTGGTGTTATTAAATAGGTCACAGCCCCAAATACTTTGGCACTTTAAATAAAGTGTTTTGCATTTGCTTATTACTTTAAAAGCACTTTAGATAATTGTTTTATCGTTGTTTTAGTTTATTTAGTGCATTTAAGTATTTTATTAAAAGATGATTTCTTCACCAACATTTATTATGGATTATTTGACACATTAGGAACAATTTAGTTTTGACTTTTGAAAACTTTAATTGTTTTGACTTTGATTCAAACTTGAATTTGGATCGGTTCTAAACTAACGCGAGATTATCAACAGTAATCAAGGTGACATGGCATCATTACCAGAGGGTTACTGTAGCTTGATTACCCGGGCGTCACAGCCTTGCTCCTGGCTCCCTCCTCGTGGCCCCCAGTGTGCTTCCCCCGGTGGAAGGGATGCTGCTGCGCCGGGGTCGTCGACCGGCGCTCGGACCTGATTCAGTTGCAACCCACTGTTAGCGTAAGCCTGCTCCTAAGAGATTAGTGGTACCCTGTAGTTGTTATTGCTGGCGCGATCGTTGCGGTTCTTCGTCAGTTCCTGGAAGGCTTCAACTTCTAGCGTCCCTTCTTCCCAATCTTCTCTGAGGAACGAGCCAGGGTCGTCCTCTGGTGCGTACTCCTGGTCCATTATGCGGGGCACATAGGCTTCCGGGGCCATTACCCCGAACACCTCGCCATAGTGCCCCACACTCCATGTTGCCCGGCCCAGCGCGGCGTCCCGAGGATGGTAGCGCAACATCTCACTGGGACCATGGGAGGCGACGCTTGTGCCCATGCTTGTCGCGGGCGGCATGGGGGCGGTGGAGCCCCCAGCGCCGCCGGCCGTGCTGGTGTTGACGAAGCCCCCAGGCACACCCGGCGGCGCGTGGTTGCGGCGAGGCCCGCCGTAAGACCCCGTAGTGGCCTGAGAAGGAAGCTGATGGCAGAAAGGCGGCGCTCCCGATGCCGCCACATCCAGCAGCTCGGCGACGCGTTCCAGCAGTGTATCCCGGTGGCTTTCCATCAGCCGGCACCGCAGCAGCTCTCGCGCCACCGTGAGCGCTGCCCGCATGTTCGCCTGCTCCCGCCGTGTGTGTGGCGCCGTTGCTGTGGAGTGGCTTGCTGCCCTTGCAGCGGCTCGCACCTGCCGTGGAGTAAGGGTGGACGGCGCCTGGCCGCGCCGCCCGCGCCCCGCAGTGTTGGTCGGCGCTCACGCCGCCTGGAGCGCGGGGTCGAGGTCTTCATGGGCGGGTGACACCTCTCGGGCTGGCCAAGCTGCCCAGCGGTCGGAGTCTGGCCTTGGATTGCCGGACATCGGGGCGCGGAGCGTCGGTGGATCGATTGGCGGGGAAGAGGCTCCGGCGCACCCCTACTTGGCGCGCCAAATGTCGGATCTGGGGTTCCGGCAAAACCCTTAAGGTTCGAACTCTAGGGTGCGCGCGAAGTTCTTTCCCGCCTACCGATCTACACCCTAGCTCACTAAGATCTCGCGGACGAACTCGACGAACTAGCAACACAAAGACACAAGATTTATACTGGTTCGGGCCACCGTTGTTGTGTAATACCCTACTCTAGTGTGTGGTGGTGGATTGCCTCTTGGGCTGATGAAGAACGGTACAAGGGGAAGAACAGCCTCCTGAGGTTGAGGTGTTCTGGTGCTTGTCGAACTTGTGTGGGTGAGGACTCGATCTGATGTGATCAAGCCAAGCTGCCCCCTACTGTGGTGGCTAGCTCTACTTATATAGGCCCTGATCGTCTCCCCAAATATTGAGCGGGAAGGGAGCCAACAACGGCGGCCAATTTGAAAGGGGACAGCTAGTACAAGCTATCCTGACAAAAGCGGTCTTCGCCTGCAAAAGTTCTGGTGGTGACGCCGTCTTGGGCTCCATGGTGACCTCCGTCCTGCTGGCCTGCTGGTCTTGGTCTCGTTGCACCGATATGGAAACCTTTGCCTGATGCCTCGGTACTCCGCGCCTGCGCTAGCTTCGTTAGCACCAAAGAGGAAACAAGGACGTTGCGCGCGCTGGCGCCCGCCTGGTGTAAATCGTCATGGCTCACTGCTACCTCTTGAGCACTGCGTTGGTTTTCCCTTGAAGAGGAAAGGGTGATGCAGCAAAGTAGCTTAAGTATTTCCCTCAGTTTTTGAAAACCAAGGTATCAATCCAGTAGGAGGCTACGCACGAGTCCCTCGCATCTACACAAAACAAATAAATCCTCGCAACCAACGCGATAAGGGGTTGTCAATCCCTTCACGGTCACTTACGAGAGTGAGATCTGATAGATATGATAGGATAATATCTTTGGTATTTTTGTGATAAAGATGCAAAGTAAAATAAAAGCAAACTAAAAAGCAAAGGAAATAACTACGTGTTGGAAGATTAATATGATGAAGATAGACCCGGGGGCCATAGGTTTCACTAGTGGCTTCTCTCAAGAGCATAAGTATTTTACGGTGGGTGAATGAATTACTATTGAGCAATTAACAGAATTGAGCATAGTTATGAGAATATCTAGGTATGATCATGTATATAGGCATCACGTCCGAGACAAGTAGACTGACTCCTGCCTGCATCTACTACTATTACTCCACTCATCGACCGCTATCCAGCATGCATCTAGAGTATTAAGTTCATGGAAACAGAGTAACGCCTTAAGCAAGGTGACATGATGTAGAGGGATAAATTCATGCAATATGATAAAAAAACCGTCTTGTTATCTTCGATGGCAACAATACAATACATGCCTTGCTGCCCCTACTGTCACTGGGAAAGGACACTGCAAGATTGAACCCAAAGCTAAGCACTTCTCCCATTGCAAGAAAGACCAATCTAGTAGGCCAAACAAAACTGATAATTCGAAGAGACTTGCAAAGATAACCAATCATACATAAAAGAATTCAGAGAAGATTCAAATATTGTTCATAGATAAACTTGATCATAAACCCACAATTCATCGGTCTCAACAAACACACCGCAAAAAGAAGATTACATCGAATAGATCTCCACGAGAGAGGGGGAGAACATTGTATTGAGATCCAAAAAGAGAGAAGAAGCCATCTAGCTAATAACTATGGACCCGAAGGTCTGAAGTAAACTACTCACACTTCATCGGAGAGGCTATGGTGATGATGTAGAAGCCCTCCGTGATGGATGCCCCCTCTGGCGGAGCTCCGGAACAGGCCCCAAGATGGGATCTCATGGGTACAGAAGGTTGCGGCGGTGGAATTAGGTTTTTGGCTCCGAATCTGATCATTTGGGGGTACATAGGTATATATAGGAGGAAGAAGTACGTCGGTCGAGCAACAGGGGGCCCATGAGGGTGGAGAGCACGCCTTGGGGGGGGGGGGGGTAGGCGCGCCCCCTACCTCGTGGCCTCCTAGAAGCTTCTCTTACGTAGGGTCCAAGTCTCCTGGATCATGTTCGTTCCAAAAATCACGCTCCCGAAGGTTTCATTCCGTTTGGACTCCGTTTGATATTCTTTTTCTGCGAAACTCTGAAATAGGCAAAAAACAACAATTCTGGGCTGGGCCTCCGGTTAATAGGTTAGTCCCAAAAATAATATAAAAGTTAATAATAAAGCCCAATATTGTCCAAAACAGTAGATAATATTGCATGGAGCAATCAAAAATTATAGATACGTTGGAGACGTATCAAGCATCCCCAAGCTTAATTCCTGCTCGTCCTCGAGTAGGTAAATGATAAAAACAGAATTTTTGATGCGGAGTGCTACTTGGCATAATTTCAATGTAATTCTTCTTAATTGTGGTATGAATATTCAGATCCGAAAGATTCAAGATAAAAATTCATATTGACATAAAAATAATAATACTTCAAGCATACTAACTAAGCAATTATGTCTTCTCAAAATAACATGGCCAAAGAAAGTTCATCCCTACAAAATCATATAGTTTAGTCATGCTCCATTTTTGTCACACAAGAATGCTCTCATCATGCACAACCTCGATGACAAGCCAAGCAATTGTTTCATACTTTAGTAATCTCAAACTTTATAAACCTTCACGCAATACGTGAGCGTGAGCCATGGATATAACACTATGGGTGGAATAGAGTATAATGATGGGGGTTATGTGGAGAAGACAAAAAAGGAGAAAGTCTCACATCAACGAGGATAATCAATGAGCTATGGAGATGCCCATCGATTGATGTTAATGCGAGGAGTAGGGATTGCCATGCAACGGATGCACTAGAGCTATAAATGTATGAAAGCTCAACAAAAGAAACTAAGTGGGTGTGCATCCAACTTGCTTGCTCACGAAGACCTAGGGCACTTGAGGAGGCCCATTGTTGGAATATACAAGCCAAGTTCTATAATGAAAAATTCCCACTAGTATATGAAAGTGACAAAACAAGAGACTCTCTATCATGAAGATTATGGTGCTACTTTGAAGCACAAGTGTGAAAAAAAAGGATAGTAGCATTGCCCCTTTTTATTTGTTTTTTGGGCCTTCCTTTTTTTGGCCTTTCTCTTTTTTTTGGGACAATGCTCTATTAAACAATGATCATCACACTTCTATTTATTTACAACTCAATGATTACAACTCGATACTAGAACAAAGTATGACTCTATATGAATGCCTCCGGCGCTGTACCGGGATATGCAATGAATCAAGAGTGACATGTATGAAAGAATTATGAACGGTGGCTTTGCCACAAATACTATGTCAACTACATGATCATGCTAAGCAATATGAAAATGATGAATGTGTCATGATAAACGGAATGGTAGAAAGTTGCATGGCAATATATCTCGGAATGGCTAGGGAAATGCCATAATAGGTAGGTATGGTGGCTGTTTTGAGGAAGATATAAGGAGGTTTATGTGTGAAAGAGCGTATCATATCACGGGTTTTGGATGCACCGGCGAAGTTTGCACCAACTCTCAATGTGAGAAAGGGCAATGCACGGTACCGAAGAGGCTAGCAATGATGGAAGGGTGAGAGTGCGTATAATCCATGGACTCAACATTAGTCATAAAGAACTCACATACTTATTGCAAAAATCTAAAAGTCATCAAAAACCAAGCACTACGTGCATGCTCCTAGGGGGATAGATTGGTAGGAAAAGACCATCGCTCGTCCCCGACCGCCACTCATAAGGAGGACAATCAAAGAACACCTCATGTTTCAATTTGTTACATAACGTTTACCATACGTGCATGCTACGGTACTTGCAAACTTCAACACAAGCATTTCCCAAATTCACAACTAATCAACTAGCACGACTTTGATATTATTACCTCCATATCTCAAAACAATCATCGAGTATCAAACTTCTCTTAGTATTCAACACACTCATAAGAAAGTTTTTACTAATCTTGAATACCTAGCATATTAGGATTATTTAAGCAAATTACCATGCTATTTAAGACTCTCAAAATGATCTAAATGAAGCATGAGAGATCAATAGTTTCTATAAAATAAATCCACCACCGTGCTCTAAAAGATATAAGTGAAGTACTAGAGCAAAACTATATAACTCAAAAGATATAAGTGAAGCACATAGAGTATTCTAATAATTTCCAAATAATGTATGGCTCTCTCAAAAGGTGTGTACAGCAAGGATGATTGTGGTAAACTAAAAAGCAATGACTCAAATCATACAAGACGCTCCAAGCAAAACACATATCATGTGGTGAATAAAAATATAGCTCCAAGTAAAGTTACCGATGGAAGTAGACGAAAGAGGGGATGCCTTCCGTGGCATCCCCAAGCTTTGGCTTTATGGTGTCCTTAGATTATCTTGGGGGTGCCATGAGCATCCCCAAGCTTAGGCTCTTGCCACTCCTTGTTCCATTATCCATCAAAATCTTTCACCCAAAACTTGAAAACTTCACAACACAAAACTCAACAGAAAATCTCGTGAGCTCCGTTAGCGAAAGAAAACAAAAGACCACTTCAAGGTACAGTAATGAACTCATTCTTTATTTATATTGGTGTTAAAACTACTGTATTCCAACTTCTCTATGGTTTATAAACTATTTTACTAGCCATAGATTCATCAAAATAAGCAAACAACACACGAAAAACAGAATCTGTCAAAAACAGAACAGTCTGTAATAATCTGTAACTAACGCAAACTTCTGGAACTCCAAAAAATCATCCAAAATAGCACGACCTAGGAAATGTGTTTACTGATCAGCAGAAATTGGAATCAGTATTTTATCACGTTCTGGTGATTTTTAACAATTGTTTTCGTGAACAGAAAGTTTCTGGAAATTACAGCAAGATCAAATAACTATCATCCAAGAAGATCCTATAGGTTTAACTTGGCACAAACACTAACTAAAACATAAAACACATCTAACCAGAGGATAGAACAAATATTTATTCCTAAACAGAAGCAAAAAGCAAAAAAACTAAAAGTAAAATTGGGTTGCCTCCCAACAAGCGCTATCGTTTAACGCCCCTAGCTAGGCATAAAAGCAAGGATAGATCTAGGTATTGCCATCTTTGGTAGGCAATCCATAAGTGTCTCTCATAGTAGATTCATATGGTAATTTTATTTTCTTCCTAGGGAAGTGTTCCATGCCTTTCTTTAATGGAAATTGGAATCTAATATTCCCTTCCTTCATATCAATAATTGCACCAATCGTTCTAAGGAATGGTCTACCAAGAATAATAGGACATGAAGGATTGCAATCTATATCAAGAACGATAAAATCTATGGGCACATAATTCCTATATTCAACAATAAGAACATCATTAATTCTTCCCATAGATTTCTTAATAGTGGAATCCGCAAGGTGCAAGTTTAGAGAGCAATCATCAAAATCACGGAAATCTAGCAAATCGCACAAAGTTTTGGGAATAGTGGAAACACTAGCACCCAAATCACATAAAGCATAGAACTCATGATCCTTAATCTTAATTTTAATAATAGGTTCCCACTCATCATAAAGTTTTCTAGGGATAGAAACTTCCAACTCAAGCTTTTCTTCATAAGATTGCATCAAGGCATCAACGATATGTTTAGTAAACGCTTTATTTTGACTATATGAATGAGGAGAATTTAGCACGGATTGCAACAAGGAAATACAATCAATCAAAGAGCAATTTTCATAATTAAATTCCTTGAAGTCCAAAATAGTGGGTTTATTAGCACCTAGGGTTTTGATTTCTTCAATCTCACTTTTATCAAATTTAGCATCAAGGTCTTAAAACTCCGAATTTTTGGAACGCCTTCTAGGTAAAGGGGGATCATATTCAGTCCCATCATTATCAAGATTCATATTGCAAAACAAATATTTAATAGGGGACACATCAATAACTTTTAGATCTTCATCTTTATTTTCATAGAAATTTGAAGAACGCGCTTTCATAAAGCAATCTTTCTTAGCACGCATCCTAGCGGTTCTTTCTTTGCACTCATCAATGGAAATTCTCATGGCTTTGAGAGACTCATTGATATCATGCTTAAGAGGAATAGATCTAAGTTTTAAAAAATGAACATCAAGAGAAATTCTATCAACGTTCCTAGCCAATTCATCAACTTTAAGCAATTTCTCTTCAAGCAAAGCATTAAAATTCTTTTGCGAATTCATAAACTCTTTAACACTAGTCTCTAATTCAGAGGGCATCTTATTAAAATTTCCATAAGAGTTGTTGTAGGAATTTCCATAATTATTAGAGGAATTGCTAGGATAAGGCCTAGGATTAAAGTTTCCTCTACACGCGTTGTTACCAAAATTATTCCTACCAACAAAATTCACATCCATAGATTTATTATTATTCTCAATCAAAGTAGACAAAGGCATATCATTAGGATCAGAAGAAACACTCTTAGTAGCAAATAATTTCATAAGTTCATCCATCTTTCCACTCAAAACATTAATTTCTTCTATCGCATGCACTTTTTTTATTAGTAGATCTTTCAGTGTGCCATTGAGAATAATTAACCATAATATTATCTAGGAGTTTAGTAGCTTCTCCTAAAGTGATTTCCGTAAAAGTGCCTCCCGCGGCCGAATCTAAAAGATTTCTAGAAGCAAAATTCAATCCACATAAATTTTTTGTATAATCATCCACAAATTCAAACCATGAGTAGGGCAATTACGTATCATTAATTTCATCCTCTCCCAAGCTTGTGCAAGATGTTCATGATCAAGTTGCTTAAAATTCATAATATCGTTTCTAAGAGAGATGATCTTAGCGGGAGGAAAATATTTAGAGATAAAAGCATCTCTGCACTTGTTCCAAGAATCAATACTATTTTTAGGCAAAGACGAAAACCAAGCTTTAGCACGATCTCTAAGCGAAAAAGGAAATAGCTTCAATTTAACAATATCATTATCAACATCTTTCTTCTTTTGCATATCACACAAATCAACGAAGCTATTTAGACGAGTAGCGGCATCTTCACTAGGAAGGCCGGCGAATTGATCTTTCATGACAAGATTCAACAAAGCAGCATTGATTTCAAAAGATTCAGTATTGGTAAGAGGAGCAATCGGAGTGCTAAGGAAATCATTATTGTTGGTATTGGTAAAGTCACATAATTTGGTATTATCTTGAGCCATCATGACAAACAGGCAATCCAACACACGATCAAACAAAAAGCAAGCGAAAAAGAGGCGAACAAAAAAGAGAGGGCGAATAAAACGGCAAGGGTGAAGTGGCGGAGAGGAAAACGAGAGGCAAATGGCAAATAATGTAATGCGGGAGATAAGGGATTGTGATGGGTACTTGGTATGTTGACTTTTGCGTAGACCTCCCCGGCAACGGCGCCAGAAATCCTTCTTGCTACCTCTTGAGCACTGCGTTGGTTTTCCCATGAAGAGGAAAGGGTGATGCAGCAAAGTAGCGTAAGTATTTCCCTCAGTTTTTGAGAACCAAGGTATCAATCCAGTAGGAGGCTACGCGCGAGTCCCTCGCACCTACACAAAACAAATAAATCCTCGCAACCAACGCGATAAGGGGTTGTCAATCCCTTCACGGTCACTTACGAGAGTGAGATCTGATAGATATGATAGGATAATATTTTTGGTATTTTTGTGATAAAGATGCAAAGTAAAATAAAAGCAAAGTAAAAAGCAAAGGAAATAACTAAGTGTTGAAAGATTAATATGATGAAGATAGACCCGGGGGCCATAGGTTTCACTAGTGGCTTCTCTCAAGAGCATAAGTATTTTACGGCGGGTGAACGAATTACTGTTGAGCAATTGACAGAATTGAGCATAGTTATGAGAATATCTAGGCATGATCATGTATATAGGCATCACGTCTGAGACAAGTAGACCGACTCCTGCTTGCATCTACTACTATTACTTCACTCATCGACCGCTATCCAGCATGCATCTAGAGTATTAAGTTCATGGAAACAGAGTAACGCCTTAAGCAAGATGACATGATGTAGAGGGATAAATTCATGCAATATGATAAAAACCCCATCTTATTATCCTCGATGGCAATAATACAATATGTGCCTTGCTGCCCCTACTGTCACTGGGAAAGGACACCGCAAGATTGAACCCAAAGCTAAGCACTTCTCCCATTGCAAGAAAGACCAATCTAGTAGGCCAAACAAAACTGATAATTCGAAGAGATTTGCAAAGATAACCAATAATACATAAAAGAATTCAGAGAACATTCAAATATTGTTCACACATAAACTTGATCATAAACGCACAATTCATCGGTCTCAACAAACACACCGCAAAAAGAAGATTACATCGAATAGATCTCCACGAGAGAGGGGGAGAACATTGTATTGAGATCCAAAAAGAGAGAATAAGCCATCTAGCTAATAACTATGGACCCGAAGGTCTGAAGTAAACTACTCACACTTCATCGGAGAGGCTATGGTGATGATGTAGAAGCCCTCCGTGATGGACGCCCCCTCCGGCGGAGCTCTGGAATAGGCCCCAAGATGGGATCTCGTGGGTACAGAAGGTTGCGGCGGTGGAATTAGGGTTTTGGCTTTGTATCTGATCGTTTGGGGGTACGTAGGTATATATAGGAGGAAGAAGTACGTCGGTGGAGCAACAGGGGGCCCAAGAGGGTGGAGGGTGCGCCCTGGGGGGGTAGGCGCGCCCCCTACCTCGTGGCCTCCTGGAAGCTTCTCTTACGTAGGGTCCAAGTCTCCTGGATCATGTTCGTTCCAAAATCACGCTCCCGAAGGTTTCATTCCGTTTGGACTCCGTTTGATATTCTTTTTCTGCGAAACTCTAAAATAGGCAAAAAACAACAATTCTGGGCTGGGCCTCCGGTTAATAGGTTAGTCCCAAAAATAATATAAAAGTGAATAATAAAGCCCAATATTGTCCAAAACAATAGATAATATAGCATGGAGCAATCAAAAATTATAGATACGTTGGAGACGTATCACTCACGTCAAGAGAGCCTCGCGAGGTTTTCCCCGCCTTGATATCTCCGCTCCTCGCGAGGCAGACTGGAGGGGCCGCTCCTGAGGAGGTCTTGCGTCATCCGCCTCGCGAGGCTTGGCCCCTCACGAGGGTCTTGAATACTTTGTTGATGAAGATGGGCCGTACAGGCCCGCTAGCATAGCCACGCCGTGGGCCGCAGGCAGGCAAGTCTGGGGACCCCCGTTCCCAGAACGCCGACACCTACACCGAAAAGTCCCTGGAAACAAACACCCCTTATGGCGCCTCACTCATTTATTTGGGCCTCTAAACTACTACTACTACCTCTGTCCTGGTTTATTCGTCACCATTGTAATTTGTGCTAAATTTTGACGAAAGATTTAACTGATAAAATGTTAGTGCATGTGACATGCACTAACATTTCATTAGTTAAATTTATGATCAAAATTTGACACAGATTACAATGGGGACCAATAAACTAGGACGGAGGTAGTAGTTATGGGATTACTAATCTAGAAGCCTAAAAGAACTGGCCCCCTGGTACTCCTACTAGTAGTAGTACTCAAGTTGGAATTCCAATTGCACGACACAACTTGTTAGGCACAAAATTTGATACAGGGTGTAGGAAGCGGTTTGGGAATTTGCATGCCTTTCCGACTAGTGAGATACTCCGTACAAAGTACGACCGAGAAATAACCACAGAGAAGGAAGCTAAAAGTAAACAATCAAACGAGCATTTTTGCATTTGTTTTGGATTGAATCGTTTCACAAGCTTGACTAGTGTTGTTTTTTTACTTTTACAAAAACCGCATCGTAATGTTAAAACGTGCATTTGCACGTACATAAGTAATAGTAGTACTCCCTCCGCCTAGGTGTGTAAGTATTCTCTCCTTCTTGGTCATGGTGCACAACCAAAGATGACTTATTCACCTGGACGGAGGGAGTAGCACAGTCTGCAAGCATATATATAGAGAGACGTGTAGTGCGATAGTATATAGGAGTAGTAAAGTTTGTGCTATATGCACATACTTACAAAATGCGTACGGATACACAAGGTTTCCAAACTTTCCCTTTTACACACTTAATTAAGGACACTAATAATTCCTGAACGTTCGGGATTTATCATTTGCGTCCCAAAACTAATGAGATCGCCTTACGAAACTAAATTATACTCCTACTAAAAGCCACGGCGCTCGCAGGAGCGCGCCACGAGTGCCCTGGTGCGCGGCTGTTTCCCAGCGCGCCGACACAACGCCTCTTCCTCAGCCTCGCAACTCGCGAGGTGCTGATTGGCGGCTTGCCGGCGGGCGAGCGCGATCTCACCGGTGTGCTGATCCGGCGCCAACAGGTACTCCTCCTCGCTGGAAGCGTGCACCCGGTCCACGTACCGCCAAGCGTAGATGAGGCGCTTGGGCCCGACTACACTCAGGGCTTTGGCACGGGCGTCCTCCGCCACCCTCACGGCCCTCGCACGAGCCTTCTGCCAAAGAGCCAATTGCCTGACTCTCTCGGACGCGACATAGGCCTGCGAGGCAGCTTGTCCCGCGGCGCGCTTCTATTCCTTGGCCTTCTTCTCCGCCTCTATTTTGGCGCGCTCTGCCGGAGGCAAAGCCTCCCACAAGGCGACATCCATTTCTTTCCAAAGCTCCTCAAGGCTGGGGGGCTCGGTGGGCGGCGCGGCGTTCTCCTCGTAGCGGGGAGCCGACGCGTCCTCCGACGCGCGTGCTGGCGAGATTGGGAACACCGACGCGTCCACCTCGACGCGTCGCGGCGAGGAGCGGAACGCCGACGTGTCCTCCTCGACTAGTGGCGGCGTGGAACGGAACGACGACACGTGACCGTCCGCGCGGTGGAGCGAGGGGCGCCTAGGGCTTGGGAGGGGCGATGCCATGGTGGTCGACGTGAGAGGGAGGGGGAGGAGATAGCGATGAACGTGAGCATTCTTCCGAATGCCATGGGGGGCGCAGTATTTATAGCGAGCAATGGCACACCTACGTAAGATATGGAATGAGCTGCACTGACTTAACTGCTGGTCCAGTTGCGTCACTGACATGTGGGCCAGACCCCTGTTGGGCCCATATATCAGTGACCCAATGCACCTGCAGTTAAGTAACTGAAGCAGCGTCCCGTAAGATATGTTGCGTGATTAATGTAACAGCTACGTGGGCATATTTGTTGGAGTAAATTACGGGGGAGGGAAGGGGTGGAAATATTGCTGGTCATAACGGATTGGACGAGCGCGGGGGGAGGAGAGTCATGCATGCAGATTTTTTCCACACGGGGTGGAGTGGTGGGACCGCCGGAGGGAGAAGGAGAGTCAAGCAGGCATATTGTTTTCACACATGGAGAGGAAAAGATTTGGAGACGAACTGGCTTCCTGCAGGTATGGGGAACGGTGCATAATAAGTCATCTTGCATGCTCGGCTAGGTATAGTCTCAAGTCATTAAAAACATACATGCCCTACACATGTTCATATTTCAAGGTGCACTAAATTATTGCATGCGATGATTAAGGCTGGCCATAATGGTGGTATCTTAGCTGGTATCATGCACACGGGAATAGCAAACATGCTGATGTGGCAAAGAATTAAAGAAGAGAGGGGGGGGGGGGTAGAGTAACTAGTGTTCATGCATGCATGCAATGTGATAATGCATTGGTAAACATATTTTTTTGTGAAGAACGAAAACATTGGTTGAGTACTTTTGCATACTACAAAAACTATTCCACTGCCTCTATCTTGGTAAGAGTAGGTGAAAATTTTGAATCGAGCCCTTTAAAGTAGAAGGGAGGTAGTAGTACTCTAATAGCTAACGTTGTTGTGATGACTAGGTAGGACACGGCACGCACCTAGACGGAGGAACTAGTCTGCATTGTGCAATGTACCTCTACTTTGACCAAACTTATAGAAAAATGTATCAACATTCACAATGTCAAATCAATATTTTTATACTCATTATGAAACGTAGTTCTTATACTCATTATAATCAGTATTGTAGATATTGATATTTTTAGTATAAATTTGGTCAAACACTTCGCAAACGGTTGACGGAAGTAAAAAGGACCAGAGGGAGTATGATGCATGCAGACTAGGTAAAAAAATTGCTCATTTATAGCCGGTCGAAGTCTCAAAGGGTGCGACCGCGCGAGGGAGGCGAAGGTCGTGGGAGGCACGACGGTTGATGGAATTAAGTGAAGTTACATCCATGCGCCGGCATGGCATGCGAACCGGCAGAAGCTATACCGTCAGGCCTACGATATGGGTCTAGTAGACATGACATCTAGTGGGTCCCGCATAGTACTCGAGAACTCTTTGGGGGCTTGCAGCCGTTTATCCATCGGGCAAGCCAACAACCCCATGCCGTTCGCACGCCCTACTCGTCCCCGTCTTCTACTACTACCTTACAACAGTTCGCTCCCAGTCATCCCGTCCTTTCACATTACACCAGTTCAACTTCTCCTAACCCTCCTCCAAAATCGATGGCCTCCCAAATCTCCATGGTCGCCGCTCAGTACCAGGTTAGAGCCATCACCGGCGATGAGTTCATCATCATCTACACATGTGGATCCGCGACGGTGAAAGCATGCCTTGCTCGCTTCCTACGCATGTTCAACAGTTCAAAGGATGAGTGGGTCACTGGGCTAGATGTTGAGTACACCACAGTCCTGGAAAGAGAGAAGATTCTAAAGGAGGCAGAGAAGAAGAAGCCCGCCGTGATCCAGGTTTGCGTACATAACGTATGCTTGGTCTACCACATATGCCATGACGAAAGAGTGAAATTCATTCCTGTAGACTTTAGGAACGACAGGGATGTCCTGGGTCGGATAGGCCTCGTTGTAGGCCAGCGCTTCGATCTCCAGAAGGCAAGCTTGGTGTCCTCCTCTCAGCCTTCAATGTTGACCCTGGCAGGAGACATGATTGATCCTTCGTACACTAAACTAAAGAAACCTCACCACGAGTTTCATCATGCATGGGAGTCGAAGACATTAGACGAACATCACATCATGTACGCAGCAATGGATGCCTACCTTTGTTTAAATATCTACAAGGGTTGGATGAAGAAGCAGAGCCTAGTGTCCGGTTCAAGCAAAGAAGCGTCGGCGAAGAGGAAGAGGAAGAGGGACGAGGACGAAGTCGAGGACGTGGACTCGGACTCCGAGTAAGGTGGCAGTACCGTCGCTCATGCTGGTTCTACTGAAGTGTCAAGCGGACTAGTTGCTTAGTTTTATTTCAGGGGTGTGTTGTGCTGAGCCCCCAGCAGAACTATGTTTATGTTCTTTCTTGTTATTTGAACTTTATGTTCTTTCTCGTTATTTGAACTAATTAGTATGTACAGTAGTACTAGTACCAGCATGTCTTACTACTGTTATTCTTGCAGTTGGTACTATTACTCGTATCTTCGTGTTCCCACTGTACTTAATACGTTTGTACTAGTAGTATAATTTGGGTCAGTCGATTTGTGAAAGAAGTTCAACGGAGCGAAGGAAGAAGACGTCAGAGAAGCTACCCCAGTATCTATATTAGGGTGGCAGGGTGCCCACGATCTATCTTATGAGTGTTGGATGTGGAATGCAGTTCGCCGGAAAAAATGGATCGTGCCCGGGGTTAAACGGATGGCGGGGGTGGGGGAGCATGGCGGTGGCAGGCGGTTCAGGGGAGGAGGGGAGGGCGGGGCGGTGGCGGTGATGTCTACTACGCAACCTTCTCCTTGTAGACGTTGTTGGGCCTCCAAGTGCAGAGGTTTGTAGGACAGTAGCAAATTTCCCTCAAGTGGATGACCTAAGGTTTATCAATCCGTGGGAGGTGTAGGATGAAGATGGTCTCTCTCAAACAATCCTGCAACCAAATAACAAAGAGTCTCTTGTGTCCCCAACACACCCAATACAATGGCAAATTGTATAGGTGCACCAGTTCGGCGAAGAGATGGTGATACAAGTGCAATATGGATGGTAGATATAGGTTTTTGTAATCTAAAAATATAAAAACAGCAAGGTAACTAATGATAAAAGTGAGCGTAAACGGTATTGCAATGGTAGGAAACAAGGTCTAGGGTTCATACTTTCACTAGTGCAAGTTCTCTCAACAATAATAACATAATTGGATCATATAACTATCCCTCAACATGCAACAAAGAGTCACTCCAAAGTTACTAATAGTGGAGAACAAACGAAGAGATTATGGTAGGGTATGAAACCACCTCAAAGATTCTTTCGGATAGATCTATTAAAGAGTTCGTACTAGAATAACACCTTAAGACACAAATCAACCAAAACCCTAATGTCACCTAGATACTCCAATGTCACCTCAAGTATCCGTGGGTATGATTATATGATATGCATCACACAATCTCAGATTCATCTACTCAATCCAACACAAAGTACTTCAAAGAGTGCCCCAAAGTTTCTACCGGAGAGTCAAGACGAAAACGTGTGCCAACCCCTATGCATAGGTTCATGGGCGGAACCCACAAGTTGATCACCAAAACATACATCAAGTGGATCACGTGATATCCCATTGTCACCACAGATAAGCACGGCAAGACATACATCAAGTGTTCTCAAATCCTTAAAGACTCAATCCGATAAGATAACTTCATAGGTAAAACTCAATCCATTACAAGAGAGTAGAGGGGGAGAAACATCATAAGATCCAACTATAATAGCAAAGCTCGCGATACATCAAGATCGTGCCAAATCAAGAACACGAGAGAGAGAGATATCAAACACATAGCTACTGGTACATACCCTCTGCCCCGAGGGTGAACTACCCCCTCCTCGTCATGGAGAGCGCCGGGATGATGAAGATGGCCACTGGTGAGGGTTCCCCCCTCCGGCAGTGTTCTACAACAGGGCCCCGATTGGTTTTTGGTGGCTACAGAGGCTTGCGGCGGCGGAACTCCCGATCTATTCTGTTCTCCAAAGTTTTTAGGGTATATGGATATATATATAGGCGAAAGAAGTCACTCAGGGGAGCCACGAGCGGCCCACGAGGGTGGAGGGCGTGCCCAGGGGGGTGGGCGCGCCCCCCTGCCTCGTGCCTCCCTCGTTGCTTCCCTGACGTGCACTCCAAGTCCCCTGGATTGCTTCCGTTCCAAAAATAACTCTCCCGAAGGTTTCATTCCGTTTGGACTCCGTTTGATATTCCTTTTCTGCGAAACACTGGAACAAGGGAAAAAACAGGAACTGGGCTCTGGGTTAATAGGTTAGTCCCAAAAATAATATAAAAGTGTTTAATAAAGACCATAAACATCCAAAACAGAAAATATAATAGCATGGAACAATAAAAAATTATAGATACGTTGGAGACGTATCAGCATCCTCAAGCTTAATTCCTGCTCGTCCTCGAGTAGGTAAATGATAAAAACAGAATTTTTGATGTGGAATGCTACCTAACATATTTACCAATGTAATCTTCTTTATTGAGGCAAGAATATTCAGATTCCATGAGATTTAAAACAAAAGTTTAATATTGACATGAAAACAATAATACTTCAAGCATCTAACAAAGCAATCATGTCTTCTCAAAATAACATGGCCAAAGAAAGCTATCCCTAGAAAATCATATAGTCTAGCTATGCTCTATCTTCACCACACAAAGTATTTAAATCATGCACAACCCCGATGACAAGCCAAGCAATTGTTTCATACTTTTGATGTTCTCAAACTTTTTCAATCTTCACGCAATACATGAGCGTGAGCCATGGACATAACACTATAGGTGGAATAGAATGGTGGTTGTGGAGAAGACAAAAAGGAGAAGATAGTCTCACATCAACTAGGCGTATCAACGGGCTATGGAGATGCCCATCAATAGATATCAATGTGAGTGAGTAGGGATTGCCATGCAACGGATGCACTAGAGCTATAAGTATATGAAAGCTCAACAAAAGAAACTAAGTGGGTGTGCATCCAACTTGCTTGCTCACGAAGATCTAGGGCATTTTGAGGAAGCCCATCATTGGAATATACAAGCCAAGTTCTATAATGTAAAATTCCCACTAGTATATGAAAGTGACAACATAGGAGACTCTCTATCATGAAGATCATGGTGCTACTTTGAAGCACAAGTGTGGTAAAAGGATAGTAGCATTGTCCCTTCTCTCTTTTTCTCTCATTTTTTTGGTTTTTTTGGGCCTTCTCTCTTTTTCTCTCATTTTTTGGTTTTTGTCCCTTCTCTCTTTCTCTCTCATTTTTTTGGTTTTTTGGGCCTTCTCTCTTTTTTTTGGCCTATTTTTTTTCGTCCGGAGTCTCATCCCGACTTGTGGGGGAATCATATTCTCCATCATCCTTTCCTCACTGGGACAATGCTCTAATAATGATGATCATCACACTTTTATTTACTTACAACTCAAGAATTACAACTCGATTCTTAGAACAAAATATGACTATATGAATGCCTCCGGTGGTGTACCGGGATGTGCAATGACTCATGAGTGACATGTATGAAGGAATTATGAATGGTGGCTTTGCCACAAATACAATGTCAACTACATGATCATGCAAAGCAATATGACAATGATGGAGCGTGTAATAATAAACTGAACGGTGGTAAGTTGCATGGCAATATATCTCGGAATGGCTATGGAAATGCCATGGTAGGTAGGTATGGTGGCTGTTTTGAGGAAGGTATATGGTGGGTGTATGATACCGGCGAAAGGTGCGCAGTATTAGAGAGGCTAGCAATGGTGGAAGGGTGAGAGTGCGTATAATCCATGGACTCAACATTAGTCATAAAGAACTCACATACTTATTGCAAAAATCTATTAGTTATCGAAACAAAGTACTACGCGCATGCTTCTAGGGGGATAGATTGGTAGGAAAATACCGTCGCTCGTCCCCGACCGCCACTCATAAGGAGGACAATCAATAAATAAATCATGCTCCGACTTCATCACATAACGGTTCACCATACGTGCATGCTACGGGAATCACAAACTTTAATACAAGTATTTCTCAAATTCACAACTACTCAACTAGCATGACTCTAATATCACCATCTTCATACCTCAAAACAATCATAAGGAATCAAACTTCTCATAGTATTCAATGCACTTTATATGAAAGTTTTTATTATATCCCTCTTGGATGCCCATCATATTAGGACTAAATTCATAACCAAAACAAATTACCATGCTGTTCTAAGGACTCTCAAAATAATATAAGTGAAGCATGAAAGTTCATCTATTTCTTCAAAATAAAACTACCGGCGTGCTCTAAAAGATATAAGTGAAGCACTAGAGCAAACGACAAACTACTCCGAAAGATATAAGTGAAGATCAATGAGTAGTTGAATAATTATGCAACTATGTGAAGACTCTCTAAAATTTAAGAATATCAGATCTTGGTATTTTATTCAAACAGCAAGCAAAACAAAACAAAATAAAATGACGCTCCAAGTAAAACACATATCATGTGGTGAATAAAAATATAGCTCTAAGTAAAGTTACCGATGAACGAAGACGAAAGAGGGGATGCCTTCCGGGGCATCCCCAAGCTTTGGCTTTTTGGTGTCCTTGGATTTACCTTGGGGTGCCTTGGGCATCCCCAAGCTTAGGCTCTTGCCACTCCTTATTCCATAGTTCATCGAATCTTTACCCAAAACTTAAAAACTTCACAACACAAAACTTAACGGAAAACTCGTGAGCTCCGTTAGCAAAAGAGTACAAAACACCACTTCACGGTACTGTAGTGGACTCATTATTTATTTGTATTGGTGTTAAAGCTACTGTATTACAACTTCTATATGGTTTATAAACTATTTTACTAGCCATAGATTCATCAAAATAAGCAAACAACACACGAAAAACAGAATCTGTCAAAAACAGAACAGTCTGTAGTAATCTGTATCAAACGTATACTTATGGAACTCCAAAAATTCTGAAATAAATTTATGGACCTGAGGAATTTGGCTAGTAATCATGTGCAAAAAGAATCAACTAAATAGCACTCTCCAGTAAAACGTTTTAGCTAATCTCGTGAGCGCTAAAGTTTCTGTTTTTTACAGCATGATCATAAAGACTTCACCCAAGTCTTCCCAAAGGTTCTACTTGGCACAAACACTAATTAAAACACAAAACCACATCTAAACATAAGCTAGATGTATTATTTATTCCTAAACAGAACCAAAAAGCAAGAAACTAAAATAAAATTGGGTTGCCTCCCAACAAGTGCTATCGTTTAACGCCCCTAGCTAGGCATGATGATTTCAATGATGCTCGCATAAAAGATAAGAATTGAAACATAAAGAGAGCATAATGAAGAATATGACTAGAAAATTTAAGTCTAACCCACTTCCTATGCATAGGGATTTTTTGAGCAAACAACTTATGGGAACAATAATCAACTAGCGTAGGAAAGCAAAACAAGCATAACTTCAAAACTTTAAGCACATAGAGAGGAAACTTGATATTATTGCAATTCCTACGAGCATATATTCCTCCCTCATAATAGTTTTCAGTAGCATCATGAATGAATTCAACAATATAACCAGCACCTAAAGCATTCTTTTCATGATCTACTTGCATAGAAATTTTACTACTCTCCACATAAGCAAATTTATTCTCATCAATAGTAGTGGGGGCAAACTCAACAAAATAACTATCATGTGATTGAAAATTAAGATCAAGATGACAAGTTTCATGGTTATCATTATTATTTATAGCATACGTGTCATCACAATAATCATCATAGATAGGAGGCATGCTTTCATCATAGTAAATTTGCTCATCAAAGCTTGGGGGACAAAAAATTATCATCTTCATCAAACATAGCATCCCCAAGATTGCAGCTTTGCATATCATTAGCATCATGGATATTCATAGAATTCATACTAACAACATTGCAATCATGCTCATCATTCAAAGATTTAGAGCCAAACATTTTAATGCATTCTTCTTCTAACACTTTGGCACAATTTTCCTTTCCATCATACTCACGAAAGATATTAAAAAGATGAAGCGTATGAGGCAAACTCAATTCCATTTTTTGTAGTTTTCTTTCATAAACTAAACTAGTGATAAAACAAGAAACTAAAAGATTCGATTGCAAGATCTAAAGATATACCTTCAAGCACTCACCTCCCCGGCAACGGCGCCAGAAAAGAGCTTAGTTGACGGGGTGTGAGTGCCGCTTACCTAGCCTCCCCGGCAACGGCGCCAGAAAAGAGCTTAGTTGACGGGGTATGAGTGCCGCTTACCTCGCCTCCCAGGCAATGGCGCCAGAAAAGTGCTTGATGTCTACTACACAACCTTCTCCTTGTAGACGTTGTTGGGCCTCCAAGTGCAGAGGTTTGTAGGACAGTAGCAAATTTCCCTCAAGTGGATGACCTAAGGTTTATCAATCCGTGGGAGGTGTAGGATGAAGATGGTCTCTCTCAAACAACCCTGCAACCAAATAACAAAGAGTCTCTTGTGTCCCCAACACACCCAATACAATGGTAAATTGTATAGGTGCACTAGTTCGGCGAAGAGATGGTGATACAAGTGCAATATGGATGGCAGACATAGGTTTTTGTAATCTGAAAATATAAAAACAGCAAGGTAACTAATGATAAAAGTGAGCGTAAACGGTATTGCAATGGTAGGAAACAAGGTCTAGGGTTCATACTTTCACTAGTGCAAGTTCTCTCAACAATAATAATATAATTGGATCATATAACTATCCCTCAACATGCAACAAAGAGTCACTCCAAAGTTACTAATAGTGGAGAACAAACAAAGAGATTATGGTAGGGTATGAAACCACCTCAAAGTTATTCTTTCGGATTGATCTATTAAAGAGTTCGTACTAGAATAACACCTTAAGACACAGATCAAGCAAAACCCTAATGTCACCTAGATACTCCAATGCCACCTCAAGTATCCGTGGGTATGATTATACGATATGCATCACACAATCTCAGATTCATCTATTCAATCCAACACAAAGTACTTCAAAGAGTGCCCCAAAGTTTCTACCGGAGAGTCAAGACGAAAACGTGTGCCAACCCCTATGCATAGGTTCATGGGCGGAACCCGCAAGTTGATCACCAAAACATACATCAAGTGGATCACGTGATATCCCATTGTCACCACAGATAAGCACGACAAGACATACATCAAGTGTTCTCAAATCCTTAAAGACTCAATCCGATAAGATAACTTCAAAGGGAGAACTCAATCCATTACAAGAGAGTAGAGGGGGAGAAACATCATAAGATCTAACTATAATAGCAAAGCTCGCGATACATCAAGATCGTGCCAAATCAAGAACACGAGAGAGAGAGATCAAACACATAGCTACTGGTACATACCCTCAGCCCCGAGGGTGAACTACTCCCTCCTCGTCATGGAGAGCACCGGGATGATGAAGATGGCCACTAGTGAGGGTTCCCCCCTCCCGCAGGGTGCCAGAACAGGGTCCTGATTGGTTTTTGCTGGCTACAGAGGCTTGCGGCGGCGGAACTCCCGATCTATTCTGTTCTCCGAAGTTTTTAGGGTATATGGATATATATAGGTGAAAGAAATTGGTCAGGGGAGCCACGAGGGTGGAGGGCACGCCCAGGGGGGTGGGCGCGCCCCGCTGCCTCGTGCCTCCCTCGTTGCTTCCCTGACGTGCACTCCAAGTCCCCTGGATTGCTTCCGTTCCAAAAATAACTCTCCTGAAGGTTTCATTCCGTTTGGACTCCATTTGATATTCCTTTTCTGCGAAACACTGAAACAAGGGAAACAACAGAAACTGGCACTGGGCTCTGGGTTAATAGGTTAGTCCCAAAAATAATATAAAAGTGTTTAATCAAGCCCATAAACATCCAAAACAGATAATATAATAGCATGGAACAATCAAAAGTGATAGATACGTTGGAGACGTATCAGGCGGCAGGCGGTTAGGCGTGTGGCGGGCTGAGAAGATGAAGAGTGCATCAGTTTCGGAGGTTGAAGAAGCCCTTCTAGCCATCCATGTTGCATCCAACGGCTCACAAGAGTCGACTGACCCAAATTGTTCCTTAAGATTGCAGGATCCACGTGGCATTCAAGGTCTCGAAGGTAGATTCCGCGTCCGCACTCAGTTTGCGGGCTTGGTGCGGGCGCGACTGGCTTCCGCCGCGACAGCCACCATGCGCGCCTCCTCCGCACGGGCGGAGACAACAATGACACGCTAGTTCCTCCTCGCCGGTGTGCTGGAGCACGCGCTCGTCCTCCTCTTCATACGCTGCGTGCATAGACGCGGCTCCACCAGCTGCTCGCGTGCTTGGCAGCGCGGCGGCATCGCGAGGATGGACTACAGACGACGTGAGCGGTTGAGCCTTCGGCTTCATTGCACAGGGATGGCGGTGACACGACGGTGCTGGGCGATAAATTGTTGGCCGGAGCAGGCGGGCGCCGGCATGCGCAACGGCGGTGGCAGCATATTGATGAGTGTGCGTATGGGAGCTTAGTTTAGTTCTATATAGGGTTGGTCAAACTTAAAAGAAAACCGTACTAGTACACGTAAACATTAGACTAAGGCAGCGCTTATATTAGTTACCACAACCATGATACGGAATCCTGTGCAAGCGCGTGAACCGCGGCCGCGCGGTCGATCGAACGGTGCGTCACCGTGTCGCGCTCGAAGGACATCCACCGAACCTTTTTGTGTGTGTGAAAACAATCCCCGAATATTACTCAACTTTTTTTTTCTAGAAAAGTTCTTGACGCTACAGTATTTCCATATATTTGAATTTAGCTCCAATTCGTGTTTATTTGGATTTGGACGTTTTAGGTGCGCCCTAGTTTTTTTAATATTGATTTTGTCTGTGTGATTGAGAGAGAACGTGTGTATGTGTCCATATGTGTGTTGTGGCGGAAGGGCAATGTGGAGACGGTGTGCGTGTGATAGAGACATAGAGAGGTGTGAATGTGCAAATGATCATGCATGAGTGAGACATAGACAGATGCCGATACGTTGTGTATACATGAGAGAACGGTCTTCTATTTTACTTGTGTGTGTGTGTGAGAGAGAGAGAGGGGGGGGGGGAGCATCCGTAACACAACAACCATCTCTCTCGATTCGTCCGTCCCTCGCACGATCGCATGTAACACATGCATCAACGCACACATTTTGACACCCTCACCCGGCCCCTGCCCACTTCAAGGCCCGCACATCGCTCTGTATCTCACACGCACAATCTCTTCGTGAAACCATATTTAGCATGTAGCTTTTCGTCACATGCACACACATTTCCCTCCATAGGTTTGATTTCTCTCAATATCTGACACACACACACATACACACACACACACCGCACACACACACCCTCTCCCCCGAGCACACAATTCATCCCCATCCAAGGTTATATGGCGACCACTCTCGCTTGTGCTTCTCTGCACCCTAGCATGCACAACACCTCAATCTTCAAAGAGGGCATCGAGGAGATCGAAGACGGTGACCACACTGCACTAGAGAATGCAGGGCCATTTGGAAGCAGGATGATGTGACAACAGCTGACTGACTCCCCCCTCTCTCCCGCACAAAATTACCAATCCCTCTCTCCCCCGCACAAAATGATCAATCCCTCAACCCACGAGATCCTTCCCCTCTCATCCATGTTTTTCCAGCTCTCTCATCAAACATGTTGTCTCTTCTCCTTCCACGTGTACAGAATCCCGATTGCACATGCATCTCACGTATATTACATGTCTCCATCTTTCTCACAGACCTAACTTGTTCCTCTCTCTTTCTCTCTCTTTCTCTCTCTATCTCTCTCTTTGTCTCGTTAGTTCGTCTCCTACTCTCTCGTCCACATACATACAATCTTTCCCGCCCTATCTGCTCCATCTTCACAAGCTCTCTCTACACGTTTCATTCCCATATTGGGATGTGTTAAAAATGTTGCTTTTATAATGGATGATGTAGAGTTATGGTTGGTTTTGTTGCATCCTACAAATTAATAACTATGAAATGCATTTAGATTCTCATTTGACTGGGATTATGTGAGTTTGAGCATATTGTGAAGTACTATAGACCCCGTATACATCTTGGAATGCAACAATGATTGCAACTATTGAAATATAGACCATTACATTCGAAGTCAGTAGCCTAATATATTTATTTCACAATTACAACAAATGATTAATTCAGTACAAACTAAGAAAACAAATGTGTACTCCCTCCGTTTTTATCTAAGTCCGCGTATTAGCATTGGTCAAAGTCAAGTTTTGTAAACTCTCAGAAAGTTTATAACAAAAAATATTAACATATACAATACAGTAACAAATAAATACCATTAGATTCATTATTGAATGTACTTTCACATCATACATATTTGTTATGGTAAATGTTTATATTTTTCTATAAACATGGTCAAACTTTAGGAAGTTTGACTTTGGTCAAACCTAATATGCAAAGTTAATAAAAACGGAGGGAGTACTAGTAGTTACTAGTACTACTCCCTAGTTGCTTAGCCCAATCACCCAGCACGCCACACGGGGAGTTCAGTGTCACAAAATTTTGAGGTCGGCGGGAAAATCTCCCGCGACCCTGATTCGAGCAGTGCGAAGTTACCATCATAGCCTTCGGAACAGGCCTACGGATGCCGCTTGGTAGGGGGCTGTTTTCGTAACTTCAGGTTCACCCTACCCAGCCAACCCCACCCCGGCACCCAGAGTAGTACACCTGAATACTCCCCATTTTCTATACCCACCGCAAAATAGACTTCTCCACGGCACCGCAGCCTTCATGCTCCTCCCCTTATACATCGGCGCACTCGTCCACCGCAGCGCATCTACCTCATCACGACCTCGTACGCCGCACTAGAGTCGGTCCACCGTCGTCGTCGTACATGGAGCCTCTTCCCCGACACCGTCTTTCACGATCTCGGATCTGCTTCCCGGAAGCCGACGCCAATCGCAGAAGCACCACCGTCATGGAAAATGAACTGACTCCCGCTGCCGACCATGATGCACAGAGGCCGCCGCGAACATCGTTCTCCTCCTCGATTGGTAATGTGTGTATTGAATCACTTAGCAGTACATGTGCAGTTCCAATTTTGTTCATACCTACCCTTCAAATTTCCTGGTTGCTATTGTTCCCGTAAAAGTAATTGGTTAGCCTCCATTGTCCAATAGAATATCAGCTTGTAATTGTGCGTCGCTCCTGTATCGCGCTGTGCTTGGGTAGGTTCTTCATCTGCAACCAGTAGTGTGGCAAATGATGAAAAGTTTTTTAGAACTAGCAAGATGCCCATGCGTTGCACGCATCAATATGCATTCGTATGAGTAGTTTATCTTGTGGGAGAAATGGATGAACGAGGGAAGGCCTTATTTGCAAATCTGGAGAGGGGTGTGGGCATCTTTCTGCAAAATTGCCATAGTGTCCTTCCTATCCATTAGATATAAATCAGACGGCCTATATTGCAGGATGTCAGGCACACCATCATCACCAACTCTGTTTTTTAAAAGAAAAAAAGAATAGAGAGTATAGAAGTAGAGATAAATATTAAATATAAAATAAATATAACAGTAGAGAAGAGAGTAGAGATAGCAGGGACCTCAGGAAAGGATTGCGCAGGCGCGGGAAAAATCGGCCGGGCGCGCGCTAGTTTTGGCGCGCGGCGTCCGGCGCGCTTTATAAAATCCAACGCCCTCCCACCGCTCTGTGCCTTGGCACCGCTCTCTCCCCGCTCTGTGCCTTGCCACCACTCTCTCCCCACTCTTTCTCGCCTCGCCGCCGCTGCATCGCCAGGAAACTTGGGGATACCGCGGCGTCCGCGCGCGCCCCTCCAGCGGCTTCTCCGCCAAGACCCGGTTCCGCGGGATGCGCCTCGGCCTCGGCAATTTCAACACCGCCAACGAGGCCGCCCGCGCATACGACATGATGGCATGGCACCTCCGGTGGCCTCATAGAACATTGAACTTCCCCAACGTGCCGACGCAGGAGCGGGCGCAGGAGCTCGCGCCTCTGCCACGGCTTATCACCGACGAGGATCGTCGAGACAACCGGAGGCGGGAGCACCATCCCGGCATCGCCGAGATGGACGAGGAAGCCATGGCGCTGTGGCGCCAATGCTTCCCGCATGACATCATCAACGAGCGCGAGTTCTATGCGCAAAGGAGGGCGGAGAGGGAGAAGAGGAGGGCGGAGCGAGCCGCCTATCGCGAGGACAAGCGTACGCGAAAAGCAGACGCTCAATTCAACATGAGGCTAGGAGCAGCGTCGCCCTGGGAATCCAATGACAATCAGTATCTTCATGCCTACATTGAGACGTCGGAGGAGGACATCACCGAGGAGGAGTCGGACAACGAGGAGTAGTTGAACTATCTATTTTTTTATCTATCCATGCTATATCTATGCTGAGAACTATCCTCTACTCTCTAGTCTCTACTCTCTCTCTCTCTCTACTTCTCGATCTCAGCACTATAAATGCTTTTTTAAAGCGCCGCGCATTTTGCTTCTATTGGAGATGCTCTAACATGGCAGACGAGTGCTTTAATGTTGCCCACAAGATGTGTGAGTATTACTAGTAATGTATTTTTCTTGCCATGTTGAGATTTGAAAACCACGAGTGCGAACATGCAGAGGAGCAATGAAGACCAAACACGGGATATTGGGGACATCTTCAAGGAGCGTGGCAAGTTAAAGAGGAGCTGCACCAAACCTGTAAAACGAGCTTTGGTAAGTAACACCCTTTCAATTACTTTCGTTTAGCCTCGTGTTCTTCGATGTGTATATGTTGTAGTTTCTGTTTCTCTTAGCCCCGTGTTCTTCGATGTGTAATAAGAAGAGTCTTAATCATCCTAATGCTTTCGTTTTTAGCTTGATGTAGGAAGTGGGTGTTCTCACCTTGTAGTTTGTTTTTATATTTTTCCTATTGAATTCACTTCTGCGAGTCCTGTTTATCTGGCTTCTACTAAATGGATCTAGGTTGCTCTGAGTATTGATCTAAAAAAGAAGTAACTTCTGTCAGGATACAGTTCCTGCAAGGAGGGAAGTATGGTCAACCTCAAGATCATGTTTCCAAAATGAGGCTGGATTACACACAAGGTGCCAATTCCCTAATGATGCTGGATTAGACACAAGGTGCAAATACCCAGATGATGCTGGATTACACACAAGCCAGGTGGAGTCGTCAGCTGTTCGTGTCCTCGTGGCTCTAGTAAAGGCTAAAAGAAAGCGTGCAGCAGCCCTTGAGAATGTAGCTGAGTTCCTGAAGAAGCAAAAAAGCAATCAGATGCTCTCTTCACCCAAGCCAAAGAAGAGATGGAAGATGCCAGAAATAAGCTAGCAGAGGCAGAGCAGGCTAGGCATCTCCTGCTATCTAAAACTGTTGTCAATACAAAATTTCCTTCATAATAGCTAGGTTCAAATGTGTATCCAGTCAGCATGCCTGTTGTGATGTCCGTGCATCTACTGATGTGGCACAAAATAATTTTTTTCGGGTCATGTAATAACAACAATTACTTTCCAAACAATAACAGACGAAGCATTGGACATGGTATAGTTCACGCGCAAGCCTGACATTCCAAGTTCAACTTCCACATCAAACTCATGTTCACAGATATCTGCACATTCTTAGATAATGTCCACAACCATGATTCACTTTAAAGCCAAAAAAATGTGAGGAGAGTTATAATTAAAGAAAAACCTCTAGTTCCTTCTACCACTGCGAGCACAACAAGTGAAGACCATGCGTAATTAATTATATTTTGGTCATTTTTTGTGTTCTAAAATGCCGGCCGGCTTGCGGAAGGACGTGTTGCCGGCACACGTGCGGATTCAATGGAGGCAGGCGGGGCAGTCTGAAGCCGGTTGCATGCGGCGAGGAGGCGTGTTCAGCCGGGCCTGCAGCGAGTGGGGCCCTTTTGGCCGGCGCGCGGTTCAATGCCTGCGCTATGAGAGGTCGCGTCCATGTCAGAGCAATCACTCCCTCCAGTCCTTTTTTGTTTGTGTATAACAAAATTTCGTTTTCCATTCACATTTTACAAGTAAAATTCATGGACAAATTTTGACCCAAACTACGATGGGGACTAGTAAACTGGAACGGAGGTAGTAGTTTTTTTATCAAAGAAGTGTTTCCCCCTTCTGATTTTCATTATTGAAAACCAACATCTAAACCATAGTATTTTCCCTAGAACTACCAGGTTCAACATCTTGCAACATAAACCCATACAACCATACGCCAAGGAGGTACTCCCTCCGTTCTAAAATACTTGACTTCCATTTGTCCAAAAATGGATGTACCTATATACTAAAACATGTCTAGATACATCTATATTTTGACAATGGAAGGCATGTATTGTGGAACGGAGGGAGTAGTAGTTATGAATTCCATTTTCGCTCCATGCCAATCGTTCTAAAAACTACTTAGTACTTATAACGCGCCATTGAATATCGGAACTCTTACCCCGCTAAAAATGATATTTTAAACGTGGCTACTCGATCTGTGGCAACTGTTGAGCCACCGCCTCCAGGTCGTTCACTTGTGGCCCCAACCATCAACTCCTACGGATCAAACTATCACGCGAGCTGACTATTCCTACAAAGGTGCGTTCCACCACGTAGCCGGTACCCGCGCATGTAGCAATCGTGCACCTAGGGTTTTAGGGTTTATTTGTTAACGGTGCCTTTAGTAACTCTCATGTGTGCGAGACAACGAGAAACCGACTGCGTGCGTGCGCCTCTTCTCTTCGTATATGTACTCCACCGTTTGTCTGGTGTCCAAAAAATTATACATTGGTAATAACTACTCCCTCCGTTCCATAATGTAGTGCCTATAGATTTTTTGAAAAGTCAAACCTCACAAACTTTGACCAAGTTTGTGGAGAAAAATATTTACATCTAGAGTGTGAAACATATATCACTATATTCATCATATGATGTAGTTTCGCATTATATATTTTTGCTATTGTAGATATAAATATTTTTCTCTACAAACTTGGTCAAAGTTTGCAAAGTTTGACTTCTTAAAAAATCTATAGGCACTACATTGTGGAATGATGCATTGCCACATGATCAAAGTTGATTAATACATATTCACCGATTTGATAGAAAAAAGAGTCTAGTTTTGAAATACGTATATCACTAAAAATATGTTATGTTTCACTCAAAATATATTCCTTTGGCGGTTTTGATGGGATAAGGGAGGAATGTTGTTGGTTTCAAGATTCGAGAAGTGGTATATGTCTAATTTCTACTCTTACTAGCAAGATGCTCGTCTGTTGCACGGAACATCAAGATCTTGTGGGAGAAAAGGATGAACGAGGGAAGGCCTTATCTGCAAATGTGGAGAGGAGTGCGGGTAAATTGCCATAGCTTCCTTCCTATCCGTTATATATAGATTGGACGGCCTATATTGCAGGATGGCAGGCACACCATCATCACCGACTATGCTTTTTATAAGAGTAGAGATAAAAAACAGAGTTGGTGATGATGGTGTGCCTGCCATCCTGTAATATATGCCGCCTGATTTATATCTGGCGGATATGAAGGAAACTATGGCAATTTTGCAAAAAGATACCCACACCCCTCTCCACATTTTCAAATAAGGCTTTCCCTCGTTCTTCCTTTTCTCCCACAAGATAAACTACTGATACAATTGCATCTTGATGTTCCGTGCAACGCATGGGCATCTTGCTAGTTGTTGCAAAAAGCCCATGTGTGTGTGAGAGAGGGGGAGAGAGGAGGAGGACGGAGTGCATGTGTGACAAAGACACAAAGAGTGTGTGTGCGAGATGTATCAGCTTAAAATGAGGCGATAGTGTGTGTGTGTGCACGATCGAGAGGGCGTGTCTTGTCGGCGTCCGAGGAACGGGGGTCCCCAGACTTGCCTGCCTGCAGCCCGCGGCGTCGCTCCACCAGCGCCTCGTACGACCCATCTTCATCAGCCAACGCTCAAGACCCTCGCGAGGGGCCAGGCCTCATGAGGCGGACGACGCAATACCTCATCGGGGGCGGCCTCACCAGGCTGGCTCGCGAGGGGCAGAGAGATCAAGGCGAGGGGCACCTCGCGAGGTTTCTGTGACGCAAGCCATGACGAGCAAGGCCAGGCGGGCGCCAGGCGGGCGCAGAGCACGCAGTGTCCTCGTTTCCTCTTTGGTGCTAAAGAGGCAAGCGCAGGCGCGGAGTTCCGAGGCATGAAGCAAAGGTTTCCATATCGGTGCAACAAGATCAAGACCAGCAGGACGGCAGGACAGATGTCACCGTGGAGCCCAAGACGGCGTCACCACCAGAGCCTTTGGCAGGCGAAACCACCTTTAGTCAGGATAACTTGTACTAGTTGTCTCCCTTCAAATTTGGCCGTTGTTGGATCCCTTCGTGCGCACCCCAGAGTTCGAACCTCAAGGGTTTTGCCAGGACCCTAAATCCGACATTTGGCGCGCCAGGTAGGGGTGCGCTGAAGCTTCCCTTCCGCCGATCCACGTCCCATCGCTCCACCGCATCCATGGCGGACGTGCGTCGAGCCCACGCTGAGCGCCGGGCTGCCCTCACCGCCCGTGTCGCTCAGACAGCTCCTGTCGGCGGGCCTCCCTGTTGTTCCCCGTCACCCGCCGCCACCGGCCTGGCGGCAAACGAGCAGCAAGCATCCTCGCTGCACCCCTCTGTGTGGCGGGACGGCCGCACCGCCACTCCGTCGCTAACCCCAGTCGGCTCGTCGTCTCACGCTCGTCGCGCGCCAACGGACGCGCAGGCCGAGCTGCTCATGGCACACGAGCTCCTGCGCTACTGCCCGGTCAACGACCTCTATGAGGACTGGCTGGACCGCATCGCCGAGCTCGTCAGTGCCGCTGGGGGCTCCCCCACACCGTCCCTTTCGCTACCCCACCCTCCGCCAGCTGCGGGCGACGTAGCTCATGGAGCACCTCCACCACCTCCGCACCAAGACGGTGCTCTGGCACCGGGGCGCGCGGCCTCCCGGCATGACCCACCGCGCGGGGAGCCCGCGCGAGAAGTAGGAAGCTGCAAAGAAGTTCCCCGACCGCAAGAAAACGCTCCTGCGCCCCCGGCGCCGCCATGACAAGACCGCGTGCAGCCCACGGTGGCGCTGCGCGGACACCAAGGGCAGGCCCCGCCTCCGCAAAGGGCCCCGGTGGCCACAGCCGGCTGCCACGCCTTCACCCCAGAGCTGCGTAGCATCGTCTGGCTGGGCAAGTTCAAGCCAGACCTGCCTCCTCGCTACGACGGCACCGCCGACCCTGCGGAGTTCTTGCAGCTCTACGAGCTGAGCGTCGAGGCGGTCAACGGCAATGAGAAAGTCAAGGCGAACTGGTTCCCCATGGCTCTCAAGGATGGTGCTCGCTCGTGGCTCCTGAACCTGCCTCCGGGCTCGATTTCCTCCTGGGTTGAGATGCGTGACCGCTTCGTCGCCAACTTCCAGGGCACTCGCGACCGCCCTCCGGCCGCGGGTGACCTGCGTTGTATCAAGCAGCAGCCAGGAGAGACCTTGGAGAAGTACATCCAGCGCTTCAACAACGTTCGTCTCAAGATCCCCAAGGTGACGGACGAGGCCATCATTTCGACATTTTTTGATGGCAACTGCGACGTCAAGATGAAGGAGGAGCTCGCCATCCACGAGGAGCTATGCACGGCTCTGGAGCTGTTCAACATGGCGACCAAGTGCGCAAGAGCTGAGGAAGGGAGCCTTTCCCTCCTCGAGCTCCCTGCCATCGATCCAGAGGAGAAGAAAGCCAAAGCCAAAGACGTGAAGCGCAAGGGGGTGGCCGTGCTCGCGGTGGAGCCGGACACGAAGCGCGGCCGGGATCACCCCGAGTCATCCAAGAGCAGTCGTCCGTTCTGCGCCTTCCACAACGTACATAGCCACAACACCAATGACTGTCAAGAGCTCAGAGCCCTTCGAGATGGACGCTTTGGTCAATGCCTCGAGCGCAACGACCGGGGCTACGACCGAGGAGGGGGATGAGGCGGAGGACGCTGGGACGATCGCGGCCCCCACCAGGAGTGGCGCGACCGGCCTCGCGAAGACCGCTGGCAGGACCAGCCTCATGAGGGTGCATGGAGGAATCAGCCTCGCGAGGCCCGCCCTCAGGGCAATGCTGGTCTCCCTCCACTGCCGCCACCGCCAAGAAGGAATGACGACCTCCATCAAGACGAGGGGGCTGGGGGCTTCCAGGAACCACCTGCTATAGCCTGCATCTTGGGTGGAGCTCAGGCTCCAACATCTCAATGTATCTTCAAGCAGTTTCCTCGCGAGGTGAACGCAACCCTTCCCAGGCTCGAGGCCACGCGCCCACTGAGATGGTCCAAGTGCGCCATCACCTTCAGCTCAGCAGACCAGCTCAAGTGTGCAGCCACTGCTGGCGCCCTCCCGATGCTCTGCTCGCCTGTCATCAGCAACATACAAGTCACCAAGACTCTCATTGACGGCGGCGCAGGGCTTAATGTCCTATCCGTCGAGACATTCGACATCCTCCAAGTGTCATACGATCAGCTACAGCCCACCAAGCCCTTCTCAGGAGTGACCGACGGCTCCACCATGCCGATAGGGTAAGTCCGCCTCCCTGTCACCTTCGGCCAGCGCGACAACTACCGCACCGAGTTCATCGACTTCGACGTCGCCCACATCCGTCTGCCGTACAACGCCATCCTCGGGTATCCTGCATTGGCCAAGTTCATGGCAGTGACCCACCACGACTACAACATCCTCAAGATGCCAGGAAGCGGCGGGATCATCACAGTCCCCTGCGAAGAAAAAGATGCGGTGTGCTCCCTCGAGCATGCCTTCCAAGCCGCAGCAGTCGAAGACCCCGACAACGATGGCGCACACTACCCTCCTGAGGCCATCCCCAAGAAGAAGAAGCAATTACTCCGTACAGGGCCTCAGGGGAGCGGCGCCTCTAGCGGTGCCCCATCAGGATCGGTGCCCGCGCCTGGGGTGCCTCCCTCCCTCGCATAGGAAGGCGCGCCCGGCGCCCTCTCAGGCAGGGCTCAGGGGCTCTCTTCTGGAGGGCCTCAAACCTAGCCAGCATCATGAGGGAGGTGCTCGGGCACCACGTGGAGGTGTGCTTTGCGGCACGTTTCCCTCAGGAGGACAACGGGCGAGGAGCGCCCGGTGCTCAGGAGTTCATCGCCAAGACCACTTAGGAGCTGTAGGATGCAAGAGCCATGTGCAGTAACCGCCGCCCACCTGGCGCAACCCCCCATCCAGGAGAGGATGGCGGGCTGCGTGTCTGCATCGATATCCCAGGGCTCAACAGGGCCGCATCTCAGGAGCGCTTCTGGCTTTCGCGCGTTGGGCGGTGTGAGGGTCCACCCACAGCTATGTCTGCATGCCTTTTGGCCTGCCGAGCATGGCAGCCGCCTTCCAGCACAACCTGCGGAGCGTCATGGCAGCCCAGGAGGCCAGGCACCACGCGGTCCTGGCGGAGATGGGGTCGGTGAAGGAAATATGCCCTAGAGGCAATAATAAAGTTATTATTTATTTCCTTATATCATGATAAATGTTTATTATTCATGCTAGAATTGTATTAACTGGAAACTTGATACATGTGTGAATACATAGACAAACAGAGTGTCACTAGTATGCCTCTACTTGACTAGCTCGTTGATCAAAGATGGTTATGTTTCCTAGCCATAGACATGAGTTGTCATTTGATTAACGGGATCACATCATTAGGAGAATGATGTGATTGACTTGACCCATTCTGTTAGCTTAGCACTCGATCGTTTTAGTATGTTGCTATTGCTTTCTTCATGACTTATACATGTTCCTATGACTATGAGATTATGCAACTCCCGTTTACCGGAGGAACACTTTGTGTGCTACCAAACGTCACAACGTAACTAGGTGATTATAAAGGTGCTCTACAGGTGTCTCCAAAGGTACTTGTTGGGTTGGCGTATTTCGAGATTAGGATTTGTCACTCCGATTGTCGGAGAGGTATCTCTGGGCCCACTCAGTAATACACATCACTATAAGCCTTGCAAGCATTGTGACTAATGAGTTAGTTGCGGGATGATGTATTACGGAACGAGTAAAGAGACTTGCCGGTAACGAGATTGAACTAGGTATCGAGATACCGACGATCGAATCTCGGGAAAGTAACATACCGGTGACAAAGGGAACAACGTATGTTGTTATGCGGTCTGACCGATAAAGATCTTCGTAGAATATGTGGGAACCAATATGAGCATCCAGGTTCCGCTATTGGTTATTGACCGGAGAGGTGTCTCGGTCATGTCTACATAGTTCTCGAACCCGTAGGGTCCGCACGCTTAACGTTACGATGACAGTTATATTATGAGTTTATATGTTTTGATGTACCGAAGGTTGTTCGGAGTCCCGGATGTGATCACGGACATGACGAGGAGTCTAGAAATGGTCGAGACATAAAGATTGATATATTGGAAGCCTGTGTTTGGACACCGGAAGTGTTCCGGGTGAAATCAGGATTTTTCCGGAGTACCGGGAGGTTACCGGAACCCCCCGGTAACTTAATGGGCCTTATTGGGCCTAGGTGGAAGAGAGGAGAGGAGGCCAGGGCAGGGCCGCGCGCCCCTCCCCCTCAGTCCGAATAGGACAAGGAGAGGGGGGCGGCGCCCCCCTTTCTTCCTCCCCTCCACCTTTTGCCCCTTCCTCTCCTAGTCCAACATGGAAAGGGGGGGAGTCCTACTCCCGGTAGGAGTAGGACTCCTCCTGGCGCGCCTCTCCTCCCTTGGCCGGCGGCCTCCCCCTTGCTCCTTCATATACGGGGGCAGGGGGGCACCTCTCTACACACAATTGATCAACGATCTTTTAGCCGTGTGCGGTGACCCCCTCCACCATATTACACCTCGATAATATCGTAGCGGTGCTTAGGCGAAGCCCTGCGTCGGTAGAACATCATCATCGTCACCATGCCGTCATGCTGACGAAACTCCCCCTCAACACTCGGCTGGATCGGAGTTTGAGGGACGTCATCGAGCTGAAACTCGGAGGTGCCGTGCGTTCGGTACTTGATCGGTCAGATCGTGAAGACGTACGACTACATCAACCGCGTTGTGTTAATGCTTCCGCTTTCGGTCTACGAGGGTACATGGACAACACTCTCCCCTCTTGTTGCTATGCATCACCATGATCTTGCGTGTGCGTAGGAATTTTTTTGAAATTACTACGTTCCCCGACAGTGGCATCCGAGCCTGGTTTTATGCGTTGATGTTATGCACGAGTAGAACACAAGTGAGTTGTGTGCGATATAAGTCATACTGCTTACCAGCATGTCATACTTTGGTTCAGCGGTATTGTGAGATGAAGCGGCCCGGACCGACATTACGCGTACGCTTACGCGAGACTGGTTTCACCGTTGCGAGCACTCGTTGCTTAAAGGTGACTGGCGGGTGTCTGTCTCTCTCACTTTAGTTGAACCGAGTGTGGCTACGCCTGGTCCTTGCGAAGGTTAAAACAGCACCAACTTGACAAACTATCGTTGTGGTTTTGATGCGTAGGTAAGAATGGTTCTTGCTAAGCCCGTAGCAGCCACGTAAAACTTGCAACAACAAAGTAGAGGACGTCTAACTTGTTTTTGCAGGGCATGTTGTGATGTGATATGGTCAAGACATGATGCTATATTTTATTGTATGAGATGATCATGTTTTGTAACCGAGTTATCGGCAACTGGCAGGAGCCATATGGTTGTCGCTTTATTGTATGAAATGCAATCGCCATGTAATTGTTTTACTTTATCACTAAGCGGTAGCGATAGTCGTAAAAGCAATAGTTGGCGAGACGACAACGATGCTACGATGGAGATCAAGGTGTCGCGCCGGTGACGATGGTGATCATGACGGTGCTTCGGGGATGGAGATCACAAGCACAAGATGATGATGGCCATATCATATCACTTATATTGATTGCATGTGATGTTTATCTTTTATGCATCTTATCTTGCTTTGATTGACGGTAGCATTATAAGATGATCTCTCACTAAAATTTCAAGATAAAAGTGTTCTCCCTGAGTATGCACCGTTGCAAAAGTTCTTCGTGCTGAGACACCACGTGATGATCGGGTGTGATAGGCTCTACGTTCAAATACAACGGGTGCAAGCCAGCTTTGCACACGTGGAATACTCAGGTTAAACTTGACGAGCCTAGCATATGCAGATATGGCCTCGGAACACGGAGACCGAAAGGTCGAGCGTGAATCATATAGTAGATATGATCAACATAGTGATGTTCACCGTTGAAACTACTCCATCTCACGTGATGATCGGACATGGTTTAGTTGATATGGATCACGTGATCACTTAGAGGATTAGAGGGATGTCTATCTAAGTGGGAGTTCTTAAGTAATATGATTAATTGAACTTAAATTTATCATGAACTTAGTCCTGGTAGTATTTTGCAAATTATGTTGTAGATCAATATCTTGCGTTGTTGCTTTCATATGTTTATTTTAATATGTTCCTAGAGAAAATTGTGTGGAAAGATGTTAGTAGCAATGATGCGGATTGGATCCGTGATCTGAGGTTTATCCTCATTGCTGCACAGAAGAATTATGTCCTTAATGCACCGCTAGGTGACAGACCTATTGCAGGAGCAGATGCAGACGTTATGAACGTTTGGCTAGCTCAATATGATGACTACTTGATAGTTTAGTGCACCATGCTTAACGGCTTAGAATCGGGACTTCAAAGACGTTTTGAATGTCATGGACCATATGAGATGTTCCAGGAATTGATGTTAATATTTCAAGCAAATACCCGAGTTGAGAGATATGAAGTCTCCAACAAGTTCTATAGCTAAAAGATGGAGGAGAATCGCTCAACTAGTGAGCATGTGCTCAGATTGTCTGGGTACTACAATCGCTTGAATCAAGTGGGAGTTAATCTTCCAGATAAGATAGTGATTGACAGAGTTCTCTAG
Source organism: Aegilops tauschii subsp. strangulata (assembly GCF_002575655.3). Taxonomy (NCBI): domain Eukaryota; kingdom Viridiplantae; phylum Streptophyta; class Magnoliopsida; order Poales; family Poaceae; genus Aegilops; species Aegilops tauschii. Next base: position 278,373,964 of record NC_053041.3, on the reverse strand, counting down.
TCACCATCACCAAGTTACTAGAACTTCGTGATGAACTATAGTATGCAAGGGATGTCGAAAACGATTCCCGAGCTCTTCGTGATGTTGAAATCGACGAAGGTAGAGCATCAAGTGTTGATGGTTAACAAGACCACTAGTTTCAAGAGAAGGGCAAAGGGATAGAAGGGGAACTTAAAAAAAAAGAACGGCAAGCAAGTTGCTACTCAAGTGAAGAAGCCCAAGTCTGTACCTAAGCCTGAGACTAAGTGCTTCTACTGCAAAGGGACTGGTCACTAGAAGCGGAACTGCCCCAAGTATTTGGTGGATAAAGAAGGATGGTAAAGAGAACAAAGGTATATTGGATATACATGTTATTGATGTGTACTTACTAGTGTTTATAGCAACCCCTCAGTATTTGATACTGGTTCAGTTGCTAAAGAGTAGTAACTCGAAATGGGAGTTGCATAATGAACAGAAACTAGTTAAGGATGAAGTGACGATGTGTATTGGAAGTGGTTCCAAGATTGATATGATCATCATCGCACACTCCCTATACTTTCGGGATTAGTGTTGAACCTAAATAAGTGTTATTTGGTGTTTGTGTTGAGCATGAATATGATTTGATCATGTTTATTGCAATACGGTTATTCATTTAAGTTAGAGAATAATTGTTGTTCTATTTACATGAATAAAACCTTACATGGTTACACACCCAATGAAAATGGTTCGTTGGATCTCGATCGTAGTGATACACATATTCATAATATTGAAGCCAAAAGATGCAAAGTTAATAATGATAGTGCAACTTATTTGTGGCACTGCCGTTTAGGTCATATTGGTATAAAGCGCATGAAGAAACTCCATGCTGATGGGCTTTGGGATCACTTGATTATGAATCACTTGATGCTTGCGAACCATGCCTTATGGGCAAGATGACTAAGACTCCGTTCTCCGGAACAATGGAGCGAGCAACTGACTTATTGGAAATAATACATACTGATGTATGCGATCCGATGAGTGTTGAGGCTCGCGGCGGGTATCGTTATTTTCTGACCTTCACAGATGATTTGAGTAGATATGGGTATATCTGCTTAATGAAACAGAAGTCTGAAACATTTGAAAAATTCATATAATTTCAGAGTGAAGTGGAAAATCATCGTAACAAGAAAATAAAGTTTCTACGATCTGATCGTGAAGAAGAGTATTTGAGTTACGAGTTTGGCCTTCAGTTAAAACAATGTGAAATAGTTTCACTACTCACGCCACCTGGAACACCACAGTGTAATGGTGTGTCCGAACATCATAACCGTACTTTATTAGATATGGTGTGATGTATGATGTCTCTTACCGATCTACCACTATCGTTTTGGTGTTATGCATTAGAGACAGCTGCATTCACGTTAAATAGGGTACCATGTAAATCCGTTGAGACGACATCTTATGAACTGTGGTTTGGCAAGAAACCAAAGTTGTCGTTTCTTAAAGTTTGGGGTTGCGATGCTTATGTGAAAAAGTTTCATCCTGATAAGCTCAAACCCAAATCGGAGAAATGTGTCTTCATAGGATACCCAAAGGAGACAGTTGGGTACACCTTCTATCACAGATCCGAAGGCAAGACATTCGTTGCTAAGTATGGATCCTTTCTAGAGAAGGAGTTTCTCTTGAAAGAAGTGAGTGGGAGGAAAGTAGAACTTGATGAGGTAATTGTACCTGCTCCCTTATTGGAAAATAGTTCATCGCAGAAATTTGTTCCTGTGACTCCTACACCAATTAGTGAGGAAGCTAATGATGATGATCATGTAACTTCAGATCAAGTTATTACTGAACCTGGTAGGTCAACCAGAGTAAGATCCGCACCAGAGTGGTACGATAATCCTGTTCTGGAGGTTATGTTACTAGACCATGACGAACCTACGAACTATGAAGAAGCGATGGTGAGCCCAGATACCGTAAAATGGCTTGAGGCCATGAAATCTGAGATGGGATCCATGTATGAGAACAAAGTATGGAGTTTGGTTGACTTGCCCGATGATCGGCAAGCCATAGAAAATAAATGGATCTTCAAGAGGAAGATGGACGCTGATAGTAGTGTTACTATCTACAAAGCTAGAATTGTCGCAAAAAAAAGGTTTTCGACAAGTTCAAGGTGTTGACTACGATGAGAGTTTCTCACTCGTATCTATGCTTAAGTCTGTCTGAATCATGTTAGCAATTGCCGCATTTTATGAAATATGGCAAATGGATAAACAAAACTGCATTCCTTAATGGATTTATTAAAGAAGAGTTGTATATGATGCAACCAGAAGGTTTTGTCAATCCTAAAAGTGCTAACAACATATGCAAGCTCCAGCGATCCATCTATGGACTGGTGCAAGCATCTCAGAGTAGGAATATACGCTTTGATAAGTTGATCAAAGGATATAGTTTTATACAGACTTGCGGTGAAGCCTGTATTTACAAGAAAGTGAGTGGGAGCACTACATCATTTCTGATAAGTATATGTGAATGACATATTGTTGATCGGAAATAATGTAGAATTATTCTACAAAGCATAAAGGAGTGTTTGAAAGGAGTTTTTTCAAAGAAAGACCTCGGTGAAGCTGCTTACATATTGAGCATCAAGATCTATAGAGATAGATCAAGACGCTTGATAAGTTTTTTTCAGTGAGTACATACCTTAACAAGATTTTGAAGTAGTTCAAAATGGAACAGTCAAAGAAAGAGTTTCTTGCCTATGTTACAAGGTGCGAAATTGAGTAAAGACTCAAAGCCCGACCACGGCAGAAGATAGAAAAAGAATGAAAGTCATTCCCTATGCCTCGGCCATAAGTTCTATAAAGTATGCCATGCTGTGTACCAGATCTATTGTATACCCTACACTGATTTTGGCAAGGGAGTACAATAGTGATCTAGGAGTAGATCACTGGACAGCGGTCAAAATTATCCTTACTGGAATAAGGATATGTTTCTCGATTATGGAAGTGACAAAAGGTTCGTCGTAAAGGGTTACGTCGATGCAAGTTTTTACACTAATCTAGATGACTCTAAGTCTCGGTCTAGATACATATTGAAAGTGGGAGCAATTAGCTAGAGTAGCTCCATGCAGAGCATTGTAGACATAGAAATTTGCAAAATACTTACGGATCTGAATGTGACAGACCCGTTGACTAAAATTATCTCACAAGCAAAACATGATCACACCTTAGTACTCTTTGGGTGTTAATCACATAGCGATGTGAACTAGATTACTGACTCTAGTAAACCCTTTGGGTGATGGTCACATGACGATGTGAACTATGGGTGTTAATCACATGGTGATGTGAACTATTGATGTTAAATCACATGGCGATGTGAACTAGATTATTGACTCTAGTGCAAGTGGGAGACTGAAGGAAATATGCCCTAGAGGCAATAATAAAGTTATTATTTATTTCCTTATATCATGATAAATGTTTATTATTCATGCTAGAATTGTATTAACTGGAAACTTGATACATGTGTGAATACATAGACAAACAGAGTGTCACTAGTATGCCTCTACTTGACTAGCTCGTTGATCAAAGATGGTTATGTTTCCTAGCCATAGACATGAGTTGTCATTTGATTAACGGGATCACATCATTAGGAGAATGATGTGATTGACTTGACCCATTCCGTTAGCTTAGCACTCGATCGTTTTAGTATGTTGCTATTGCTTTCTTCATGACTTATACATGTTCCTATGACTATGAGATTATGCAACTCCCGTTTACCGGAGGAACACTTTGTGTGCTACCAAACGTCACAACGTAACTGGGTGATTATAAAGGTGCTCTACAGGTGTCTCCAAAGGTACTTGTTCGGTTGGCGTATTTCGAGATTAGGATTTGTCACTCCGATTGTCGGAGAGGTATCTCTGGGCCCACTCAGTAATACACATCACTATAAGCCTTGCAAGCATTGTGACTAATGATTTAGTTGCGGGATGATGTATTACGGAACGAGTAAAGAGACTTGCCGGTAACGAGATTGAACTAGGTATCGAGATACCGACGATCGAATCTCGGGCAAGTAACATACCGGTGACAAAGGGAACAACGTATGTTGTTATGCGGTCTGACCGATAAAGATCTTCGTAGAATATGTGGGAACCAATATGAGCATCCAGGTTCCGCTATTGGTTATTAACCGGAGAGGTGTCTCGGTCATGTCTACATAGTTCTCGAACCCGTAGGGTCCGCACGCTTAACGTTACGATGATAGTTATATTATGAGTTTATATGTTTTGATGTACCGAAGGTTGTTCGGAGTCCCGGATGTGATCACGGACATGACGAGGAGTCTCGAAATGGTCGAGACATAAAGATTGATATATTGGAAGCCTATGTTTGGACATCGGAAATGTTCTGGGTGAAATCGGGATTTTTCCGGAGTACCGGGAGGTTACCGGAACCCCCCGGTAACTTAATGGGCCTTATTGGGCCTAGGTGGAAGAGAGGAGAGGAGGCCAGGGCAGGGTCGCGCGCCCCTCCCCCCAGTCCGAATAGGACAAGGAGAGGGGGGCGGCGCCCCCCTTTCTTCCTCCCCTCCACCTTTTCCCCCTTCCTCTCCTAGTCCAACATGGAAAGGGGGGAGTCCTACTCCCGGTAGGAGTAGGACTCCTCCTGGCGCGCCTCTCCTCCCTTGGCCGGCGGCCTCCCCCTTGCTCCTTTATATACGGGGGCAGGGGGGCACCTCTCTACACACAATTGATCAACGATCTTTTAGCCGTGTGCGGTGCCCCCCTCCACCATATTACACCTCGATAATATCGTAGCGGTGCTTAGGCGAAGCCTTGCATCGGTAGAACATCATCATCGTCACCACGCCGTCGTGCTGACGAAACTCTCCCTCAACACTCGGCTGGATCGGAGTTCGAGGGACGTCATCGAGCTGAACGTGTGCTGAACTCGGAGGTGCCGTGCGTTTGGTACTTGATCGGTCGGATCGTGAAGACGTACGACTACATCAACCGCGTTGTGTTAACGCTTCCGCTTTCGGTCTACGAGGGTACGTGGACAACACTCTCCGCTCTCGTTGCTATGCATCACCATGATCTTGCGTGTGCGTAGTAATTTTTTTGAAATTACTACGTTCCCCAACAGACGGTCCTCAAGGAACCGCCTGAGCCCCCAGAGCCTCCCGAGGCTCAGGGCCCTGGCGGCTCATGAGGGTTGGCACCTTCGCCATGCATCTTCAGCTACCCCGACATCCCTTCGACAACGGAACCAGGTGACATTTTCCAAGTTTATTTAGCTGGGAGCGCCCCCGGGCTGCATCATTCCCAGGCCGCATGGGCCTGTCCCTGCGGTATGTATCTTTCTACATCTTTAGCTTACTCTATTGGGGGCTCCCCTCGGGCTGCATCATCCCCAAGCCGCTCGGGCCCGTCCCAGGGGCATGTATCGTTCTCGCGTTTATCTAAGTTAGCTTGTTCCATCTCATAAGCTATCTATGGTTACCGCCTGCTTGATTGTCGCCCACCGTGACCGCCCGCGTCGCTGATCTGCCCCCTGCTCATCCTGCAATGGGAGCTACTCACGCTGGCACGACGCTTGTGCTCGGGTCCGTCCCTCCAACGCTGACAAATCTGAGCGGTCGAGCTTGACTCGCGGCACACCCCGCGCATGTCACCTCACAGGCCCTCAGTGCCTTCATCTTCTTGTGGAACGACCAGTGGCAGACTTGCAATCGTAGCGGCAATTTGTGTCCCTCCTCGCGCTAACCTGCAGAAACCTCCTGAGGACAACAGCAGGCGATACCGCGAGCTCCCTTCTCTCCCATGCAATTCACTTGCGCGTTAAAAGGGGGGCTCCTGAGCATCGCGACTCAGGAGCTCTTACTGGCTCTCCAGCCCTCACCCCCTGGCCTTGACCACGACATCGCTACCTGGCATACCAGCGGCGGATGAGCCCGCTCGAGGGCCGGGACCTGAGGACGTAGAGCACATAGAAGAGCATGCAGAAGAGCGGGAGGCTCGCACGGGCCTAACCTAGCTACACTACGGTCGTCCACGCATGAACCTAGCGCAGCACAAGGGAGCGACTCTGGACTGCCAAGATAAGTTTCGCGCCCGGGTCGGCCAATGATACGTCTCCAACGTATCTATAATTTCTGAAGTATTCATGCTATTATACTATCCTTCTAGGATGTTTTATATGCATTTATATGATATTTTATATGATTTTTGGGACTAACCTATTAACCTAGAGCCCAGTGCCAGTTTCTGTTTTCTCCTTGTTTTAGAGTATCGCAGAAAAGGAAAACTAAACGGAGTCCAATTGACGTCCCACTTGACGGAGATCATTTTTGGACCAGAAGAAGCCCACGGAGTACCAGAAGCAGGCCAGAAGAGTCCCGGGCTGCCCACGAGGGTGGGGGACGCGCCCACCCCCCTAGGGCGTGCCCCCTGCCTCGTGGACAGCCCGGAGACCCCCTGACGTGAAATCAACGCAAAACTCTTCTATATATACCCAAACTTCCAGAAAGAAACCTAGATCGGGAGTTCCGCCGCTGCAAGCCTCTGTAGCCACGAGAAATCAATCTAGGCCCTCTCTGGCACCCTGCCGGAGGGGGCCATCATCACCGGTGGCCATGGAGGAGTATCCCGGAGGGGCCATCATCCCCATGAAGCCCAAGGACCAGAGGAAGGAGGCCATGGAGGAGGAAGCACAAGGGGGAGAACCTCTCCTCCTCTCTCTCGGTGGCGCCGGAGTGCCATCGAGAGGGGAATCATCGCCGCGGTGATCGTCTTCATCAACATCACCATCATCATCACCATCCTCATCTCTTTTACGCGGTCCACTCTCCCGCACCCCGCTGTAATCCCTACTTGAACATGGTGCTTTATGCCACATATTATGATCCAATGATGTGTTGCCATCCTATGATGTTTTGAGTAGATATCTTTTGTCCTTGGGTTGATTGATGATATAGATTGGTACGAGTTGTATGTTTTATTTTGGTGTTGTCCTATGGTGCCCTCCGTGTCGCGCAAGCGTGAGGGATTCCCGCTGTAGGGCGTTGCAATACGTTCATGATTCGCTTATAGTGGGTTGGTGAGTGACTGAAACACAAACCCGAGTAAGAGGGATTGTTGCGTATGGGAATAAAGAGGACTTGATGCTTTAATGCTATGGTTGGGTTTTACCTTAATGATCTTTAGTAGTTGCGGATGCTTGCTAGAGTTCCAATCATAAGTGCATATGATCCAAGTAGAGAAAGTATGTTAGCTTATGCCTCTCCCTCATATGAAATTGCAATGACGACTATCGGTCTTGTTAACAATTGCCTAGGACAATTCCGCACACCGATCCATCATTATTCCACACTCGCTATTTATATTATTTAGTAATATATTCTAACTTCGTGATAACAGCACCTACTTTTATATTTTAGCTCTCCGATATCATACAAAGTTATCCTCTTCATACCCACAACATAGTTTCATTTCTCATTTCTAGTTGGAAGCAAACGTTCGGTGTACGTAGAGTCGTATCAGTGGCAGATAGGGCTTGAGAGAATATTGATCTTACCTTTAGCTCCTTGTGGGTTCGACACTCCATACTTATCACTTCCACCTTTGGAAATTGCTACGATGATTCCCTGCACTTGGGGATTATCAGCCAAGCGCTACGGCATAGGAATCTCAGTTGTTGCAGCCTCGTTATGGCAATGTCGCCTCCTTTCCTACCTCTCGGTGGCTGCTTGCGCGCTAAAGGGGACCTCTTGAGCATCGCGCCTTAGGAGCTCTTACTGGACCTTGGGCCGCTCACCTCCTGGCCTTGACCACGGCATCGCGACCTGGCATACCAGCGACGGCTGCTGCCCGCCTGGGGACCGGGACCTGTCGGCATAGAGCATCAAGCTGTCGCGAGGTCAGAAAGGGGAGACCGAGCCAGAACAGGACATGCGTTCTCAAATTTTCATAATAAGGATCATATCAACAAAGGGCATTACAGACCCCTTACACGCCCCACGGGGCCCATCTCGATTCCTCACAGGGAATAAAATAAAGGAGTTTCTAGGAGCCCTATCTACACGCACCGGCGCGGCCGACGTCATCATCAACAGTGGGCCATGGGAGGCCGATGCCAACCCCATCCAGGTCAGCGACGACGGCGGCCGGACGCTGCGGCCTTGCTCCGGGCACAGCGAGAACTCGGAGGCACATAGTTGTCGTCGCTCGTCTCCGGAGTCTCGTAGGGCTCAGGAGAGTCGCTGGACTTCCAAGCACCGCTGCCGCTGTTGGGGGAGCTGCTGGCGAAGCCAGCGGTGGGCTCGGCGTTGGCCGCTGTGCTGTCCCGGCGACCCCCTCCGGGGCAGCACTCCAGGCGGCGGCCTTCCTCGTCGAAGACTTTGAAGAACATCGTGGAGGTGCCGTCGTACTCAAAATGGATGGCGAGGGCGCCCTCCGTACGGCAGACTCGAGCAACCTCGCCCCAGCCACGGGTCATGAAGATCTTGCCTGGGGAGACGACTTCAACCTCCGCTCCAGTCGCCGGGGCGTCGCAGTCGGCGTGCTGCAACCAAAGCTCGAGGGGGCCCGTCGGCGGCATCTCGGCGGAGAAGAACTGCGGAAAGCGAATCCAAGTGCGCGGAGGCATCGCTGCCCACATCACGAGTTCGCGCGAGGAGTCCGCGGAGTGGGCTCCTGGGGCGACGACGTGCGTCACCACAGCGCGGCGACCATGGCCACGACATGGGCGGTGCTGCTCGCTGCCTCTCCTTCCGGAGCCCTCGGCTCAGGCGTGCATAGCAGCGGATACCCGGGAGGAGGCCGCTCGCACCAAGGCCTTGACACCTCTGGCCTCATGACTATGTCGCGGCGGTGGGCCAGCCTCTTCTTCGGCGGTAGTAGCCCGGGCTCATCGCGGGGGTTTTTTCCCTTCTCAGCGGCCGAGAACCACCATATCGGCACCATGGGTGTCGCTGCTAGCAATGAAGCAAGGGAGAAGAAGCAAGCGGAACAGGAAGAGATGAGCGACGGGGGCTCCGCTCCCCTCCTCATTTATAGCGGGAGAAGGCCAACCGGCGACCCCCACGATCACAGGTAATGATGATTTTTCTCTGCATGCAGCAGGGACTCATCAAGTCAGGCAGTTGCCGAGGCAGCATGGGGAAGCGGAGACGCTCACGTCTCATCAATCACCACGCGTCAACTGAGGCCGCAGGCTGTTGGGACCCGCGGCACTCCGCACTGGCCCATTGGCTTCGCCTCGAAGCCAAGTCCGAGCATGCCTTGGGCCCGGGGCCTACTGTCGGCGTCCTGGGAACGGGGGTCCCCAGACTTGCCTGCCTGCGGCCCGCGGCGTGGCTCCACCAGCGGCCCCATATGGCCCATCTTCATCAGCTAATGCTCAACACCCTCGCGAGGGGCCAAGCCTCGCGAGGCGGACGACGCAAGACCTCCTCGGGGGCGGCCTCACCAGGCTGGCTCGCGAGGAGCGGAGAGATCAAGGCAAGGGGCACCTCGCGAGGTTTCTGTGACGCAAGCCATGATGACCAAGGGCAGGCGGGTGCCAGGCGGGCGCAGCGCCCGCAGTGTCCTCGTTTCCTCTTTGGTGCTAAAGAGGGAAGCGCACGCGCGGAGTCCCGAGGCATGAAGCAAAGGTTTCCATATCAGTGCAACAAGACCAAGACCAGCAGGACGGCAGGACAGAGGTCACCGTGGAGCCCAAGACGGCGTCACCACCAGAGCCTTTGGTAGGCGAAGACCACCTTTAGTCAGGATAACTTGTACTAGTTGTCTCCCTTCAAATTTGGCCGTTGTTGGATCCCTTCGTGCGCACCCCAGAGTTCAAACCTCAAGGGTTTTTTCCAAGACCCTAAATCCGACATTTGGCGCGCCAGGTAGGGGTGCGCTGAAGCTTCCCTTCTGCCGATCCACGTCCCATCGCTCCACCGCATCCATGGCGGACGCGCGTCGAGCCCACGCTGAGCGCCGGGCCGCCCTCGCCGCCCTTGTCGCTCAGACAGCTCCTATCGGCGGGCCTCCCGTTGTTCCCCGTCACCCGTCGCCACCGGCCCGGCGGGAAACGAGCAGCAAACGTCCTTGCTGCACCCCTCTGTGTGGCGGGACGGCCGCACCGCCACTCCGTCGCTAACCCCAGCCGGCTCATCGTCTCACGCTCGTCGTGCGCCCACGGACGTGCAGGCCGCGCTGCTCATGGCATGCGAGCTCCTAGGCTACTGCCCGGTCGACGACCTCTACGAGGACTGGCTGGACCGCATCGCCGAGCTCGTCAGTGCCGCTGGGGGCTCCCCCGCACCGTCCCTTTCGCTACCTCGCCCTCCGCCAGCTGCGGGCGACGTAGCTCACGGAGCACCTCCACCACCTCCGCACCAAGACAGTGCTCTGGTGCCGAGGCGCGCGGCCTCCCGGCATGACCCACCGCACGGGGAGAGACACAAGGTTTATACTGGTTCGGGCCACCGATGTGGTGTAATACCCTACTCCAGTGCACACCCCAGAGTTCGAACCTCAAGGGTTTTGCCGGAACCCTAAATCCGACATGTCTCAAGAAGGGAAGAAAAATCTACATAGATACAAGGAGCGCGAGAGAGACATGTATGCGATAGTGGAAGCACGAGTGTGTGGGTGTATAAACCTATCTAGAGGCTAGTCGATAAATGTTTGTGAGAGAAATACAAGTCGGGGGTGCGAAAGCGAGAGTTTTGTGTGTGTGTGAGAGAGACGGTAGTCGGGAAGGGGAGTGGAAGCAGGAGTTGTGTGTGTGTGTGAGGGAGATAGAGAGGGGGGAGTTTGTCTGATCGGTAAACAAATGAATAATGTCAGTTTTATAACTTGGATGGAGACGGAAAGGAGACCGCAACAAATGTTGTGTCTGCAAGAGAGAGTAATTTTAGTGGCATGAGTCATATCTAGAGACATATAGGGTGTGTGAGAGAACCCCATAGAGAGAAAGACAAAGTGAAAGACGAGTGAGACTGTGTGTGGCGGTGAAAAATAAAGCTTAGGTACCTAGTGATACCAGAGAACGGTAGAGACGTGAGAGATAATGAAAACCGTGTAATGTATAACAATAGGGAGAGTGTGACACTTCTCAAGGGAGACGTCGAGAGACCATGTTTGCGAAGATAGGAGAAACATGAAGTGAGCGTGCGGGTGACCTGGAGAAAAGAGAGTGATAGCTACATGAAGGAGCATGCATGCGAGAGAGATGGGCGTGAAAGGAGTCAACATAAGAGGGATTCAAATATTTTAATTCGAGATGATGATACATGTAATTCATACTCGAACCAAAATTGATCTATCAAACATGCATACTCATATGAATTCACGCGCATCTATGTTATTTAATATGTAGATATTACTGATCCATACATTTTAGTAGAACATAATTTAAATTTTTTGAATTCAACCTTATGATTTTGAGATCATTGTATTTGTAAATCATATTATACATATAAAGGAGCAGAATTCTTTGCTGTGCTTTTGAAAGTATATATATATAAAATGATGTATATGGAATTTTATTCCAATTGAAAATGGATTCATCCCCGCCGTCGTCCACCTTGTCGGCGCCGCTCCCACGACCGTCTCGTCCATCGCACCCCGCCACCATCGTCTACCCTCCTAGATCTGCTTCCACGCCACCGACAGCCATCGCTACCGCAGCACCATCAAATTCTCAGCAGATGCATACACGGCGCCGCACCAGAGGCGGTACTCTTTCGTATCTGCTCAACTTATTTATCGCAGCAAGAAAATAGATCGCCACTGCTTTACTCTGATTTCTTGTCCGTCACTTACTTGTTAGTTGAAAGCAAACATTGGTTGCGAAGTTGCCTTTGTCCGGTTTGCACCTTCAGATCCGCCATGGCACGCTCAACACTATACTCGCAATGCTTATGGTTTTCCCTTTTATATTCCACACTAGTTAAATGACAGTAGACTAAATTTCAAAATTGGGTCAGTCGATTTTTGAGAGCTCGCCAGAGCTCGCCGGTGCGAAGGAAGGGGCTCGGGTGGGGACGGTGGTTGTGGGGGGCGGTGGTGGGGCCTCGCCAAACGAAGAAAACTCGACGCGGGTGGGGGCGGGGCTGGGGGGTGGGGTTGGCGGAGGAACACAGGCAGTGGGGGCCGGTGGTTCGGCCGGTGGCCCGTGTGGTGTTCTGTATGGGACGAATCAGAGACGAGGAACAAGAAGGGTTAGGAGACGTAGGATCTTCATCCAACCGCCTGAAATGGTCGACTGACCCAAATGAAAAAGGTCACGCGACTTGCATGCAGACATGCCTTTATATTCAGTACCATCATCTTACCTGCTTAGCACTGCTCCTGAATCCATCAAGCTAAACGACGTGCCACTCATAAATCCAAACTTGTTGCTCAAATACGAATCTGATCTGATGCTGATATTACTGAAACGGATAACGTTTAATTGGTCAGCTAATGTTCCTACTTTACTTTCGAAAAGCACGTGCACCACATATAGAGAGACAGCAGGGAGTTGCATTCTTAATGCGCTGTGGTTCATCATGTGTGGGCACTGCGCAACGAACATTTTATTATCCAAAATATTCTTGCTCTTCTTTAGCATGTTCCTCTTCCGTTCTTCTTTAATAAGTACTCTCTCCGTTCCGAAATACAAGTCTTTGTATAGATTCCACCATGGACTACATATGGAGCAAAATTAGTGAATCTACACTCTAAAATGTATCTGTATGTGATCCATAGTGGAAATCTCTACAAAGACTTATATTTTGGAATGGAGGGAGTATGATAGTAGTACAATATGTTCCTTGTAGTGAAGATGAGCATGGACATTTGCAGTGTAGAGGTCTATACGGTCGGTTGTAATGGACACTTTGAACTCTCCAGGCCTCTTTGATTCGTAGGATTTTGTAAACATAGGAATAGGAATTGTAGTGGCCTGCCCACTTGAATCCTATAAGATTAGCAAGGAAATGCGGGAGGTTGTGTCGCCTTTGAGAGTTACACGGATATTAACAGTACCGCACCTTCAGTTGAAGAGAGCTGGTATCCGAAGCCTTTCTAGCCGTACCGGCAATACTAGCACATATATTCCAGCAAGTTCCACTTTGCTGATTTACTTGTGATGCTTACGGTTTTCCCGTTATATCTACACTATGATCTACATAGCTGCTTTGTGTCGCACTAGCAGCAGTCCCCTCTTGAAGCTAAACAACACACCAATCATAAGTCCAAAGCTTACTTCTTCAAATACGAATTGTGATATGATACTGATATTAGTTAACAAACACACATTTAATTGGTCAGGTAATGCTCCCACTTGATTTCCCAAATGCATGTGGCCACATATAGAGAGACATCATGGAATTGCATTTCTTTAGGCGCTGTGATTCATCATGAGTGGGCAACCAACAATGTATGCAATGAAGCGGAACCTCAAGAATATGCTTCCTCTTCTGTTCTTTAACATGTTATTCTGTATTTAGTACGTATAGTATGTTCCTTGTCAGGAAGGGGAGCAGGGACATCTACAGTCAACAGCAGATAGAGCTGGCCTGTACGTGATCGATAGGTTTTCAATTAGTAGCGGCAATACAACACCGTAATTTCCAGCGAGTTCCACTTTCCCGATTTATATATCCTGGTTATGGTGTACCCCTTTTATGTAAACTACGATCTGCCTAGTTGTTGTGTGCTCTTGTTATCATGGTTTGGCAATAAACTCTCTATACAGTATATTATGAACCTATCATATGCCAACTATCCTTACTTCTGGAGCCTATATTTTGTGTACTTGTGCCAGATTATATTAATGCACGCACCATATTACAGCACACATGGGCTCTCTCATCAAAATCCAGTGATAGCACACAAGGGTTTATAGGGGTGCCCCTATATTAGAATATCCTCTGCATTACAAAGATAATCTCACTATCATTTATGTTTTCATGCTTCTCAGATATTATACGTAATCACAGTGAATATCAGAATCCGCGCATCAGAAGAATACTATGGAACACTGCAACGACTTACAAAATTGGCACCAAGGCATTGAGTGCCATTCTGGATGCAATGAAACTCATACGCTCCCCACCTGTAGATTCTTGTTCAGAATATGATCCTAATTACTATTCTGACCTCGAGGAGTCAAAGGCAGATGACCTGTCATGTTCACCCATCAAGGTGCCTGTTCTAATTTGGCAAGGTTTTATTGATTGCGCGTATCTTGCATAAGTTGTCTTGCATTTCTTCTACTTTGTAGCACCGCCATTTGCTTAGTTTACTCATCATATATGTCAAGATGCCATGCCCATCCATTATCAATACATATTCCATCTGTCATCATACCATGTTTTTTCACTCAAATGCTGTTCTTGTGCATCAGACATCAGAAAGGAAGGGGGTGATTGCCGAACCTGAAGGAGCACCAGCAAAGTCCTTGAAAAACGTGGTGGTGCCGGAGAAATCAGACAGCACCCCACTTATATTGGCTCTACAACTGTAGCGACCAGACCTCAAATGGCCTGTGCTGCTGTGCACCAGTGTCATCCCTGGATCAGTAATGCTGACACGCACAGTACAAATGGAGGATTTATAACAGAGTAGCAATCACACACTTATTACATCGAATATCTCCGAAGAGATTAAGTATGAAAACATGGCTTAAGGCCATCTAAAAACGATAACAGCGGAAGACTTGGAAGATAAGTGAGTCCATCAACTCCAGCGGCATCACTGAGTATAAGACCACGACCTAAGGCACCTTACTCGTCGTCTGAAAAGTCTGCAACATGAAACGTTGCAGCCCGAAAACGGGTCAGCACATAGAATATGCTCGCAAAGCAACACATAGAGAACCATGAACAATGATAAGGCTATACTATATGCATATATGGCTGGTGGAAAGGCTCTATGGTTACAGTTTTTGCGAAAAGCCAATTTTATCCTACTTCAAAAGGAATAAATTTTATTTAACTATCTTGGTGGTTGAAACATTGAGAAGGTACCTCCAACTCAATCCCAATTAAGTAACATCATTAACCCAACAAAATTAATTATAAGTATCACGGTGATGAGATTCAAATGATAATCTAGGTACTAGATACTCAAGTTGTCCATAACCGGGGACACGGCTAATCATGATCAGTTTGTACACTCTGAAGAGGTTTGTGCACTTTTCCCACAAGACTCGATCGCCTCCGCTTGATTCTCGCACTGCATGATGTTTGAGAAACGGATGACCGAGACACAGTCTTTCAGAAACAGTCACTCTCTACTCTGGATGGACCGGTACACCTACTTTCCCCTACATCTGCTAGTCCACCTCTTCAAGAGATCCTGTAACCTACTCAGCTATGCTAGAGCCCATAATAGCTTGCGGCTGCACATGGAAGTTTCTAGCATGAATAATCTTATGATCCCTTTGAGCCTGGGTGGCGGACCTTATACATACAGACAACACTGGGTTCTCCAGGTGCCTCAATCCACCCAGATGTGAGTTTTAGTTGCCACCTTAAGTTGAACCATTATTAAACACTCACATCTGTCATGAATATCTCTCAAACCCAAACCACGTCTACGCATAGCATGGCAATAATAAAAGCAACGTAGAAGTAACTCCCAAGGGTTTGATAGTAAACAGGTAATAGGTACTACCTCAACTACATCCCAATACCCACAGTTTAATTAGATCCTAATCATGCAATGTGTTTGGGAAAATAGATCTAATGCAATAAAACTGGGTATGAACGGGGTATGATCAAAGTGTTACTTGCCTTGCTGATGATCCGCAAAACCTAGCGAGTCGAAGTAACAAGCGGCACACTCCGGGTATTCTATCACAAACAAACAAGCATACAATCAGTACTCAGCTAATGCACAGGTAAAACTTGAATGAAAGATCCAACCAGAAAGTTAAACTTAAGAACTCCGGTTTGCAAAAAGAATCAACTCGAAAGAAGCAACGAAAGTCAAACGGCGGAAGAAAGAAACTTCGTTTGCTAATCTGGATCTAGGTCAAATTTTACTGTAGCAAAAACTTGTTTGAGTAGGTTAAACGGAAAGAGAATTTCGAGACGAAACTCTAGGCGCTTGAATCACCTGATTCCGATAAACGAGCGAAAAGTTAAACAGATTCGAAGTTTCGATCAGAAATCGAACCTGAGAAAATAACGAGAAAATCCGTCGAAAAAGAAAAACGGACGAACGGTTAAATAACGGACGTTCGTTAACAGAGAAAAACCGACGAACGCGTTCGTTAAAACGAACGGTTCGGTGAACGCTCGCAAAGTAATAAAACCGGAAAAAACCGATCTAGATTTTTTTTCAAAACAAAAGGTTTTTTTTTAGAAAAACCGGTCAACACGAACGGCAGTACCTCGACGGGGCTCGCTCCGGCGAGGGCTCCGGTGGGCGGGGTCGGCGGCGGGCCAGCGGGGCTCGGGCGGCGGCTCCGGCGGGCGAGGGTGCGGGGCTCCGGCGCTCCCGGCGGCGAGGGGCGAGGCGAACGGCGGGCGGCGGCGGGCGGCTAGATGCGGGGCGGCGGCGGCGGCGAAAACAGAGGGGGGGCTATATATAGGTAGGAGGGGGGGCTAGAGGGCTAGGGGAAGGGGCAAAGCCCGAGGCGGTGGCGGCTTCGTGCTCCCGGCGGACTCCGGCGGCGTGGGGAAGAAGGAGAGCACGGGCGGGCCGGCCTGACTTCGGCTGGGCCTCGGCCCAGTCGGGCAAGCGCGTATATATATATATTTTTAAATATGTTCCGCGGAAAATATTGCATAGAAAAATAAATAAAAATCAGAAAAATACGAGATAAATTTTCCCCGTCTAGTTAGAAAATCTAGAATAGGGTGAACATTTTTAAAATCAAAAATAAATATTTTGAAAACATGCATATTTTTAAATGCAATAAAAATTGCAAATAAATTCCAAATAATGTTTTTAACATTTTTCCTCCAGTATTTCAATGTTTTTGGAGAAGTCATATTTTCTCCTCTCGTTTATTTTAAAATGAAATATTCTTCCGGAGAGAAAAATAATCAAAAACCAAAATCCTCGTTGGAAAATCAAATTTGAAAAATTCGAGAAAATCCCCAACTCTCTCCGAGGGTCCTTGAGTTGCTTAGGATTTATCGAGGATTTGTCAAAATGCACAAAACATGATATGCAAATGATGATTTATGTATAACATTCCAAATTGAAAATTTGGGATGTTACAAACCTACCCCCCTTAAGATGAATCTCGCCCTCGAGACTCGAGTTGGCTAGAAAACAGGTGGGAGTGGTTTTTCCGTAGATCTTCCTCTCGCTCCCAGGTGGCCTCATCTTCGGTGTGGTGACTCCACTGAACTTTGCAAAACTTGATAACCTTGCTGCGGGTAACTCGTCTGGCATACTCGAGAATCTTAATTGGCTTCTCATCATAGGTCAAATCACTTTCCAACTGAATCGCTTCCAGTGGCACGGTATCTCTCAGTGGTATCTCAGCCATCTCTGCGTGGCACTTCTTCAACTGCGAAACGTGAAATACATCATGTACTTCAGACAATCCTTCGGGCAATTCCAGCTTGTAAGCAACTTCTCCCATACGTTCCAACACTCTGTATGGTCCAATAAAACGGGGTGCTAACTTTCCCTTAACTCCAAAGCGCTTCACTCCTCGAAGTGGTGATACTCAAAGATACACTCTGTCTCCGATTTCGTGAACTGTCTCCTTGCGTTTAGAATCAGCATAACTCTTCTGCCTGGACTGGGCTACCTTGAGCCTATCGCGAATCAACTTCACTTTCTGTTCAGACTCCTTAATCAAATCTGGTCCAAACAACTGACGGTCTCCAACTTCGTCCCATAACAACGGCGTTCTACACCTCCTTCCGTACAAAGCCTCGAAAGGGGCCTTCTTCAAACTGGTTTGATAACTGTTGTTATACGAAAACTCCGCATATGGCAAATTGTCGTCCCAACTTGATCCATAATCTAGCGCACAAGCTCTCAACATGTCCTCCAAAATCTGGTTGACTCTCTCGGTCTGTCCATCTGTCTGCGGGTGAAATGTTGTACTAAATTCAAGCCTGGTTCCCAATGTTTCATGTAACTGCTTCCAAAACTTCGATGTAAATTGGGTTCCTCTGTCTGATACAATGGTCCTCGGAACTCCATGCAAACATACTATCCTGGTCATGTATATCTTTGCCAACTTAGCACTGGTGTAAGTGTTCTTCACTGGAATGAAATGAGCCACTTTCGTCAAACGGTCGACTACAACCCATATCGAGTCATAGCCTGAACGAGTCCTGGGTAATCCGGTGATAAAATCCATGCCTATTTTATCCCACTTCCATTCGGGTATCGGCAATGGCTGTAGCAATCCTGCTGGCCTCTGATGCTCTGCCTTCACTCTCTGACATACATCACAAACTGCTACAAACTCTGCAATGTCCTTCTTCATTCCGGTCCACCAGAAAGTATTCTTCAAATCCAAATACATCTTGGTATTCCCTGGGTGAATCGAGTACGGTGAATCATGGGCTTCTTGCAAAATCAACTTCCTGATCTCCGGATCATTTGGCACATATACGCGGTCCTCGAACCATAAGGTATCGTGCTCATCCTCACGAAATCCCTTGGCTTTTCCTTTGCTCATCTTCTCCTTTATCTCTTCAATCTCCTTGTCTGACTTCTGAGTTTCTCTGATCCTTTCCATCAAGGTAGACTGAATCTCCAATGTCGCTAAATAGCCTCTTGGGACTATTTCCAAACATAACTCACGTATGTCCTCGGCTAACTCCTGAGGTAACTCTCCTGTCATGAGGGTGTTGACATGACTCTTGCGGCTCACCGCGTCTGCTACTACGTTGGCCTTTCCAGGGTGATAATGCAATCTCATATCATAGTCTTTAATGAGCTCCAACCATCTCCTCTGTCTGAGGTTTAACTCCTTCTGCGTGAAAATGTACTTCAAACTCTTGTGATCCGTGTACACCTCACAATGGTTTCCGATGAGAAAATGTCTCCATGTCTTCAATGCATGCACCACGGCTGCTAATTCCAAATCGTGCGTAGCATAATTCTTCTCATGGGGTTTAAGTTGTCATGAAGCATATGAAACAACTCTTCCTTCCTGCATAAGCACTGCTCCAAGTCCTCGACGAGAAGCGTCGCAATAAACTTCATAATCCTTGCGTTGATCTGGCAGAATCAACACTGGTGATGTAACCAATCGTTTCTTCAACTCCTGGAAACTAGCTTCACCTTCCTCAGTCCAATTGAATTTGGTGTCCTTCTTCAATAGCTCAGTCATGGGCTTAGCAATCCTTGAGAAATTCTCGATAAATCTCCGGTAGTATCCTGCAAGTCCAAGAAAACTCCGGATTTCTCCAACTGTAGTGGGTGATTCCCAACTGGTCACTGTGTCAACCTTGGCAGGGTCTACTGCTATTCCTTCTCCAGAAATAACATGTCCAAGGAATCCAACTTCCTTCAACCAAAACTCACATTTGCTGAACTTGGCATATAATTGATGTTCTCTGAGCTTCTCAAGCACCAATCGTAAATGCTCCTCATGCTCTTCTTCATCCTTGGAAAATATTAAAATATCATCAATGAACACCACGACGAACTTATCCAAAAACTCCATAAACACTTTGTTCATCAGGTTCATGAAATAGGCCGGTGCGTTAGTCAGTCCAAATGACATAACGGTATACTCATACAATCCATATCTGGTGGTAAATGCCGTCTTGGGTATATCCTGCTCTCGAATCTTTAACTGATGGTATCCTGATCGTAGATCGATCTTGGAAAATACTTTAGCTCCTTGCAAGCGGTCAAACAAATCATTGATCATCGGCAGTGGGTACTTGTTTTTGATGGTCACTTCATTCAATCCTCGGTAATCAACAACCATCCTTAGTGATCCATCTTTCTTCTCTACTAGAAGTACTGGTGATCCCCAAGGTGACGAGCTTGGGCGTATATAGCCTTTATCCAGTAACTCCTTGATCTGCTTCTTAATTTCCTCCAAATCCTTTGCGAGCATCCTGTACGGTCTCTTAGATATTGGCCCTGTGCCTGGCAAAAGTTCAATCAAGAACTCAATGTCTCTATCTGGTGGCATGCCTGGCAACTCTTCTGGAAATACATCCGGATAATCCTTCACCACTGGTACTTCCTCCTATACAACTCCTGATAAGGAATTCACTTGAGTCCTCTTCGGCATGTGCCTGGATACATA
This sequence comes from Aegilops tauschii subsp. strangulata, assembly GCF_002575655.3. Lineage (NCBI taxonomy): Eukaryota > Viridiplantae > Streptophyta > Magnoliopsida > Poales > Poaceae > Aegilops > Aegilops tauschii. Next base: position 278,353,778 of record NC_053041.3, on the reverse strand, counting down.
CTTGATCCTCTTTCCTTCAGGGGTGGTAAGCAAAATAGTCTTGCTGGCACAATCAATGTTTCCTCCATACAACGATAGCCAATCCATTCCCAAGATCACATCCAAACCTTGCGATTCCAAAACAATGAGGTCTGAGGGGAAAACATGCCTACCAATGGCCAATGGTATCTGAAAACATCCTTGGGTGGCCATATACTCTGCTCCTGGCGAGGTTACTAACATGGGGCTCTTGAGAACTTGGGTGGGCATCTTAAACTTGTTTACGAATCCCCTTGATATGTATGAATGCGATGCACCAGTATCGAAAAGAACAGTTGCAGTAAATGACTTAACCAAAACTTACCTATTACTGCATCAGGCTGAGCTTCAATCTCCTCCACGCTCACATGGTTCACATGTCCTTTGTTGAACGGGTTCGGCTTCTTCCCAGAGCTTCCATTGCCATTTCCATTTTGGGCTTCGGGACAATCGGTAGCGTAATGTCCCGTCTTCTGGCACTTGAAACAGGTGACTTAGATCTCTCTTGGTTGGGGTAGATGGGTTGGTGCGGTTCTGTCCGTTTCCTCCTCCATTCCCATTACCATTCTTGGAGCCATTATGGTTGTGCGAACTACCTCCTCCATGGGTATGCTGAAACTGTCCTCCCGGCTTCGGGGTAAATCGTGGCTTCTGTTGGGCTCCAGAATTGTACTTCCCTTGTCCATACTTCCTCTTGCGGTTTTCAATCTGCTGTTGCTTCCCTTCAATCATGAGAGCTCTATCTACCAGCTCCTGGTAGTTGTTGAAAGTTGCTACCATCAACTGCATACTCAGCTCATCATTCAATCCTTCCAGAAACTTCTCCTGCTTGGCAGCATCCGTAGCAACGTCATCTGGTGCATAACGTGCTAACTTACTGAATTCCTCCACATACTGGCCTACGGTGCGTCCTCCTTGGCGTAGGTTGCGAAACTCACGCTTCTTCATAGCCATAGCTCCTGCTGAAACATGAGCTGTACGGAAAGCTTGCTGAAACTGGTCCCATGTGACAGTGTTAATAGGGTGCGTGGCTATATAATTCTCCCACCATGATGCTGCGGGTCCATCAAGCTGATGTGCGGCAAAACGTACTCTTTCCGCATCTGTGCATCCTGCAGTGGTCAACTCCCTTCCAACTTTGCGGAGCCAATCATCTGCTACAATCGGCTCGGTGCTACTGGAGAACACCGGCGGGTTTAGCCTTAAGAAACGGGCTAAGTGGTCAACAGGTGGTGGTGGCGGTGGGTTGTTGTTGTTGTTGTTGCCTTGGTTCTGAACTAACACTTGCATCAAGGCATTCTGTTGCTGAATCAACTGGGTGATTTCTGGCGGGAAAACAAATCCGGTGTCGCGTCTCGGAGGCATCTGATAGGTTTAGAAAAGATGAGAATTAAGAATAGAATGAGGTCTAGAGAGAAAACACTACCCATATGCTCATGAGACAAATTCAATCAATATCACTCAATCAATCCAAACAAGGCAAAACAATCGATCTAACTAGCGTTACAAAGTGCTTGAACTATACTACTAAATGGGGGAAAACTACTACTGATATGGTGGTCTACTAAAGAATTCTGATCCGTTGAAGACTCCATGATGTCTTCTCCAGCTTCATCAATCCATTCGTCTTCACTTGGTTCCGAGTTGGTGTCGTCGATGATGATGTAGTTTTCCGGACAAGTGCATTCGTCGACTTCTGCTTTTGGCACTGGATTTCCCACGAATGATCCAATCTTATTCTCCAGGTCGTCAATCTTCCCGACTAGTGCGTTGATTTCCTCCAAATAATCTTCGCGGGTAGCCTTGAGTTCTTCTTGGAGCTCCTTGATCTTCGTGAATGCCTTCTTCAGTTCTTCCTTGTCCGTGCATATCTGGTTCTCCTGGCGTCGAATATGTTGGTTCGGCTCCTGGATGAAAGCTGCAATTGATCCATCCTTCTTGGTCTTGATCATCTCCCATTGCGCGTCTCGACGTCCACAAATTTGATAAATTGTATCCTTAAGCTCCTGGTGATAGACTTCTCCAATGCGTCCCATGGCGATGTGTGCGGCCATGCTCTTCCCTAAACTCCAAGTTGGTGCTTCGAAAACCAATCTCATGGGTTCCGTAATTGGCGCAAACGTCCTTCCTGGAATGATAACTTGAATCTTCCAGCTCTCCTCTTCAGGTAATGTAGCGTTGTAGGTTCCGGTGACGCTTGGTATTCCTATGTTCAAGTACTTGGTGACTTCCTTCAAGTGTCGTCCAAATGGCGTGTCTTCATCCGGTTGCATGAACTTGCTCCTTGCATTCGCCATTCCTAAAAGAGTAGAAAGTGGAGAGGGGTCAAAAATGAGAAGAGAGAAGTTTTCTAGGGCTTAAGCTTAGTGGTCGTGTCCTATAGTCAGCGTGTGCTCTGATACCAACTTTGTAGCGACCAGACCTCAAATGGCCTGTGCTGATGTGCACCAGTGTCATCCCTGGATCAGTAATGCTGACACACACAGTACAAATGGAGGATTTATAACAGAGTAGCAATCACACGCTTATTACATCGAATATCTCCGAAGAGATTAAGTATGAAAACATGGCTTAAGGCCATCTAAAAACGATAACAGCGGAAGACTTGGAAGATAAGTGAGTCCATCAACTCCAGCGGCATCACTGAGTATAAGACCACGACCTAAGGCACCTTACTCATCGTCTGAAAGTCTGCAACATGAAACGTTGCAGCCCGAAAACGGGTCAGCACATAGAATATGCTCGCAAAGCAACACATAGAGAACCATGAACAATGATAAGGCTATACTATATGCATATATGGCTGGTGGAAAGGCTCTATGGTTACAGTTTTTGCGAAAAGCCAATTTTATCCTACTTCAAAAGGAATAAATTTTATTTAACTATCTTGGTGGTTGAAACATTGAGAAGGTACCTCCAACTCAATCCCAATTAAGTAACATCATTAACCCAACAAAATTAATTATAAGTATCACGGTGATGAGATTCAAATGATAATCTAGGTACTAGATACTCAAGTTGTCCATAACCGGGGACACGGCTAATCATGATCAGTTTGTACACTCTGAAGAGGTTTGTGCACTTTTCCCACAAGACTCGATCGCCTCCGCTTGATTCTCGCACTGCATGATGTTTGAGAAACGGATGACCGAGACACAGTCTTTCAGAAACAGTCACTCTCTACTCTGGATGGACCGGTACACCTGCTTTCCCCTACATCTGCTAGTCCACCTCTTCAAGAGATCCTGTAACCTACTCAGCTATGCTAGAGCCCATAATAGCTTGCGGCTGCACATGGAAGTTTCTAGCATGAATAATCTTATGATCCCTTTGAGCCTGGGTGGCGGACCTTATACATACAGACAACACTGGGTTCTCCAGGTGCCTCAATCCACCCAGATGTGAGTTTTAGTTGCCACCTTAAGTTGAACCATTATTAAACACTCACATCTGCCATGAATATCTCTCAAACCCAAACCACGTCTACGCATAGCATGGCAATAATAAAATCAACGTAGAAGTAACTCCCAAGGGTTTGATAGTAAACAGGTAATAGGTACTACCTCAACTACATCCCAATACCCACAGTTTAATTAGATCCTAATCATGCAATGTGTTTGGGAAAATAGATCTAATGCAATAAAACTGGGTATGACCGGGGTATGATCAAAGTGTTACTTGCCTTGCTGATGATCCGCAAAACCTAGCGAGTCGAAGTAACAAGCGGCACACTCCGGGTATTCTATCGCAAACAAACAAGCATACAATTAGTACTCAGCTAATGCACAGGTAAAACTCGAATGAAAGATCCAACCAGAAAGTTAAACTTAAGAACTCCGGTTTGCAAAAAGAATCAACTCGAAAGAAGCAACGAAAGTCAAACGGCGGAAGAAAGAAACTTTGTTTGCTAATCTGGATCTAGGTCAAATTTTACTGTAGGAAAAACTTATTTGAGTAGGTTAAACGGAAAGAGAATTTCGAGACGAAACTCTAGGCGCTTGAATCACCTGATTCCGATAAACGAGCGAAAAGTTAAACAGATTCGAAGTTTCGATCAGAAATCGAACCTGAGAAAATAACGAGAAAATCTGTCGAAAAAGAAAAACGGACGAACGGTTAAATAACGGACGTTCGTTAACAGAGAAAAACCGACGAACGCGTTCGCTAAAACGAATGGTTCGGTGAACGCTCGCAAAGTAATAAAACCGGAAAAAAACCGATCTAGAGTTTTTTTTTCAAAACAAAAGGTTTTTTTTAGAAAAACCGGTCAACACGAACGGCAGTACCTCGACGGGGCTCGCTCCGGCGAGGGCTCCGGTGGGCGGGGTCGGCGGCGGGGCAGCGGGGCTCGGGCGGCGGCTCCGGCGGGCGAGGGTGCGGGGATCCGGCGCTCCCGGCGGCGAGGGGCGAGGCGAACGGCGGGCCGCGGCGGGTGGCTAGATGCGGGGCGGCGGCGGCGGCTCTGGCGATGGTGGCGGCGAAAACGGAGGGGGGGGCTATATATAGGTAGGAGGGGGGCTAGAGGGCTTGGGGAAGGGGCAAAGCCCGAGGCGGCGGCGGCTTCGTTCTCCCGGCGGACTCCGGCGGCGTGGGGAAGAAGGAGAGCACGGGCGGGCCGGCCTGACTTCGGCTGGGCCTCGGCCCAGTCGGGCAAGCGCGTATATATATATTTTTTTAAATATGTTCCGCGGAAAATATTGCGTAGAAAAATAAATAAAAATCAGAAAAATACGAGATAAATTTTCCCCGTCTAGTTAGAAAATCTAGAATAGGGTGAACATTTTTAAAATCAAAAATAAATATTTTGAAAACATGCATATTTTTAAATGCAATAAAAATTGCAAATAAAATCCAATAAATTACAAATAATGTTTTTAACATTTTTCCTCCAGTATTTCAATGTTTTTGGAGAAGTCATATTTTCTCCTCTCGTTTATTTTAAAATGAAATATTCTTCCGGAGAGAAAAATAATCAAAAACCAAAATCTTCGTTGGAAAATCAAATTTGAAAAATTCGAGAAAATCCCCAACTCTCTCCGAGGGTCCTTGAGTTGCTTAGGATTTATCGAGGATTTGTCAAAATGCACAAAACATGATATGCAAATGATGATCTATGTATAACATTCCAAATTGAAAATTTGGGATGTTACAACAACTAGTGACACAAAACGTAGGACCGACTCCAGCAGACTGTACCCATACTTCACTGGCCACACCACTAGCCACACCACACAGGACCTGCACTCTAGTAAAAGGTATGCCGATTTCAGTTGCCATAGCACTAGCCGTACCACAGAAAAATCCCACTCCAGCAAAAAGTACAGCAAGTCCATCGGCCGAAGACCTATCGCAACTGCAGAGGCGGCCAATTCCTGCAGATTGGAACCCCATTCCAGTTATTCCCAGTTTAAAAGACAATGCTTTCAATGTTGTTAGGGACTACGTGCATATATTCCCATCATGGGAAGATTATAGTGAAGACAAACACCATTTTCACATCTTCCTATCCCACTTACGTGTAAGTGCTATTATTCATGGAGATTATTTTCCTATTTTCTGCTGATTGAACACATCAATGATTTACATTACATTGTTGTAAGTAGGTGAGGGTCAATCCGGATAGTCATGATGAGCAAATCTTGCTTGCGCTTTTCAAGGAAGCATTGCAGCAGTATCGATGTTACCTGAGGAAATCACACTTTGATGTCAAGTCTATAAACGAATTTCCGGTGAAGTCTCCTGTGCTAAATTTAGAAGACATTGAATGAAAAAACCTTATTATGCACTGGTCTCGTTCCCAGGATGAGGTATTGTCTATGATATCACATGGCAATTTGAACTTCTACTTTTCCGCATGTGCCTTACGGATCTTTTTTGCAGGAAATCTGCTCGAAGAAGAATTCCGATTTGAAAAGGATGACAGGATATCACAAATGTGTTGCCCGCTGCTTTTCTCTTGTTAGTACATGTTGTCCTGTATCACTGTACTTGCATACATACCTGGTTCATTATGTGACAGCTTGCTTATCAATTGTTCGCTCCAAATTATCTGATATGTATGAATGGTTACATTAGTGTAGAATATATCCAATGCCAATGAATTTTTTTAGCTCTGCATTGTTCTTGTAAGTACCTGCTGTCCTTTATCAGTGTACTTATATTGACAGCTAGTTGTACATGTACCATCACTCTGCAGCTTATTTTCCTTTTCCCTCCATTTTCTACACATCAGATCTATATTTACTCTGACCATAAGGTTGGATAACACCGATGGTACTGAAGAAGTTTAGCTCTGCATTGCTCTTGGCCGAACCTTTTGCTTGTATCGTTGTACTTACATTTATAGCTACTTGGTTATGTAGCATCACTCTTCATCTTATCTTAAATATTCTCCATTTTTTCTTATATTATCACATCTATATTTACTCTTAACAAAATGTAGAATAAAGGCAATGCTTATGAAGAAGATTCTATGGTAAACTTCTTGAATTGCCCCCCCCCCCATCATCATGGACAAGGGCTTTATAGAGCCTGTCTTCACCAATAATGTAAGTTTGTCCTTCTCAAGCCTTCAAACTTTGTTGTGTATATTTGGTTAGGCATGACTGCAACAGCCGTTTATTTTTGGTGTTTGCATCAAATTGCATGCTTAAAGTTTATTATGTAGTTCATAAACAAAAGTTTGTCCTTCTCAATTTACAGTTGTACAACCAAGTTCCTTCTTCATACCATGTAAATTAAACTATACAGAGCAAGTGATCTTCTTTTGCACTACATGTATGCTTCTATTCTTGATCCGTAATCCAGTGGTGTCGTGAACCTACCCACTACAGCACAATGTCATATTCTGCAATGTCTTAACTATGAACAATGTCATATCATTCTACTATTATTTAAACCATCTCTTTATTTGCCAATCTGAAATGGGATAAATTGACAGCACACTAACCATTGATACTTATGAGTTCTTGATCTGTAATCCAGTGGTGTCGTGAAGCTGCCAACTCCTTCACACTGTCATTTCCTGCCATGTCTTGACCTGAACAATACCATATTGTGTTAATGCTATTTTAAACTGTGTCACTTTATTCGCCAGTAAGAAATGTGATGAATTGTCAGCACTCATACTTATATGTGCAAGACCTGTCATCTGTCTGCTTGTTTATCTTTCGGAGTGAGGAGGATATAAGTGTCAAACAAGCGCAGTCTCATCAGCTTGCGCTGCAGCTCCCGAGCAGGGCTAACCTTTCTTGAACTCTATTGAAGTGCTGACGGTTTTGTATATTATTTTGTCAGCGTGTTTATTTGCACTGGTGGCGATCTTTGATGCCCAGTGTATGTAATCTGCTGACGGCTTGTGCTTTATTATCATAGTGGCGAACTTTGATGCCCAGTGGATGTAATATGCCGAAATTTCTTTATTGTATAGTCTAGGTTTTTCTTATTCATGATGCCACAGTTATTTTACTGTATATATATCCTGTCTTCGCAGTAAACCGGCCAAACCGTAAAATTATGGTACATAATCGGGCCGTCATGCAAATCACTATGAATGATCCGCATCATGGGCCCAGTCATCTTGGTCCATTAACAGGCCTAAATGTAAACTGGCCCACAAGTAGATTTAGGCCTTTAATAGGCCGAGTAAACCGCCGGCCCTATTTTCGCAAGAAAACTCAATGGGCTTTTAGGAGGCTGAAAAGTAGGTTGGGCCTGAAACATGGCGAACAGCTCACGGGCCGGCAGCAGGCCGAAATAGACCCCGGCCCATGATTGTGCCAATGACATCACGGGCCGTTAACATGCCAAAATTGTCTCGGTCCTTGTTTGGCCCAATCAGATTATCGGCTGTGAGTAGGCCGGATGCAAGTCGGGCCGTAGTTAGGCCCAACTATATGACGGGCTTTTAACAGGCCGAAATAAATATAGGGTCGAAATGTTAAACGGGCCTTGAACAGGCCGAAACTAATATCAGGCCTAATTACTAAATGGGCCTTTAGCAAGTGGGCCCAAAAGTATAGCGTCCAGTTGACGGGCCGAATCTGATATGGGCCATAATTTGGCCCAAAGCCTCTTAAAGGGCCGGATCTTATCTGGCCCGTAATTTGGCCCAGAACGTGGTAGGCTTTTAACGGGCCAGATCTCATATGGGCCTTTATTAGGCCCGAAACGTGGCAGGCTATTAATGGACCGGATCAAATATGGGCCGGCATTTGGCCCAAAACATGGCAGCCTGTGAATGGGCCGGCCCACTAGTGTCCTCAAAATCTTGTGGGCCTTTAGCTGGGCCGGCCCATTATGGTCAGCAAAATCTTGTGGGCCTTTAGCTGGGCCGACCCATTATGGTCGGCAAAATCTTGTGGGCCTTTAGCTGGGCCGGCCCATTATGGTCCGCAAAATCTTGTGGACCTTTAGCTGGGCCGGCCCATTATGGTCCGCAAAATCTTGTGGGCCTTTAGTTGGGCTGGCCTATTATGGTCTGCAAAATCTTGTGGGCCTTTAGTTGGCCGGCCCATTTAACCTATATGGGCCTCTATTGGGCCCTGCCACGTGTCGACGTATCATAGGCATGTCTCCTCCAATGGACGGGCGACATCTGGCCCACCGAGGAGCAGACATGTGTTTCCTCCGGCCAATGAGAATTTTACACATGGAAAATCATCATTGGTCCGGGCTGCTAACGGGTTATCGGATCCAAAACCGGACCCGATAGCTTAACGGCGAGCCGTTACGATGGATGCCACGTGTCGGTCACCCTTGACGAAAGCACTTTTATGACGCGCGATTTATCATCATGGAAGTTGACACTTCCGTGATGATAATTTTGGTAATGTCATGGAACACTTCTACGACAGCACAGGTATGACTATCTTCATTCTGTCATAAATTTGTCATGGATGTACATGCATGACAGAAATTGTGACCTACTATGACAAACACGTATCATCACGGAAGTGTATTTTTTGTAGTGCTAGTTGATTTATTCGGTGGAAGGTCATATGTTCAGTTCCTTAATGATAATTAATACTTCTATGATTATGATTATGAATATGCTTTGTGAGTAGTTACGTTTGTTCCTGAGGACATGGGAGAAGTCTTGTTATAAGTAATCATGTGAATTTGGTATTCGTTTGATATTTTGATGAGATGTATGTCGTCTTTCCTCTAGTGGTGTTATGTGAACGTCGACTACATGACACGTCACCATTATTTGGGCCTAAGGGAAGGCATTGGGAAGTAATAAGTAGATGATGGGTTGCTAGAGTGACAGAAGTTAGTTTATGCGTTGCTTCGTAAGGGGCTGATTTGGATCCATATGTTTCATGGTATGGTTAGGTTTACCTTAATTCTTCTTTCGTAGTTGCGGATGCTTGCGAGAGGGGTTAATCATAAGTGGGAGGCTTGTCCAAGGAAGGGCAGCACCCAAGCACCGGTCCACCCACATATCAAATAATCAAATTAACGAACACGAATCATATGAGCCTGATGAAAACTAGCTTGACAACAATTCCCATGTGTCCTCGAGGGCGCTTTACTTTATATAAGAGTTCGTCCAGGCTTGTCCTTTGCTATAAAAAGGATTGGGCCACCTTGCTGCACCTTGTTTACTTTTGTTACTTGGTACCCGTTACAAAATATCTTATCACACAACTATCTGTTACCGATAAATTCAGTGCTTGCAGAGAATACCTTGCTGAAGATCGCTTGTCATTTCCTTCTGCTCCTCGTTGGGTTTGACACTCTTACTTATCAAAAGGACTACGATAGATCCCCTATACTTGTGGGTCATCAATATTCCATAAAAAATCTCCGTAAAGTTTTAGCTCATTTCGAGTTGTACAGAATAGGTGGCCTGACATAGCTTTTCCAGGTCCAGATTTCCAGCTGCCGGAATTCTCCCTCTTTGTGTGTACCTTGCATATTATGAGAGAAAAGGCATTAGAATTACTCCAAAAAAGCATTATTATGCATAAAACATCATAAATAACAATTGGAAAACATGATGCAAAATGGACGTATCAACTCCCCCAAGCTTAGACCTCGCTTGTCCTCAAGCGAAAACCGAAATAAGACAACAAAATACAGACATAGAAGCATCATGTAGATTATTGTAACAACAACAAACTTAATCATAAGAATTTTATCATAGACTTCTCATGAATAAGTAACAATTCATCACATTGTTGAAGTATAAAGCATAAACTCTATTAAAAACCAACAAACTATGTTCTCAGTCAACTTTGCAACTACAATTCATCATCTTTTCGGGAAGGGTCACGTATCGGAGCCTTTAGGCAAGTCCACATACTCAACCATCATATAGTCTTCTATGATTTCGAACACTCATCGCATACACATGAGCAAAACGTTTCAACCGGACACATAGAAAGATAGGGGCTTATAGTTTCGCCTCCCAATGTATTCACCTCAAGGGTGATGTCAACAATAATAACCCATGTCACCCATATTCAACTGGACATATGTGCCTAGATCTTTCCTCACCGTATGATGCTTGCCAAAGGAGAAAAATAAAAAGGAATAGAGAGAAAAAATTTGACTCTTGCATAAAAGTAAATACATAAAAGTAAAAGATAGGCCCTTCGCAGAGGGAAGCAGAGGGTGCCATGCACTTATTGTTTATATGCTCAACCCCTTAGTGCAAAAGAACGTCATGTTGTATTTCCCCTTGTGATGGCAACCTTTATTATGCAGTCTGTCGCTTTTATTCTTCACCATCACAAGTTTGTACAATGCTCAATTTTCTCTTACACTAAATGATCTCACACTTTTAGAAGCACTTTTATTGCCTTATTGCACCGATGACAACTTACTTGAGGGATCTTGCTCAATCCCTAGGTAGGTATGGTGGACTCTTGAAAATAAGATTTGGGTTTAAGGGTTTTTGGATGCACAAATAGTATCTCTACTTAGTGCGGAATTTTTGGCTAACAAAGATAGGGGGAAAGCACCACATGTTGAAGGATCTATGACAATATAACTTCTATGTGAATATGAACAAACATAAATCATTACGTTGTCTTCCTTGTCCAACATCAACAATTTTGGCATATAATATTTTGATGGGGGCTCACAATCACAAACAATTTCCAGGATAGTGTATTTATATGCGAATCTTCTCTTCCCGTATTAATTCTTTCATGAATTGCATCATTAACCAATGCTATGTTTGTCAATCTCTAACAAAATTTTCTACTTATACTTTTCCTTATGCGGTGCCATCACCTACCATAAGATTAGCATATGATCTTTTTAATTTATTTACTTTCTTTTTATTGCAACATGAAAGTAAAGAAAGCAAAAACTCAAACTAAACTTTATTATATATCTCGCACACGATTACAAGGATAGATCACTAAGCAAGCTCTCGAAAAGAAAGGATCGAACTAAACTTTTATTCATCTAAAGCAAAAGATCGAACTAAAATAAGTAAAGGCAAAAGATAGTGGGGTGATACGATACCGGGGCACCTCCCCCAAGCTTGGCGGAAGCCAAGGGGAGTGCCCATACCCGATACTCAGTTTTCTTTTGGTGATGAAGAAGAAGGTGGTGGTGAAGTAGAGGCGATCCTGTCCTTCAGGATCAAGAGATTCTCCAATCGATGGATGACGCTCCGGAGGAAGATGATGCGCTCTTGATGCAGAATATTTTCACGAGTGAGATATTTATTTTGCACACGGACCATTTTAATGATCCGAAAAGCTTCAATCTCAGTAGGGATAAGATGAGCATAGTATGGTTTAAGGATATCTTCTTCTTCCTCCTCAGCCGGCAGTGCTTGCTCGACCCCCGGGGCTTGATCCATGGTAGCCTCCTTGCTCTTGTCTCCCTTGAAGGCTTCTACGGGCTCTTCTCTCTTCAGCTCGATCTTCATCAACCAAGCATCCTTTTCCATGTTGTTGGAGGACAAAAAAGACATGATGCCTGGCTTAACAGATCAGACCAATAATAGCAAGAAAAGAGAACAGGATATTTCTCCGCGATGCGGTGGTCAATAGGTTCGGTGGGTATATAAAGATTTTTTTATCTTGGGAAACAAGCAAACGGTAGAAAACCGGAGTCCAGAAGGTACCCGAGGTGGGCACAACCCACCTAGGTGCGCCTGGCTGTCTTGTGCCCACTAGGGTGACCTTCCTAGTTGTTTCTTATTTTCCTAATTTTTGTTATATTCCAAAACTGACAGAAAATATTTTTGCGGATTTTTTGGAGTCCGTTTACTTACCGTATCACGTACCTCCTTTTTTTCATGATTCTGGAGTGTTCCAGAAGGACTCTTTTATGTGTTCTTCTGGTGTTATTGTTTGGATAATATTACTTTAAATATTAATGGGCGTACCTGAAATATAATGTTTTATTCGTTGCCCATTAACAACCTTCGGGTTAGTACCTTCGGCATTATTTATCTTGATAGCGCCAGATCGATAAACCTCCTCGATAACATAGGGTCCTCCCATTTGAAGAGGAGTTTTCCTGCAAAGAATCTAAAACGAGAGTTGTACAAAAGAACATATTCTCCAACCTTGAACTCACGCTTTTGGGTTCTCTTATCATGCCATCTTTTATCTTTTTCTTTAAATAACTTGGCATTTTCATCAGCTTGGGTTCTCCATTCATCTAACGAGCTAATATCAAATAACCTCTCTTCACTGGGAAGTTTAAAATCATAGTTGATTTCTTTAATTGCCCAATATGCTTTATGTTCTAACTCAAGAGGCAAATGACAAGCTTTTCCATAAACCATTTAGACATACCCATAGGATTTTTATATGTTGTTCTATAAGCCCAAAGTGCATCATCTAATTTCTTAGACCAATTCTTTCGGGACTTATTGACAGTCTTTTGCAGAATTAATTTTATTTCTCTATTGCTAAGTTCAACTTGACTACTAGACTGAGGATGATAGGGTGATGCAATTCTATGGTTAACATCATACTTGGCAAGCATTTTACGGGAAGCACCATGAATAAAGTGTGAACCACAATCAGTCATTAAATATATAGGGACTCCAAACCTTGGGAAAATAACTTCCTTAAGAATTTTAATAGAGGTGTTGTGATCAGCACTACTGGTTGGAATAGCTTCTACCCACTTAGTTACATAATCAACAACTACCAAAATATGTGTATACCCATTAGAGGAAGGAAAAGGTCCCATATAATCAAATCCCCAAACATCAAATGGTTCAACAACAAGTGAATAATTCATAGGCATTTCTTGACGCTTACCGATATTACCTATTCTTTGACCTCCATCATAAGATAAGACAAACTTACGGGCATCCTTGAAGAGAGTAGGCCAATGAAATCTAGACTACAACACCTTGTGAGCAGTTCTGTCTCTTGCATGATGTCCTCCATAAGCTTCGGAGTGACATTTCCGTAAGATTTGTCCCTGTTCATGCTCAGGTACACAACGTCTAATAATACCATCTACTCCTTCTTTATAAAGATGTGGGTCCTCCCAAAAGTAATGTCTTAAAGTCTTAAATCATAGAAGATTTTTTTCTTCTGTTGGTATGTAAAGCTAGGTGGTAAATATTTAGCAACAATGTAATTAGCATAGTCAGCATACCAAGGAGTGTTATGAGAAACATTTATTGCAGCTAACTGCTCATCAGGAAAACTATCATCAACAGGTAGTGGGTCACCAAGCACATTTTCAAGCCTAGACAAGTTATCAGCTACGGGGTTCTCAGCTCCTTTTCTATCAGTGATATGTAAACCAAATTCTTGTAGCAAGAGGACCCATCGAATAAGTCTAGGTTTAGCATCTTTCTTTTCCATAAGATATTTTATAGCAGCATGATCAGTGTGAACAATTACTTTTGAATCAACAATGTAAGGTCTAAATTTATCAAAAGCAAACACCACTACTAGGAATTCTTTTTCAGTAGTTGCATAATTTCGTTGAGCACTGTCTAGAGTTTTACTGGCATAATGAATAACATTTAGTTTCTTATCAACTCTTTGTCCTAGAACAGCACCAATAGCATAATCACTAGTATCACACATAATTTCAAAAGGCAAGTGTTTCAAAGGCTTCTAAACAATCATCATCAAAAACAAAAGGAACATCCTTTTGCAATATATTTGTGAGGGGCCTAGAAATTTTAGAAAAGTCTTTGATAAATCTCCTATAGAAACCAGCATGACCTAAGAAACTACGAATACCTTTGGTATCTTTAGGACATAGCATTTTCTCAATTGCATCAACCTTAGCTTTGTCCACTTACCTCTTTGAGAAATTTTATGGCCCAAAACAATACCTTCATTAACCATAAAGTGGCACTTCTCCCAATTCAAGACAAGATTCATTTGCCCGCATCTCTGCAAAACTCAAGATTGCTTAAACAATCATCAAAAGACTTCCCATAAACAGAGAAGTCATCCATGAAAACCTCACCAATCTTTTCAACAAAGTCAGAGAATATAGCAGTCATACATCTTTGAAAGGTAGAAGGTTGTCACGCCCAAGATGCGACCCTATCCTAAAGGAACTCGAATGTACCACCAAGGATAGAAGCGCATCTTGAAGACGCTTTTGCAAGGTGGATGTCATTACATCAACATTACATAATAGATGGGGATACATACAAGGCATACAAATGCTGCAAGAATACATCAATCCATCATACATAAGATCAACATCCGACTACGGATGAAGCACAAACAGAAGCTCACACGACATCCACCCTGCTAGCCCAGGCTGCCGACCCGGAACCTAACCCAAGATCGACGAAGAAGAAGAAGAACTCCAACACGAATAAACATCGCTCTCGCGTCATGATCATCGCAAAAACCTGTACCTGCAACCGGTGTTGTAGTAATCTGTGAGCCACGAGGACCCAGCAATCCCATTACCATGGGTATCAAGACTAGCAAAGCTTAATGGGTAAGGAAGGGGTAAAGTGGAGAGGTTGCAGCAGTGACTAAGCATATATGGTGGCTAACATACGCAAACAAGAGCGAGTTGAGAAGCAAAGGAACGATCGTCAACTAGTAATGATCAAGAAGTGATCCTGAACTCCTACTTACGTCAAACATAACCCAACAACCGTGTTCACTTCCCGGACTCCGCCGAAAAGAGACCATCACGGTTACACACACAGTTGATGCGTTTTAGTTAAGTCAAGTGTCAAGTTCTCTACAACCGGACATTAACAAATTCCCATCTGCCACGTAACCGCGGGCACGGCTCTCGAAAGTTTATACCCTGCAGGGGTGTCCCAACTTAGCCCATTATAAGCTCTCACGATCAACGAAGGATATTCCTTCTCCCGGAAAGACCCGATTAGTCTCGGAATCCCGGTTTACAAGACATTTCGACAATGGTAAAACAAGACCAGCAAAGCCGCCCGATGTGCCGACAAATCCCGATAGGAGCTGCCCATATCTCGTTCTCAGGGCACACCGGATGAGCAAGACGTCGGGTTGGCATAGACCCTGGTTGCCCAGGGGGCGCCGGACATCGCTCGGTTTGGACCAGCAGTCGAAGGAGAACTGGCTCGGGGGGGGGGGGGGGTAAATAAAGATGACCCTTGGGCTCCGGAAACCCAAGGTAAAAAGGCTAGGTGAGGCAAATGGTAAAACCAAGGTTGGGCCTTGCTAGAGGAGTTTTATTCAAAGCGAACTATCAAGGGGGTCCCATAAATCACCCAACCGCGTAAGGGACGCAAAATCAAGGAACATAACACCGGTATGACGGAAACCAGGGTGGCAAGAGTGGAACAAAACACCAGGCATAAGGCCGAGCCTTCCACCCTTTACCAAGTATATAGATGCATTAATAATATAAGAGATATTGTGATATCCCAACATAAACATAATCCAACATGGAGCAAACTTCATCTTCACCTGCAACTAGCAACGCTATAAGAGGGGCTGAGCAAAAGCGGTAACATAGCCAAACAACGGTTTGCTAGGAAGGGTGACAAAGGTTAGAGGCTGACATGGCAATTTGGGAGGCTTGAAGAGCAAGTGATAGGTAGCGCAGCATAGCGATAGAACGAAGCAACTAGCATAGCAATGATAGTAGTGAGATCCAAGGTGACGGTCATCTTGCCTGAAATCCCGCTAGGAAGAAGAACGAGTCCATGAAGAAGACGAACGGGCGTAGACGAACCAAGCGTAGTCGAACGAATCCTCACGATCGCAACAAAACAAGAACTATCGAGAAGAAGCACAACCGGAAAGAAGCAAACAACATAGTAAACAACCATGACATAAACATGGCATGATGCACAATCAAGTATGATGCATGTCTGGTTTAAATGAAGCATGGCATGGCAAAGTGCAACAAACAATACTACAAAATAAGTGGAGCTCAATATGCAACGAGTTGCATATTGACGAAACACCACATTCAAATATTTAGTTTTCTCTCGTTTATGCACTCAACAATATTAAATGTTTTTAAACATGGCAAGAGGTGTAGCATAATAAAGCTAGATATCTAGGCAAGTTTAAATGAGGCCGGAACAACAAACAACAATTTCGAAAAATCCCCATATGCATATTTTGGATTTGCTACTGTTCTGCCCTAAACACAATTTTAATGTTGTTAAACAGCAAAAATAAAGTGCATAAAGTTAATCTATGCATTTTCTACCCCATCTATATATAAAGTTTATTAAATTCAAAGCTATGGTTATTAAGTTATGAAATAAACCATTTTAATAAGACATTTATGCAAATTAGTCAAACAGCAAGCTTAAACATTTTTAACATGGATGAAAGTTGCATATTGTGAAACTACACAAAATTCTAAGCATTTTACATATTTAAAGTATTTACATATGATGCACGGTTAATTAAACATGAGCATTTTAAAATGATGGCAATTTTCTGTAAATATGCATGATAAAGAATAAATGCTCAAACGCATGGAACAGGAAAAAAACATGCATGGGCCGAATTGCAGCACACCACAGCTGCCCAGGAGTGGATCAGGCCCAACAGGCCATATGTGTGCACGCTGGGGAAAAATAAACAAAATTGTGCACGCTGGGGAAAAATAAACAAAAGAGGGGTAGAAGAATTGGGGGCACCCTGGGATTTGATCCCAGGACCTCCTGCAAGTGCGCGTGCGGGCTGACCAGCTGAGCTAGAGATGTGTTGCTGATAGAGACAACATCCTCATGTCCAAGAATCATACTCGAAACGCTCCAGGCTTAGCCATGGAAGCACGGCCACAACCGACGATGACGGCGATCGAAAGCGGCGGCCGTTGGGGTTAAAAACCTACGGCGGGCGTGCGGAAACTAAAGACAGTGCACGCGTGCTTGCGGAGAGCTGCTAGAGAGGCCAGAGCAACGGCATGAGCAAGGGATCAAGAACAAGCTCAGACAGGAGCACATCTCGGCCATGGCAGCGAGGCACGGCGAGGCAGCGGCAGTGTGCATGAACGCGGGCAGAAACCTGCTGCCATGCGGCGAAGCACAGCGAGGCGAGGCGACGGGCGAGCTGCCACACAAGCGCGGGCTGCGGGCGAAGCAGAGCAAGACAGGGGAGGTGGCGGCGCTGTGCACAGGGAGCGGCGGAGGAGGTCGGACCCGACGAACCAAGGATCAAAACGGCAAGCTGAAAGAGGGAATCGGTTCTACAGAACGATTCGTCTCTATTGGATGCACACGGGCAATGAGGAGAGGTCGGAACACTCGCCAGAGACGAGGTCCGACGAGGGAGCGCTCGGGCTCGATAGATGGACGAAACAGGGCACAGTCAGAGGAGAAGAACTGGTGGGGAGGCGCGTCTGCTCACATTGAGGGGCTCGACGGAGTCGTTCTAGCGCGGGGACGCAAGGGGCGACGAAAACGGCCAGTGACAAGTTCACCCGAGGAAGAAGACGAGACGACGGCGAGCAGAGAACGGCCTCCGGCTTGGTGTCCATGTCGCAGGGGAAGCAGAGGACACCGGCGCACCGTCTTGACGTCCCGCGGCGCTGTAGTGGTCGGAGTCGACGAAGGCGACGTCGGGGAAGAAGATGGACATGACGGAATAGACCATGGTAGCCTCCAACCGCGCAAACAACGATGAAGCTCTCGGCTGTTCTCTGTTGGAAGAAGGAGAAACAGGGGAAGGGAAAGGGTGGCGGCGGCGAGAGGGAAACCCTAGAGGGCGCGGGTTGCTGTATTTATAGGAGGGCCAGGAGGCGTCGAGGGGTCGTGGTGAAACCACGATGGCCATGTGCGGGCGCCCCTGGAGGTTTTACTGTGAGAGAAAAGAGATCGGGAGGAGGAAGAAAAAAAGGGGAAGGAGAGGCTGCAGGTGGGGCCTGGACGGGTGTCCAGCGTGGATTCACCACGGGAGAGTGGAACGAGGCTGCGGGAGCAGGGCTGGGCTGCGGGAGGCGCTGGAGCTGGGCCGGGCTCGGCTGGAGCAGCGCTGCTTCTGCTAGGCTGCTCAGGTTCTACTGCTGCTTCCCTTCTTCTCTTTTCTTCAGACAGAAAACAAGACAGAAAAGCACAGGTATAATGGAGAGGGTTGAGAGAGATATGAGAATATCCCTGGAGTCCAGAATTTATGCAGGATTTGAATAAATTGACTTGGCAATTTTAAGAGGTAGAAAAATAATCCAAGTTTGAATTAAATTCTAACTTGAGCCATTTTTGAACCCAACCAAAACAACTCCAAATGGGATGAAGCTTGGCAGAGAGGTGTAAGGCAGAGAGTAAGATTATCAGGAAATAAATGAACATTAATGGAGGAGGAAATAAGGTCACTTGCAAAACATGAAAGAAGAAAGAAGGGAGAGGGGATGATACATGGGCATGGCTTGAGAGAAGAGACAACAAGGACTGATGCACACACAACATAAAAGCCACACATAACATGAGGATGAGTGCAATGCGCATGATGCTCCTAGCAATAACATGAATGGCCAAATGCAATATGACAAGAGATAGGCATGGCAAAGCAATATAACAAGTGAGATGAGCATGGTGCAAGAAGCAAAGATATGACAAGGACTCAACACGAACATGACAACAAACATATAGGAATGAAAATATGCAAAACAATTATGGTAAAGCACCAAACACAAAAAACACATGGCAACAACTTAATTAAATGGAAGGCATCTAGAGCATCGGTCTCGGGGTGTCACAACACTCCTCCACTAACAAAAGATCTCGCCCGGAGATCTTAGGAACGAGACGGAAGAAAAATGATAAGGTGAAACAATGGAGCAAGAGAGAAGATGAACATTTACGAGAGCACTGGGTAGAAAATAGCAACGGCGAATATGACGAGAATCAAAAGCTCAAGGAATAAGATAGACTCTGAAACCACTCCGGTTAGAATAAGATAGGAAAGGGATAGGAACTCCGATTAAAAATGGAAGGAATAGAACATGAACTTCACAAGATGGAATGACACTTGACGAGATGAACAACGCAATGCCTGCGGAAGGATTTAAATAGTGGAATGAAAAGAACGGATGAGAGAACAACAACTTCCACCATGAATGAGTTGATAGCATCCTTAGAGAGGAAGGGTAGAATGGAGTTGTTGAGATATTCAACAACAAAAGAATAAGCTTGTTGTGGACTTGTGGAAAAACATGTCAAAACTTGAGGTGAAACTATGCCACAACCGAATGCTTGAATAGCTGAGAAGAACAAAGAAATGCAAAAATCCACTTCAAAAGAATACGGAGAATTAATTGCACTTCGAGATGCAAGAATAATAATAATTGAGCTCCTCCAACAAGAATCTTGATGAACACTTGAAGGATGAATTAAATCATGAAGAACCACATGAAAAACTCCGGTAGCAAAAGGATGATGAGATAGAATTGAAGGATGAAAAGAATAAGATTAAAGCCTTGCAGTGATTTAGATGGAGCTTCCAACGAGAGAAGCGAGTAAACCTTGGAACTCCAGAAAAGAAAAGATGAAAACACTTCGAACCACGAAATTATTCATCATGGACAAACTCCGAAGGAAGGGATTACTTGACGCCAATGAAATAAGAATAAGAATTACGTTATGCTTATCCTCATCAAATTAAATTTACGACAAGCAACGGCTTTGCATACTACTTATTCTTGTTGAAAAGGATTAAGGGGAATCTGGCGCAACCTTGAGGAAGGTCTTCAATGAACCACCGGTAGGATTTGAAAGAACGAATGAATTGATATAATGAAAAAAAGAGAGGAATGATTAAGGAACCACCGTAAGAATTCGAAAATGACTGATGAAAGAGAATGAATCACTGGGAAGAACTAGAACAAATATGCTCGAGGGGATTTAGATGCAAAAGAACAAAGAGATCACGAGCTGGTTAAAGAATACTTGACAGAAGCGCCGGGATAATTGGATAACGGTGGCTGAAATGTGAGGACGAAGAATTCTTCTGGAATGATGGCCTCCGGTGAAAAGAAACAGAAAACAATTTCTAAAATACTCCAGATGGGCAAGGAAAGAATCATCTGACAAACGGAATAATTGAGAGGATAAAAAGAAGCTAGAACCACAAATCTTCGGAAGAATGGACAAGATTTAAGAGAAACTCTTCTTCGGTCTTCAATTGTAGAGAATGATGATGAGAAACACCACCAAAATTGTTGAGACACTCCGGACGAATGAAAAGAGGAAAGGTTGAACGAGCAATGAAAAGAATTTGAAAGCAATCTTGGAGAAAGCATGTGACTGATGGAACCCATTCTTACGTCACACTTTGAAAAGAATTTGAGAATAACTCCGGAATAATTAGAAGAGTCAGGTAAGATCCTGGGAAAAGACCTGTGGGTTAGGGCCTACTGAAGAGAAAACACCGTTGGAAAGGATTGTTGAAGAGATAGATGATGCACCAGAACAATTGAAATATTTGAATGAGGTGACTACCTTGAATTAATTGGAACACAGACGAATCTCCTGAGATGTCTTCCGCACTCCGGAACGGTTAAATGGCGAGAGGCGAATGAGCAAGGGGAACACTTGATCCAAGGAAAAGAATATGATCAACCCAAAAAAAACTTGAATTGAGTCCACCGGAAAAGAAAGATATGAAGAATGACGAACTAGACAAGAACTCACCGGTTGAAAAAATTGACGAAAGACTGAAGAGGCTCCCCACGAATGAAATTGATGGTCGAAAGAGACTCAGACTCCGGGAAGAAAAAGGGTGGGAGGGCGGGAAAACAAAGGCAACTTGGTAGGGCGAACCGACGAATAACTTGAAGAGAAAAACACCGGTTGAAATAATTTGGGAAAGAATGCAAAGGCTTCGCACGAGTAAGATGGATACTCGATTACGGACTCCGGATCTGAGAAGAAAAGGGGTGGGCGGGTGGTAAAAAGAAAGACAACTGAGGACGGGGAAAACCTCATCACTGAGGAAGAACTAAGGGCTAATCTTGCAAAAGATGAAGAGGATAGAATGAACTTGACGAGAAATGCACCGGATGAAAAGAGCTGAGAACCAACGATTGAAAAACCAACTGCGTGATCCTAAAGAAAATTTGAAGGGGAAGAGGAGCATATCAAAACACCTACGTCAAGATTCCTCACCAAAGCGACGAAGGGGCTGAGGAGTAAAAAGAATTCCCACTCTCCGATATAACTAGACTCCGAAAATAGTTTTCTTCTAGACTCGACAACGGCCAACTACGAACAATCAAGGGGGCTCCTATGGTCGGTCGAGGCTCTGATACCAACTTGTCACACCCAAGATGCGACCCTATCCTAAAGGAACTCGAAGGTCCCACCAAGGATAGAAGCGCATCTCGAAGACGCTTTTGCAAGGTGGATATCATTACATCAACATTACATAATAGATGGGGATACATACAAGGCATACAAATGCCGCAAGAATACATGAATCCATCATACATAAGATCAACATCCGACTACGGATGAAGCACAAGCAGAAGCTCACACGACATCCACCCTGCTAGCCCAGGCTGCCGACCCGGAACCTAACCCAAGATCAACGAAGAAGAAGAACTCCAACACGAATAAACATCGCTCTCGCGTCATGATCATCGCAAAAACCTGTACCTGCAACTGGTGTTGTAGTAATCTGTGAGCCACGAGGACTCAGCAATCCCATTACCATGGGTATCAAGACTAGCAAAGCTTAATGGGTAAGGAAGGGGTAAAGTGGTGAGGTTGCAGCAGCGACTAAGCATATATGGTGGCTAACATACGCAAACAAGAGCGAGAAGAGAAGCAAAGTAACGGTCGTCAACTAGTAATGATCAAGAAGTGATCCTGAACTCCTACTTACGTCAAACATAACCCAACAACCATGTTCACTTCGCGGACTCCGCCGAAAAGAGACCATCACGGTTACACACACGGTTGATGCGTTTTAGTTAAGTCAAGTGTCAAATTCTCTACAACCGGACATTAACAAATTCCCATCTGCCACATAACCGCGGGCACGGCTCTCGAACGTTTATACCCTGCAGGGGTGTCCCAACTTAGCCCATTATAAGCTCTCACGATCAACGAAGGATATTCCTTCTCCCGGGAAGACCCGGTCAGTCTCGGAATCCCGGTTTACAAGACATTTCGACAATGGTAAAACAAGACCAGCAAAGCCGCCCGATGCGCCGACAAATCCCGATAGGAGCTGCACATATCTCGTTCTCAGGGCACACCGGATGAGCAAGATGTCGGGTTGGCATAGACCCTGGTTGCCCAGCGGGCGCCGGACATCGCTCGGTTTGGACCAGCACTCGAAGGAGAACTGGCCCGGGGGGTAAATAAAGATGACCCTCGGGCTCCAGAAACCCAAGGGAAAAAGGCTAGGTGAGGCAAATGGTAAAACCAAGGTTGGGCCTTGCTGGAGGAGTTTTATTCAAAGCGAACTGTCAAGGGGGTCCCATAAATCACCCAACCGCGTAAGGGACACAAAATCAAGGAACATAACACCGGTATGACGGAAACTAGGGTGGCAAGAGTGGAACAAAACACCAGGCATAAGGCCGAGCCTTCCACCCTTTACCAAGTATATAGATGCATTAATAATATAAGAGATATTGTGATATCCCAACATAAACATAATCCAACATGGAGCAAAATTCATCTTCACCTGCAACTAGCAACGCTATAAGAGGGGCTGAGCAAAAGCGGTAACATAGCCAAACAACGGTTTGCTAGGAAGGGTGACAAAGGTTAGAGGCTGACATGACAATTTGGGAGGCTTGAAGAGCAAGTGATAGGTAGCGCAGCATAGCGATAGAACGAAGCAACTAGCATAGCAATGATAGTAGTGAGATCCAAGGTGACGGTCATCTTGCCTGAAATCCCGCTAGGAAGAAGAACGAGTCCGTGAAGAAGACGAACGGGTGTAGACGAACCAAGCGTAGTCGAACGAATCCTCACGATCGCAACAAAACAAGAACTATCGAGAAGAAGCACAACCGGAAAGAAGCAAACAACATAGTAAATAACCATGACATAAACATGGCATGATGCACAATCAAGTATGATGCATGTCCGGTTTAAATGAAGCATTGCATGGCAAAGTGCAACAAACAATACTACAAAATAAGTGGAGCTCAATATGCAACGAGTTGCATATTGACGAAACACCACATTCAAATATTTAGTTTGCTCTCATTTATGCACCCAACAATATTAAATATTTTTAAACATGGCAAGAGGTGTAGCATAATAAAGCTAGATATCTAGGCAAGTTTAAATGAGGCTGGAACAACAAACAACAATTACGGAAAATCCCCATATGCATATTTTGGATTTGCTACTGTTCTGCCCTAAACACAATTTTAATGTTGTTAAATAGCAAAAATAAAGTGCATAAAGTTAATCTATGCATTTTTCTACCCCATCTATATATAAAGTTTATTAAATCCAAAGCTACGGTTATTAAGTTATGAAATAAACCATTTTAATAAGACATTTGTGCAAATTAGTCAAACAGCGAGCATAAACATTTTTAATGTAGCGACCTGATCTGAATGGATCAAGTCTCTGTGCTTAAGTGTCATCCCTGGATCGGTATGCTGACACACACAGTACTCGAGGATTTATAACAGAGGTAAATCACATGTATAAAGTAACGTAAATACTATTACCTCAATCCAAAAAGCGGAAGTAACAAGGTTGTGAATTCCCATCAACACCAACGGCAAAGTTGAGTGTAGGCATCGTAACCCTAACGTATCACTTACTCGTCGTAAGATATCCTGCAACATGAAACGTTGCAGCCCGAAAACGGGTCAGCACATGGAATATGCTGGCAAATTCACACCATAGAGAAATGATGAACAATGGCTATCACTACATGCATATATGGCTGGTGGAAAAGCTCTATTGTTATAATATTTTTGCGAAAAGCCAATTTTTCCCTACTGCAAAGGAATAAATTTTATTTAACTATCATGGTGGTTGTGAAACATTGAGATGGTTGACAGCATCTCAATCCCAATTAAGTATCATCATTAACCCAACAATATTAATTAAAGTAACATGATGAGATCAACGGGATAATCCAAGAACTAGATACTCAAGATGTTCATAACTGGGGACACGGCTAATCATGATTAGTTTGTACACTCTGCAGAGGTTTGCGCACTTTTCCCCACAAGACTCGATCTCCTCCGTTGGATTTCTCGCACTACATGGTGTTTGAGAAACGGATGACCGAGACACAGTCTTTCAGAAACATTAACTCTAACCCTGGGTAGACAGTACCAACCTACACCCCCTACATCTGCTAGCCTACCACTGGAAGAGGTCATGCAACATACTCAACTAAGCTAGAGCCCGTAATAGCTTGTGGCTGCACACGGAAGTTTCTAGCATGAATAATCTTATGATCCCTTTGAGTCTGGGTGGCGGTCCATAGGATGATCACACGGGTACTCCAGGATATCCAAGAATACAGGCAACACTGGGTTCTCCAGGTGCCTCAATCCACCCAGATGTTTATTTAAGTAGCCACCTTAAGTTGAACCATTAATTAACAATCTGACATCTGTCATGGAAAATTCACTCAAACCCAATCCACGTCTATGAGCAGAGCATAGCAATATAAGCAAATGTAGAAGTAACTCCCAAAGGTTTGATAATAAACAGGGCAATAGGTTCCTACCTCATCAACTACTTCCCAATACCCACATGTTAATCAGATCCTAATCATGCAGTTGTTTGAGGATTGATCTAATGCAATAAAACTGGGTAATGAAAAGTATGATCAAAGTGTGAACTTGCCTGCAATGTTGATGAAGATGATTCGCACTCAACACTCTTGATAGATCTACTCGTCACACTCCGGTCAATCTATCGTAAGCAAGCAATGGTAACCACACATAAGCAATCACTCAAAAGATTAGAAAGAACGAAGAAGTTACTTCGGAAAACATCAAAACCAAGCAAATAACTCTTGCAACATAAAACAATTTCTAACAGTACCAAAATTATGTGAATTTGGCCTTATCAGAAAGTTTAGGTCAAGAGGTTTAATTTGAAAAAGAATCAACTAAATCGGAGTTACGAAACTCAAGTTACGATCAAAAGAAGATTCAAATTCAAATCTGATCTAATTCATATTTTAAAATTCCAAAACATGTCAGAGTTGGATTTATTGGATAGAGGGGATCATAACGAAGCCGTGGGCGTTGGTTTCGTTGGATTTGGACAAACGAGTAAAAAGTAGTGACTGATTGAAGTACAGGGACTAATCTATGAAAAAAAATTATAACGAATAGGTCCCTGGCCGAAATAAAATAAAACAAAAAGGCTATTTAGCGAACGTTCGCTACCAAGGCTTATCAAACGAACAGTGCGCCAGATAGAAAAAAACGAACAGAGTCGGATCCGTTAGATTGAGATTCGATGGCCGAGATTAGGGCGGGGTGGTTACCACGGTGGCGGCGAGATCTGGCGATGTCGGTGGCGGTTCCGGCGACGAGGCGAGACGCGGGCGGTGGCTGCGCGGATGTAGCAGCGGCGCGAGGCAGCGGAGCTAGCGGTGGCGGCGGCGCAAGGCGAGAGGCGGCGGGGTGCGGTGCGGCGGCGAGCAGCGCGCTTGCGGCGGCGGCGGCTGGAGGAAGCGGCGGCGGCGGCGATCTGCGAGGGCGGCGGCGGCGAAGCGAGAGGAGGCGAGGCGGGGCCTCGGCTTTTATGGGGGGAGGGGCGGCGCGGTGCCATGTGGGAGGGGGCAGAGGAGGCCGGGGCGGGCATGGCGAGCAAGGCGGCACGGCGGCGGACTCGGGAGGAGTCCCGCACGGGGACGACGGGGCGGCGCGCTGGGCTGGGCTGGCTTGGCCCGGTTGGCTGGGTCGGCCCAGTTCGGCGGTTTCTTTCTTTTTTAAACAGAGAGAAAAGAAAAGAAAAATGAAAATAAAATATTATATTGGCATATAATATATCAAAGTTTTCAAAAAAAGATTTCCTACAGCATGAACATTTTTGTAAAGTCAAATAAAATCCACACAAATTTAAATAAATCAAACGGTGCTGCTGCCTTAATAAAATCCAATAAAAATAATTTTAAAAATACCAAAATGATTTCAAATTTATTTCTCTCCAATTTTCTGATGTAGGGAATCATTTTACCCTAATTTCCATATATTTTATTTTTGGAGAAAAATAATTTGAATAAAACTCAAATAACTCCAATATTGAAAATAATTTCAAAATGGATTTTAATTTTGAGTTTCTTTGAAACTCCCAACTCATATTTCATATATTTTGAAGAAGTCATTTTATCTTCTCTCGTGAAAATCATTGAGTTGCATAAAGTTTCAGAATTGGAAATGTTTTCAAATGAAATTCAAATATTTTCAACACCCCTTGTCATTTAAATAAATGGAAGAAGTCATGTCATCTTCTCTCCAGGGTTTTGTGGTGAAAAGAATTTGAATTCATGGAGATCATAACAGCAAAAATGAAAGTTTGGAAAAGTCCTTTTATTCCCTCTCATTTAACTTTCAAAAAGTTTCGAATTCCACTCAATCAATCAAATCTATCTATTTACTATAACATTCCAAAATTTAGAATTTTGGGATGTTACAAACCTACCACCCTTAAAATGAATCTCGTCCTCGAGATTCGGAGAGGCTAGCAAGAAAATAGGTTAGGGTTGGGGTCTTCTCAAAATCCATCGATCATCACCGGGGTCTGGGGTGCTACCACCCTTAGAAGCATGGTTACGGTTCCATCAAAACTCAGATACTCCATCCTTATCTTTGACAGTGTCAGTCTTCTCAGATTCTCGGAAAAATTCCTTCTCTGGGCTCTTCCGGTAGTGGCAAAATCTTTTCCTCAATTCTTCTGTGTCCATTCCATCTTGGTAAGGTTATTCCATGACTGGGTCTTCGTAGCTGACGGGTCAGGCGCCAATACTAAACAACTATCGATATCTCATGGTGGTCAACGATTTATGGTTTCTCCTGCAGGAAACGGGTCTAGGTTGATCCTCACCGTATAACCTACGATTGGCAAGAGCTGCCGTGTACAAGGGAATAATCTTATACCATTCTAAGGCTCAAGCAAGGTTTAATACCGTCGTCTCTCTACTATAGGTAGGTCACTCAGATTTACCATCCCATATAGCAAGGCGAACAATAAGAGTAAGTCGGTATGGTGATCAATCCATCCCGCACCCAAATCATTACCTTGTATATGGTTTAGCGAATCTCGCATTCTAACACTCGGTCATCCTCGCAAGCATTGCAGAATTTCTCTTGTCGACGAACCAAGTTCGGATAAATCCATGGATTCTGCAAGCCAAACAAACATCATAGTTCCTTCCCAACCCTCAGGTTTTGCGTAACTCCTATAAGATCGTCTGTCGATAAAAATCATAACTTCTTCCAGGGTTTTTCCTTCAGCAAGAATGTGCTTGTTCTTGGCAGGTCCTGGGGCCTGTGGGTTATGGCCCATATCATCACTTGTAGTCCTTGAACTTATCATCGGGCAACTGATCATTATTCCAACATCCAACTTCCTCGTATTCTTAAATCCATCCAATTGTACTGTCTTCCTTCCTTCTATTGGCACCAAACTAGGACATGATTACTCAGACTCATCACGGAATTTCCATTGATCCATATTTCCAACATAGTACCTCCTTTATATCCAATAGTAATTCATCTCTTCATCCTCGGGGAATATCCCACATACCGAGATAAAAAAACTTATACTTATGAAGTCCATACTCCACTTCGTGGAACATCATTATCCTTTCCAGGGTCAAGCGTCCTTACAGGGGAATATTGGCCATCTCTGCATGGCACTTCTTCAACTGGGAAACGTGAAACACATCATGAACTCCTGACAGTCCTTCGGGTGACTCCAGCTTGTTGGCCACTTCTCCCATACGCTCCAAAACTCGGTATGGTCCTACAAATCTCGGGGCTAACTTTCCCTTAACTCCAAATAGTTTAACTCCTCGTAGAGGGGACAGACGAAGACATGCTCTGCCTCCAATTTCATAGACTACCTCCTTTACATCCAATAATACTCCATACCCTCATATTCTTGGGGTATCCAACATATCGAGATAAAACTCATACTTATTTTGTTCGAAATCCACTTCGTGGAATATCATTACCTTTCTCCAAGGGTCAAGTTTCCTCACAGGGTACTACCACCTTTAAAATGCACAATCTTCCATAGACCATATTTCTCATATCCTCGAAAATGGTCAAAATCTTTCTTCATAGAGTAACAACTCATAAAATCCAAATCAATACCAATGATGCTAACTTTATTGATTCTCAAATTATTACAATCTCCTGCATTCCATTACATGCCTCAATCTGACACCTCACTAATAAAAGAAATGACCACACCTCTACTACTATTTTTCTCGTTGCACTCAACTATTTGTCACAAGTCTCTGTCTCCTTGAGGCATTTTCTGGCAAAGTGCCCTGCTTCATCACAATGGAAACATATTACTTCTGACATATCTCAGGGTTTCCTTGTGATTATATAGCCTCCTGGGGTCCTCATCTTCCCTTTTGGGCAATCATTGTGGTAGTGTCCTGAATTTTTGCACCTGAAACATGTGATATGACTCAGGTCTCTCTTTGTAGAAATTGGGTTGTTCCTGGGATCCAATCTACTTCTCTTCCTGGACTTTTCCGTTCCAATCAGGGCTTCTATTTCCTGTGGGTCATACTCTACATCCTCTGTCGGGAATTCCACTAAATCCCCGTTCAGACAATTTTGGGAGATGTGTCCTTCTTCTCCACATGAATAGCATGACTTGGTGCAGGGTTTAATTGGTTCTTCTTTGGGTGTGTCCTCCACCTCTTCCTTCATCACAGATTCCTCTAAAATTTCCATGAGGGCTCTTTTCATTGCTTCTTTCTTCTGCTGGACGGTCCTTTGTACCATGGGGTAGATGTGACACTGAGCAGGGTAGTGGGTAGTCCCTTCACACAAGAAACAAGTGATCTGCCGAGTTGGGCATTCTTCAGCTGGGTGACTTCCTTCACAATTAGGGCATTCATCCTTGTGTTCCTCATGGTTGTGTCCTATTTCTCCACAAGGCTTGTATGCACAAGGTTTCTTCACATCCTTTCCATAAGGCTTCAATTTCTGGGACATAAGACGAGATCTTTGTAGAGTCCACTTAAATTCTTTCCAAGTGGTTACTCCTTGCCATCCATTGGTGGTTTGGTACATCCTCCACCAAGTAGCAGCACCTCTTTCAAAACATTGAAGAGCATGCTGGGCCATATCCTTTCCGGCTATAGGGTTATTCTCCATGTGATCCTCCGTGTTCTGAATCCATCGGTCCGTCTCCAATTGACTCATTGGTCCAGAAGATACAAGCTCATCTCCATTCATCCTCTATTGGGTTCATGGGTTTGGGGTGAGATAAGTGAGGTGGAGAGGGATACACACAATGCAAACAATAGTTTTGAAAAGAAAGATTTTATTGTGGCTGTCGGAAAAACAACAAACAAATGAGAGCTCACAAACGTCGCATCTAACGTAGGTATAATAGGGGTTTGGTCTTCTAAAGGTCAATAAATCTTCAACGTCGCCAAACTCTTGAAGTCTTGTTCATGTCTCCGATGGCTTCTTCCGATCATGCTTGTCTTTCTCAAGTTCTTTTGCCAGATCATCTCTGTTGACGCGAAGTCTCTCGTGACGTCCTTTATATTTCTGGAGTTGCGTTCCAAACTTCTGGGTTTCAACATCCTTGCCATGAACCATGATCCTACTGTCCTTCAGTTTCCTGACGAATCTTTGATGTCTCATGGTTTTGCTCCTCTAGCTTGGCTACTTTTAGCTTCTGCGTCCTGAGTTCTTCACGAAACGCTTCCTTATCAAATACTATTTCCTGCAGGTCCATCTTAACTTCTTGATGTAATACTCCAGATCCTGGTGATACACCGGTCTAAAGTTAAAACTTCATCTTGCTGGTAGGTGCTCCATCAGCCTTCTACCATCCAATCCTTCCATGCATCTGCATGCTTAACTCCGCACGGTGACAATAGCATAAACAGGTAATAACACCATGGTCAGCCGTGTCTATGCCCATGTTACTGCCATGAGCTTTCATTCCATAACTGATATCTCCTGTCTTTGGGTTTTCCTTCAAAACTTTGAGTTCTAATGCTCCATGTTCCGGTCTTTCTCCGATACAACTTGATCTCGGGTATCCATAGTCTGCCAAGTTCCATAAGGGTAGCTTTTCCTAGGTCATACCAATCCGGAAATTCTTCAGAGTCTCCAAATTCTCCTAGTCTTCGGAGTCTTCAACCGTTGTAGTTCCAATTATAACAATTGCTCGGTAAAACACTCTTCATTCCGAGGTGGTCTTGGTTGTCCGATATCTTGTACTTCTTGAAGTGGTATCATCCGTCGAATCTTCGAGTGGTCCAAAGGGAAAAAGGGTATGGTCTCACTAAAAAGGAATATTTGAATTAACTCAGAAGAGAAGAGAGGTAAAAGATCTTTTTGAAAGGAAATTTCTAGAGAAAATCCTTCCTACGGGCTTGCCAGTTTCTAGGGTCACGTCCTACAGTCAACATGTGCTCTGATACCATCTTGTAGCGACCCGATCCGAATGGATCAAGTCTCTATGCTTAAGTGTCATCCCTGGATCGGTATGCTGACACACACAGTACTCGAGGATTTATAACAGAGGTAAATCACATGTATAAAGTAACGTAAATACTATTACCTCAATCCAAAAAGCGGAAGTAACAAGGTTGTGAATTCCCATCAACACCAACGGCAAAGTTGAGTGTAGGCATCGTAACCCTAACGTATCACTTACTCGTCGTAAGATATCCTGCAACATGAAACGTTGCAGCCCGAAAACGGGTCAGCACATGGAATATGCTGGCAAATTCACACCATAGAGAAATGATGAACAATGGCTATCACTACATGCATATATGGCTGGTGGAAAAGCTCTATTGTTATAATGTTTTTGCGAAAAGCCAATTTTTCCCTACTGCAAAGGAATAAATTTTATTTAACTATCATGGTGGTTGTGAAACATTGAGATGGTTGACAGCATCTCAATCCCAATTAAGTATCATCATTAACCCAACAATATTAATTAAAGTAACATGATGAGATCAACGGGATAATCCAAGAACTAGATACTCAAGATGTCCATAACCGGGGACACGGCTAATCATGATTATTTTGTACACTCTGCAGAGGTTTGCGCACTTTTCCCCACAAGACTCGATCTCCTCCGTTGGATTTCTCGCACTGCATGGTGTTTGAGAAACGGATGACCGAGACACAGTCTTTCAGAAACATTAACTCTAACCCTGGGTAGACAGTACCAACCTACACCCCCTACATCTGCTAGCCTACCACTGGAAGAGGTCATGCAACATACTCAACTAAGCTAGAGCCCGTAATAGATTGTGGCTGCACACGGAAGTTTCTAGCATGAATAATCTTATGATCCCTTTGAGTCTGGGTGGCGGTCCATAGGATGATCACACGGGTACTCCGGGATATCCAAAAATACAGGCAACACTGGGTTCTCCAGGTGCCTCAATCCACCCAGATGTTTATTTAAGTAGCCACCTTAAGTTGAACCATTAATTAACAATCTGACATCTGTCATGGAAAATTCACTCAAACCCAATCCACGTCTATGAGCAGAGCATAGCAATATAAGCAAACGTAGAAGTAACTCCCAAAGGTTTGATAATAAACAGGGCAATAGGTTCCTACCTCATCAACTACTTCCCAATACCCACATGTTAATCAGATCCTAATCATGCAGTTGTTTGAGGATTGATCTAATGCAATAAAACTGGGTAATGAAAAGTATGATCAAAGTGTGAACTTGCCTGCAATGTTGATGAAGATGATTCGCACTCAACACTCTTGATAGATCTACTCGTCACACTCCGGTCAATCTATCGTAAGCAAGCAATGGTAACCACACATAAGCAATCACTCAAAAGATCAGAAAGAACGAAGAAGTTACTTTGGAAAACATCAAAACCAAGCAAATAACTCTTGCAACATAAAACAATTTCTAACAGAACCAAAATTATGTGAATTTGGCCTTATCAGAAAGTTTAGGTCAAGAGCTTTAATTTGCAAAAAGAATCAACTAAATCGGAGTTACGAAACTCAAGTTACGATCAAAAGAAGATTCAAATTCAAATCTGATCTAATTCATATTTTAAAATTCCAAAACATGTTAGAGTTGGATTTAATAGATAGAGGGGATCATAACGAAGACGTGGGCATTGGTTTCGTTGGATTTGGACAAACGAGTAAAAAGTAGTGACTGATTGAAGTACAGGGACTAATCTGTGAAGAAAAATTATCATGAATAGGTCCCTGGCCGAAATAAAATAAAACAAAAAGGCTATTTAGCGAACGTTCGCTACCAAGGCTTATCAAACAAACAGTGCGCCAGATAGAAAAA
Organism: Aegilops tauschii subsp. strangulata; assembly: GCF_002575655.3. Taxonomy (NCBI): domain Eukaryota; kingdom Viridiplantae; phylum Streptophyta; class Magnoliopsida; order Poales; family Poaceae; genus Aegilops; species Aegilops tauschii. The sequence goes on along the minus strand of NC_053041.3, from coordinate 278,320,894 downwards.
AACGAACAGAGTCGGATCCGTTGGATTGAGATCCGATGGCCGAGATTAGGGCGGGGTGGTTACCACGGCGGCGGCGAGATCCGGCGATGTCGGTGGCGGTTCCGGCGACGAGGCGAGACGCGGGCGGTGGCTGTTCCGAGCTAGCGGCGGCGCGAGGCAGCGGAGCTAGCGGCAGCGGCGGCGCGAGGCGAGAGGAGGCGCGGTGCGGTGCGGCGGCGGCGGCTGGAGGAAGCGGCGGCGGCGGCGATCTGCGAGGGCGGCGGCGGCGAAGCGAGAGGAGGCGAGGCGGGGCCTCGGCTTTTATGGGGGGGGAGGGGCAGCGCGGTGCCGTGCGGGAGGGGGCAGAGGAGGCCGGGGCGGGCACGGCGAGCAAGGCGGCGCGGCGGCTGACTCGGGAGGAGTCCCGCACGGGGACGACGGGGCGGCGCGCTGGGCTGGCTTGGCCCGGTTGGCTGGGCCGGCCCAGTTCGGCGGTTTCTTTTTTTTTAAACAGAGGGAAAATAAAAGAAAAATGAAAATAAAATATCATATAGGCATATAATATATCAAAATTTTCAGAAAAATATTTCCTAGAGCATGAACATTTTTGTAAAGTGAAATAAAATCCACACAAATTTAAATAAATTAAACGGTGCTACTGCCTTAATAAAATCCAATAAAAATAATTTTAAAAATACCAAAATGATTTCAAATTTATTTCTCTCCAATTTTCTGATGTAGGGAATCATTTTACCCTAATTTCCATATATATTTTTTTGGAGAAAAATAATTTGAATAAAACTCAAATAACTCCAATATTGAAAATAATTTCAAAATGGATTTTAATTTTGAGTTTCTTTGAAACTCCCAACTCATATTTCATATATTTTGAAGAAGTCATTTTATCTTCTCTCGTGAAAATCATTGAGTTGCATAAAGTTTCAGAATTGGAAATGTTTTCAACTGTAATTCAAATATTGTCAACACCCCTTGTCATTTAAATAAATGGAAGAAGTCATGTCATCTTCTCTCCAGGGTTTTGTGGTGAAAAGAATTTGAATTCATGGAGATCATAACAGCAAAAATGAAAGTTTGGAAAAGTCCTTTTATTCCCTCTCATTTAACTTTCAAAAAGTTTTGAATTCCACTCAATCAATCAAACAATCAATCAAATCTATCTATTTACTATAACATTCCAAATTTTAGAATTTTGGGATGTTACAAACCTACCACCCTTAAAATGAATCTCGTCCTCGAGATTCGGAGAGGCTAGCAAGAAAATAGGTTAGGGTTGGGGTCTTCTCAAAATCCATCGATCATCACCGGGGTCTGGGGTGCTACCACCCTTAGAAGCATGGTTACGGTTCCATCAAAACTCAGATACTCCATCCTTATCTTTGACAGTGTCAGTCTTCTCAGATTCTCAGAAAAATTCCTTCTCTGGGCTCTTCCGGTAGTGGCAAAATCTTTTCCTCAATTCTTCTGTGTCCATTCCATCTTGGTAAGGTTATTCCATGACTGGGTCTTCGTAGCTGACGGGTCAGGCGCCAATACTAAACAACTATCAATATCTCATGGTGGTCAACGATTTATGGTTTCTCCTGCAGGAAACGGGTCTAGGTTGATCCTCACCGTATAACCTACGATTGGCAAGAGCTGCCGTGTACAAGGGAATAATCTTATACCATTCTAAGGCTCAAGCAAGGTTTAATACCGTCGTCTCTCTACTATAGGTAGGTCACTCAGATTTACCATCCCATATAGCAAGGCGAACAATAAGAGTAAGTCGGTATGGTGATCAATCCATCCCGCACCCAAATCATTACCTTGTATATGGTTTAGCGAATCTCGCATTCTAACACTCGGTCATCCTCGCAAGCATTGCAGAATTTCTCTTGTCGACGAACCAAGTTCGGATAAATCCATGGATTCTGCAAGCCAAACAAACATCATAGTTCCTTCCCAACCCTCAGGTTTTGCGTAACTCCTATAAGATCGTCTGTCGATAAAAATCTTAACTTCTTCCAGGGTTTTTCCTTCAGCAAGAATGTGCTTGCTTCTTGGCAGGTCCTGGGGCCTGTGGGTTATGGCCCATCTCATCACTTGTAGTCCTTGAACTTATCATCGGGCAACTGATCATTATTCCAACATCCAACTTCCTCGTATTCTTAAATCCATCCAATTGTACTGTCTTCCTTCCTTCTATTGGCACCAAACTAGGACATGATTACTCAGACTCATCACGGAATTTCCATTGATCCATATTTCCAACATAGTACCTCCTTTATATCCAATAGTAATTCATCTCTTCATCCTCGGGGAATATCCCACATACCGAGATAAAAAAAAACTTATACTTATGAAGTCCATACTCCACTTCGTGGAACATCATTATCCTTTCGAGGAAGCGTCCTTACAGGGGAACATTGGCCATCTCTGCATGGCACTTCTTCAACTGGGAAACGTGAAACACATCATGAACTCCTGACAGTCCTTCGGGTGACTCCAGCTTGTTGGCCACTTCTCCCATACGCTCCAAAACTCGGTATGGTCCTACAAATCTCGGGGCTAACTTTCCCTTAACTCCAAGTAGTTTAACTCCTCGCAGAGGGGACACACGAAGACATGCTCTGTCTCCAATTTCATAGACTACCTCCTTTACATCCAATAATACTCCATACCCTCATATTCTTGGGGTATCCAACATATCGAGATAAAACTCATACTTATTTTGTTCGAAATCCACTTCGTGGAATATCATTACCTTTCTCCAAGGGTCAAGTTTCCTCACAGGGTACTACCACCTTTAAAATGCACAATCTTCCATAGACCATATTTCTCATATCCTCGAAAATGGTCAAAATCTTTCTTCATAGAGTAACAACTCATAAAATCCAAATCAATACCAATGATGCTAACTTTATTGATTCTCAAATTATTACAATCCCCTGCATTCCATTACATGCCTCAATCCGACACCTCACTAATAAAAGAAATGACCACACTTCTACTACTATTTTTCTCGTTGCACTCAACTATTTGTCACAAGTCTCCGTCTCCTTGGGGCATTTTCTGGCAAAGTGCCCTGCTTCATCACAATGGAAACATATTACTTCTAACATATCTCAGGGTTTCCTTGTGATTATATAGCCTCCTAGGGTCCTCATCTTCCCTTTTGGGCAATCATTGTGGTAGTGTCCTGAATTTTTGCACCTGAAACATGTGATATGACTCAGGTTTCTCTTTGTAGAAATTGGGTTGTTCCTGGGATCCAATCTACTTCTCTTCCTGGACTTTTCCGTTCCAATCAGGGCTTCTATTTCCTGTGGGTCATACTCTACATCCTCTGTCGGGAATTCCACTAAATCCCCGTTCAGACAATTTTGGGAGATGTGTCCTTCTTCTCCACATGAATAGCATGACTTGGTGCAGGGTTTAATTGGTTCTTCTTTGGGTGTGTCCTCCACCTCTTCCTTCATCACAGATTCCTCTAAAATTTCCATGAGGGCTCTTTTCATTGCTTCTTTCTTCTGCTGGACGGTCATTTGTACCATGGGGTAGATGTGACACTGAGCAGGGTAGTGGGTAGTCCCTTCACACAAGAAACAAGTGATCTGCCGAGTTGGGCATTCTTCAGCTGGGTGACTTCCTTCACAATTAGGGCATTCATCCTTGTGTTCCTTATGGTTGTGTCTTATTTCTCCACAAGGCTTGTATGCACAAGGTTTCTTCACATCCTTTCCATAAGGCTTCAATTTCTGGGACACAAGACGAGATCTTTGTAGAGTCCACTTAAATTCTTTCCAAGTGGTTACTCCTTGCCATCCATTGGTGGTTTGGTACATCCTCCACCAAGTAGCAGCACCTCTTTCAAAACATTGAAGAGCATGCTGGGTCATATCCTTTCCGGCTATAGGGTTATTCTCCATGTGATCCTCCATGTTCTGAATCCATCGGTCCGTCTCCAATTGACTCATTGGTCCAGAAGATACAAGCTCATCTCCATTCATCCTCTATTGGGTTCATGGGTTTGGGGTGAGATAAGTGAGGTGGAGAGGGATACACACAATGCAAACAATAGTTTTGAAAAGAAAGATTTTATTGTGGCTGTCGGAAAAACAACAAACAAATGACAGCTCAGAAACGTCGCATCTAACGTAGGTATAACAGGGGTTTGGTCTTCTAAAGGTCAATATATCTTCAACATCGCCAAACTCTTGAAGTCTTGTTCATGTCTCCGATGGCTTCTTCCGATCATGCTTATCTTTCTCAAGTTCTTTTGCCAGATCATCTCTTTTGACGCAAAGTCTCTCGTGACGTCCTTTATATTTCTGGAGTTGCGTTCCAAACTTCTGGGTTTCAACATCCTTGACATGAACCATGATCCTACTGTCCTTCAGTTTCCTGACGAATCTTTGATGTCTCAAGGTTTTGCTCCTCTAGCTTGGCTACTTTCAGCTTCTGCGTCCGGAGTTCTTCACGAAACGCTTCCTTATCAAATACTATTTCCTACAGGTCCATCTTAACTTCTTGATGTAATACTCCAGATCCTGGTGATACACCGGTCTAAAGTTAAAACTTCATCTTGCTGATAGGTGCTCCATCAGCCTTCTACCATCCAATCCTTCCATGCATCTGCATGCTTAACTCCGCACGGTGACAATAGCATAAACAGGTAATAACACCATGGTCAGCCGTGTCTATGCCCATGTTACTGCCATGAGCTTTCATTCCATAAATGATATCTCCTGTCTTTGGGTTTTCCTTCAAAACTTTGAGTTCTAATGCTCCATGTTCCCGTCTTTCTCCGATACAACTTGATCTCGGGTATCCATAGTTTGCCAAGTTCCATAAGGGTAGCTTTTCCTAGGTCATACCAATCCGGAAATTCTTCAGAGTCTCCAAATTCTCCTAGTCTTCGGAGTCTTCAACCGTTGTAGTTCCAATTATAACAATTGCTCGGTAAAACACTCTTCATTCCGAGGTGGTCTTGGTTGTCTGATATCTTGTACTTCTTGAAGTGGTCTCATCCGTCGAATCTTCGAGTGGTCCAAAGGGAAAAAGGGTATGGTCTCACTAAAAAGGAATATTTGAATTAACTCAGAAGAGAAGAGAGGTAAAAGATCTTTTTGAAAGGAAAGTTTTAGAGAAAATCCTTCCTACGGGCTTGCCAGTTTCTAGGGTCACGTCCTACAGTCAACATGTGCTCTGATACCATCTTGTAGCGACCCGATCCGAATGGATCAAGTCTCTGTGCTTAAGTGTCATCCCTGGATCGGTATGCTGACACACACAGTACTCGAGGATTTATAACAGAGGTAAATCACATGTATAAAGTAACGTAAATACTATTACCTCAATCCAAAAAGCGGAAGTAACAAGGTTGTGAATTCCCATCAACACCAACGGCAAAGTTGAGTGTAGGCATCGTAACCCTAACGTATCACTTACTCGTCGTAAGATATCCTGCAACATGAAACGTTGCAGCCCGAAAACAGGTCAGCACATGGAATATGCTGGCAAATTCACACCATAGAGAAATGATGAACAATGGCTATCACTACATGCATATATGGCTGGTGGAAAAGCTCTATTGTTATAATGTTTTTGCGAAAAGCCAATTTTTCCCTACTGCAAAGGAATAAATTTTATTTAACTATCATGGTGGTTGTGAAACATTGAGATGGTTGACAGCATCTCAATCCCAATTAAGTATCATCATTAACCCAACAATATTAATTAAAGTAACATGATGAGATCAACGGGATAATCCAAGAACTAGATACTCAAGATGTCCATAACCGGGGACACGGCTAATCATGATTAGTTTGTACACTCTGCAGAGGTTTGCGCACTTTTCCCCACAAGACTCGATCTCCTCCGTTGGATTTCTCGCACTGCATGGTGTTTGAGAAACGGATGACCGAGACACAGTCTTTCAGAAACATTAACTCTAACCCTGGGTAGACAGTACCAACCTACACCCCCTACATCTGCTAGCCTACCACTGGAAGAGGTCATGCAACATACTCAACTAAGCTAGAGCCCGTAATAGCTTGTGGCTGCACACGGAAGTTTCTAGCATGAATAATCTTATGATCCCTTTGAGTCTGGGTGGCGGTCCATAGGATAATCACACGGGTACTCCGGGATATCCAAGAATACAGGCAACACTGGGTTCTCCAAGTGCCTCAATCCACCCAGATGTTTATTTAAGTAGCCACCTTAAGTTGAACCATTAATTAACAATCTCACATCTGTCATGGAAAATTCACTCAAACCCAATCCACGTCTATGAGCAGAGCATAGCAATATAAGCAAACGTAGAAGTAACTCCCAAAGGTTTGATAATAAACAGGGCAATAGGTTCCTACCTCATCAACTACTTCCCAATACCCACATGTTAATCAGATCCTAATCATGCAGTTGTTTGAGGATTGATCTAATGCAATAAAACTGGGTAATGAAAACTATGATCAAAGTGTGAACTTGCCTGCAATGTTGATGAAGATGATTCGCACTCAACACTCTTGATAGATCTACTCGTCACACTCCGGTCAATCTATCGTAAGCAAGCAATGGTAACCACACATAAGCAATCACTCAAAAGATCAGAAAGAACGAAGAAGTTACTTCGAAAAACATCAAAACCAAGCAAATAACTCTTGCAACATAAAACAATTTCTAACAGTACCAAAATTATGTGAATTTGGCCTTATCAGAAAGTTTAGGTCAAGAGCTTTAATTTGCAAAAAGAATCAACTCAATCGGAGTTACGAAACTCAAGTTACGATCAAAAGAAGATTCAAATTCAAATCTGATCTAATTCATATTTTAAAATTCCAAAACATGTTAGAGTTGAATTTACTGGATAGAGGGGATCATAACGAAGATGTGGGCGTTGGTTTCGTTGGATTTGGACAAATGAGTAAAAAGTAGTGACTGATTGAAGTACAGGGACTAATCTGTGAAGAAAAATTATCACAAATAGGTCCCTGGCCAAAATAAAATAAAACAAAAAGGCTATTAGCGAACGTTCGCTACCAAGGCTTATCAAACAAACAGTGCGCCAGATAGAAAAAAAAAACGAACGGAGTCGGATCCGTTGGATTGAGATCCGATGGCCGAGATTAGGGCGGGGTGGTTACCCCGGCGGCGGCGAGATCCGGCGATGTCGGTGGCGGTTCCGGCGACGAGGCGATACGCGGGCGGTGGCTGCGCGGAGCTAGCGGCGGCGCGAGGCAACGGAGCTAGCGGCGGCGGCGGCCCGAGGCGAGAGGCGGCGGGGTGCGGTGCGGCGGCGAGCAGCGCGCTTGCGGCGGCGACTGGAGGAAGCGGCGGCGGCGATCTGCGAGGGCGGCGACGGCGAAGCGAGAGGAGGCGAGGCGGGGCCTCGGCTTTTATGGGGGGAGGGGCGGCACGGTGCCGTGCGGGAGGGGGCAGAGGAGGCCGGGGCGGGCACGGCGAGCAAGGCGGCGCGGCGGCGGACTCGGGAGGAGTCCCGCACGGGGACGACTGGGCGGCGCGCTGGGCTGGGCTGGCTTGGCCCGGTTGGCTGGTCCGGCCCACTTCGGCGGTTTCTTTTTTTAAACAGAGGGAAAAGAGAAGAAAAATGAAAATAAAATATTATATAGGCATATAATATATCAAAATTTTCAGAAAAAGATTTCCTACAGCATGAACATTTTTGTTAAGTGAAATAAAATCCACACAAATTTAAATAAATCAAACGGTGCTACTGCCTTAATAAAATCCAATAAAAATAATTTTAAAAATACCAAAATGATTTCAAATTTATTTCTCTCCTATTTTCTGATGTAGGGAATCATTTTACCCTAATTTCCATATATTTTATTTTTGGAGAAAAATAATTTGAATAAAAATCAAATAACTCCAATATTGAAAATAATTTCAAAATGGATTTTAATTTTGAGTTTCTTTGAAACTCCCAACTCATATTTCATATATTTTGAAGAAGTCATTTTATCTTCTCTCGTGAAAATCATTGAGTTGCATAAAGTTTCAGAATTGGAAATGTTTTCAAATGAAATTCAAATATTTTCAACACTCCTTGTCATTTAAATAAATGGAAGAAGTCATGTCATCTTCTCTCCAGGGTTTTGTGGTGAAAAGAATTTGAATTCATGGAGATCATAACAGCAAAAATGAAAGTTTGGAAAAGTCCTTTTATTCCCTCTCATTTAACTGTCAAAAATTTTCGAATTCCACTCAATCAATCAAACAATCAATCAAATCTATCTATTTACTATAACATTCCAAAATTTAGAATTTTGGGATGTTACAAACCTACCACCCTTAAAATGAATCTCGTCCTCGAGATTCGGAGAGGCTAGCAAGAAAATAGGTTAGGGTTGGGGTCTTCTCAAAATCCATCGATCATCACCGGGGTTTGGGGTGCTACCACCCTTAGAAGCATGGTTACGGTTCCATCAAAACTCAGATACTCCATCCTTATCTTTGACACTGTCAGTCTTCTCAGATTCTCGGAAAAATTCCTTCTCTGGGCTCTTCCGGTAGTGGCAAAATCTTTTCCTCAATTCTTTTGTGTCCATTCCATCTTGGTAAGGTTATTCCATGACTGGGTCTTCGTAGCTGACGGGTCAGGCGCCAATACTAAACAACTATCGATATCTCATGGTGGTCAACGATTTATGGTTTCTCCTGCAGGAAACGGGTCTGGGTTGATCCTCACCGTATAACCTACGATTGGCAAGAGCTGCCGTGTACAAGGGAACATTCTTATACCATTCTAAGGCTCAAGCAAGGTTTAATACCGTCGTCTCTCTACTATAGGTAGGTCACTCAGATTTACCATCCCATATAGCAAGGCGAACAATAAGAGTAAGTCGGTATGGTGATCAATCCATCCCGCACCCAAATCATTACCTTGTATATGGTTTAGCGAATCTCGCATTCTAACACTCGGTCATCCTCGCAAGCATTGCAGATTTTCTCTTGTCGACGAACCAAGTTCGGATAAATCCATGGATTCTGCAAGCCAAACAAACATCTATTGTTCCTTCCCAACCCTCAGGTCTTGCGTAACTCCTATAAGATCGTCTGTCGATAAAAATCGTAACTTCTTCCAGGGTTTTTCCTTCAGCAAGAATGTGCTTGCTTCTTGGCAGGTCCTGGGGCCTGTGGGTTATGGCCCATCTCATCACTTGTTGTCCTTGAACTTATCATCGGGCAACTGATCATTATTCCAACATCCAACTTCCTAGTATTCTTAAATCCATCCAATTGTACTGTCTTCCTTCCTTCTATTGGCACCAAACTAGGACATGATTACTCAGACTCATCACGGAATTTCCATTGATCCATATTTCCAACATAGTACCTCCTTTATATCCAATAGTAATTCATCTCTTCATCCTCGGGGAATATCCCACATACCGAGATAAAAAAACTTATACTTATGAAGTCCATACTCCACTTCGTGGAACATCATTATCCTTTCCAGGGTCAAGCGTCCTTACAGGGGAATATTGGCCATCTCTGCATGGCACTTCTTCAACTGGGAAACGTGAAACACATCATGAACTCCTGACAGTCCTTCGGGTGACTCCATCTTGTTGGCCACTTCTCCCATACGCTCCAAAACTCGGTATGGTCCTACAAATCTCGGGGCTAACTTTCCCTTAACACCAAATAGTTTAACTCCTCGCAGAGGGGACACACGAAGACATGCTCTGTCTCCAATTTCATAGACTACCTCCTTTACATCCAATAATACTCCATACCCTCATATTCTTGGGGTATCCAACATATCGAGATAAAACTCATACTTATTTGTTCGAAATCCACTTCGTGGAATATCATTACCTTTCTCCAAGGGTCAAGTTTCCTCACAGGGTACTACCACCTTTAAAATGCACAATCTTCCATAGACCATATTTCTCATATCCTCGAAAATGGTCAAAATCTTTCTTCATAGAGTAACAACTCATAAAATCCATATCAATACCAATGGGCAAAAATGAAAGTTTGGAAAAGTCCTTTTATTCCCTCTCATTTAACTTTCAAAAAGTTTCGAATTCCACTCAATCAATCAAACAATCAATCAAATCTATCTATTTACTATAACATTCCAAAATTTAGAATTTTGGGATGTTACATTTAACATGGATGAAAGTTGCATATTGTGAGACTACACAAAATTCTAAGCATTTTACATATTTAAAGTATTTACATATGATGCACGGTTAATTAAACATGAGCATTTTAAAATGATGGCAATTTTCTGTAAATATGCATGATAAAGAATAAATGCTCAAACGCATGGAACAGGAAAAAATACATGCACGGGCCGAATTGCAGCACACCGCAGCTGCCCAAGAGTGGATCAGGCCCAACAGGCCATATGTGTGCACGCTGGGGAAAAAATAAACAAAAGCGTGCACGCTGGGGAAAAAATAAACAAAAGCGTGCACGCTGGGGAAAAAATAAACAAAAGAGGGGCAGAAGATTTGGGGGCACCTCCTGCAAGTGCGCGTGCGGGCTGACTAGCTGAGCTAGAGATGTGTTGCTGATAGAGACAGCATCCTCATGTCCAAGAATAATACTCGAAATGCTCCAGGCTTAGCCATGGAAGCACGGCCACAACCGACGATGACGGCAAGCGAAATCGGCGGCCGTTGGGGTTAAAAACCTACGGCGGGCGTGCGGAAACTAAAGATAGTGCACGCGTGCTTGCGGAGAGCTGCTAGAGGGGCTGGAGCAACGACATGAGCAAGGGCTCAAGAACAAGCTCAGGAAGGAGCACGTCTCAGCCATGGTAGCGAGGCACGGCGAGGCAGTGGCAGTGTGCATGAACGAGGGCAGAAACCTGCTGCCATGCGGCGAAGCACAGCGAGGCGAGGCGACTGGCGAGCTGCCACACGAGCGCGGGCTGCGGGCGAAGCAGAGCAAGACAGGGGAGGAGGCGGCGCTGTGCACAGGGAGCGGCGGAGGAGGTCGGACCCGATGAACCAATGATCAAAACAGCAAGCTGAAAGAGGGAATCGGTTCTACAGAACGATTCGTCTCCATTGGATGCACACGGGCAATGAGGAGAGGTCGGAACACTCGCCAGAGACGAGGTCCGACGAGGGAGCGCTCGGGCTCGATAGAGATGGACGAAACAGGGCACAGTCAGAGGAGAAGAACTGGTGGGGAGGTGCGTCTGCTCACATTGAGGGGCTCGACGGAGTCGTTCTAGCTCGGGGACGCAAGGGGCAACGAAAATGGCCAGTGACAAGTTCACCCGAGGAAGAAGACGAGACGACGGTGAGCAGAGAACAGCCTCCGGCTTGGTGTCCATGTGGCAGGGGAAGCAGAGGACACCGGCGCACCGTCTTGACGTCCCGCGGTGCTGTAGTGGTCGGAGTCGACGAAGGCGTCGTCGGGGAAGAAGATGGACATGACGGAACAGACCGTGGTAGCCTCCAACCGCGCAAACAACAACGAAGCTCTCGGCTGATCTCTGTTGGAAGAAGGAGAAACATGGGAAGGGAAAGGGTGGCGGCGGCGAGAGGGAAACCCTAGAGGGCGCGGGTTGCTGTATTTATAGGAGGGCCAGGAGGCGTCGAGGGGTCGTGGTGAAACCACGATGGCCATGTGCGGGCGCCCCTGGAGGTTTTACTGTGAGAGAAAAGAGATCGGGAGGAGGAAGAAAAAAGGGGAAGGAGAGGCTGCAGGTGGGGCCTGGACGGGTGTCCAGCGTGGATTCACCACGGGAGAGTGGAACGAGGCTGCGGGAGGAGGGCTGGGCCGCGGGAGGCGCTGGAGCTGGGCCGGGCTCGGCTGGAGCAGCGCTGCTTCTGCTGGGCTGCTCAGTTGCTAATGTTGCTTCCCTTCTTCTCTTTTTTTCAGACAGAAAACAAGACAGAAAAGCACAGGTATAATGGAGAGGGTTGAGAGAGATATGAGAATATCCCTGGAGTCCAGAATTTATGCAAGATTTGAATAAATTGACTTGGCAATTTTAAGAGGTAGAAAAATAATCCAAGTTTGAATTAAATTCAAACTTGAGCCATTTTTGAACCCAACCAAAACAACTCCAAATGGGATGAAACTTGGCAGAGAGGTGTAAGGCAGAGAGTAAGATTATCAGGAAATAAATGAACATTAATGGAGGAGGAAATAAGGTCACTTGCAAAACATGAAAGAAGAAAGAAGGGAGAGGGGATGATACATGGGCATGGCTTGAGAGAAGAGACAACAAGGACTGATGCACACACAACATAAAAGCCACACATAACATGAGGATGAGTGCAATGCACATGATGCTCCTAGCAACAATATGAATGGCCAAATGCAATATGACAAGAGATAGGCATGGCAAAGCAATATAACAAGTGAGATGAGCATGGTGCAAGAAGCAAAGATATGACAAGTACTCAACACAAACATGACAACAAACATATAGGAATGAAAATATGCAAAACAATTATGGTAAAGCATCAAACACAAAAAACACACACGGCAAGAACTTAATTAAATGGAAGGCATCTAGAGCATCGGTCTCGGGGTGTCACAAAGGTGCATTGCATAAACCAAAAGGCATACGTCTATAAGCATAAGTTCCAAAGGGACAAGTGAAAGTGGTCTTTTCTTGATCAGGTTGAGAAACATGTATTTGTGAAAACCACAGTATCTATCAAGGAAGCAAAAATGTGTGTTCTTAGATAATCTTTCTAGCAGTTGATCGATAAAAGGCAGAGGGTAATGATCTTTTCTAGTTGCTTTGTTTAATTTTCTAAAATCAGTTACCATTCTATATCCTGTAACATTTTTTTGTGGAATAAGTTCATTCTTATCATTAGGAACAACAGTAATACCTCCTTTCTTAGGGACACAATGAACATGACTTACCCATCTACTATCAGCTATAGGATAGATTATACCTGCTTCCAGAAGTTTTAATATTTTTGTTCTTACCAGTTCCTTCATCTTCGGATTTAATCGACGTTGGTGGTCAACAACGGGTTTAGCATCAGGTTCCATATTAATTTTGTGCTGCCATAGAGTGGGACTAATGCCCTTTAAATCATCAAGAGTATATCCAATAGCAGCTCAGTGCTTCCTTAGAACTTTCAATAATCTTTCTTCTTCATGTTCTGAAAGGTTAGCACTAATAATAACAGGATATATCTTCTTTTCATCAAGATAAGCATATTTCAAAGTGTCTGGCAATTGTTTTAATTCAAACACAGGATCACCTTTAGGTGGAGGAGGACCTCCTAGAGTTTCAATAGGCAAATTGTGTTTAAGCAGAGGACGTTGTTCAAAGAGAATCTTATCTATTTCATTTCTTTCATGCATATGTAAATCATTTTCATGGTCTAGCAAATATTGTTCTAGTGGATCAGTAGGAGGCACAGCAATAGAAGCAAGACCAATTATTTCATCCTTACTAGGTAATCGACGGTTTGTTTCTTACAATCATTCTCATGAGATTTTCTACTAAACTTGGAAAAATTAAACTCATGAGACTCATCACCAAAGCTAACACCAACGGTTTGTTTCTTACAACCTATTTTGGCATTAACGGTGTTCAAGAAAGGTCTACCAAAAATAATGGGACAAACATCATCTTCTGGGGAACTAAGAACAAGAAAATCAGTAGGGTATTTTATTTTCCCACACAAGACTTCAACATCTCTAACAATCCCAGGTGGTGTGATGGTGTCTCTATTAGCAAGTTTAATAGTGGCATCTATTTCTTCTATTTCAGCGGGTGCTATGTCATCCATAATTTATTGATATCAGGTAAAGGGAATAGCACTCGCGGTAGCACCTATGTCACATAAACCATGATAACAGTGATCTCCTATTTTAACTGAGACAACAGGCATGCCAACAATGGGTCTATGTTTATCCTCTTTATCAGGTTTGGCAATTCTAGTAGCTTCATTACAGAAGTAAATAATATGCCCATCTATATTTTCTTCCAGGAGATCCTTAACCATAGCAATGCTAGGTTCTACTTTGATTTGTTCATCAGGTTTTGGTGTTCTAATATAACTTTTGTTAACCACAGTTGAAACTTTAGCATGTTCCTTTATCCTAACAGGGAAAGGTGGTTTCTCAATATAAGCAGTAGGAACAACTGGATCAACATTATAAATAATAATTTCCTCTTTAGCTAGTACCGGTTCTTTAATTTCTTATTTAATAGGTGGGTGATATTTAAACCACTTTTCCTTAGGGAGATCAACATGAGTAGCAAATGATTCACAAAAAGAGGCTACTATATCAGAGTCAAGTCCAAATTAAGTGCTAAACTTTTGAAAAGCATCGGTATTCATAAAAGATTTAACACAATCGTACTTAAGCTTAATACCCGACTCTTTACCTTCGTCCAGTTCCCAATATTCAGAGTTTCGTTTAATTCTTTCTAAGAGATCCCACCGGAATTCAACAGTCTTCTTCATAAAAGAACCAGCACAAGAAGTATCAAGCATGGATTGATCATTATGACAAAGCCGAGCATAAAAATTCTGGATAATAATTTCTCTTGAGAGGTCATGAATGGGGCATGAATATAACATTCACTTAAGCCTCCCCCAAGCTAGAGTGATACTTTCTCCTTCACGAGTCCAAAAATTATATATGTAATTCCGATCACGATGAACTAGATGCATAGGATAAAATTTTTAGTGGAACTCCAATTTCAATCGATTCATGTCGGTGGAAACGACACCTATGGAATCATTGGGATCCCTTCTACGGTTGGCAGGCACGGAGTTGTGCAAAGAGCGGATCTGGTAGTCAGCACAAAGATCGTTTACCCAGGTTCGTGTTGGAAATATGCCCTAGAGGCAATAATAAATAGGTTATTATTATATTTCCTTGTTCATGATAATCGTTTATTATCCATGCTAGAACTGTATTGATAGGAAACTCAGATACATGTGTGGATACATAGACAACACCATGGCCCTAGTAAGCCTCTAGTTGACTAGCTCGTTGATCAATAGATGGTTACGGTTTCCTGACCATGGACATTGCATGTCGTTGATAACGGGATCACATCATTAGGAGAATGATGTGATGGACAAGACCCAATCCTAAGCCTAGCATAAGATCGTGTAGTTCGTTTGCTCAGAGCTTTTCTAATGTCAAGTATCATTTCCTTAGACCATGAGATTGTGCAACTCCCGGATATCGTAGGAATGCTTTGGGTGTACCAAACGTCACAACGTAACTGGGTGGCTATAAAGGTGCACTACAGGTATCTCCGAAAGTGTCTGTTGGGTTGGCACGAATCGAGACTGGGATTTGTCACTCCGTGTAAACGGAGAGGTATCTCTGGGCCCACTCGGTAGGACATAACCATAATGTGCACAATGTGACCAAGGAGTTGATCACGGGATGATGTGAGTTACGGAACGAGTAAAGAGACTTGCCGGTAATGAGATTGAACAAGGTATCGGGAGACCGACGATCGAATCTCGGGCAAGTAACATACCGATAGACAAAGGGAATTGTATATGGGATTGATTGAATCCCCGACATCGTGGTTCATCCGATGAGATCATCGTGGAACATGTGGGAGCCAACATGGGTATCCAGATCCCACTGTTGGTTATTGACCGGAGAACGTCTCGGTCATGTCTGCATGGTTCCCGAACCCGTAGGGTCTACACACTTAAGGTTCGATGACGCTAGGGTTATAGGGAAAGTATGTACGTGGTTACCGAATGTTGTTCGGAGTCCCGGATGAGATCCCGGATGTCACGAGGAGTTCCGGAATGGTCCGGAGGTAAAGATTTATATATGGGAAGTCCTGTTTTGGTCACCGGAAAAGTTTCGGGTGATATCGGTAATGTACCGGGACCACCGGGAGGGTCCCGGGGGTCCACCAAGTGGGGCCACCAGCCCCAGAAGGCTGCGTGGGCCAAGTGTGTGAGGGGACCAGCCCCAGGTGGGCTGGTGCGCCCCCCACCAAGGCCCAAGGCGCATGGGAGAGAGGGAGGGGGCAAACCCTAGGTCCAGATGGGCCTTAAGGCCCACCCTAGTGGCGCCCCCCTCTCCTCCTCTTGGCCGCCCCCCTATATGGGATCTAGGGCTGGCCGCCACCCCTTGGGGTGGGAACCCTAGAGGGGGTGCAGCCCCCTCCCCCCCATATATAGTTGAGGTTTGGGGCTGCCCAAGACACACGAGAACGTCTCTCTTTCGGTGCAGCCCTACCCCTCTCCCTCCTCCTCCTCTCCCGCGGTGCTTGACGAAGCCCTGCGGGATTGCCACGCTCCTCCATCACCACCATGCCATTGTGCTGCTGCTGGACGGAGCCTTCCCCAACCTCTCCCTCTCTCCTTGCTGGATCAAGGCGTGGGAGACGTCACCGGGCTGCACGTGTGTTGAACGCGGAGGCACCGTTCTTTGGTGCTCAGATCGGAATCAACCGTGATCTGAATCGCTACGAGTACGACTCCCTCATCCGCGTTCTTGCAACGCTTCCGCATCGCGATCTACAATGGTATGTAGATGCACTCCCCTTCCCCTCGTTGCTAGATTACTCCATAGATTGATCTTGGTGATGCGTAGAAAATTTTGAATTTCTGCTACGTTCCCCAACAGTGGCATCATGAGCTAGGTCTATGCGTAGTTTGTATGCACGAGTAGAACACAAAGTAGTTGTGGGCGTCGATGTTGCCAATTCTTCTTGCCGCTACTAGTCTTATCTTGTTTCGGCGGCATTGTGGGATGAAGCGGCCCGGACCGACCTTACACGTACGCTTACGTGAGATACGTTCCACCGACTGACATGCACTAGTTGCATAAGGTGGCTAGCGGGTGTCTGTCTCTCCCACTTTAGTCGGAACGGATTCGATGAAAAGGGTCCTTATGAAGGGTAAATAGAAATTGGCATATCACGTTGTGGTTTTACGTAGGTAAGAAACGTTCTTGCTAGAAACCTATACAAGCCACGTAAAAAATTTGCAACAACAATTAGAGGACGTCTAACTTGTTTTTGCAGCATGTGCTATGTGATGTGATATGGCTAGAAGATGTGATGAATGATATATGTGATGTATGAGATTGATCATATTCTTGTAATAGGAATCACGACTTGCATATCGATGAGTATGACAACCGGCAGGAGCCATAGGAGTTGTCTTTATTTTTTGTATGACCTGCGTGTCATTGAATAACGCCATGTAAATTACTTTACTTTATTGCTAAGCGTGTTAGCCATAGAAGTAGAAGTAATTGTTGGCGTGACAACTTCATGAAGACACAATGATGGAGATCATGATGATGGAGATCATGGTGTCATGCCGGTGACAAAAATGATCATGGTGCCCCGAAGATGGAGATCAAAGGAGCAAAATGATATTGGCCATATCATGTCACTATTTGATTGCATGTGATGTTTACCATGTTTACATCTTATTTGCTTAGAACGACGGTAGCATAAATAAGATGATCCCTCACTAAAAATTTCAAGAGACGTGTTCCCCCTAACTGTGCACCGTTGCGAAGGTTCGTTGTTTCGAAGAACCACGTGATGATCGGGTGTGATAGATTCTAACGTTCGAATACAACGGGTGTTGACGAGCCTAGCATGTACAGACATGGCCTTGGAACACATGCGAAACACTTAGGTTGACTTGACGAGCCTAGCATGTACAGACATGGCCTCGGAACACAAGAGACCGAAAGGTCGAATATGAGTCGTATAGTAGATACGATCAACATGGAGATGTTCACCGATGATGACTAGTCCGTCTCACGTGATGATCGGACACGGCCTAGTTTGACTCGGATCATGTATCACTTAGATGACTAGAGGGATGTCTATCTGAGTGGGAGTTCATTAATCAGATCAACTTAATTATCATGAACATAGTCAAAAGGTCTTTGCAAATTATGTCATACGCTTTAGTTCTACTGTTTAAGATATGTTCCTAGAGAAAATTTAGTTGAAAGTTGGTAGTAGCAATTATGCGGACTGGGTCCGTAAACTGAGGATTGTCCTCATTGCTGCACAGAAGGCTTATGTCCTTAATGCACCGCTCGGTGTGCTGAACCTCAGCGTCGTCTGTAGATGTTGCGAAACATCTGACATACACGTTTTGATGACTACGTGATAGTTCAGTGCGTATTGCTAACGGTTTAGAATTGTGGCACCAAAGACGGTTTTGAAACGTCGCAGAACATATGAGATGTTCCGAAGACTGAAATTGGGATTTTAGACTAGTGCCCACGTCAAGAGGTATGAGACCTCTGACAAGTTTCTTAAGCCTGCAAACTAAGGGAGAAAAGCTCAATCGTTGAGCATGTGCTCAGATTGTCTGAGTACCACAATCGCTTGAATCAAGTGGGAGTTAATCTCCCAGATGAGATAGTGATGGTTCTCCATAGTCACTGCCACCAAGCTAGTAGAGCTTCGTGATGAACTATAACATATCAGGGATAGTTATGATGATCCTTGAGCTATTCACGATGTTTGACACCGCGAAAGTAGAAATCAAGAAGGAGCATCAATTGTTGATGGTTAGTAAAACCACTAGTTTCTAGAAGGGCAAGGGCAAAAGGGATACTTCATGAAACAGCAAATCGTTTGCTGCTCTAGTGAAGAATCCCAAGATTGAACCCAAACCCGAGACTAAGTGCTTCTGTAATGAGGGGAACGGTCACTGAAGCAGTACTACCCTAGATACTTGGTAGATGAGAAGGCAGGCAAGGTCGACAGAAGTATATTGGATATACGTTATATGAATGTGTACTTTACTAGTACTCCTAGCAGCACCAGGGTATTAGATACCGGTTCGGTTGCTAAGTGTTAGTAACACGAAATAAAAGCTGCGGAATAAACGAAGACTAGCTAAAGGTGAGATGACGATATGTGTTGGAAGTGTTTCCAAGGTTGATGTGATCAAGCATCGCATGCTCCCTCTACCATCGAGATTTGGTGTTTGCGTTGAGCATAAACATGATTGGATTATGTTTATCGCGATACGGTTATTCATTTAAGGAGAATAATGGTTACTCTGTTTATTTGAATAATACCTTCAATGGTCTTGCACCTAAAATGAATCTCGATCGTAGTGATACACATGTTCATGCCAAAAGATATAAGATAGTAATGATAGTACCACATACTTGTGGCACTGCCACTTGAGTCATATTGGTATAAAACGCATGAAGAAGCTCCATGTTGATGGATCTTTGGACTCACTCGTTTTTGAAAAGATTGAGACATGCGAACCATGTCTATTGGTATATATGCATGAAGAAACTCCATGCAGATGGATCGTTTGGACTCACTTGATTTTGAATCACTTGAGACATGCAAATCATACCACATGGGCAAGATGACTGAAAAGCCTCGTTTTCCGTAAGATGAACAAGAGAGCAACTTGTTGGAAGTAATACATTTGATGTGTGTAGTCCAATGAGTGCTGAGGCATGCAGTGGATATTGTTATGTTCTTACTTCACAGATGATTTGAGTAGATGCTGAGTGTATTTACTTAATGAAACACAAGTCTGAATTATTGAAAGGTTCAAGTAATTTCAGAGTGAAGTTGAAGATCGTCGTGACAAGAGGATAACATGTCTGTGATATGATCATAGAGATGAGTATCTGAGTTACGAGTTTGGCACACAATTGAGACATTGTGGAAAGTGTTTCACAATTAATACCGCCTGGAACACCATAGTGTGATGGTGTGTCCGAACATCATAACTGCACCCTATTGGATATGGTGCATACCATGATGTCTCTTATCGAATTACCACTATCGTTTATGGGTTAGGCATTAGAGACAACCGCATTCACTTTAAAAGGGGCACCATGCAATTCCGTTGAGACGACACTGTTTAGAGAAACCTAAGTTGTCGTTTCTTAAAAGTTTGGGGTTGCGATGCTTATGTGAAAAAGTTTCAGGCTGATAAGCTCGAACCTAAAGCGGATAAATGCATCTTCATAGAAAACCCAAAACAGTTGGGTATACCTCCTATTTCAGATCTGGAAGCAAAAGTAATTGCTTCTAGAGACAGGTCCTTTCTCGAGAAAAAGTTTCTCTCGAAAGAATTGAGTGGGAGGATGGTGAAGACTTGATAAGGTTATTGAACCGTCACTTCGACTAGTGTATAGCAGGGCACAAGAAGTTGTTTCCTGTGGCACCTACACCAATTGAAGTGGAAGCTTATGATAGTGATCATGAAACTTCGGATCAAGTCACTACCAAACCTCGTAGGACGACGAGGATGCGTGCTACTTCAGAGTGGTACGTGATCCTGTCTTGAAAGTCATGTTGTTAGACAACAATGAACCTACGAGCTATGGAGAAGCGATGGTGGGCCCATATTCCGACAAATGGTCAGAAGCCATGAAATCCGAGATAAATGGATCTTTAAGAAGAAGACGGACATGGACGGTAATGTTACCGTCTATGAAGCTCGACTTGTGGCTAAGAGTATTTCCACAAGTTCAAGGAGTTGACTACGATGAGTTTTTTCTCATCCGTAGCGATGCTTAAGTCCGTCGGAATCATGTTAGCACTAGCTGCATTTATGAAATCTGGCAGATGGATGTCAAAACAAGTTTCCTTACCAGTTTTCGTAAGGACAGGTTGTATGTGATACAATCAGAAAGGTTTTGTCGATCCTAAGGATGCTAAAAGGTATGCTAGCTCCAGCGATCCTTCCATGGACTAGAGCAAGCATCTCGGAGTCAGAATATACGCTTTGATGGAGTGATCAAAGTTTTTGGGTTTATACAAAGTTTGTTAGAAACTTGTATTTACAATAAAGTGAGTGGGAGCGCTACAACATTTCTGATAAGTATATGTGAATGACATATTATTGATCCGAAATGATGTAAAATTTCTGGAAAGCATAAAGGGTTGTTTGAAAGGAGTTTTTCAAAGGAAGACCTGGATAAAGCTGCTTACATATTGGGCATCAAGATCTATAGAGATAGATCAAGACGCCTGATGATACTTTCAAAGAATGCACACCTTGACATGATTTCGAAAGAGTTCAAAATAGATCAGCAAAGAAGGAGTTCTTGGCTGTGTTACAATGTGTGAGTATTGAGTAAGACTCAAGACCTGACCACAGCAGAAGAGAGAGAAAGGAGCAAGGTCGTCCCCTATGCTTTAGACGTAGGCTCTACAGTATGCTATGCTGTGTACCGCACATGAAGTGTGCCTTGCCATGAGTTGGTCAAGGGGTACAATAGTGATCCAGTGATGGATCACATGACAGCGGTCGAACTTATCCTTAGTATCCAGTGGACTAAGGAATTTTCTCGATTATGGAGGTGAAAAAGAGTTCGTCGTAAAGGGTTATGTCGATGCGAACTTTGACACTAATCCGGATAACTCTGAGTAGTAAACCGGATTTGTATAGTAGAGCAATTATTTGAAATGGCTCCAAATAGCGCGTGGTAGCATCCACAAGATGACATAGATATTCGTAAAGCACACACGGAACTGAAAGGTTCAGACCCGTTGACTAATAACCTCTCTCACAAGCATAACATGATCAAACCAGAACTCATTGAGTGTTAATCACATGGTGATGTGAACTAGATTGTTGACTCTAGTAAACTCTTGGGTGTTGGTCACATGGTGATGTGACCTATGAGTGTTAATCACATGGTGATGTGGACTAGATTATTGACTCTAGTGCAAGTGGGAGACTGTTGGAAATATGCCCTAGAGGCAATAATAAATAGGTTATTATTATATTTCCTTGTTCATGATAATCGTTTATTATCCATGCTAGAATTGTATTGATAGGAAACTCAGATACATGTGTGGATACATAGACAACACCATGTCCCTAGTAAGCCTCTAGTTGACTAGCTCGTTGATCAATAGATGGTTACGGTTTCCTGACCATGGACATTGGATGTCGTTGATAACGGGATCACATCATTAGGAGAATGATGTGATGGACAAGACCCAATCCTAAGCCTAGCATAAGATCGTGTAGTTCGTTTGCTCAGAGCTTTTCTAATGTCAAGTATCATTTCCTTAGACCATGAGATTGTGCAACTCCCGGATATCGTAGGAATGCTTTGGGTGTACCAAACGTCACAACGTAATTGGGTGGCTATAAAGGTGCACTACAGGCTCCGAAAGTATCTGTTGGGTTGGCACGAATCGAGACTGGGATTTGTCACTCCGTGTAAACGGAGAGGTATCTCTGGGCCCACTCGGTAGGACATCACCATAATGTGCACAATGTGACCAAGGAGTTGATCACGGGATGATGTGAGTTACGGAACGAGTAAAGAGACTTGCCGGTAACGAGATTGAACAAGGTATCGGGATACCGACGATCGAATCTCGGGCAAGTAACATACCGATAGACAAAGGGAATTGTATACGGGATTGATTGAATCCCCGACATCGTGGTTCATCCGATGAGATCATCGTGGAACATGTGGGTGCCAACATGGGTATCCAGATCCCGCTGTTGGTTATTGACCGGAGAACGTCTCGGTCATGTCTGCATGGTTCCCGAACCCGTAGGGTCTACACA
Organism: Aegilops tauschii subsp. strangulata; assembly: GCF_002575655.3. Lineage (NCBI taxonomy): Eukaryota > Viridiplantae > Streptophyta > Magnoliopsida > Poales > Poaceae > Aegilops > Aegilops tauschii. Next base: position 278,298,404 of record NC_053041.3, on the reverse strand, counting down.
CTTCAGGTTCGATGACGCTAGGGTTATAGGGAAAGTATGCATGTGGTTACCGAATGTTGTTCGGAGTCCCGGATGAGATTCCGGACGTCACGAGGAGTTCCGGAATGGTCCGGAGGTAAAGATTTATATATGGGAAGTCCTGTTTTGGTCACCGGAAAAGTTTCGGGTGATATCGGTAATGTACCGGGACCACCGGGAGGGTCCCGGGGGTCCACCAAGTGGGGCCACCAGCCCCAGAAGGCTGCGTGGGCCAAGTGTGGGAGGGGACCAGCCCCAGGTGGGCTGGTGCGCCCCCCCCACCAAGGCCCAAGGCGCATGGGAGAGAGGGAGGGGGCAAACCCTAGGTCCAGATGGGCCTTAAGGCCCACCCTAGTGGCGCCCCCCTCTCCTCCTCTTGGCCGCCCCGCTAGATGGGATCTAGGGCTGGCCGCCATCCCTTGGGGTGGGAACCCTAGAGGGGGCGCAGCCCCCTCCCCCCCTATATATAGTTGAGGTTTGGGGCTGCCCAAGACACACGAGAACGTCTCTCTTTCGGTGCAGCCCTACCCCTCTCCCTCCTCCTCTCCCGCGGTGCTTGACGAAGCCCTGCGGGATGGCCACGCTCCTCCATCACCACCATGCCGTTGTGCTGCTGTTGGACGGAGTCTTCCCCAACCTCTCCCTCTCTCCTTGCTGGATCAAGGTGTGGGAGACGTCACCGGGCTGCACGTGTGTTGAACACGGAGGCACCGTTCTTCGGTGCTCAGATCGGAATCAACCGCGATCTGAATCGCTACGAGTACGACTCCCTCATCCGCGTTCTTGCAACGCTTCCGCATCGCGATCTACAATGGTACGTAGATGCACTCCCCTTCCCCTCGTTGCTAGATTACTCCATAGATTGATCTTGGTGATGCGTAGAAAATTTTGAATTTCTGCTACGTTCCCCAACAGTTCGGGCCGCAAGGATGCGTAACACCCTAGTCCTGCTTTGGTGTATATTTGAGTGTTCTTGGGCTCTCGAACTAGCTGTGGTGCGTGCATAGTCCAAAAGATCCGAGTCCTTCTCCAGTATGCCTCGGGCCTCCTTTTATAGACAAAAGGGGTCGCCACAGTGGTACACAGGAGGTGGAAAGGTATACAGTGGTTTAAGTCTATCCTCTGGCACCGTTGGACAAACGCATATAATGCGCTGCCGACGTGCCCTTCTTGCTTTATCGGGGATGGCAAGGAAGCTCGTCCCAGCTGTCGCCGCCTCGCCTGGCTCCGACGCGCGTCCGAGCAGATGAGGCATTGTAGTGCCACGTTGGCTGGCTGCTGGGCTGGCGCGGTGGCAGAGTCTTCACGAAGATCTGCATGCCACCACGCAGGTGCTTGCTGAGTTGGCCTGGAAGCCGCGCGTCGCCACGCAGGTGTCTGCCCAGCTGGTTGAGCTGGCAGCTATATGGGAACGATGATGGAGTCTTGGCAGATGTGGGCCTGGCTGTGGCCCCGCAGGTGTCCTCGGCAAGGGTCTTGTCGTGGCATCGCGGTCGTCCCAGGCAAGGATCTTGCCGGGGGTCTCGTGGATTTCTTCGGCAAGGACCTTGCTGAGGATCGTCGTCTTCTGGTCCTCATCTGATCTTGTGTGCTTTATGATCTTCACAAAGATCTGCATGCCACCATGGAGATGCCTCCCGAGCCTTGGTTCCAATGAGGTTGATGGTGTTGGAACCCCTGGGCTCAAGGGTGGCGCACTCTGCTGGCGTTGGGCAAGTTGCCCCGGCAAGGCCTGCCGGGGCTGCGGAGGCCGCCCCGGCAAGGGTCTCGCTGGGGGAGTCCACCTCGCCCTCTTGCTCTTTGTGTCTCTGGTCTTGGCGTTGCTGAAAGTGTGTTATATCGACTAGAGGGGGGTGAATAGGCGATTTTTATGAATTCTTCACTGAGGAATTTGCGGGTGAGGAAATTCCTAAGCGAAGAATTACTTGCAGCGGAATAAGTACTCAAAAGAAAACAGAACAGAACACAAGCATGGTCATCATGATGAAATGAAGACAAGCACGGAGTATAGAAAGCGTAAACACAGGATAACACAGGATGAAGACAAACAAACTGAAGAAATTGAACTGAGGAAATTGAGAAAGTCTTCATTCAAAGTCTTCAAACACAGATATGAACAAGTGCACAACACAGTAATGAGGAAGTGAAAGAGTTGAGGAAATAGAACCAGTAAGCTTGGTGAAGATAATGATTTGGTAGACCAGTTCCAACTGCTATCTCAGTTGTACATCTGGTTGGAGCGGCTAGGTATTTAAACCTGAGGACACACAGTCCTCACCGTATTCTCCTTGAGCTATGGTCACACAGACCTCGCCCAATCACTCGTGGTAAGTCTTCAGGTGACTTCCGAACCTTCACAAACTCGGTCACTCGGCGATCCACAATTCCTCTTGGATGCTCTAGACCATGACGCCTAACCGACTGGAAGAAGCACAGTCTTCAAAGGTAACAAGCATCGGATCCACGCAGGATCAATCTCTTCAGTGATGCTCAATCACTTTGGGTTTGTAGGTGTTTGGGTTTGGGTTATCCTCACTCGATGATTTTCGCTCAAAGTCCTCGGAGGATGGGATGCTCTCAAATGACAAGTGTCAGTTTCTCTCGGAGCAGCCCACCAGCTAGTGGTTGTAGGGGGCGGCTATTTATAGCCTAGGGAGCAGCCCGACATGATAAGACATAAATGCCCTTCAATGATATGACCGTTAGGTGGGTAGATATTTTGGGACAGCTGGCGCATAGCACAGCAACCGTCGGAAATTTGAGGCTCAAATTCCTCAGGGTTATCATGTTCCTCACTGTGAAGGCAATCCGCACTGGCGAATTCCTAACTCCTCAGTCAGAACAAATTCCTCAGAGACCAGAAGAACTTCGTCTCTATCACTGAAGAATATGACTGAACTGTATGAGATTTCCAATGGCTTCACTCGAAGGGATTGGTAGGTGTAGGATTTTGAGTTGAGCATCACATGGAAATTTTTCCTTAGTATTTCCTCGACCCCCTTTAACAGTACGGTGTTTCCTATGACTCAAGAAAGAGAAAATGAAACAACGAAAACAAAAGTCTTCATGCTTCATGTTCCTCAAATGAATACCAAGTCTTCAAGGTCACACCAATTTCTTCACTTTCAAAGTCTTCAGGAAGTCTTCAAAAATCCAAAGTCTTCAGTCGAAGAACTTCATTTTTAGGGGTCGACTTTCTCTGTAAATATCAAACTCCTCATAGACTTATAGACCTGTGTACACTCATAAACACATTAGTCCCTTAACCTATAAGTCTTCAATACACCAAAATCACTAAGGGGCACTAGATGCACTTACAATCTCCCCCTTTTTGGTGATTGATGACAATATAGGTTAAGTTTTCAACGGGGATAAACATATGAAGTGTAAATACTGATATTGAGGAATTTGATTGCAAGATATAGAAGAACTCCCCCTGAAGATGTGCATAGTCAAGAATTTGCTTTTGAAGCAATGCACACTTGAAGAGTAGAATCATGGAGATCTCCCCCTATATCTTGTAATTCATACACGCATTTGACATACAATATGAGGAATTTGAAATGCACGATGAAATATGGTGACTGATGTAATTCAGCAGGCGTGCATAAACATTAATGAGGAATAAGCATGCAGAAAAACTACAGCAAAAGTATCAGGCCACCATAGAGTTTAAGTTTACAACTTGATCCAGCAAAGTCATCAGAAGAACGAGAGTTGTAACTTAGCAAAAAAACGCCCATATAAGATAGACCTGCTTGAAGACTAACTCAAATTTCTCCCCCTTTGTCATTGAATGACCAAAAGGATCGAAAATGAGGACTAACGCCCCTGAAGAATCTCAAGTTGATGAAAGAGCGCCAGCGTTGTTGGGGTCGTTTGTTGATGTAGGGCCTGCCGCAGTGTCGTCCAAGTCTTCATGCTCATCGGTGTCGCGCGATGAAGAATAGGAGCTGGCCACCAAGGAAGGAACCTTGACCTTCTTGTATTTCTTTGGTGGAGGTGCGGACCAGTCAAAGTCCTCCTTGAGACTCATTTGCTTCAGATCTTCTTCACCATATACATGTGACAGAGTAGCCCATGTGCGACCGAAGACTTCATGGAGGTAGTAATGATTTTTCTTCACTACATTATGTGTAGCAGTCATGTTGTGAAGAATTTAACCAAACTGACGCTTAACCCATTTATGGTTTCGATCCACCTTCTGGTGAAGACTTAGCAGAAGCTCACGGTCAGTCATCACACGAGGAGCAGTGGCTTGAGGATTTGGCTTGGAGGCATGGGCAGCAGAATCATGAGTGGCGGAGTCATCATTGGTGGAATAAGATGCAGCTTTGCGAAACTGACCATCCAATGGACGAATGCCTTCATCAATAACAACTGGTGCCTTGCCCTTTTCATCAGCTGAGGAATAGGTCCGCTTGAGGACTTCAATCGGGGGCAAGTAGCTGAGGTGATTCTGAAAATCAGCCTTGTAGTTGAGTGAAGACCTTGTCCTGAGGAATCTCATAATCCAAGGTGCATAAGGCTTCAGCTCAAACGGAGAAAGTGCAACATTTGCCAGAGTCCTCATGAAGAAATCATGATAGTTGACGGGTATGCCATGAATCATGTTGAATACCGGATTCTTCATGATGCCAACAATTTCCTCATCAGATGAGTCGTGGCCTTTGATTGGACTCATAGTCTTCGTCAGAATGCGATAGCCTGTCCTTGGTACATACTGCAATTCCTTCATGAGGAATTTTGTCCTTGAGGCTTGACCAGGTTTCAATGGCTTCATCAGCACTTGCATATAGTGATCTGTAAGCTTAGGCTCTTGGTACATGCAACAAGCTCCTTCAGGCGGAGGACTGATGAGCAGGGCGTGAAGTAATTCAGAGGCCGGTGCTTTGTAGTGAGTGTTTTCGGTCATCCAGTCAAAAACCCAGGAGTTCACATCGTCAGCATCTCCTGTGATGTGTAGTGTTGCGTAGAATTGAAGAATGAGCTCTTCATTCCAATCAAGTATGTCTGTGCAAAAGTTGAGGAGGCCTGTGTCATGAAGCACACTGAGGACAGGTGTGAAGCAGGGCAGTGATTCCATGTCCACATGAGGAATATGCTCGTGGTCGAAGACTTTGTCCTTGTTGAAGAGCAGTGAAGAATAGAAGTTGGCCTGGCTGGCGGTCCAGAAGCGCTTCCTTCTAAGACGAGCAGAATCATAGGGATTGTAGTCAGTGAAGAACACGTGCTCGCCGAAGAAATCATCAGCCTTGAATTTCTGCTTCTTTGAGAATGGATCCTTTGGTTTGGGCTGAGGAGTGTCAGTCAATTGCATTATTACCTCAGGAATCGCAATCTCAGGCTCCACAGGCTGAGGAATTTCAGCTTCTTCTTCAGTGACAGCATGGGTCTTCAATTCTTCATTTACATTTTCTTCAGCACTAGTGGCAGGAATTTCTTCATGGACAGACGGTGTGGCATGTGGTTCATTAGATCCCATTTGAACTGTAGTTACTGGGGACTGAGGAATCTGTTGCAACGGTGTGAACAGTGGAGAGTTGGGGTGCTGACTTTCCCAAAAGTCATCATTCAACACAGGTGTGGTACAGCCAATGTCCACATCCTCATCTTCCATTTCTTCGACGCCGGCCTCTTCAGCAGTAAACTGAGGCATAGGCGAGGAAACAACTGGAGTTGAAGGGATTGCATCCACTTCAATTTCTTCATCCAACTGCTCTGACGATGTAGCAGAAGGATTATCTTCATTGGATTTGCTAGGAATCACATATTCTTCATCATAAGGAACAAGGTCCTTTGATGGCATGGTTGAGATAGGAACATCATCAATGGGGTTTGCAAACGAGCTGGTCAAAGACTTCATCTTCTTCGGAGCTGAAGAATCTGATGAAGTTGATGCCTTCCTTTTCTTCACTGCTGCACGCTCTGCAACATTAGTCTTCTTCATATCTGAAGCAGATGGAAGGATCGGAGTTGGGGTAGGCGCAGGAGGAGCAGAGGAATTTGGTTGAGTTTCTTCAGGCACAACTGATGCAGTTGCCCTGACCTCTTCATTTTCTTCAGGCGCACCACTAGTGGATGCCCTGGCAATTTCATCAGCGGCTGGAATGCAGTCATCAGCCCTGGAACTCACATTTTCTTCAGCAGCCTGAATGTCATCAGCGGTGCTGGCATGTTCTTCAGTCGGCTGAGCAGATGCTTCAGCCTGAGGAATTTCTGGTTGCGATGGAGTTGCAACATTTGGAGTGAACTTTTCTGTCAACTTCACAAAACAGACTTTGGCTCCAAGCCAGTCAGCACGGTATACGTCAAATTCATCACTGAGTTTCTTGATCTCAGATTGAATATTGACAAGTTCTTCAGTTGTCATACAGACAACGTGTTTCTTCAGAAAACGCTCCTTCTTGTACTGCGCTTTCTTGATCTGCCTGGCCTTTTCAAATTTCCATTTCTCTTCTTGTATGAAGGCAGTCAGCATATGACTTTGGCTAGGAGTCAACTTGAAATCAGGCATAGGAGTGTTTGGGTCCTTGTGCCAGAGATCAATGTAGTCGAGGATCAACTTTGGATCCAAAAGCAGAGGCACATTTGTGCCCTTGGCTCTAGCGGCCCTGACCTGCCTGTCTCTGATGATTTCGGCAAGTTCCTCATCATCAGCTTCGTCTTCATCACACGGCACTTGGAAGGCGACCTGCTTCTTGTGAGGACTTGGGCGAGAACCTCGTCCAGCAGTGGCCTTTGTCTTCAGCAGAGAGGGGCCACTTGAAGAATTCGGTGCAGCTAAGGAACTAGCAGAATCTCCTGAGGCAATAGAGATGCATGTAGTCCTTTGGCACATGGAAAGATGCACAGGTGCAGAGGATTTGGTTGGAGCAGCTGAGGACTTGAGCGGAGGAGCTGAGGATTTTTGAGGAGCAGGAGCAGCGTAAGGAATTGGCCATGAGGGCTTTGAGGATTCTGGCCGTGAGGGCACAGCTGAGGAACTCGGCTGTGAGGGCACTGAAGAAGAAGCACTTGGCTTGTGAGCAGGCTTCTTTGACATGGCCTTCTTCGGTTTTACAGAGGCCTCAGCAGCAGCAGAGTCTTCGTTGAATTTCCTCACTGCTTCTCTGACTTGTCTAGCCAACTTGGCCTGGCGCTTGGCCCATTCATCAGGATAATCCTCACTGCGCTTGAGGCTAGTGGGATCTGCTTCTTGGCCAGGTACCAATGGAGGTCTTGGGCATGGAGGATTGAGTGCGAATTTCTTCATGTATTTGGGAGTTACATACCTGTACTCCCTCCATTCTCTTGCCCATCTCCTCTCTATCCTCTGTATGCGCACCTTGCGCTGATTCTTGTCCTCCTTACCAAACTTGGCCTCATCAGGAGTGCAATAGTCTTTGTATATGTCATCAGGGATCTCAAAGGCAGTATTGATTTCAGGCCTCTTTCCTCCTTTCTGTGGCTTCTTTCCATCAGCCATTTTCTTCAGCTGAGGAATTTGAACAATGGAATTCTCTGAAGATGTATGCAATTTTTCTTCGAGGAACACTGCAAATGAGTTAAGTTGATGAGAACCTAGTGATTCAGCAGCGGACATGAGTACCTGTGAACAGAGTATAGTTGTGAGGAATTTGGAGAGGTCATATGCGTTCTCAGAAGGTTTTGTAAAAAGAACAAGTTTGAGGAATTTGACCAGATGAGTCTTGAAGAATTTCACTAAGCGTTCTTTGTCTTAGGTTCCAGAGTTGTATAGATAGAGAATCCACACAATTGAGGAATCTTGAAGAAAAACGCAGCTTAGAGAAATGAATCAAGAACAGATGACATGTGAGGTGTTTTGTGTGTGAGGATTTGAAGATAAGAACACCTTTGAAGATTTTGTAGAAATCATTTGAATCAAAGAGGGTAGTAAAAGTAACTTTTAATTACCCTGGATGAAGAACACGACGAACTGAGAGGTGTAGATGTGAAGTTCGTCAGTGCAGATCTTCCATGCCCTAACTTGGCTGAGGAAGACAGCTACGACGGCGGCGGAGTGAAGAAATCCGCGGCCGGCGTGAGTACGACGGTGACGAGGCCGAGGCAGTGAAGCTCTTCCTCACCGGCGACGATGAAGTAGCGGCAGCGCTAGGGTTTGAGAAGCTCGAGCTGGAGTGAGGTCGAGCGGAGTAAAAGAGAAGTGAGGAAGGGGAGGGGTATTTATAGCCACGGTGAAAAACGGTTCGCCCGAAGAATTTGGACGAACGTGCCCCTGACCCTTCTCATTCGCTTGGCATGTGTCACCCACATACTAAGAAGTGGAGATCATGTGAGATCGTGGGTGAATAGATAAGTATTTCGTGGGATGCAGAACGGTTTGAGCGGCAAAACCGAAAATTTTGGATAAGATAAGTTAAAAGTTCCGTTCGCAAATTTTTTAGCTGACAAGGACACAGTGAAGATTTTGAACGAGTTTCAAATAGAACGCACATGAAGGATTTGTGAATAGATTGGGTTGAGTTTAGCATAGAGGGGGAAGGGTCCGATCACATTCACTTAGCAGAAAAACCAACTTGAAAAATTAGCCATAAGTGAATGTTATAGAGGACATAAACTCATATATATATATATATATATATATATCTATATATATATATATATAGCCAATGAAGAAAAACGACGGAAACATTGAAGACAATGCAAAGTTGAAGAAAATGAACAACTGAGGAATTCCAAAACTGAGGAAAAACTCAAATTGAAGATTTTCAACTTTGGTGGTGGCGTGACCCACCATATAAGAATGATGATTTCAGACACCGCGTACAACTGTCGTAGGGTTCTGAGAATCAAATTCTTCGTTAATTTCTTCACACTTAGAGTGTTATTCTTCATTGATTGAAGAAAAACGTTTCTTCATGTGTTGCACATCTAAGTCATCAATTTTGCATAAGTGTTAGGATGAGTGTCCTTTTCAAAGAACATTCGGAGATTCTAAGATATTTAGCTCACACCGCAACTTGCTAAATCTCTTCTCATCCAAGGGCTTTGTGAAGATATCGGCTAGCTGTTCTTCAGTCTTCACATGCTCAATAGAAATGTCGCCCTTCAACACATGATCATGAAGAAAATGACGACGAATCTGAATGTGCTTTGTCTTCGAGTGCTGAACTGGGTTGTGAGCAATCTTGATGGCACTCTCATTGTCACAGAAGAGAGGCACATTCTTCACCTTGACGCCGTAGTCCTTGAGAGTTTGCTTCATCCACAGCAATTGAGCATAGCAAGAACCAGCAGCAATGTACTCAGCTTCAGCAGTAGACAGTGATACGCAGTTCTGTTTCTTCGAGGACCAACAGACCAAAGATTGTCCGAGGAAATGACATGTACCAGATGTTGACTTGCGGTCCACACGATCACCAGCATAGTCAGATTCAGAATATCCAATGAGATCAAAATCCGAGCCCTTGGGGTACCATAATCCAAGTGTTGGTGTGTGAGCTAGATATCGAAGAATATGCTTCACAGCCTTATGGTGTGATTCCTTCGGTGTAGCTTGAAATCGGGCACACATGCAAACACTAAGAATAATATCTGGCCTGGATGCACATAAGTACAATAAAGAACCAATCATGGAGTGGTATACCTTTTGATCGAAGTCAATACCATTTTCATCAGTGCACAGATGGCCATTTGTGGGCATTGGAATTTTGACGCCTTTGCAATCTTGCATGCCGAATTTCCTTAGTACATCCTTGAGGTATTTCTCCTGAGATATGAATATGCCATTGCACTGTTGACGGATTTGAAGACCTAAGGAGAATTTCAATTCTCCCATCATAGAAATTTGATATTCTTCACTCATCATATAGGCAAATTCATCACTATAACGTTGGTCAGTACAGCCAAAGATAATATCATCAACATATATTTGGCACACAAACAATTCACCATCATAAGATTTAGTGAAAAGAGTAGGGTCGAGTGAACCGGGTTTGAAGCCTTTCTTCATGAGGAATTCCTTCAAAGTATCATACCACGCCCGAGGGGCCTGCTTGAGGCCATAGAGGGCCTTATTGAGTCTGAAGACTTTGTCAGGATTCTTTGGATCTTCAAAACCTGGGGGTTGAGCAACATATACTTCTTCCTCAAGCTTACCATTGAGGAATGCACTTTTCACATCCATTTGATATAAAGTGATATCATGATTGTTAGCATAAGCAAGTAATATGCGAATAGCCTCAAGTCTAGGAACAGGTGCAAAAGTTTCATCAAAATCAATTCCTTCAACCTGTGTGTAGCCTTGAGATACTAGCCGCGCCTTATTCCTCACCACAAGGCCATTTTCATCTTGCTTGTTGCGGTAGATCCACTTTGTGCCAATGATATTGTGCTTGCGAGGATCTGGACATTTGACCAGTTCCCAGACGTTGTTGAGCTTGAATTGATGTAATTCTTCTTGCATGGCCTGAATCCACTCAGGCTCCATAAATGCTTCATCTACCTTAGTAGGCTCTATAATAGAGACAAAAGCATAGTGCCCACAAAAGTTAGATAAATGTGAAGCTCTTGAGTGTGTGAGAGGACCTGGTGCTTCAATGTCATCGATGATCTTTTCAACTTGCACTTCTTTTGCAACGCGAGGATGAGCTGGTTGTCGTCGAGGAATTTGATCAGCATTTTCTTCAGCACCATTTTCTTCAGCATTTTCTTCAGGTGCATTAGCTTGACGTTCTGCACATTCTAGAATGAATTCTTCAGCAGATTCTTCGGTAGGAATGACATCCTCAGTAGCCTTGAACTTGATAGATTCCTCAGGTGCTGGTTCATCTATCACAGAAGGTAGGTGCTCTCTTTGCAAGCCATTAGTTTCATCGAAGCGCACATCTACAATTTCAACAACCTTGTGAAGAATGTTGTTGAAGACTCTGTAGGTGTGCGAGTCCTTTCCATAACCAAGCATAAAACCTTCATGTGCTTTCGGTGCAAATTTAGAGTTGTGATGAGGATCTCTAATCCAGCATTTAGCACCGAAGACTTTGAAATAAATCACATTGGGTTTCTTGTCAGTGAGGAGTTCATAGGCAGTTTTCTTGAAGAATTTGTGAAGATATACTCTGTTGATGATGCGGCACACAGTATCAACTGCATCAATCCAGAAACGACGAGGCGTTTTGTATTCATCAAGCATAGTGCGAGCCATCTCAGCAAGAGTCCTGTTCTTGCGCTCCATGACGCCATTCTGCTGAGGAGTATAAGGAGCAGATAACTCATGAGTAATACCAAGTTCATCAAGATAGTCATCAAGACCAGAGTTCTTGAACTCAGTTCCATTGTCACTTCTGATGTGCTTGATCTTCACACCAAAGTTGGTTGAAGCCCTCGAGGAAAATCGTTTGAAGACTTCCTGCACTTCATGTTTGTAAGTAACAATGTGTACCCATGTGTATCGAGAGTAATCATCAACAATAACAAAGCCATATTGAGATGCATCATTTGAAACTATAGCATAATGATTCGGACCAAAAAGATCCATGTGAAGCAATTCAAATGGTCGAGTAGTAGTCATGATAGTCTTCGCTGGATGCTTGGCCTTGGTCATCTTTCCAGCTTCACAGGCTCCGGATAAGTGATCCTTGAGGAATTTGACATTCTCAATGCCAATGACATGCTTCTTCTTTGCAAGCGTGTGCAAATTCCTCATGCCTGCATGACGAAGTCGTTGATGCCATAGCCGGCCTTCTGAAGCTTTTGCGAGTAGGGACACCGCTGGTTGTGGTCCTGAAGAGAAATCAATAATATACAAGTCTCCTCTCCTAAAGCCTTCGAAGACTTTGGAATTGTCAGCTTCCATGACCACAACACAACGATACTTGCCAAAGACAACAACCATATCAAGATCACAAAGCATTGAGACAGACATGAGGTTGTATCCTAAGGACTCGACAAGCATGACTTTGTCCATGTGTCGATCCTTTGTGATCACAACCTTACCTAGACCCAATACCTGACTTTTGCCTTTGTCAGCGAAGATGATATGCTTCAGATGCGATGGAGATAAGGGAGCATCCATGAATATATTCTTTTCACCAGTCATGTGATTTGTACATCCACTATCGAGGACCCACTCAGTGGCTTTGGGTTGATTATCCTGCAGATGAATTGGTGCAGCTTACGAACTCATATACTTCATCAGTGAAGAATATGACATCAATTCATCAGATCAATCTCATCAAGCAATAGAACAGATTAATCAGTATGAGGACGTGAGAAATGAAAGTTCATTTCTTCATGATTAGCCTGCGTCCTTTCAGGCACTCTCAGGTCTCCAGCAAATTCTTCAGACGTTTACGCACGTCTGGAGACCTGACCCTGCATAAGAGATTAGTTCTTTTTCTTCACCACCCACATCTGAAGGGGTGGCAAAGAGTTCATCACTCTGCGAGCTCCATATGAGAAAGGTGGCATAGAAGCCAGCCCATTTTGTTTCACATAAGGGGAGTTAGGATAAGCATATGAATAAGCAGAGAAATTCTTCGAGGACTTATGAACATAATGGTTAGAAGAATAATGCTCATATTCATAGCCCTTAGCTCTTCCCTGTGAAACAGAGTTGTTAGCATGATGATGTTCATATGAGGACTTTGATCCTTTTGAGGAATTTGATCCACGTGAGGAATTTGGTCCGTATGAGGACTTGGATCCATATGAAGAATTTGGTCTATATGAAGAATTTGATCTGGGGTTCATATTCTTCACAGGTGGTGTCATGATGACATTCACCTGAAGACTTTCAAGGCACCTTTTGGGAACCCAGATTTTCTTCATAGGGGAACCGTTCCTGCAGTTAGTGCCAACATATCTAGCAAATACTTCACCATTCTGATTTTTGAACAGTTTATAGTTGGAGTCAAATGACTCATTAGAAGAATGAGAAGATTCACATGTAAAGCCAGATAGATTAGATGGATCAACTGGAGGTCCCTTTGCAGCAACCCATGAGCTTTTGGGGTACTGCTCAGGCTTCTAATATGTACCATCAGCATTGAGTTTCCTCTCAAAGGCAATACCCTCTTTCCTAGGGTTCCTGTTGAGGATCTGCTTTTTAAGCACATCACAAAGAGTCTGATGCCCTTCGAGGCTTTTGTACATGCCTGTCATGTACAATTCCTTCAGCCCTGCATCATCAGTGATACTAGCAATGTCCTCAGTTGAGGAATTAGTGATAGCAGAGACATTTGAAGAATTTGTAGCATTAGAAGCATATGAGCATTCAGGTGAAGAATTAGCAGATTCATGTTCAATGCATTTCAAGCATGGAGGAACAAATTCTTCCTGACAAGCGCTGATTTGTTGAGCAAGTAATGAATCACGCTCCTTCTGAAGATCTTCATAACTCACTCTTAGCTTTTCAAGATCTTGCTTTCTTTTAAGAAATTCATAAGAAAGCTTCTCATGATCAGATAAGAGAGTGTTATGATGACCTTGAAGATTGTCAAACCTAGACTAAAGTCTCTGAAGATTTTCAGTCAAGGTTTTAGTGCGATCCATTTCTTCACCCAACATATCATCACTTTTGTCTAGCATGTTTTGAACCTTTTCAAAAGCCTTGTTTCACAGCAATCTTAGCAAGTTTAGAGTAGCTGGGCTTGAGGTTTTCATCAGATTAAGTCTCACTTGATTCAGAGGAGGTATATTTGAGTACCTTGGCACCCTTTGCCATGAAGCAATAGGTGGGAGCGTAGTCATCATTGCCTTCATGAGCCTTCTTGGTGAAGCCATTTTCTTCAGAGTTGAAGATAGACTTGCTGACGAATGCAGTAGTGAGAGCTAGACTTGCCACACCAGACTCGGACTCCTCAGATGCCTCTTCTTCCTCATGTTCCTCAGATTCAGCCTCAGAGTGCATTTCCTTGCCAATGAATGCCCGAGCCTTCTTGGAGCTGCTCTTCTTGTGAGACGAAGACTTCGAGGATTTTGATGATGAAGATTTTGAGGATTTCTTCTTTTCCTTCGCATCATCAGAATTGTAATCCTTGTATTTCTTCTTCTTTGATTCCTTTTCCCACTGAGGACAATCTTGAATGTAGTGTCCATGTTTCTTGCATTTGTGACAAAGCCTCTTCTTGTAGTCACTGGATGAGGAATCATTGCTCCTTGAGGATTTTCCAAAACGACCACGTCTTGAGAACCTCTGAAATTTCTTCACGAGCAGTGCTAGCTCCTGGCTCAGTTCTTCAGGATCACCAAGGCTACTACCAGAATCTTCACCTTCAGATTCAGAGACAGCCTTGGCCTTTAGGGCACGTGATCTGCCATAGCTCAAACCATAGAGATCTCTCTTCTCAGCAAGCTGAAACTCATGAGTATTTAGCCTCTCGAGGATATCAGCAGGATCAAGTGACTTGTAATCAGCACGTTCTTGTATCATCAATGCCAGAGTATCAAATGAGGAATCAAGCGATCTCAGCAATTTCTTCACCACCTCATGGTCAGTGATGTCAGTGGCACCAAGCGCTTGAAGCTCATTTGAGATGTCAGTGAGGTGATTGAAGGTTTGTTGAACATTTTCATTGTCGAGTCTTTTGAAGCGGTTGAAGAGATTGCGAAGAACATCAACTCGAGAGTCACGCTGTGTTGAGACTCCTTCATTGACTTTGGACAGCCTATCCCAGATCAGCTTAGCAGTTTCCAAAGCACTCACTCTTCCATACTTTCCTTTGCTCAGATGGCCACATATGATATTCTTCACTTGAGAATCGAGTTTCTTGAATTTCTTCACATCAGCAGCATTCAGAGAAGGTGTGACTGAGGGAACACCATTTTCCACAACATACCAGAGAACATTATCAATTGCCTCAAGATGCATTCGCATCTTATTCTTCCAGTCCGTCCCATCGAAGGTAGGACACCCAGCAGAGACCTTGATCATACCTGCGGTGGACATAACTAAAACTCTAGGCGGTTAAACCAAAATCACACGGAACAAGGGAGTACCTTGCTCTGATACCAATTGAAAGTGCATTATATCGACTAGGCGATTTTTATGAATTCTTCACTGAGGAATTTGCGGGTGAGGAAATTCCTAAGCGAAGAACTACTTGTAGCGGAATAAGTACTCAAAAGAAAACATAACAAAACACAAGCATGGTCATCATGATGAAATGAAGACAAGCACAGAGTATAGAAAGCGTAAACACAGGATAACACAGGATGAAGATAAACAGACTGAACAAATTGAACTGAGGAAATTGAGAAAGTCTTCAGTCAAAGTCTTCAAACACAGATATGAACAAGTGCACAACACAGTAATGAGGAAGTGAAAGAGTTGAGGAAATAGAACCAGTAAGCTTGGTGAAGACAATGATTTGGTAGACCAGTTCCAACTGCTGTCTCAATTGTACATCTGGTTGGAGCAGCTAGGTATTTAAACCTGAGGACACACAGTCCTCACCGTATTCTCCTTGAGCTAAGGTCACACAGACCTTGCCCAATCACTTGTGGTAAGTCTTCAGGTGACTTCCGAACCTTCACAAACTCGGTCACTCGGCGATCCACAATTCCTCTTGGATGCTCTAGACCATGACGCCTAACCGTCTGGAAGAAGCACAGTCCTTAAAGGTAACAAGCGTCGGATCCATGCAGGATCAATCTTTTCAGTGATGCTCAATCACTTTGGGTTTGTAGGTGTTTGGGTTTGGGTTATCCTCACTCGATGATTTTCGCTCAAAGTCCTCGGAGGATGGGATGCTCTCAAATGACAAGTGTCAGTTTCTCTCGGAGCAGCCCACCAGCTAGTGGTTGTAGGGGGCGGCTATTTATAGCCTAGGGAGCAGCCCGACATGATAAGACATAAATGCCCTTCAATGATATGACCGTTAGGTGGGTAGATATTTTGGGACAGCTGGCGCGTAGCACAGCAACAGTTGGAAATTTGAGGCTCAAATTCCTCAGGGTTATCATGTTCCTCACTATGTAGGCAATCCGCACTGGCGTATTCCTAACTCCTCAGTCAGAACAAATTCCTCAGAGACCAGAAGAACTTTGTCTCTGTCACTGAAGAATATGACTGAACTGTATGAGATTTCCAATGGCTTCACTCGAAGGGATTGGTAGGTGTAGGATTTTGAGTTGAGCATCACATGGAAATTTTTCCTTAGTATTTCCTCGACCCCCTTTAACAGTATGGTGTTTCCTATGACTCAAGAAAGAGAAAATGAAACAACGAAAACAAAAGTCTTCATGCTTCATGTTCCTCAAATGAATACCAAGTCTTCAAGGTCACACCAATTTCTTCACTTTCAAAGTCTTCAGAAAGTCTTCCGAAATCCAAAGTCTTCAGTCGAAGAACTTCATTTTTAGGGGTCGACTTTCTCTGTAAATATCAAACTCCTCATAGACTTATAGACATGTGTACACTCATAAACACATTAGTCCCTTAACCTATAAGTCTTCAATACACCAAAATCACTAAGGGGCACTAGATGCACTTACAGTTGCTTTGCCCGTCTTGTGCCTTTGGCTTCCCTCCTCTGCCCTGCTAAGTGTGGCCGCAGGAGCGGCTCTGACTGCCCGTGCACAAGTAAAGGGGTAAAAAGGAGAGCCCCTACTTTTGTACACCGACAGGAGCCCCCGGGCCTGGGTCACACATAAGCACAACGCGTTGATGGGCCGGGCCCAGAACGGTGCGCGGGCACGCAGGGCGGAGTTTTACTGCGGTGATTCCCTCACCCGTCCTGCTTCCCCATGACCCGCGTTGAATGCGCGACGTGGGGGTCATGCGCGGAATGACCGCAGCATGCTTGCGTCATCTTGGTGAATAGTAAAGAGGCGGCTTGCGTGTTCCCTCTAAACGACAGAGCCGCCGCTCATTTACTCTCTCCTCCTTGGAACCGTCGTTCCACGTTTCCCACTATGCCTGCTCCTTACACCACGTATGCTGCATGCACGACGCGGTGTAGGTGACAGACGTATGGAATATGGGAAGGCGCGCGGGGGCCGATACTCACGTGCCTTTGATTGGGCAGGGAGGGCGGTCGATGGCCTCGCCTACTGCCACTTTAATGAGCCGGGTTCGAGCGGGCTCTTCAGGGGCGTAAGGCTAGTCTTTCGGCCTCCCCTTCCCAACTATAAAAAGGGAACTCAGGGGTAGGAGGAGAGCATCTCCCTGCGTCTCCCCTTTGTCTCCATCCCCACCCATGGCCATGGCGAGAGGGCGTGGCCGTGGCCATTCTTCTGCGGAGGCGACCAGGTCCTCCTCCCGCCAGGGAGCTATGGCGGACAAGGAAGAGCTAGATGCTCAGGGTGAAGGCCATGCTCGAGGCAGGGCCGCTGGACGGGGCCGCGGTTGGCGAGGCGGTCGAGGCAGAGGCGGCCGAGGCAGAGGTGGCGGTGGAAGGGGGATGCCTGCGTCGTCTCCGTCTCCGTCACCATCTCCCCTGCCAACTCCTCCTGCTTCGCCGAGTGGTCACGTCGGGGACTCGGCGCTCGAGTTTATCTTGCAGCTGCATGGGCCGTTGCGTCGCCGCCTTCGTCTTCCCCAGGTGTTCGCAAGGGTGCTGGAGATCGACCAGCCACCGCGGCTGAGGCTTCACATGAAGGGGTGTTGCCATGGCGACATGTGGGTGAACACAGGGTTCCCCGCCCCTCAAGTGATGCTCCTTCGCCGAGGCTGGAAAACCTTCGCACGCGCCCATTGCTTGATGGATGGGCACGTCCTCTGCTTTAAGCTAGCGGAGAGCAACCTGCTCTCCGTCAAGGTCTTCGGGCGCTCGGGGCACAGGCTAGGGTGCTGTGCAGAGAGCTCGACTGATGGCAAAAGCTCCTCTTCGGGCGAGAGTGACGAGGAGGACAGCGACAGCGACAACGAGGGTAGCGGGCGGGAGGATGACGCGTCCGACTAGGCGTCAAGCACATAGTCCTTGGGCGACGCCGGCAGTACCATCATCTGCATCGCCAACTCCTTGAACTTCTCGGGGTCGCCTCCTTGGGCGGTTGGCATGGGAAGGCCGAGGAAGACGAAGAAGGCGGGTGGCGGGCCATCAAGTCGGAGTACGCGGGCATCGACGCCTTCATCGCGTATTGCCGGCCCACTGCCTCATCTTTTGGCTCTTCCCCTGGCACCATCATCACCAGCCCTCTTCTGGACGGCCGTCGGGGTGTTCTTTTGGTGTCTTCTGCTGCTCGTACCTCGCCTAGGCACTCCTTTTGCCCTTCCGCCATCTTCTTCCGTTTCCTGAGGAGAGGGACAAGAAAGGGATTACGGGCATCTTATCTCTTTTTAGTTTTTAAGCCTACGGGCCTTTGTAAGATTTAAATCTCGTAACCCCCTTGCCCATGTACACATTCTGTATGAATTGTACCTTTTAGCAACGTATTAATGAGGAGAATGGTGTTTGCCGGGTTTTGTTTGCGCGTGGGCAAGGGCCACACCTAGAAACGAGTCCTCGTTATCTTAAGATAAACACTATAGCCCGACAACAGGCCTTGCCATCTTCCTACTCTATAGCTCGGCTACACTCACGCCCTTGGTGGAGGTAGGGGCCGAGTAGGATTAGGCCCTTCGCTCGTCCCCTTCCCATCGCACTACAACCAAGTTCCGGCCCAAAAGTAAGGTTTTCGGACACGGGACAGAGGGAGCAAGACAGTATGAGAGCGAGCGAAGTCTCGTACGTTCAAGTTTCATACGGAGGCACAGAGCAGGGAAAAGGACTTATCTGATGTTGCAGCCCCTGGCAACCTTGGCTTGCCGTGATCGGATCCTTAGACCTACAGCCCCCGGCAACCTTGGCTTGTCAGGGTCGGGGCGTCGGCATGTTCTCTTTCTTCCAAAATAGCTCAGCAGAAAATGTCCACGCACCCTGCGAACCAAAAAGGACGGGAAGGAACAGAGAGATGCACACTCGACCTCTATGCTAAGGGTTAGTCGCCGTCAAGCACTATCGACCCTAACACAGAGAGAGACTCAACCTAGCATGCATGCTAAAAGTTAGGGCGCCAGCTCTTCATTTATTTATGCTCAGGGTCTGCGCCTGGCTTTGTACAAAGGGTTACATGCCTTGCCGGCAAGGTTTGCACAAAAGGTGGTTTGCCGGGGAGCCTGGCAACCGCGCCTTATGGGTAAAACTTGCGAAGATGTTCGATGTTCCAGGAGTTGCTCACTGGAATACCATCTTCGGTCCCCAGGCGGACTGCGCTGGGCCTGGTGACTCGTATTACCCGATAAGGGCCTTCCCACTTTGGCGTCAACTTGTTGGAATTCTTGGCCGACTGAACGTGCCAAAGAACAAGGTCGCCTTCCTCAAATCTTCGGGCATGAACCTTGCTGCTATGGTAGTGGTGCAAGGCTTGCTGGTAGCATGCTGCTCGCACAGCCGCCCGAAGACGATCTTCCTCAAGGAGCGTTGCGTCATCTTGTCGCAACTGCTCTTGCTCTTGCTCAAGCTCATCATAAGCGAGCACTCGAGATGACCCGTATGGGAGTTCTGTGGGGAGAACTGCTTCCGCCCCGTAAACGAGGGAGAAAGGTGTCTGGCCGGTGGCTCGATTTGATGTCGTTCTGATTGACCAAAGAACCGCTGGCAATTCATCAATCCAGCGCCGTCCGCACTTGTGTAGCCTGTCAAAAGTTCTTGTCCGGAGGCCTCGCAATACTTCAGCATTCGCCCTCTCAGCCTGGCTGTTGCTTCGTGGGTGTGCAACAGAAGCAAAACAGACCTTGCTGCCGAGGTCCTGGATGTACTGCATGAAGGTGCGGCTCATGAACTGCGTGCCGTTGTCGGTGATGACTCTATTTGGCACACCAGAATGGCAGACTAGTCCCTTGAAGAATTTGACGGCCGACTATGTTGTCACCTTTCTCACTGCTCCGGCCTCTTTGTGAACTTGTCGATTGCGACGTACAAGTACTCAAAGCCCCCGACAGCACGGGGAAATGGGCCGAGTATGTCGAGCCCCCAGACCGAGAATGGCCAGGAAAGAGGGATTGCCTGGAGAGCTTGAGCTGGTTGACGAAGCTTCTTTGAATGGATCTGGCACGCTTCACACTTGGTTACTAAGGCTGTTGCATCCTGGAGGGCAGTGGGCCAGAAGAAACCTTGCCGGAATGCCTTGCCGGCAAGGGCCCTCGACCCTATGTGGGAGCCACATATGCCTCCGTGTATCTCTGCCAACACCTCCAGTCCATCCTCCCGGGGAATGCACTTCAATTTCACACTGTTTGGTCTTTTTCTGTCCAGAACGTCATCGACGAACTGATACATGGCAGACTGACGGGCTACTTTATCCACTTCTTCCTGCTCCTTAGGGAGTTCCCATGTTTGGAGGAATCGGACGGTATGCTGTGCCCATGCCGGAGCCTGGGGCTCGGCGGCAAGGACCAAAGGCATTTCCTCCGCCATGGGAGCGGCTGTCTCTACGGCCAGGGCTTGACACCCTGCCGGAGTCTGTTGCCCCACGGCAGGCTCAGTGTCCACGGCAACATCTTTGCCGGCGGCTCCTGGGAGGTCGGCGGGAAAGTACTTGCCAGGGCCTGATTTCCTCCGCTTGTTCTGCCCTGTCGATGGTTCAACGGATGGTTGAGTAAATTGAAGCACAAAAGTACCTGGTTCCATAGGCAATTTGAAGGCAGCGCGTTTTGACAAGTAGTCGGCGATGCCGTTCTCCACTCGGGGAACATGCTCCGCTTGTATACCGTCAAAACGCTCTTTCAGCTTCCTCACTTCATCTACGTAGGCCTCCGTCAATGGGCTTTGATAATCTTTGTTAACTTGCATGACGACAAGCTGTGAATCACCCCTGACGATGATCTTCTTGATTCTGAGGTCTGCCGCGATCCTGAGACCGGCAAGCAACCCCTCGTATTGAGCAGTGTTGTTTGTTGACATCTGCCTGGGAAAGTGCATCTGTACTACATACTTGGGGTGCTCTCCGGTGGGTGCGACGAGCAGCACAACAGCATCGGCGCCTTGCAGCGACAAAGCCCCGTCAAAGTACATAATACAGTCATGAGTTATTTCCTTGCCGGGGAGAGCGGTCTCCTGAATCTCTTCGTCGGGCGTTGAGGTCCATTCTGCAATAAACTCCGCCAAGACACTACTCTGAATTGCCGAAGTGCTTTCAAACTTCAAACCAAAGCTCGACAGCTCCAAAGCCCATTCCACAATCCTCCCAGTTGCGTCTGGGTTATGCAATATCCTTTGCAACGGGAAGTGGGTGACGACGGTGATTTCGTGTGCTTGGAAGTAATGACGCAGCTTCCTCGAGGCCATAAGGAGGCCGAAGAGCAATTTCTGCACACCGGAGTACCTTGACCTAGCCCCCTGCAAGAGGGAGCTGACCAAGTAAACTGGGTGTTGCATCATCTTCTTCTTCTGCACTATTTCATTTGGTTGCGTCGCTTCTGCTTTGCCAGCGTCAGACTCTGCTAGGGGTCTTGCCTTACCGGCACCAGGCCCTGCCGGGGGGAGCTCTGGTTTGCCATCCGCCAGCCATGCCATTGCCACTGCCTCTTCGTTGACCTCCCTCTGTTCCACTAGCGTGGCGCTGACCACTTGGTTCGTTGCCGCTAGATATAGCAGCAACGGTTCTTGTGGTTTAGGCACAACCAGTATTGGCGTAGAGGCGAGGTACTTCTTCAAATCCTGCAGGGTTGCCTCGGCCTCTGGGGTCCATTCCATTGGGCCCGCCTTTTTCAAGATTTTGAAAAAGGGAAGGGCACGTTCAGCAGACTTGGAGATGAACCTGCTCATGGCGGCAATGCAGCCAGCGAGCCGACGTACATCCTTGATCCGCCTAGGTGCCTCAATCTACTCAATGACCTTGATCTTGTCTGGATTTGCCTCGATCCCACGTTGTGACACAAAGAACCCAAGAAGTTTGCTGGACGGAACGCCGAAGACACACTTCTCAGGGTTCAGCTTTAGGTTGATCTTGCGCAAATTTGCAAACGTCTCGTCTAAATCTTGTATGAGTGTTGCCCTGTCCTTGGTTTTGACCACTATGTCATCCATATAAGCCTCCATATTTCTATGTAGCCGCGGCTCAAAACCAATTTGGACTGCTCTTGCAAACGTTGAGCCAGCACTCTTCAACCCGAAAGGCATTCGTAAAAAACAATACGTACCACATGGGGTGATGAATGATGTCTTCTCTTCATCTTCTTTCATCATGAATATCTGGTGGTATCCCGAGTAAGAGTCGAGGAATGATAACAAGTCACACCCGGCCGTGGAGTCAACAATCTGGTCGATGCGCGGTAACGGGAAAGGGTCCTTTGGACAAGCCTTATTGATATCTGTGTAATCAATACACAGTCTCCACTTCCCAATTGCCTTGCGCACCACCACCGGATTGGCCAACCACGTTGGATGGAGTACCCCTCTCACCAAGCCTGCCGCTTCCAACTTCCTGATTTCCTCTATGATGAACTCTTGCCGTTCTAGAGCTTGCTTCCTGACCTTCTGCTTGATGGGTCGTGCATGAGGACAGATAGCAAGATGGTGCTCAATCACCTCCCTGGGAACACCGGGGATGTCGGATGCTTGCCATGCAAACACATCGACATTCGCCCGCAGGAAAGTGACGAGCGCGCTTTCCTATTTACTGTCGAGGGTGGAGCTTATGGTGAAAGCCCCTCCCGTGCCATGCTCCTTGACGGACACCTTCTTGGTCTCTGGTGGTGCAGCTCTGGATTTCTTGCTCTTGCCGGTGGAGCTCTCTGGCACGTCCTCGATGGGAGCACTACACTCCGAAGAGGTGCACTTGCCGGAGTGGGTGCGAGAGGCCTTACCGGTCTTCTTCCCTCCCGGGGCTTCAGCGGCAGGAGCAAGTGCCTTGGTGGCAGTTGATGCGACTGCCTCCCGGTAGAGTTGGTCAGCGCAGATCAGCGCATCCTTCTTGTCGGAGGCGACGGTGATGATGGTCATCGGCCCAGGCATCTTTAGTGTGTTGTAGGCGTAATGTGAGGCCGCCATGAACTTGGCTCGTGTTGGACGGTCGAGGATCCCGTTGTAGGGCAAGGGGATCTCGGCTACATCAAAGAAAATCCTCTCCGTCATGTAGTTCAACTCGCCTCCAAATGTCACGGGAAGCGTGACCTTACCCTTCGGCTGACTCCTTCCCGGGTTGAACCCTTGAAATGTGCATGTCTCTTCGAGGTCTTCATCAGGAATCTGCAGCCTTTTGATCACAATAAGCGAGATCAAGTTCATACCGGCCCCGTCGTCAACTAGCATTTTTGTCACCTTGAGGTTGCGTATTGTTGGCGAAACCAACAACGTCAAACACCCGACCGCGGTTGTGCGATCAGGGTGGTCCTCGGTGTCAAAAATGATAGGTGATAGGCGTGCTAGACCACTTCAGTGGCTTTTGAGCATCGAATGATGGTTCCACTGCTGTGATCTCACACGCCCACTGCTTGAGCTGGCGGTGAGAGGTGTGCAGCGAGGCGCCACCGTCGACGCACATGGCCTCCGTAGCCTTCTGGAACTCATGCTCATCGGACTCGTTGTCCTCGTCATGACCATCATCTTCTTGCTTCTTGTCGTGGCCCCGAGCGGGCCTGTCTTGCTGGTTATCCTTGCCGTGGCGACCTCCTTGGCCGCCATGCTTCTTGCCGAATCCCTCGGCACCATCCTGACCCTTCTCCTTGTCCCGCCTCTCATACTCAGCTTTTTGCTTCTCAGCAAGCAGCTTGACTTGCCGGCAGTTCTGGAGGTTGTGGCCCTTGGTGCGGTGGATCTTGCAGTACTGCTTGTTGGAGCATCCTGGCTTGTCGGCAGCCGCTAAGGCCCGGCAAGCGGCGCAGCCGGCAATTTCCTTGCCGGGGTCGTCTGCCTTGGCCTTTTTGGCAGCGCCGGTGTCCTCGGATCCCTCGATGGCAAGCACGGTCTTGCCCTTGCGCTTCCTATTGCGGCGCCGGCCCTTCTTCATCGGGGCGGCTGTGTCTTCGTCTATGGAGTCGGTTTTCGCACCGGCGTCCTCGCCGGGGTACTTCCTCCCCTTTTCAGCTCGAGCGCACCTTCAGCCAGAACATAAAGTTTGGCCACATCTTTGACCTTGCTCATCGCTAGCTCTTCACGCATCTTGCGGTTGTGCACATCCTGATGGAATGCGCTGATCACGGCGGTGGGATGAAGATCTGGGATGTTGTACTGCACCCGGCTGAACCTCTGTATGTACTTGCGCAGGTTTTCACCTTCCTTCTAGGGGATGATATGCAAATCGCTTGCCTGGCCATGAGCTTGGTGGCCTCCAGTGAAGGCGCCAATGAACTCATGACACAAATCCGACCAAGAAGAAATGGAATCCGCCGGCAAGTGCATCAACCATGACATGACATTGGGTTTAAGTGCTAACGGGAAGTAATTGGCAAGCACCTTGTCGTCGCGAGCTCTAGCAGCTTGCATCACGATGGTGTAGATGTTGAGGAACTCCGACGGGTGGGTCTTGTCGTTGTACTTCTCGCCAACGTCGAGCTTGAACGTGCGGTGGGAGGGCCACTGGAACTACCGAAGCTCTCGGGTAAAGGCTGGGAAACCCACCTCGTAGGGTAGGCCGCCAGAGCCTCCCGGTGCTGGGTGGTCCATAGTGGGTCCCGCCCGCCTATCTGACTGGTGGCGTGCTTCGCGCCGGCGCTCGATGGTGGTTCGAGCGTCTTCATGGGCTCGCTCCCGAAGAACTTGGCGGTAATCGCGGTGGGTCCGTGGGTCGGACGATGCTATGGAAATGTTATCACAAGCGTCATCACGATGGACCGACACCCGCGGTGGCTAGCGTGGGGGAAGATAGTGCACCGTGGCCGCGGCACCTCTGGTCCTTCGACCACTGGCATGCGGTGGCTCGAAGGAGCGCCGGCCTGAGGGCCCCGCTGGTCGCGGCTCATCTTTGTTGGCAACGCCGACGAGGCTCCGGATGGTGGCCCTCCACTCGTTGAGCTTTTCCGCTGAAGGACGAAAGTCGAGGAGCAACTGCGCACGCACCAGAGCTTTTGCTGGCGTGGGTGGCGGCGAAAGCTGCATGGACCGTGACGCGCTCCGACTTCTAACCACGTTAGAAGGAGCTCTATCACGGCCTTGCGACTGCGCGCCATTTTCGCCAGCGCCTCGGCGTGCATGCTGGCCTTCTACGTCCCACGAATGCGGCACAGGACTCTTCCCACTGGGGCGCCCGAGGTCGCCAGCGTGGTGACCCCGCTTGTCGCGCACAACCTGGGAAGAGCACGTCGTGGTGGCCGGCGTAGGCATCTTGGAGGTCGCCGCGTCGCCCATGGGTGGCACGACGCCGCCCTTGGAGGGCCCTGCACGCCTGCGGGGGGCCCGGCTCTGTCTTTGGATTTGGCGGCATGTGGCTCGTCGTCTCGCGCACGAACGACGCTGCTCGCCAGGCTTTCACTGCCAGAGCGATGTTGGTGTTCGCAGGCCGTGCCTCGGCTTCCGTCCGCGACCGCCCCACCACTCGCCTGCACCGGTACGGGCCGTTCGGCTCCCGATGAACTGATCGTCGTGATCATCTTCTTCTTGGGAGCGATGGCGATGAAGAATTGCTAAACTAACTGCTAGACCGGATTTTCACAACTGCTCCGCCTACCTGGCGCGCCAAAGATGTCGGTGGAAACGACATCTATGGAATCACTGGGATCCCTTCTACGGTTGGCGGGCGCGGAGTTGTGCAAAGAGCAGGTCTGGTAGTCAGCACAAAGATCGTTTACCCAGGTTCGGGCCGCAAGGATGCGTAACACCCTAGTCCTGCTTTGGTGTATATTTGAGTGTTCTTGAGCTCTCGAACTAGCTGTGGTGCGTGTGTAGTCCAAAAGATCCGAATCCTTCTCTAGTATGCCTCGGGCCTCCTTTTATAGACAAAAGGGGTCGCCACAGTGGCACACAGGAGGTGGAAAGGTATACAGTGATTTAAGTCTATCCTCTGGCACCGTCGGACAAACGCATTTAATGCGCTGCCGACGTGCCCTTCTTGCTTTATCGGGGACGACAAGGAAGCTCGTCCCAGCTGTCGCCGCCTCGCCTGGCTCCGACGCGCATCGGAGCTGATGAGGCGTTGTAGTGCCATGTTGGCTAGCTGCTGGGCTGGCGCGGTGGCAGAGTCTTCATGAAGATCTGCATGCCACCACGCAGGTGCTTGCTGAGTTGGCCTGGAGGCCGCGCGTCGCCACGCAGGTGTCTGCCCAGCTGGTTGAGCTGGCAGCTGTATGGGAATGGCGGTGGAGTCTTGGGCAGATGTGGGCCTGGCTGTGGCCCCGCAGGTGTCCTCGGCAAGGGTCTTGCCGTGGCATCGCGGTCGTCCCCGGCAAGGATCTTGCCGGGGGTCTCGTGGATTTCCTCGGCAAGGACCTTGCCGAGGATCGCCATCTTCTGGTCCTCATCTGATCTTGTGTGCTTTATGATCTTCACAAAGATCTGCATGCCACCATGGAGGTGCCTCCCGAGCCTTGGTTCCAATGTGGTTGATGGTGTTGGAACCCCTGGGCTCAAGGGTGGCGCGCTCTACTGGCGCTGGGCAAGTTTCCCCGGCAAGGCCCTTGCGGGGGCTGCGGAGGCCGCCCCGGCAAGGGTCTCGCTGGGGGAGTCCACCTCGCCCTCTTGCTCTTTGTGTCTCTGGTCTTGGCGTTGCTTTGCCCGTCTTGTGCCTTTGGCTTCCCTCCTCTGCCCTGCTAAGTGTGGCCGCAGGAGCGGCTCTGACTGCCCGTGCACAAGTAAAGGAGTAAAAAGGAGAGCCCCTACTTTTGTACACCGACAATTCCAATTCCAAGATCCAATATCATCGCATAGCCGATACCATGCCAATGCTTTTACCTTCAAAGATAAAGGGAAAACCTTCTTCTTAACTTCATCTCTGGGTAAACCTGCAAGCTTAAACAATCCACAAAATTCTTCTACATATATCAAGTGCATATCAGGATGTTCTGTTCCATCTCCTGCATAAGGATTAGCTAGCAGTTGTTCTATCAAACCCGAAGGAATTTCATATTCAATATTTTCAGTAGGTGCAGTAGGTTGAGGGGTAGCTAATTGTGGTTCCGGTCTAGGTGAAGATACCCCGAACAAACCCCTCAAAGGATTGTTTTCCATAGTAACAAGTGACAGTAAATTTCAGCACACTATATAAATATTTCCTTACAAAATTCCACTTACCAAAGGTGCTTCACTCCCCGGCAACGGCGCCAAAAAATAGCCTTGATGACCCAAAAGTATATGGGATCAATTGTAGCTCTTTTCGATAAGTAAGAGTGTCGAACCCAACGAGGAGCAGAAGGAAATGACAAGTGGTTTTCAGCAAGGTAATGTCTGCAAGTGCTGAAATTGTAAGTAACAGAGTAGTTTGATAGCAAGATAATTTGTAACGAGCAAGAAATGATAGTAGTAAAAAAAGTGCAGCAAGATATAGCCCAATCCTTTTGAGGCAAAGGACAGGCCAAAACGGTCTCTTATAGTAAGCAAAGCGTTCTTGAGGGCACACGGGAATTTCATCTAGTAACTTTCATCATGTTGATTCGATTCGTGATCGCTACTTTGATAATTTGATACGTGGGTGGACCGGTGCTTAGGTGATGTTCCTACTTGAACAAACCTCCTACTTACGATTAACCCCCTCGCAATCTTCCGCAACTACGAGAAAAGTATTAAGAATAAATTCTAACCATAGCATTAAACTTTTGGATCCAATCGGTCCCTTACGGAATAGCGCATAAACTAGGGTTTAAGCTTCTGTCACTCTCGCAACCCATCATCTAATAACTACTCCACAATGCATTCTCTTAGGCCCAAATATGGTGAAGTGTCATGTAGTCGACGTTCACATGACACCACTAAGGGAATCACAACCTACATAGTATCAAAATATCGAACACATATCAAGTTCACACGATTACTCGCAACATGATTTCTCCCATGACCTCAAGAACAAAAGTAACTACTCACAAATGATAATCATGCTCAAGATCAGAGGGGTATGAAATAGCATATTGGATCTGAACGTATAATCTTCCACCAAATAAACCATATAGTAATCAACTACAAGATGTAATGAACACTACTAGTCACCCACAAGCACCAATCTATAGTTTCGGTACAAAGATTGAACACAAGAGATGAACTGGGGTTTGAGATGAGATGGTGATGTTGAAGATGCTGATGGAGATTGCCCTCCCAAGATGGGAGAGTTGTTGGTGATGATGATGACAATAATTTCCCCCTCCGGGAGGGAAGATCCCCCAGCAGAATCGCTCCGTCGGAGGGCAAAAGTGCTCCTGCCCAAGTTCCGCCTCGAGACGGCGGTGCTCCGTCCTAAAAGTCCTCTCCTTATTTTTTTCCTAGGTCAAAATGACTTATATACCAGAAGATGGGCACCGGAGGTGGGCCGAGGAGAGCACAACCCAACAGGGCGCGCCTGGGCTCCCTGGCGCGCCCAGGTGGATTGTGCCCACCTTGTGGGGCCCCTCTGGTACTTATTGGCTCCAATATTCCTCATATATTCCATAAAAAATCTCTGTTAAGTTTCAGCTCATTTGGAGTTGTGCAGAATAGGTGGCCTGACGTAGCTTGTAACACCCCGCATGTAACTTGCCATATTTGTAACTCCGACTCTTGCCATTATCGGCTATGTGTTTTGATATTCCCTCCATGGTCGGGTTTTGTCTTTCGTATTGCTTTTTGTCATGTCATGCATTTTCATATCATGTCATCATGTGCATTGCATTCGCATACGTGTTCGTCTCATGCATCCGAGCATTTTCCCCGTTGTCCGTTTTGCAATCCGGCGCTCCTATCTCCTCCGGTGCACCCCTTTCGTTTTCTTTCATGTGTGGGTGTCAAACTTTCTCGGAATGGACCGAGGCTTGTCATGTGGCCCTAGTATACCACGCGGAAACCACCGGTCAAGTTTCGTTCCATTCGGAGGTCGTTTGGTACTCCAACGGTTAACCGGGCATCCGCAAAGTCCATTTGAGTGTCCAGCAAAAAACCCCTCTAAAACCAGCCCAAAACCCACCAAACTCTCTTCCATGCTCTAGGTCGTTCGATCACGATCGTGTGGGCGAAAACCGCACCTCATTTGGAGCCTCCTAGCTCCCTCTACCTATAAATATGTGGGCATCCCGAAATACATTCGCAGTCTCCGGAAACCCTAAAATTCCCCTCTCCGCGGGCGGACGCGTCCAGCGCCCGCCGGACAAACGCGCCGCCGCGCCCGGCCAATCGCAGGCCACCACGTCACGGGCCGTACCCCGCCGCCGCCGCCGCTCGGGCCCCGCGCCTGCCGCCTCCCCCGCGCCCGCGCCGCCGCCGCCTTGCTCGCCGCCGGCCCCGCCGCGCCCGCCGACGCCCGCGCCCTCCGGCGCCCGCCTCCCTCCGCCGGCGACCGCCGCCCTCCAGCCTCCCTCTCCTCCGCCGGCGCCGCCATCCCTCTCCCTCCTTCCTCTCCGGCCGGCGAGCACCCGAGCGCCGTCGAGCCCGGCCAGATCCGATCGATCCCGTAAGGTAGCCCGTACGTTGACTTTTCTCGCCCCCTTTTTTTTCTCCCAGTCCTCAGATTTTTCTCAGCATGTGCACTTGTTCGTGATGCCATAACTCTGTGCATGTAGCTCCGATTCGCGCATGTAATATGTCAAATTGTTCGTCTCATGATGCTCCTCGTTTTGTTCAATTGCACCATGTTCATTAGAGGTCATTTTGTTGCCCAAATCTCTGTTGGAAGAGGGCTAGTTGCTGTTATCCGCTGTTCTTAACAGAATTTGGAGATTTGTCATTTTTGTATCATTTATTCTCTGCATCTTATGAGCATGAGCTCTACATGTGTTTTGAAGTATGCCATGCCATCTTTCCAGTGGTGTAGTCCATGTATTTTTGTGATCTATTTGGTGACTAGCACAAGCATATAAAGTAGGCTAATTAATGTTTCTGATTTCAGGGACTTGGTGATTTCTGCAAGTCCTTGTCTGCTGATTATTTTGTTGCCATGTAAACTTGATGCTACAGAGAGATCCATGCATATTTTGGTGATGTTCAGTAAGGATGTTTTGTTTCTATAGTTATATTTGATCCATTCTCGCAATTGTTTGCAATTATGGAGTGCCATAGCATGACCCAATCTTGCTCTACTTTTGCTATAAAATATTTCTGTCAGATTCTTAACATGATATGCAATCTTGCCAAGCTTATTGTAGTTGATCCATACATGTTATGCAATTGTTCTTACCATGGTTAGCTTATTAAACATGCCATATTGCTGTAGGTATGCTTGTTTTGTCATGAATTGCTCTGTAGTGAGTGCATCAAGCTCACAAAGAGGCCTACATATTATTATTTCTGCCATGCTCTGTTTTCTGCATACTCTGAAACCTGATAACGAAACTTGCTATGTTTACATGCTTGCCATCATATCTTCTGTTCCTTTTTGGCTTATGGTCAGTAAGGGACTTTTGTCATTTTCATTTAGTAGAACACTGCCATGCCTTGTGTTGCTATGTTAAGCTTTTCTAGCATGTTGATTTCGTGCTCTGAACATTGCTACCTGATGCTGTTTTCTGCCATGTCCAGTTTTTCACCAAGTCTGTGAACCTGTTATCTTTTGCACTTTTGTCATGCTTGTTTGAGCTTGATATGTTGTGAACTAGCCGTAGCTCAGTGTTCATCTTTTGTCACGCATCTCCTGTAGTTTACTTCCATGTGCTTTGTTGCTATGTTGGAGTGTTGTAGCATTGTTACTTGTTGCATTTTAAGTGCTATCATGCTGTTGATCGCAGATTCGTGTCATTCTTGTTTTGCTTGCCATTTGCAAACCGTGCATCCGTTTCCGGTGATCTTTATATCGATTTCGACCGAAATCACCTCATCTTTCCAGTGGCATGCTTGGTTTTCCAAGTTACTGCCATGTTCATATTTTTCCTTCCGGAGCACGCATATGCATCGCATATCATATCTTGCATATCATACATGTTTTGCATCATGTTGCTTGCGCATTTCTCGTGGTTGATTGTGGTTCCGTTTGTTTGTGTTCTTGTCTTGGGTAGATCCGGGAGACGAGTTCGTGAACGAGGAACCTGTTGAGTACGCTTACGAGGATCAAGCTGTCGACAACTCTGAGAACCTTGCAGGCAAGATGACCACCCCTCGAAATCACTTCTATTTTTGCTTTGCTAGTTGTTCGCTCTATGGCCATGCTCCGCTACCTATCACTTGCTATATCATGTCTCCCATTTTGCCATGTCAGCCTCTAACCATCCTTTCCTAGCAAACCGTTGTTTGGCTAAGTTACCGCTTTTGCTCAGCCCCTCTTATAGCGTTGCTAGTTGCAGGTGAAGTTGAAGTTGTTCCATGTTGGAACATGGATATGTTGGGATATCACAATATCTCTTATTTAATTAATGCATCTATATATTTTGATAAAGGGTGGAAGGCTCGGCCTTATGCCTGGTGTTTTGTTCCACTCTTGCCGCCCTAGTTACTGATATACCGGGATTATGTTACTTGAGTTTGCGTTCCTTACGCGGTCGGGTGATTTATGGGACCCCCTTGACAGTTCGCCTTGAATAAAACTCCTCCAGCAAGGCCCAACCTTGGTTTTACCATTTGCGACCTATGCCTTTTTCCCCCGGGTTTTCTAGAGCCCGAGGGTCATCTTTATTTTAAACCCCCGGGCCAGTGCTCCTCTGAGTATTGGTCCAAACTGTCAGTCGCCGGTGGCCACCAGGGGCAACTCTGGTCTGGCCTATCGGAAGCTTGGACAATCTGGTGTGCCCTGAGAACGAGATATGTGCAGCTCCTATCGGGATTTGTCGGCACATTCGGGCAGCTTTGCTAGTCTTGTTTTACCA
Organism: Aegilops tauschii subsp. strangulata; assembly: GCF_002575655.3. Lineage (NCBI taxonomy): Eukaryota > Viridiplantae > Streptophyta > Magnoliopsida > Poales > Poaceae > Aegilops > Aegilops tauschii. The sequence continues at coordinate 278,266,597 of NC_053041.3, read as the reverse complement.
TTGTCGAGATGTCTTGTAAACCAGGATTCCGAGACTGATCGGGTCTTTCCGGGAGATGGTTTATCCTTCGTTGACCATGAGAGCTTATGATGGGCTAAGTTGGGACACCCCTGCAGGGTATTATCTTTCGAAAGCCGTGCCCGCGGTTATGAGGCAGATGGGAATTTGTTAATGTCCGGTTGTAGACAACTTGTCACTTGACCCAATTATAATACATCAACTGCGTGTGTAGCCGTGATGGTCTCTTCTCGGCGGAGTCCGGGAGGTGAACACGGTCTGAGTTATGCATGACGTAAGTAGGTGTTCAGGATCACTTCTTGGTCATTGCTAGATGACGACCACTCCGTTGCTTCTCTTCTCGCTCTCTCTTGCGTATGTTAGCCACCATATATGCTTTTGCCGCTGCAGCTCCACCTCTTTGCACCATCCTTTCCTTCAAGCTTAAATAGTCTTGATCTGTTGGGTGTGAGATTGCTGAGTCCCCGTGACTCACAGATTCTACCAAAACAGTTGCAGGTGCCGACGATGCCAGTGCAGATGATGGCGTCGATCTCAAGTGGGAGTTCGACGAGGAACGTGGTCGTTACTATGTGTCTTTTCCTGATGATCAGTAGTGGAGCCCAGTTGGGACGATCGGGGATCTAGCATTTGGGGTTGTCTTATTTTCATCTGGATTTTGACCGTAGTCGGTCTATATGATTGTATTTTGGATGATGTATGATATTCATTTATGTATTTTGTGAAGTGGCGATTGTAAGCCAACTCTTTATCCCATTCTTGTTCATTACATGGGATTGTGTGAAGATGACCCTTCTTGCGACAAAACCACTATGCGGTTATGCCTCTAAGTCGTGCCTCGACACGTGGGAGATATAGCCGCATCGTGGGCGTTACAAGTTGGTAATCAGAGCCATCCCCGACTTAGGAGCCCCCTGCTTGATCGAATCGCTGGCGTTGTTGAGTCTAGAACAAAAATGTTTTGAGTCTTAGGATTATATATATCGGAGAGTAGGATTCTTTTTACTCCTCAGTCCCTTCGTCGCTCTGGTGAGGTCTCCTGACGTAGAAGTTTTGACTTTTCTCTCCTCAAATTTCACTAAAAAAAAATTTAGGATCACGCGGGTATGTTGGAATGGTTCCGATGGTTTTGTGACGAGAACATTGTTCTTGGTGCCTCCTGTCATTTAGGGGTTGTGGCAGTGTCCCGGGGAGTTGAGCTCCGAGGTGTTGTCGTCACAATTTTATCGTTGCAGTTCTGGAATACCTGAGTTTCGCCGACATCGAAATCTCTTTTATGCAGTTGTTGGTGAGATCACCTCGACGCCACCCAGTACTGCGGCGGGAGTTCGGGAGTATTGCCATAACTTGTATAACGGATGTTTTTTTGAAGGTTGAGGTAAATGATTTCCGAAGGTTTCTTGGTTATGTGTTGACGGATGGATATAGCTGGATCTAGGGATTGCTAGTTTGTGTGATATATTTTGTGTCCCCTGTATCCCCAACACCAGATTGCATAACCAGAAAGTTTTGGGAGTTTATAAGTGGGAATTCAAGTAGCCTTAGGATATCTTTCCGACAGACGCATGATATGAGATTGGGGTTCGATGTCTAGTGGTCCGCCTGTACACGGTTGATTTTACAGTGGTCTCGTAGTGTCTTAAAGAGTCCATGGCTTTGCCGACTCGGGGACGCTTCGTATGTCATGTGCACAGCCTTGTACATGATGGTGCTGTACGATTGAGCCCGTGTGGGCCCCACCACAAAAACTTCGGACGGAATCTCGATCATATGTTTGTTCCGGCTTATTCTGCAAGCCAATACTTTGTTTTGTTTTGTATTATGGTATTCGAGTTGCTTCGAATTCATATGTTCATTCCATATCTTTGTCAAGTGGCTTCTCAACTTATGGAAGTGTGATGTTTTACTACGGAATTCACTCGTTCATCTTCGTTCGAATGTTTATTGTGAAGACTATATGTTGCAATTTCTATCCGTTGATTCTACTTATCTATTTGTCTATCAAGATGCTAACGGATGTCACCCTCTTCAGGATGGCTCCGCCAACGCGTCAGAATCCGGATCGCAATGAAGGGAGTCAAGCGAACCCTCCGCCACCACCTCCACCTCCGGAGGCATGGCAGGCTATCATGGCAGCCACCAACGCCAATGCTCAGATGATTCTGCAACTCTTGCAAGAACGTACTCAAGGGCAAGGCAATCAAGGTCAAGGCAACAATCAGTTTCACTTTGCCACTCTCAACCAGTTTCTCGCAAATCAGCCCAAGTCTTTCAGCTACTGTGTCGAGGCCACGGATGCCGATGATTGGCTCGTGGACATCAACAAGCATTTTGAATGTAGCAATGTCAGGCCTGAGGACTATGTCAAGTTCGCTTCTTTTCAGCTCAAGGACCAAGCTGCTGATTGGTTTCAACAATACAAAGATTCCAGAGGAGGTCGTGTGATCACTTGGACTGACTTCTGTCGGGACTTCAAAGCACACCACATTCCACAAAGTGTTGTTGAGAGCAAGCGTGAGGAGTTCCGCAATCTCAAGCAAGGCAACATGTCTGTGTATCAATACAACATTCAGTTTCAGAAACTTGCTCGCTTCGCTAAACAAGACGTTCCTGATGAAAAGAGCATGATCTATCACTTCAGAGGTGGCCTTAAAGAGGATCTGCAGTTAGCTCTCGTTCTTGTTGAGCCTACTCAGTTTGATCAATTCTACAATATGGCACTGAAGCAAGAGGCTGCTCAGCTCAAGTGTGAGGCTTCTAAGAAGAGAGTCAGAGACGCAGTTCAGTCTTCTTCTTCCTCACTTGTGTCAGCTAAGCAACAGAAGTTCTGGTTGCCTCCTCCTCCTCCGTTTCGTCAGCCTTACCAGCAGAAGAACAAAGGTGGCCATGGTTCTTCCAACTCTTCCTACTCTGGCTATCAGAACAAGTCTCAGAATCAAGCTTCAAAGTCCAATGCTCCTTATCACCGTCCACCCTCAGAGGTGACTTGCAACAAATGTCAGCAGAAAGGTCACTATGCTAACAAGTGCTTCAACCAAAGGCGTCTTCCTCCTCCTCCTCCTCCTGTCAGATCTTCCAGCAATGCAGTGGTCAAGCATAATCCAAAGTTTGCAAAGGTGAACATGATGAATGCAGCTCAAGCGGAGGAATCTACTGATGTGATAATGGGTAATCTTCCTGTTAATGATATTCCCGCAAAAGTTCTTTTTGATACTGGTGCATCGCTTTCTTTCATATCAAGACCTTTTGCATCCAAGCATGAATTGCATTTCCAAGGATTGCCTAGACCGCTAACAATTGTCTCTCCGGGCAAATGCATGAATGCAAGTTCCATGGTTCCGAATGTTACCATCAAGATGGGCGACTATAAATTTCACTCTTCTCCAGTTGTTCTTGGTGACTCGGATATTGATCTTATTCTCGGGATGGACTGGCTTTCTAAGCACAAGGCTCAACTTGATTGTGCTGCCAGGGAAATTCAATTGACACACTCGTCTGAGGATGTGATTATTTATGCTGCTCGTGATGAAACCATTCGGTTTTTCTCTCTCAATGAGATGGGCGAATTGAATGCCATCTCTCAAATTCCAGTTGTTTGCGAGTATCAAGATGTCTTTCCAGAAGAGCTTCCGGGTATGCCTCTGTTGGGAATCGTAGCATAATTTAAAATTTTCCTACGCTCACCAAGATGCATCTATGGAGTCTACTAGAACGAGGGGAAAGGAGTGCATCTACATACCCTTGTAGATCGCGAGCGGAAGCGTTCCAATGAACGTGGATGACGGAGTCGTACTCGCCGTGATCCAAATCACCGATGATCGAGTGCCGAACGGACGGCACCTCCGCGTTCAACACACGTACGGTGCAGCGACGTCTCCTCCTTCTTGATCCAGCAAGGGGGAAGGAGAGGTTGATGGAGATCCAGCAGCACGACGGCGTGGTGGTGGATGTAGCGGGTCTCGGCAGGGCTTCGCCGAGCTTCTGCGAGACGGAGAGGTGTAGCAGGGGGAGAGGGAGGCGCCCAAGGTTGTGTGTTGCTGCCCTCCCTCCCCCCCTTTATATAGGCCCCCTGGGGGGCGCCGGCCCTAGAGATGGGATGTCATGGGGGGGGCGGCGGCCAAAGGGGGGAAAAGGGTTGCCTTGCCCCCCAAGGCAAGGGGGAAGCCCCCCACCCTAGGGTTCCCAACCCTAGGCGCATGGGGGGAGGCCCAAGGGGGGCGCCCCAGCCCACTAAGGGCTGTTTCCCTTCCACTTCAGCCCACGGGGCCCTCCGGGATAGGTGGCCCCACCCGGTGGACCCCCGGGACCCTTCCGGTGGTCCCGGTACAATACCGGTAACCCCCGAAACTTTCCCGGTGGCCGAAACTTGACTTCCTATATATAATTCTTCACCTCCGGACCATTCCGGAACCTCTCGTGATGTCCAGGATCTCATCCGGGACTCCAAACAACTTTCGGGTTTCCGCATACACATATCTCTACAACCCTAGCGTCACCGAACCTTAAGTGTGTAGACCCTACGGGTTCGGGAGACATGCAGACATGACCGAGACGCCTCTCCGGTCAATAACCAACAGTGGGATCTGGATACCCATGTTGGCTCCCACATGTTCCACGATGATCTTATCGGATGAACCACGGTGTCGAGGATTCAATCAATCCCGTATGCAATTCCCTTTGTCAATCGGTATGTTACTTGCCCGAGATTCGATCGTCGGTATCCCAATACCTTGTTCAATCTCGTTACCGGCAAGTCTCTTTACTCGTACCGCAATGCATGATCCCGTGACTAACGCCTTAGTCACATTGAGCTCATTATGATGATGCATTACCGAGTGGGCCCAGAGATACCTCTCCGTCACACGGAGTGACAAATCCCAGTCTCGATCCGTGCCAACCCAACAGACACTTTCGGAGATACCCGTAGTGCACCTTTATAGTCACCCAGTTACGTTGTGACGTTTGGCACACCCAAAGCACTCCTACGGTATCCGGGAGTTGCACCATCTCATGGTCTAAGAAAAAGATACTTGACATTGGAAAAGCTCTAGCAAACGAAACTACACGATCCTTTATGCTATGCTTAGGATTGGGTCTTGTCCATCACATCATTCTCCTAATGATGTGATCCCATTATCAATGACATCCAATGTCCATAGCCAGGAAACCATGACTATCTATTGATCAACGAGCTAGTCAACTAGAGGCTTACTAGGGACACGTTGTGGTCTATGTATTCACACATGTATTACGATTTCCGAACAATACAATTATAGCATGAACAATAGACGATTATCATGAACAAAGAAATATAATAATAACCATTTATTATTGCCTCTAGGGCATATTTCCAACAGTCTCCCAGTTGCACTAGAGTCAATAATCTAGTTACATTGTGATGAATCGAACACCCATTGCGTCCTGGTGTTGATCATGTTTTGCCCTAGGGAGAGGTTTAGTCAACGGATCTGCTACATTCAGGTCCGTATGTACTTTACAAATATCTATGTCTCCATTTTGAACACTTTCACGAATGGAGTTGAAGCGACGCTTGATATGTCTGGTCTTCCTGTGAAACCTGGGCTCCTTCGCAAAGGCAATGGCTCCAGTCTTGTCACAGAAGAGAGTCATCGGGCCCGACGCATTGGGAATCACCCCTAGGTCGGTAATGAACTCCTTCATCCAGACTGCTTCCTGTGCTGCCTCCGAGGCTGCCATGTACTCCGCTTCACATGTAGATCCCGCCACGACGCTTTGCTTGCAACTGCACCAGCTTACTGCTCCTCCATTCAAAATATACACGTATCCGGTTTGAGACTTAGAGTCATCCAGATCTGTGTCGAAGCTAGCGTCGACGTAACCCTTTACGACGAGCTCTTCGTCACCTCCATAAATGAGAAACATATCCTTAGTCCTTTTCAAGTACTTCAGGATATTCTTGACCGCTGTCCAGTGTTCCATGCCGGGATTACTTTGGTACCTTCCTACCAAACTTACGGCAAGGTTTACATCAGGTCTGGTACACAGCATGGCATACATAATAGACCCTATGGCCGAGGCATAGGGGATGACACTCATCTTTTCTATATCTTCTGCCGTGGTCGGGCATTGAGCCGTGCTCAATTGCACACCTTGTAATACAGGCAAGAACCCCTTCTTGGACTGATCCATATTGAACTTCTTCAATATCTTGTCAAGGTATGTACTCTGTGAAAGACCAATGAGGCGTCTTGATCTATCCCTATAGATCTTGATGCCTAATATATAAGCAGCTTCTCCAAGGTCCTTCATTGAAAAACACTTATTCAAATAGGCCTTTATACTTTCCAAGAATTCTATATCATTTCCCATCAATAGTATGTCATCCACATATAATATGAGAAATGCTACAGAGCTCCCACTCACTTTCTTGTAAACACAGGCTTCTCCATAAGTCTGTGTAAACCCAAACGCTTTGATCATCTCATCAAAGGGAATGTTCCAACTCTGAGATGCTTGCACCAGCCCATAGATTGAGCGCTGGAGCTTGCATACTTTGTTAGCATTCTTAGGATCGACAAAACCTTCCGGCTGCATCATATACAACTCTTCCTTAAGGAAGCCATTAAGGAATGCCGTTTTGACGTCCATCTGCCATATCTCATAATCATAGTATGCGGCAATTGCTAACATGATTCGGACGGACTTCAGCTTCGCTACGGGTGAGAAAGTCTCATCGTAGTCAACCCCTTGAACTTGTCGATAACCATTAGCGACAAGTCGAGCTTTGTAGATGGTCGCATTACCATCTGCGTCCGTCTTCTTCTTAAAGATCCATTTGTTTTCTATGGCTCGCCGCTCATCGGGCAAGTCAATCAAAGTCCATAATTTGTTTTCATACATGGATTCTATCTCGGATTTCATGGCTTCTAGCCATTTGTCGGAATCCGGGCCCGCCATCGCTTCTTCATAGTTCGAAGGTTCACCGTTGTCTAACAACATGATTTCCAGGACAGGGTTGCCGTACCACTCTGGTGCGGAACGTGTCCTTGTGGACCTACGAAGTTCAGTAACATTATCTGAAGCTTCATGATCATCATCATTAACTTCCTCCCCAGTCGGTGTAGGCACCACAAGAACATTTTCCCGCGCTGCGCTACTTTCCGGTTCGGAAGGGGTGACTATCACCTCATCAAGTTCCACTTTCCTCCCACTCAATTCTTTCGAGAGAAACTCCTTCTCTAGAAAGGACCCATTCTTGGCAACGAAGATCTTGCCTTCGGATCTGAGGTAGAAGGTATACCCAATAGTTTCCTTAGGGTATCCTATGAAGACGCATTTTTCCGACTTGGGTTCGAGCTTTTCAGGTTGAAGTTTCTTGACATAAGCATCGCATCCCCAAACTTTTAGAAACGACAGCTTAGGTTTCTTCCCAAACCATAATTCATACGGTGTCGTCTCAACGGATTTCGACGGAGCCCTATTTAAAGTGAATGCGGCAGTCTCTAAAGCATAGCCCCAAAATGAGAGCGGCAAATCGGTAAGAGACATCATAGATCGTACCATATCCAATAGAGTGCAATTACGACGTTCGGACACACCGTTTCTCTGAGGTGTTCCAGGCGGCGTGAGTTGTGAAACTATTCCACATTTCCTTAAGTGTGTACCAAATTCGTGACTTAAATATTCTCCACCACGATCTGATCGTAAGAATTTTATTTTCCTGTCACGTTGATTCTCAACTTCACTCTGAAATTCCTTGAACTTTTCAAAGGTTTCAGACTTGTGTTTCATTAGGTAGACATACCCATATCTACTTAAATCATCAGTGAGAGTGAGAACATAACGATATCCTCCGCGAGCCTCAACACTCATTGGACCGCACACATCGGTATGTATGATTTCCAATAAGTTGGTCGCTCGCTCCATTGTTCCGGAGAACGGAGTCTTGGTCATCTTACCCATGAGGCATGGTTCGCACGTGTCAAATGATTCGTAATCAAGAGACTCCAAAAGTCCATCTGCATGGAGCTTCTTCATGCGCTTGACACCAATGTGACCGAGGCGGCAGTGCCACAAGTATGTGGGACTATCGTTATCAACTTTACATCTTTTGGTGTTCACACTATGAACATGTGTAACATCACGTTCGAGATTCATCAAAAATAAACCATTGACCAGCGGGGCATGACCATAAAACATATCTCTCAAATAAATAGAACAACCATTATTCTCGGATTTAAATGAGTATCCATCTCGAATTAAACGAGATCCAGATACAATGTTCATGCTCAAAGCTGGCACTAAATAACAATTATTGAGGTTTAAAACTAATCCCGTGGGTAGATGCAGAGGTAGCGTGCCGACGGCGATCACATCGACCTTGGAACCATTCCCGACGCGCATCGTCACCTCGTCCTTCGCCAGTCTCCGTTTATTTCGTAGTTCCTGTTTTGAGTTACAAATATGAGCAACCGCACCGGTATCAAATACCCAGGAGCTACTACGAGTACTGGTAAGGTACACATCAATTACATGTATATCACATATACCTTTGGTGTTGCCGGCCTTCTTCTTGTCCGCTAAGTATTTGGGGCAGTTCCGCTTCCAGTGACCACTTCCCTTGCAATAAAAGCACTCAGTCTCGGGCTTGGGTCCATTCTTTGACTTCTTCCCAGTAACTGGTTTACCGAGCGCGGCAACTCCCTTGCCGTCCTTCTTGAAGTTCTTCTTACCCTTGCCCTTCTTGAACTTAGTTGTTTTATTCACCATCAACACTTGATGTTCTTTTCTGATCTCTACCTCAGCTGATTTCAGCATTGAATATACCTCAGGAATGGTCTTTTCCATCCCTTGCATGTTGAAGTTCATCACAAAGCTCTTGTAGCTTGGTGGAAGCGACTGGAGGATTCTGTCAATGACCGCGTCATCCGGGAGATTAACTCCCAGCTGAGACAAGCGGTTATGCAACCCAGACATTCTGAGTATGTGCTCACTAACAGAACTATACTCCTCCATTTTACAGCTGAAGAACTTGTCGGAGACATCATATCTCTCGACCCGGGCATGAGCTTGAAAAACTAATTTTAGCTCCTCGAACATCTCATATGCTCCATGTTTCTCAAAACACTTTTGGAGACCCGGTTCTAGGCTGTAAAGCATGCCGCACTGAACGAGGGAGTAATCATCAGCACGTGATTGCCAAGCGTTCATAACGTCTTGGTTCTCTGGGATTGGTGCATCACCTAGCGGTGCTTCTAAGACATAATCTTTCTTGGCTACTATGAGGATGATCCTCAGGTTCCGGACCCAGTCCGTATAGTTGCTGCCATCATCTTTCAGCTTGGTTTTCTCTAGGAACGCGTTGAAATTGAGGACAACGTTGGCCATTTCATCTACAAGACATAGTGTAAAGATTTTAGACTAAGTTCATGATAATTAAGTTCATCTAATCAAATTATTTAATGAACTCCCACTTAGATAGACATCCCTCTAGTCATCTAAGTGAAACATGATCCGAGTTTAACTAGGCCGTGTCCGATCATCACGTGAGACGGACTAGTCAAGATCGGTGAACATCTCCATGTTGATCGTATCTTCTATACGACTCATGCTCGACCTTTCGGTCCTCCGTGTTCCGAGGCCATGTCTGTACATGCTAGGCTCGTCAAGTCAACCTAAGTGTATTGCGTGTGTTCCGAGGCCATGTCTGTACATGCTAGGCTCGTCAACACCCGTTGTATTCGAACGTTAGAATCTATCACACCCGATCATCACGTGGTGCTTCGAAACAACGAACCTTCGCAACGGTGCACAGTTAGGGTGAACGCTTTCTTGAAATTATTATAAGGGATCATCTTACTTACTACCGTCGTTCTAAGCAAATAAGATGCAAAAACATGATAAACATCACATGCAATCAAATAGTGACATGATATGGCCAATATCATTATGCTCCTTTGATCTCCATCTTCGGGGCACCATGATCATCTTCGTCACCGGCATGACACCATGATCTCCATCATCATGATCTCCATCATTGTGTCTTCATGAAGTCGTCACGCCAACGATTACTTCTACTTCTATGGCTAACGCGTTTAGCAACAAAGTAAAGTAAATTACATGGCGTTATTCAATGACACGCAGGTCATGCAAAATAATAAAGACAACTCCTATGGCTCCTACCGGTTGTCATACTCATCGACATGCAAGTCGTGATTCCTATTACAAGAATATGATCAATCTCATACATCACATATATCATTCATCACATCTTCTGGCCATATCACATCACATAGCACTTGCTGCAAAAACAAGTTAGACGTCCTCTAATTGTTGTTGCAAATTTTTATGTGGTTTGTAGGTTTCTAGCAAGAACGTTTTCTTACCTACGTATGACCAAAACGTGATTTGCCAATTTCTATTTACCCTTCATAAGGACCCTTTTCATCGAATCCGTTCCGACTAAAGTAGGAGAGACAGACACCCGCTAGCCACCTTATTCATCTAGTGCATGTCAATCGGTGGAACCTGTCTCACGTAAGCGTACGTGTAAGGTCGGTCTGGGCCGCTTCATCCTACAATGCCGCCGAAACAAGAAAAGACTAGTAGCGGCAAGGAGAATTGGCAAACTCAACGCCCACAACTGCTTTGTGTTCTACTCGTGCATAGTAACTACGCATAGGCCTGGCTCATGATGCCACTGTTGGGAATCATAGCATAATTTAAAATTTTCCTACGCTCACCAAGATGCATCTATGGAGTCTACTAGCAATGAGGGGAAAGGAGTGCATCTACATACCCTTGTAGATCGCGAGCGGAAGCGTTCCAATGAACGTGGATGACGGAGTCGTACTCGCCGTGATCCAAATCACCGATGACCGAGTGCCGAACGGACGGCACCTCCGCGTTCAACACATGTACGGTGCAGCGACGTCTCCTCCTTCTTGATCCAGCAAGGGGGAAGGAGAGGTTGATGGAGATCCAGCAGCACGACGGCGTGGTGGTGGATGTAGCGGGTCTCGGCAGGGCTTCGCCGAGCTTCTGCGAGACGGAGAGGTGTAGCAGGGGGAGACGGAGGCGCCCAAGGCTGTGTGTTGCTGCCCTCCCTCCCCCCCCTTTATATAGGCCCCCTGGGGGGCGCCAGCCCTAGAGATGGGATGTCATGGGGGGGGGGGGGGCGGCGGCCAAAGGGGGGAAAAGGGTTGCCTTGCCCCCCAAGGCAAGGGGGAAGCCCCCCACCCTAGGGTTCCCAACCCTAGGCGCATGGGGGAGGCCCAAGGGGGGCGCCCCAGCCCACTAAGGGCTGGTTCCCTTCCACTTTCAGCCCACGGGGCCCTCCGGGATAGGTGGCCCCACCCGGTGGACCCCCGGGACCCTTCCGGTGGTCCCGGTACAATACCGGTAACCCCCGAAACTTTCCCGGTGGCCGAAACTTGACTTCCTATATATAATTCTTCACCTCCGGACCATTCCGGAACCTCTCGTGACATCCGGGATCTCATCCGGGACTCCGAACAACTTTTGGGTTTCCGCATACACATATCTCTACAACCCTAGCGTCACCGAACCTTAAGTGTGTAGACCCTACGGGTTCGGGAGACATGCAGACATGACCGAGACGCCTCTCCGGTCAATAACCAACAGCGGGATCTGGATACCCATGTTGGCTCCCACATGTTCCACGATGATCTCATCGGATGAACCACGGTGTCGAGGATTCAATCAATCCCGTATGCAATTCCCTTTGTCAATCGGTATGTTACTTGCCCGAGATTCGATCGTCGGTATCCCAATACCTTGTTCAATCTCGTTACCGGCAAGTCTCTTTACTCGTACCGCAATGCATGATCCCGTGACTAACGCCTTAGTCACATTGAGCTCATTATGATGATGCATTACCGAGTGGGCCCAGAGATACCTCTCCGTCACACGGAGTGACAAATCCCAGTCTCGATCCGTGCCAACCCAACAGACACTTTCAGAGATACCCGTAGTGCACCTTTATAGTCACCCAGTTACGTTGTGATGTTTGGCACACCCAAAGCACTCCTACGGTATCCGGGAGTTGCACGATCTCATGGTCTAAGGAAAAGATACTTGACATTGGAAAAGCTCTAGCAAACGAAACTACACGATCTTTTATGCTATGCTTAGGATTGGGTCTTGTCCATCACATCATTCTCCTAATGATGTGATCCCGTTATCAATGACATCCAATGTCCATAGCCAGGAAACCATGACTATCTGTTGATCAACGAGCTAATCAACTAGAGGCTTACTAGGGACACGTTGTGGTCTATGTATTCACACATGTATTACGATTTCCGGACAATACAATTATAGCATGAACAATAGACGATTATCATGAACAAAGAAATATAATAATAACCATTTATTATTGCCTCTAGGGCATATTTCCAACAGCCTCCTCATCGGCCAGTTGAGTTCGTTATCGAACTAGAGCCTGGCACTAAACCCGTTTGCAAGCGTCCATACAAGCTTGGACCCAACGAGCTGAAGGAATTGAAGAAACTGCTCGATGAACAAGAGCGTCTGGGTTTGATCAGACCGAGTTCTTCTCCATGGGGTTGTGGTGTTCTTTTTGTCAAGAAGAAGGATGGCACGGACTGACTTTGTGTCGACTACCGTCCATTGAACAAGAAGACAATCAAGAACAAGTATCCACTTCCCAACATCAATGAGCTTTTTGAGCAACTCAAAGGTGCTAAAGTATTCTCGAAGCTTGACCTTTGTATGGGTTATCATCAGATTCGCATTTGTGAAGAAGATATTCCCAAGACAGCATTCAGAACAAGCTTTGGTTCTTATGAATATACTGTCGTGTCTTTCGGCCTTGTCAATGCTCCTCCAGTGTTCTCTCGGATGATGAATTTCATCTTCAACCCCTATACCAATGAATTCGTCCTGGTGTATCTCGATGATATCTTGGTCTTCTCCAAGAATAAGCAGGATCATGCCAAACATTTGCGATTGGTGCTCGACAAGCTCAGAGAGTATCAATTCTATGCGAAGTTCTCCAAGTGTGAGTTTTGGCTCGATGAAGTTCTTTTCCTTGGTCACATCATCTCTGCCAAGGGCATCGCTGTTAACCCCGAGAAGGTGTCCGCAGTTGTGGATTGGGAACCTCCTCAAAATGTCAAGCAGCTCCGCAGTTTTCTTGGTCTTGCAAGCTATTGCCGAAGATTCGTTGAGAATTTCTCCAAGATTGCAAAGCCTCTTTCCAACCTCCTTCAGAAGCATGTGAAGTATGTCTGGTCTCCTGAGTGTGATGTTGCTTTCAACACTCTCAAAGAGAAACTAGTCACAGCTCCTGTCTTGACTCCTCCTGATGAATCCAAGCCGTATGAAGTTTTCTGTGATGCTTCTCTCCAAGGTCTCGGTGCTGTGTTAATGCAAGAGAAGAAAATTGTGGCCTATACCTCTCGTCAGTTGAAGCCCAACGAGAAGAACTACCCCACTCACGATCTTGAGTTGGCGGCAGTTGTCCATGCATTAATAACGTGGAGACATCTCTTGTTGGGAAGACAAGTGGACATTTTCACTGATCACAAGAGTCTCAAGTATATCTTCACTCAGCCCAACCTCAACCTCAGGCAGACTCGATGGGTCGAAATGATTCAAGAGTACAATCCGAGTATCGAATATACTCCAGGCAAAGAAAATGTCATTGCAGATGCTTTAAGCAGGAAGGCTTATTGTAACAGCTTAATTCTCAAGCCTTTCCAACCGGATCTTTGTGAAGCTTTCCGCAAGCTGAATCTCCAAGTTGTTCCTCAAGGCTTTCTTGCCGACCTCATAATCTCTCCTACTTTGGAAGATCAAATTCGTGAGGCACAACTCCTGGATGCCATGGTGAAGAAGGTGAAACGTGGTATCGACAAGGGTCTTTCCAAATACAAGTGCTATCGCATTGATGACAGAGACACCTTATTCTTCGAGGACCGGATTGTGGTCCCTAAAGGTGATCTAAGGAAAGTCATAATGAACGAGGCGCACAATTCTCTCCTTTCCATTCATCCTGGAAGTACGAAGATGTATCATGACCTCAAGCAGTCGTATTGGTGGACTCGAATGAAGCGAGAAATTGCTCAATTCATGAATGAATGTGATGTCTGTCAAAGAGTGAAAGCAGAACACCAACGACCAGCTGGTCTCCTCCAACCTCTTGCTATCCCAGAATGGAAGTTCGATCATATCGAAATGGACTTCGTGACTGGATTTCCCAAGTCCAAGCGCGGAAATGATGCTATCTTCGTTGTCATCGACAAGCTTTCTAAAGTGGCTCATTTCCTTCCTATCAAAGAATCCATCACAGCAGCTCAGCTGGCAGAGCTTTACACCTCCAGAATTGTCTCCTTGCACGGCATTCCACAATTGATTTCTTCTGATCGTGGAAGCATCTTCACCTCTAAGTTCTGGGACTCCTTCCAGAAGGCCATGGGCACTAACATTCGCTTCAGTACAGCTTTCCATCCTCAAACTAGTGGCCAAGTCGAGCGAGTCAATCAAATTCTTGAAGATATGCTCAGGGCTTGTGTCATTTCCTTTGGCATGAAATGGGAAGATTGTCTTCCATATGCTGAATTCTCCTACAACAACAGCCTCCAAGCGAGTTCGGGCAAGGCCCCATTCGAGATTCTCTATGGCAGAAAGTGCCGTACTCCTCTCAATTGGTCAGAGACTGGTGAACGACAACTTCTTGGCAATGACTTAATCACAGAAGCTGAAGAAATGTGTAAAGTCATCCGTGATAATCTCAAAGCCGCGCAATCGCGCCAGAAGAGTTACTATGATAGTAAGCATCGTGATTTGGCTTTCGAGATCGGAGACCATGTCTACCTCCGCGTCTCTCCAATGAAAGGCACTCGTCGCTTCGGTATCAAAGGGAAGCTTGCCCCTAGATACGTGGGTCCTTTCAAGATTGTTGGCAAAAGAGGCGACCTCGCCTATCAACTTGAGCTTCCTTCCAACTTCGCGAACGTGCACGATGTGTTCCACGTGTCACAGCTCCGCAAGTGCTTCAAGACGCCTGAGAGCACTATCAACTTCGAAGAGATTGACCTCCAAGAAGATTTGTCTTATCATGAGCACCCCGTTGCTATTCTTGAAGAAACTGAGCGCAAGACTCGCAACAAGTCAATCAAATTCCTGAAAGTGAAGTGGTCGCACCATTCCGACCGGGAAGCCACCTGGGAACGCGAGGACCATCTCCATTCCGAATGTCCGGAGTTCTTTCAGTCCTAGATCTCGGGACGAGATCCTCTCGTAGTGGTGTAGTGTTGTAACACCCCGCATGTAACTTACCATATTTGTAACTCCGACTCTTGCCATTATCGGCTATGTGTTTTGATATTCCCTCCGTGGTCGGGTTTTGTCTTTCGTTTTTCTTTTTGTCATGTCATGCATTTTCATATCATGTCATCATGTGCATTGCATTCGCATACGTGTTCGTCTCATGCATCCGAGCATTTTCCCCGTTGTCCGTTTTGCAATCCGGCGCTCCTATCTCCTCCGGTGCACCCCTTTCGTTTTCTTTCGTGTGCGGGTGTCAAACTTTCTCGGAATGGACCGAGGCTTGTCATGTGGCCCTAGTATACCACCCAGAAAGCACCGGTCAAGTTTCGTTCCATTCGGAGGTCGTTTGGTACTCCAACGGTTAACCGGGCATCCGCAAAGTCCATTTGAGTGTCCAGAAAAACCCCCCTCTAAAACCAGACCAAAACCCACCAAACTCTCTTCCATGCTCTAGGTCGTTTGACCACGATCGTGTGGGCGAAAACCGCACCTCATTTGGAGCCTCCTAGCTCCCTCTACCTATAAATATGTGGGCATCCCGAAATACATTCGCAGTCTCCGGAAACCCTAAAATTCCCCTCTCCGCGGGCGGACGCGTCCAGCGCCCGCCGGAAAAACGCGCCGCCGCGCCCGGCCAATCGCAGGCCGCCACGTCACGGGCCGTACCCCGCCGCCGTCGCGGCCCGGGCAGCCCGCCGCGGGCCCTCCAGGCCCGTCTCCTCCCGCCGCCGCCGCCGCCGCTCGGGCCCCGCGCCTGCCGCCTCCCCCGCGTCCGCGCCGCCGCCGCCGCGGGCATCGCCGCCGGCCCCGCCGCGCCCGCCGGCGCCCGCGCCCTCCGGCGCCCGCCTCCCTCCGCCGGCGACCGCCGCCCTCCGGCCTCCCTCTCCTCTGCCGGCGCCGCCATCCCTCTCCCTCCTTCCTCTCTGGCCGGCGAGCACCCGAGCGCCGTCAAGCCCGGCCAGATCCGATCGATCCCGTAAGGTAGCCCGTACGTAGACTTTTCTCGCCCCCCTTCTTTTTTCTCCAAGTCCTCAGATTTTTCTCAGCATGTGCACTTGTTCGTGATGCCATAACTCCGTGCATGTAGCTCCGGTTCACGCGTGTAATATGTCAAATTGTTCGCCTCGTGATGCTCTTCATTTTGCTCAATTGCACCATGTTCATTAGAGGTCATATTGTTGCCCAAATCTCTGTTGGAAGAGGGCTAGTTGCTGTTATCTGCTGGTTCTTAACAGAACTTGGAGATTTGTCATTTTTGTATCATTTATTCTGTGCATCTTATGAGCATGAGCTCTACATGTGTTTTGAATTATGCCATGCCATATTTCCAGTGGTGTAGTCCATGTGTTTTTGTGATCTCTTTGGTGACTAGCACAAGCATGCAAAGTAGGCTCCGTAATGTTTCTGATTTCAGGGACTTGGTGATTTCTACAAGTCCTCGTCTGCTGATTATTTTGTTGCCATGTAAACTTAATGCTACAGAGAGATCCATGCATATTTTGGTGATGTTCAGTAAGGATGTTTTGTAGCTATAGTTATATTTGATACATTCCTGCAATTGTTTGCAATTATGGAGTGACATAGCATGACTCAATCTTGCTCTACTTTTGCTATAAAATATTTCTGTCAGATTCTTAACATGATATGCAATCTTGCCAAGCTTATTGTAGTTGATCCATACATGTTATGCAATTGTTCTTACCATGGTTAGCTTCTTAAACATGCCATCTTGCTATAGGTATGCTTGTTTTGTCATGCATTGCTCTGTAGTGAGTGCTTCAAGCTCACAAAGAGGCCTACATATTATTATTTCTGCCATGCTCTGTTTTCTGCTAAGTCTGAAACCTGATAACGAAATTTGCTATGTTTACATGCTTGCCATCATATCTTCTGGTCCTTTTTGGCTTATGCTCAGTAAGGGACTTTTGTCATTTGCATTTAGTAGAACACTGCCATTCCTTGTTTTGCTATGTTAAGTTTCTGTAGCATGTTGATTTCGTGCTCTGAACATTGCTACCTGATGCTGTTTTCTGCCATGTCCAGTTTTTCACCAAGTCTGTGAACCTGTTATCTTTTGCACTTTTGCCATGCTTGTTTGAGCTTGATATGTTGTGAACTAGCCGTAGCTCAGTGTTCATCTTTTGTCAAGCATCTTCTGTAGTTTATTGCCATGTGCTTTGTTGCTATGTTGGAGTGTTGTAGTATTGTTACTTGTTGCATTTTAAGTGCTATCATGCTGTTGATCGCAGATTCGTGCCATTCTTGTTTTGCTTGCCATTTGCAAACCGTGCATCCGTTTCCGGTGATCTTTATATCGATTTCGACCAAAATCACCTCATCTTTCCAGTGGCATGCTTGGTTTTCCAAGTTACTGCCATGTTCATCTTTTTCCTTCCGGAGCACGCATATGCATCGCATATCATATCTTGCATATCATACATGTTTTGCATCATGTTGCTTGCGCATTTCTCGTGGTTGATTGTGGTTCTGTTTGTTTGTGTTCTTGTCTTGGGTAGATCCGGGAGACGAGTTCATGAACGAGGAACCTGTTGAGTACGCTTACGAGGATCAAGCTGTCGACAACTCTGAGAACCTTGCAGGCAAGATGACCACACCTGGAAATCACTTCTATCTTTGCTTTGCTAGTTGTTCGCTCTATTGCCATGCTCCGCTACCTATCACTTGCTATATCATGTCTCACATTTTGCCATGTCAGCCTCTAACCATCCTTTCCTAGCAAACCGTTGTTTGGCTAAGTTACCGCTTTTGCTCAGCCCCTCTTATAGCGTTGCTAGTTGCAGGTGAAGTTGAAGTTGTTCCATGTTGGAACATGGATATGTTGGGATATCACAATCTCTCTTATTTAATTAATGCATCTATATATTTTGGTAAAGGGTGGAAGGCTCGGCCTTATGCCTGGTGTTTTGTTCCACTCTTGCCGCCCTAGTTACTGATATACCGGGATTATGTTCCTTGAGTTTGCGTTCCTTACGCGGTCGGGTGATTTATGGGACCCCCTTGATAGTTCGCCTTGAATAAAACTCCTCCAGCAAGGCCCAACCTTGGTTTTACCATTTGCGACCTATGCCTTTTTCCCCCGGGTTTTCTAGAGCCCGAGGGTCATCTTTATTTTAAACCCCCGGGCCAGTGCTCCTCTGAGTATTGGTCCAAACTGTCAGTCGCCGGTGGCCACCAGGGGCAACTCTGGTCTGGCCTATCGGAAGCTTGGACAATCTGGTGTGCCCTGAGAACGAGATATGTGTAGCTCCTATCGGGATTTGTCGGCACATTCGGGCGGCTTTGCTGGTCTTGTTTTACCATTGTCGAGATGTCTTGTAAACCGGGATTCCGAGACTGATCGGGTCTTTCCGGGAGAAGGTTTATCCTTCGTTGACCGTGAGAGCTTATGATGGGCTAAGTTGGGACACCCCTTCAGGGTATTATCTTTCGGAAGCCGTGCCCGCGGTTATGAGGCAGATGGGAATTTGTTAATGTCCGGTTGTAGACAACTTGTCACTTGACCCAATTAAAATACATCAACTGCGTGTGTAGCCGTGATGGTCTCTTCTCGGCGGAGTCCGGGAGGTGAACACGGTCTGAGTTATGCATGACGTAAGTAGGTGTTTAGGATCACTTCTTGGTCATTGCTAGATGACGACCGCTCCGTTGCTTCTCTTCTCGCTCTCTCTTGCGTATGTTAGCCACCATATATGCTTTTGCCGCTGCAGCTCCACCTCTTTGCACCATCCTTTCCTTCAAGCTTAAATAGTCTTGATCTCGCGGGTGTGAGATTGCTGAGTCCCCGTGACTCACAGATTCTACCAAAACTGTTGCAGGTGCCGACGATGCCAGTGCAGATGATGGCGTCTATCTCAAGTGGGAGTTCGACGAGGAACGTGGTCGTTACTATGTGTCTTTTCCTGATGATCAGTAGTGGAGCCCAGTTGGGATGATCGGGGATCTAGCATTTGGGGTTGTCTTATTTTCATCTGGATTTTGACCGTAGTCGGTCTATATGATTGTATTTTGGATGATGTATGATATTCATTTATGTACTGTGTGAAGTGGCGATTGTAAGCCAACTCTTTATCCCATTCTTGTTCATTACATGGGATTGTGTGAAGATGACCCTTCTTGCGACAAAACCACTATGCGGTTATGCCTCTAAGTCGTGCCTCGACACGTGGGAGATATAGCCGCATCGTGGGCGTTACATAGCTTTTCCAAGTCCAGATTTCCAGCTGCCGGAATTCTCCCTCTTTGTGTGTACCTTGGATATTATGAGTGAAAAGGCATTAGAATTACTCCAAAAAGCATTATTATGCATAAAAACATCATAAATAACAGTAGGAAAACATGATGCAAAATGGACGTATCATGGAGTAATAGTAGTAGATGCAGAATCGTTTCGGTCTACTTGACACGGACGTGATGCCTATATTTCATAATCATTGCCTTAGATATCATCATAACTTAGTGCTTTTCTATCAATTGCTCGACAGTAATTTGTTCACCAACCGTGTTACTTGCTATCTTGAGAGAAGCCTCTAGTGAAACCTATGGCCCCCGGGTCTATTTTCCATCATACTAGTTTCCGATCTACTATTTTACATCATATAAGTTTCCGATCTACTATTTTGTAATCTTTTACTTTCCGGTCTATAAACCAAAAACCCAAAAATATTTACTTTATCATTTGTTTAGTTTCATCTATCTCTATCAGATCTCACTTTTGCAAGTAACCGTGAAGGGATTGACAACCCACTTATCGCGTTGGGTGCAAGTTGTTTGATTGTTTGTGCAGGTATTAGTGATTTGTGTGTTGTCTCCTACTGGATTGATACCTTGGTTCTCTAACTGAGGGAAATACTTATCTCTACTTTGCTACATCACCCTTTCCTCTTCAAGGAAAAAACCAATGCAAGCTCAAGAAGTAGCAGGAAGAATTTCGGGCGCCGTTGCCGGGGAGATCTACGCCAAGTCAAGACATACCAAGTACCCATGATAAAACTCTCATCTCTTGCATTACATTATTTGCCATTTCCCTCTCGTTTTCCTCTTCCCCACTTCCAAAACGGTTTTCGAAAAGATTTGCCTTTTGCCCCTCTTCCATTCATCTTCTTTGTTTGCTTTTTGTGTGCTCGTGTGTTGGATTGCCTGCTTTGTCACGATGGCTCAAGAGAATACCAAATTGTGCAACTTTTCCAATACTAATAACAATGATTTTATTAGTACTTCGATTGCTCCTGCTTTGCTGAATCTTGTATAGAAAGATCAATTTTTCGGCCTTCCTAGTGAAGATGTCGCATCCCATCTGAATAATTTCATTGAGTTGTGCGATATGCAAAAGAAAAAAGATGTGGACAATGATATTGTTAAATTGAAGCTATTTCCGTTCTCACTTCGAGATCGTGCTAAAACTTGGTTTTCATCTTTGCCTAAAAATAGTATTGATTCATGGAATAAGTGTAAAGTTGCTTTTATTTCCAAGTATTTTCCTCCCGCTAAGATCATCTCCCTTAGGAACGATATTTTGAATTTTAAGCAACTTGATCATGAACATGTTGCACAATCTTGGGAGAGGATGAAATTGATGATACGAAATTGCCCTACTCATGGCTTGAATTTGTGGATGATTATACAAAAAAAATTATGCCCGATTGAATTTTGCTTCTAGAAATCTTTTAGATCCGGCCGCGGGAGGCACTTTTATGGAAATTACATTAGGAGAAGCTACTAAACTCCTAGATAATATTATGTTTAATTATTCTCAATGGCACACCGAAAGATCTTCCACTAGTAAAAAAGTGCATGCGATTGAAGAGATTAATGCTTTGAGTGGAAAGATGGATGAACTTATGAAATTATTTGCTAGCAAGAGTACTTCTATTGATCCTAATGATATGCCTCTGTCTACTTTGATTGAAAATAATAATGAATCTATGGATGTGAATTTTGTTGGTAGGAACAATTTTGGTAATAACGCGTATAGAGGTAATTTTAATCCTAGGCAGTTTCCTAGTAATTCCTCTAATAATTATGGTAATTCCTACAACAATTCTTATGGAAATTATAATAAGATGCCCTCTGATTTTGAGAATAGTGTTAAAGGTTTATGAGTTTGCAAAAAAAAATCAATGCTTTGGTTGAAGAAAAATTGCTCAAGATTGATGATTTGGCTAGGAACGTGGATAGAATTTCTCTTGATGTTGATTCTTTGAAAATTATATCTATTCCACCCAAGCATGATATGAATGAATCTCTAAAGGCTATGAGAATCTCCATTGATGAGTGCAAATAAAGAACTGCTAAGATGTGTACTAAACGAGACTGGTTTGTAAAAACGTGTTTGTTGGGGATGTAACTATTGAGTTTATCCCGCCTAGGAGGGGCCGGGTTAAGCCCATGGCGGTTTATCAAGACAAAGCCCATGAAGAAGCTGAAGATGGCGGTTCACTATGCAGACTCGTTGAGGGCCCGAAGCCCAAGGGCGACTTAAGGCCCAACAAGTGTAAACCGCCATATAAGTATGACTTGTATTATAAGGCATGTACAGTTAGTCACCGAGCCGGACACGCTGTTTATGAGCCGGCCGGGACTCCGTGAGCCGCCGGGTGTCAACCTGTGTATATAAAGGGACGACCCGGCAGCGACTTAGGACGGAAAACAAGAGATCGAAAGCTAGGTCAAGCGGATTCGCTCCCTGGTAATCGAAACATAAGCAATATCACCTCAAACTGGATTAGGCCTTTACCTTCACCGCAAGGGGCCGAACCAGTATAAATTCCCTGTGTCCTTTGTCCCGTTTAACCCGTTCAAGCTAACCTAGTTGTGATGGCTCCACGACTAAGTCCTCACACTAGGACATCTTCCGTGACAATTTCACGACAGTTGGCGCCCACCGTGGGGCCAGCGCATGGTGGTTTCGAGTTCTTGAAGGGCAGCTTCGAAGGGATCAAGGTTATATGTTGTGGGTCGGATGACCAAGAGTCGTCGCAGCAAGCTCTACATCGACGACGCAGGCTGGGGCCCCGAGGCCGGCTCAATCGAGTATGGGTATCGGGTCCCTTTCGGCGGAATCCATGTCTTCATCGGCAAGATCGGCGAACCGGGCCCTGAGCCAGACATCTGCACCGACATCATCGAGATGGCTCAGCGTGCACGACCCGCCCGAGTTCAGCATCATGAAACGTGCCTTCGTGGGATTCATCCATGGGGCGGAATCTGAGGATAAATCCGTGTCAGGTGGTGAGACGTTCATCTACTCTGATGGTGAGTCATCTACTGGCAAAACTGAGTCGTTATATCAACTGCAAGATGGCCGGCTTGGGGGCTATTGTGATGGCAACAGTATTCCGAACCCTTATGAGCCACCAAACAGGGTTGCGATCTTTATGGCCGGTACACAGCCGGCGCAGAATTCTTTGACTGCGGCAACAATGATCTCCGGGTCAGCAACGGCAATGGCTGCTGGAGCAAGAGGCCCTGTGCGCCCGCCGGCTCAGGTTTTGACTGACTTGCTGGACAATCTAACAACATTGTTAGCAACAAAGGTTAACCCGGCAAATAATGTTCAGCATAACGCGGAAATTGCAATATTGCGTGACGAGATAGCACAGGCCAAGGAGGAGCTGAATACAGAGGATGTCAGGTTGGCTGCGGAGCGGGCTGCATTATATGCCCATGCGCAACAGATTCAGTCAGAGGCTTTCCGGCTCACATTGGATCAGAACGCTTCCAACGAGATCCTAAGGAGGAGACATCGGAGTCATCTGCCCCCGGTTTATGAGCCGAGGAACCTCTTCAATACGCCTGGAGCAGGGACGAGTAACCCGCCAGAGGTAAACCGGGTGGTAGCCACGCCTAGGACTGGAGCGCTAGCTCAGCCATGCACAACAGATCCACCTCGTCTGAATAATACCCCACCATAGTACGTGCCGACGCCACCGGGTCATTATTCTAAGCCTTTGGATAATATGATCGCTGCGGCGACACGATTAGCGGCTCTCCCAGTTGAAGGCGAGTCTCCTGCTGCGATTGAAACGCCGAGGGCTAGAGAGCTTCTTCAGACAGCACTGGTATAGCAGGAGGCTTATTCTTACACTCGTGAGAGGATTCACTCAACCCCTCGCCCAAGCCGGAGTTATAGCAGACACATTGACTCACCAGCCGTTTCAAGCAGTGACAGGCGCCGTAACCAACCTCGTAGACATGACCCGGTGCGTGATGGTGCTCAGGATTTGGTGGATCAGGGGAGAGCACGATGCGAGGGGGAGCTGGCGGCTCAGCAAACGGCTCATCAGCGTTCTCCGGTTCATCCGACAACTTCAGTGCAGATAGGCGTGACCTCCAGAACCTTGGGTGTACCATGTTTGGTACCGGCTCTACGCGACGTACGCTTGCCCAAGGATTTCAAGGGTCCTCGTAAGGTGCCTAACTACACAGCTGACTTACCCCCTGAGACGTGGGTGAAAAGTTATGAGATGGCCATGGAGCTGCTGGATGTTAGCGATGCTACTTGTGCTAAATTTTTTACCATGATGTTGGATGGAACGGCCCGTACTTGGTTGAAAGGGCTGCCTGCCAATTCCATTGGATCATGGGCCGACTTAGAAGCTCGGTTTATCCAGAATTTTAAAGATACGTTCAAGCAGCCTATGTCGATTGTGGATTTAGATGCTTGTATCTAGGAAGAGGGCAAGTCAACAACCCATTGGGTGCACCGGGTCTCAGCTATCCTACACTCATCGGATCGCATCAGTGCCGGCTCAGCAGTCTTAATGTTAGAGAAGAATTGCCGTTTTATGCCCCTTAAATAGAAGCTAGGGCGGCTCAAGCGCCACTGCAGCGACATGGGAGAGCTGATGGCGGCTCTGGTTAAGTATGCCGACTCTAATAGTACCAAGGACCCCGAGTCTGATGATGAAAAGCCGGGAAAGGGAAAGAAGAGTAGCAACACCAAGGGGCAGCATCATAACCCGGCGAATCAGGGGGGCAATGGTAAGCGCAAGGCTGACAATAATTTGGATTTTGTGGCTAATACCAACATGCAAAATAATGGTCAGCGTCGTAAGGGAAGACCACCTCCACGCATTGGAGGGTCAAGTTTCAATCTTGAGCAGGTACTGAATCAGCCTTGCCCAAGGCATGGTACACGGGAAAGACCATCCACTCAACTCTGGAAGGATTGCTTCATTATGAAGGAATGCAAAAATTCTGATCTTTTCCAGAACGATCATGGGCCGGGCGGCGGCTCAGGTTCTGGTTCTCATGGTCCGGGTTACGGTGGTGGTGGTTCTAATTCTGGTTTCCAGGGCCAAGGCAATCAAGGTGGTTATAATCAATAGCCTAGTCAGGGAATCAGCAGCAGCAATCTGGTTATCAAAGCAATCTGAAGAAGCTCCGTAAAAGAGTTGTGAACGCCGTTGAGCCGGCGGTTCCCCGTTACCTGCGATGGTCTGAGCAGCCCATTGTGTGGAGTCGTGAGGATCACCCGCCCCGGGTTGATAATCCGGGTCAATTGGCTTTGGTGGTGGCACCTCAAGTTGGAGGGTACAAGTTCACTAAGGTACTCATGGTTGGAGGCAGCAGTATTAATATCCTTTACTATGATACTTTCCGTCGTATGGGATTAACTGACAAAAATCTTAAGCCGTCCAATACTGTTTTTCATGGAGTGGTGCCTGGTAACTCGGCATATCCGGTAGGCAAGATCGCTTTGGAAGTAGCCTTTGGGGATGAACATGACTCCAGGGCCGAGACACTGACCTTTGAGGTAGTTAAGATTCAGAGCCCGTATCATGCTCTGTTTGGACGGCCGGCTTATGCCAAGTTCATGGCACGGCCTTGTTATGTTTATCTGCAGCTCAAAATGCCGGGTGACAAGGGGACCATCACAGTGCATGGAAGCCGGAAGATAGCTTTGGAGTGTGAAGAGGGCGACGCTGCTTATGCTGAGTTTGTCTGTGCAACAGAAGAATTGAAGTTCTACAAGGACAATGTTGACCCGGCAGATATGACGTCTTTGAAAAAGCCAACTACGGAGCATGATCCGGCGTTCAAGTTTAAATCAGCAGATGACACTAAGCTAGTTGATTTCGTTCCTGGCGATTCATCCAAGCAGTTCAGCATCAGTGCTAATCTGGATCTGAAATAGGAAAGCGCGCTCATCGAGTTCACCCGTGAGAACCGGGACATCTTTGCATGGATACCTTCTGATATGCCAGGTGTACCGAGGGAACTCGCTGAGCACACTCTTAATATTGATCCAAAGTTTAAGCCGGTCAAGCAATTCCTTCATCGTTTTAATGAAGAGAGGCGTAAGGCCATTGGTGAAGAAGTGGCCCGGCTCTTGGCGGCTGGGTTCATTGTTGAAGTTTTTCATCCTGAGTGGTTGGCTAACCCGGTGCTGGTACTGAAGAAGTATGGCACCTGGCGCATGTGTGTGGACTACATAGATTTAAACCAGGCTTGTCCAGCTGATCCTTTTGCTCTTCCCCGTATTGATGAAATTATTGATGCTACCGCAGGTTGTGAGCATTTGAGTTTTTTGGATGCTTATTCTGGCTATCATCAAATCAAGATGGCAGTTAAGGACCAGGAGAAGACAACTTTTATCACTCCTTTTGGAGCCTTCTATAATGTGTCTATGCCTTTCGGGCTTAAGAGCACCCAGGCGACTTACCAGCAATGTGTGCAGAATTGCCTTCATGATCGGATTGGACGCAGTGTTCGTGCTTATGTGGATGATATTGTGGTGAAGTCCAGAAAGATGGAAACCTTGATAGATGATTTGAAAGAAACATTTGACAATCTCCGGGTCTATAAGATGATGCTTAACCCGACCAAGTGTGTCTTTGGTGTGCCAGCAGGCAAGCTTTTGGGTTTTCTGGTTTTTGAACGAGGTATTGAAGTTAACCCGGAGAAGATAAAGGCTATCACCTCTCTGGCTAAGACGGCGTGTATCAATGATGTTCAGTGTTTGGTGGGTCGTATTGTGGCCTTAAGCCGGTTCATAAGCCGGTTGGGTGAGAAGGCTATCCCTCTATACCAGATGAAGAAGAAGACATATCACTTTGTCTGGAGTGATGCTGCTGATCACGCATTCGAGGCCTTGAAGAAACAATTGGCTGAGCCACCAGTTCTTGCCGCTCCCATTGATAAAGAGCCTTTGTTGTTATATGTGGCTGCCAATAGCCGAGCTGTCAGTGTAGCCATTGTGGTGGAAAGGAAGGAGCCAGGCAAGGAGTATCCGGTTTAACGGCCGGTTTACTACATCAGTGAGGTACTTATTGAGTCCATGCAAAGGTATCCGCATTGGCAGAAACTCGTGTATGGGGTCTTCATGGCTAGTCGAAAGCTCAAGCAATATTTCCTGGGTCACCCCATCACTGTGGTTAGTTCTGCTCCTTTAGGGGATATCATTCAAAACAAAGAAGCCACAGGTCAGGTAGCCAAGTGGGCCATTGAGCTTGGACCCCATGGTTTGAAGTATATGCCTCGCACTGCCATCAAATCACAAGCACTTGTGGATTTTATCAATGATTGGACAGAGTTACAGACACCTGAAGAGAAGCCGTATAACACATACTAGACTATTCACTTCGACGGATCCAGATAGTTGGAAGGCTCGGGGGCTGGAGTTGTCTTGACTTCCCCACGAGGTGATAAATTTTCCTATGTTCTCCGGTTGATGTTCCCTTGTACTAACAATGCAGCTGAGTATGAGGCCTTGCTCCACGGTCTTCGGATGGCTAAGGATATGAACTTACGCCGGGTGAGGTGTTTCGGCGACTCAGATCTGGTAGCTCAGCAAGTTTCTGACACTTGGGATTCTAAGGATCCACTCATGGCGGCTTATCGTCGAGAGGTTGATGCTATCGCAGGTCATTTTAAGGGTTATCAAGTTGAACATGTTGATAGCAGGAAAAATGAGGTGGTTGATGCTTTAAGCCGGTTAGGGTCTCGGCGTAAGCCGGTGCCACCTAATACTTTCCTGGATATTTTGCATAACCCTCCTGTAAAATTGCCTACAGAAGAGGATCTCGCTATTCCTGACCCCGGAAGCACAATTAGTGGTGGCTCTTCATGCTATTCCTGACTGGACGGTTCCATATTTGGCTTATATGACCCAGGGCGAGTTACCTGAGGATGAAACTTTGGCCAGGCAGATAACCCGGCGGTCTAAGTCAATGACTATTTCTAATGGAGAGTTGCATCATCGCAGTGTCACAGGGGCATTTCAACGTTGTGTTTCTCCTGAGGAGGGCCGTGAAATTCTTCACGAGATTCATGAAGGAGATTGTGGTCATCATGCCGGCTCTAAATCTCTTGTGGCTAAGGCTTTTCGTCATGGGTTTTATTGGCTGACGGCTCACGCTGATGCAGAGGACTTGGTCAGTAAATGTGATGGTTGCCAGAAGTTTTCACGACGAGCTCATGTGCCGGCTCAAGAATTGAGGATGATTCCAATTGCTTGGCCATTTGCAATCTGGGGGCTTGATATGGTTGGGCCTTTCAAAAGTTCCAAAGATAAAAAGACTCACCTTTTGGTGGCGATTGACAAGTTTACAAAATGGGTTGAAGCAGAGCCGGTTAGTAAGTGTGATGCGGCGACGGCAGTTCAGTTCATCAAAAAGGTGATTTTCCATTTTGGCTTTCCCCATAGCATCATCACTGGTAATGGCACTAATTTATCCAAAGGTGCTATGAAAGAATTTCATCAACGTGAGCATATTCGGCTTGACGTGTCATCAGTGGCTCACCCCCAGTCTAATGGTCAAGCTGAGAGGGCCAATCAAGAGATTCTAAGAGGCATCAAGCCCCAGCTTATGGTTCCTTTGCAGAGGACGCTGGGTTGTTGGGTGGAGGAGCTACCCTCAGTGTTATGAAGTATCAATACTACACCCAACAGATCTACGGGTTACACGCCTTTCTTCATGGTTTACGAAGCGGAGGCGGTTCTCCCTAGTGGCATCCGTCACGACTCGCCCCGTGTGGTGGCTTATGTTGAAGCTGACAATGAAAAAGCACTCCAGGATGCACTTGACCTGTTAGATGAGGAGCGTGACCTTGCGGCGGCTCGTTCAGCGGTTTACCAACAAGATCTGCACCGTTATCATAGCCGTCGGGTTAAGACCAGAACCTTTCAAGAAGGTGACTTGGTGCTCCAGCTTATCCAGGATCAAACTGATATGCACAAGTTGTCCCCACCTTGGGAAGGACCCTTTGTGGTCGGCAAGAATCTGAACAATGGATCATACTACCTTGTCGATGTTCGAGACCACAAGGACTCATGCACGTCGGAGGAGGAGACCCGTCGGCCATGGAATATTGCTCATCTTCGGCCTTATTACTCCTGAGCCACCGGCTCTTTTGATGTACATATTTTTACAATGTATATATTATGACATAATAAAGCCGGCACCCTGTTAAAGCAGGGCCTCTGTCATTTCTTTGATAATAATGAGTCTTTATCGATACTTCATATGGTCACATGGTGGCTTCCTGCTCATTGAGCATAGCTATGATTACCCATTGATCCGACTTATACGCCATGATTATAAAATACTTGGGGGCTTGCTACCCAGGTTAAAGGGGCCAAAGAGAGTTTGTTGCAAAGCACAACTCAAACATAGGTACCCTAATTTAAATATCATTTGGGGCCGACCTGCTTAAAGAGCAGAGCCTTGATTACCCTCTTGATCCGGCTTATATGCCTGGAAGAACATATTACTTGGGGGCTCTTTGTTCAATGGACAAGAGTTTTTATGACCCTTGTAATAGGCTTAAAGCCAGGCTTGGAAGCTAGGTGTATTCACCTAAAAACCTGGGTTATCCTGCCTTTTTTAAGTCTGCCACTCTGCCCAGATTGACTGGAATGACCCGCCGTACTTTTGACAAGTCAATCTTATACAGACCCTGAACTTGTCAAAGTTAAAACAACGATTGGTTATGTGAGGTCCGGCTTATAAGGTTTGCATGAAGGTTTAACTCAGTGGCTGTGCGGCCCTTGAAAGCACTTGAGATTTATGCTCGGCGGCCTATGAAAGCCTTGTTTTTTCTAATTTGTTATTTCTATTTGAACTTTTTTGGGTTCATCTTTGTACCATATTGATACATGGTTTAAAACGATTCAGGCCATGTAGCCTCCATCTCTATGGCTCATATTTGAGCATATCTGTGGTTTTGATAAACCCGGCCTGGCTTTGGACTATAAGTCGCCAGTATATGATGATATTAAATACTTGGAAGCATTATGTTCTAAGTTTTGGGATATTACCCCTTGCTGCATCCGGCGTTGTAAGCCGGAAGCATATGTCAATTGATCAAGACAGTTTGTGCTCAATCTTTTGGGTTAATACCCTTATTGCGCTGGTATGTTAAGCCGGCGGTGTATCACAGGTATGATATTTTTATAATTATATAAGGTCATGATTAAACCGGCCCTGGTTATGGATTGTCTTTAGTCACCAGTTGTCTTTATAGGATATTGTGACCCGTCCTGCGGTAAACCGCCAGGATCCTTTTCATATGATTGTTTGCAGGTACAATACATAATCTGGTGCACACAGTCGATGAAGTCATAAACATAAGTGGTAGATCTTCAACTTGACAGATCAGTAGTATCATACAAAATAAAACATGCACGATGGCATGGCAGATCAAGAGTTTAACTAGCCTATTACAAAGGCATCTGATGAACCAAAAGAATAATTTTCTTAGCAGTTTCGCAGAAAAGCAGATGTTAAGCCGTCCCACGGCTTATGACTCTTGGCCTTGCTGAGTTGAAGATTGTGGATCGTCCAGCGCCGGCTCATCTTCCTCCTCTTCACCCAATGGCTGGAAGTCAGTGGTTGCCCAGTCGATCCCAGTTAAAGCTCTGAATACAGCTTCATCACTTATAAGTGTCGATGGGTCCATATTAGGGGCATAAGTGTGCTTACGGATCGGAGGAGTCAGGTCCGGAGCTTCATGAGTCGGTGCCTTGATCTTCTTATTGTTGGCATCGTAAACCGGCTGGTAATCTGTGAGATCAGTGTCTGCAGCCAGTTTACTAGCCAGAGGACGCATTTCCCTTGTAATGGCGGCGAAGTCATCTGCGCTGAAGGGTGACCCATCTTCTTTTATGCTCGGGCAGCCATTTGCCAAGTCTGTCGGTTCAAGATCAGCTAGCCATGCTTTGGCCCGGGTTAGCGCGGTAAGTGCACTGGCTCTCGCAGCTGATTTCTTTAACTCTTCGATCCGGGCAGGTAAGATAGATAGTTTCTCCAACGTATCTTTGATAAGGTTTGGAGCCGGTTTGTTGTGAGCAGCTGTGCAGATGACCCGTTGTGCGCCAGTATATAGCTGTTCTATGAGCGTGTAGGCGGCTTTCAGTTTTTTCCGCATGTATAAGCCAAGGTGGGTAACTCGGGATCATGTATCATCAAGGACATTTGTAAGCCGGGAGCATATTGGTTAACATATGTTAAAAAGTTTAAGAGGAAGCTATTTACCGAACACGGCAGCTGTCATGGCATTTATTTGGTGCTTTAGGCCAGCAAGCTCTGCAGTTACCGGCTTAAGGGTTGTTTCAGCATCTTCATCTCTCTTCAGCAGGGCTGACTTCTCTGTATCCCAACCCGCTCGTTCAGCTTTGAAGCTTTCCTTCAATTTCTCCATCGCTGCTAAAGCACTGGTCAATTCATCCTTGGCTTTGGAGGTTTCTGCTTGTTGAGACTTGATGTTTTCTTGAAGGTCGGCGACTTGGGATTCTTTACTGCTAAGCTCAGCCTACAAGAGATAAACAGTTAATGAAATGGCAATGAATTTATTCAAAGTCCCAAGCACAATACAAGTATTATACTTGACACTTGGGGGCTAATGTCTTTTTCTTCTTAAAATACTGTGAAGTCCCAAGCACAATACAAGTATTATGCTTGGCACTTGGGGGCTAATGCATATTGCTCCTGTCAAAGACGAATTTATTTGATGACCCGGACAAATGGTGGTGATCCGGCTTGCGAAGACTACAAATGGAATTACGGATTTTCTACAAGATGATTAGTCTCGGCTTAACATATTTGTTAAGCCAACCCTTGGGGGCTATGGATGCAATGTTACTTTTTGCCATGTTAAAGTCTCGACTTAACAAATTTGTTAAGCCTACCCTTGGGGGCTACAGATGCAAAATTGAAGTGCTAGTATTATAAAGTCCCATTTTATATTGAAAGTATAAACTGGCCCTTGGGGGCTACTGGAGTTGATCTATGCAGTTATTTAAAAGTTTACAGCACATTCTATTCTATCATGTCCAATAAACTTGGCGGCTAAGGGAAGTATATTCATATAAAGAGTGGCAGTGTTTACCTCATAGCGCTCCTTCATCAGGTTTACTAAGCCGGCTTCAAAGTCACGGCTGGTGTACAAACGATTCAGATAACCAGAGTGGAGGTCTTGGGCACTGAAATGGGTGTAACTCTCCAAGTCTACCTTCCACTTGCCTTTATCTTCAGCAGAAATTTCTTCTTTGCGATGTACTTGGATAAGACGGAGGGTTGACCCAGAGCTGTGAATCCAAATCTAGTGACAAGAACATCGTCAGTCTTCTCCTCAGCGGGTTTAATTGGGCTTGGCAGCTTAGAGAGAGCCGGTTCAACATCCATATCATCTGGAGAAACTTCATGATCTTGTGGCGGAGGATCATTAAGGGTCGCATCAGCAATTGGGCTAGCAGGTTCTGACTGTTGTTTTTCCGGTTCAGACGGGTTAGAATCGTCGACCGTCTTATTCAGCTTAGCCTTCTTGCTGGGTTTTGCTTGGCCCCTGGGAATAAGGAACATAAAGAGGTCAGCATAATGGTTAAATATAAGGTTAGGACGGTTGAATATATTCTTACCCAGGTACAGTCTTGAAAGCTGGGATTTGAGTTCCCGTTGACTCGCCGGAGGAGGAATGAGGAGTCCCCTGATAGTTTGAATCAGACGGGTTAAGAGGTTGTCGAAAATGACCCGCCTTGGGATAAAGTATATCAGAAATACGAAAGACCTCTGGGCGTCGTTTGCGAACCAGCGTATTTGGTAAGCCGGAGGAGGTGATTTGTCTACCACTATGTTGGGTGACTCGGCGAGCTTCGTGTTGCTGTTTCTTCAAAAGAAAGTTGGGATCCAAGTGAGCTAGAGGGTGATAAAAGCTTACTTTCTGGCTTGCTTGTCGGGTTTTCTGTGTTGGCAGAGGTTCTAAGCCGGAAGGAAGAATAATTACCTCTGCGTCACCTGCACGGCTGGCCTCTGTGTCGTCCTGATAACAATCATTGTCAATGAGATGTATAAGAAAGGAGCCAAGAGAGTCAATTTCTACCTCCGACTCATTATCATTGTCATCATCAATGTTTAAATCGGCAAGCTCGGTGGTCTTCTTGGTAGATTTCTTGGTGGCTTTGGTTTTGGTACGAGCCGGTTTGGTCGGCTTATCCTGTGTTTTCCTCTTCCAAAATGGATCATCAGCCTGTTAAGATTGAAAAGATCATAAGTAGGTATCAAAAATATGGATTAAGCAGAAGATGTGCAACTCTTACAGCTAGCGGCTTGTTGAAAGTGCAGAAAGGACTAAGTCCGGTTTTGCTGCATTCCTTTAAAGATTCGTTCAGCAATTTTTTTGTGGCTTCAGTAATTTCCGCATCAGACAGTTGAATGTCACAATGGCACTGAGGATCTTTTACGTCACCAGTGTATCCGCACATTAAGCCGGGGCGACGGCTTAATGGCAAGATACTCCAAGACAGCCAGCACCGGAAAAAGTCGATGCCGGTTAAGCCATTGGCCATAAAGGCTTTGAGTTTTGAAAAGGCTGGTGCGTATTTGGCCCGTTTCTTTGCATTGAGTCGTTGGGGGAGTGGATGTTTATCGCTGAGTCGGTGTTCACGGTAACCCGGCAGAGGATTCTCACCGGCTGGAGATGTATCTTGACCATAGAACCAAGTTTGGTTCCAGTATTTGGGGTGACTATGCAGCCTGGCATGGGGAAAGCTGACTTCTTTCCTCTTTTGAATTGAGACCCCGCCGAGCTCTTGGCATGGCCCATCGACAAACTATGTTTCGCGGTTTAAGTAATAGAATTCCCTAAATAAATCAACTGTGGCCTCCTCTTGAAGATAAGCTTCACAGAATACTTGGAAATTGCAGATGTTGGAAACGGAGTTGGGTCCGATGTCTTGAGGGTGCAGTTGGAGGAAATGAAGCACATCGCGGAAAAACTTTGAGCCGGGTGGGCTGAACCCCCAACCTAAGTGGTCAGAAAAAACAATTACTTTCGGTTGAGGAGGGACTTCTTCACCAGGGGCCCTCTAGTTGATGTCCTCTTTCTTAGCTAAGGCGCCAGTGGCAACAAAGTTGTTCAGTTCTTTTTCGGTAACCTGGGATTGGACCCAGTTGCAACAAGTGTATGTATTAGCCATTGTCTCAATGATCTGAAAGAAAGATTATGCCGGTTCAAGATTACATGGTTAAGCCGACTTATGGTTAAAAGGCAAACAATAATGAGGCATGCATAGGTGTTGAGCCGGAGATTGGCATTACAAAGTTACAAAGCACTATTGGCGGCTTAAGAGGGGACTAATGATACCTGGCGGGTTACTATTTCTGAGTTAAGCCACCCATACAGATATTGATGTACAGATCTGAGGACGAAAAAATCGCTAAGTATTGAGAAAAACAAGTTTCACATATTGATGCTATGATTTTGGATCTAAGGCACTTCAGTTAATGAGAAAATATTTAGACCTAAATATCAGTACACGAGCAGTTCATGGGTTCAGATAGGTCTTCTTATGCATAGGAGATGTTCTAAATAGTAAAAAAGGAGAGCTACGACCACCACGGCATAGGAGGAGTGCCAAGTTCGAATCAAAAATCGCAAACTGCAGTGAAAAGCGAAGATGAACTCGTGGAAACCCTAATGGATCTATGGGAAGAGGAAGAAGGAGAACTAACCAGGGCTATTGAACGGCGAAGGTGCGCAGACGAAATCTGGTCAGATTAGGTCGATGCAGTGGCCGTTGTTGAGGCAGAGGCAAAGGTCGACGGCGGCGGCAGAGCTCGAGTGCTGAGGTGACGCGAGATGGAAGACAGAGATGAAGAGGCAAGGGGCGAAAGTGAAAGGGACCCCTGGCCCTGTTTATAATACGAAAGGATAAGTGACATGCGCAGGAATCGAGGAGGTCAAAAATGCATATGTGACAGCACAGACGCCTCGATTTTCGTAGATTCATTAAAAGAGAGGAGATACATTAAAGATTTTGGCTTTGTATAATATTAATGACAGGTGACGTCACGGCGGGTTACCATGATCCTAGAAGATGATGTCACGGCGAGTTACAAGGTTTCGCAAGAGTAATGAAGAAGGGATTTTTTTCTAAGTGTTGAAGATTGATATGAACAAGTTCAAATCAACCTGGGGCCTAATGTTGGGGATGTAACTATTGAGTTTAACCCGCCCAGGAGGGGCCGGGTTAAGCCCATGGCGGTTTATCAAGACAAAGCCCATGAAGAAGCTGAAGATGGCGGTTCACTACGTAGACTCATTGAGGGCCCGAAGCCCAAGGGCGACTTAAGGCCCAACAAGTGTAAACCGCCATATAAGTATGACTTGTATTATAAGGCATGGACAGTTAGTCACCGAGCCGGACACGTTGTTTATGAGCCGGTCGGGACTCCGTGAGCCGTCGGGCGTCAACCTGTGTATATAAAGGGACGACCCGGCGGTGACTTAGGACGGAAAACAAGAGATCAAAAGCTAGGTCAAGCGGATTTGCTCCCTGGTAATCGAAGCATAAGCAATATACCCTCAAACTAGATTAGGACTTTACCTTCACCGCAAGGGGCCGAACCAGTATAAATTCTCCGTGTCCTTTGTCCCGTTTAACCCCTTCAAGCTAACCTAGTTTCGATGGCTCCACGACTAAGTCCTCACACTAGGACATCTGCCGTGACAATTCCAATATAAAGTGATTGATGTGACTCCTATTGAATCTTTGTTTTCCAATATAAATATTGATAAAAATGGGATTGGAGAGGTCAAAACTTTAAGTAGCAATAAACCCACTCTTTTGAATTTCAAGGAATTTAATTATGATAATTGTTCTTTAATAGATTGTATTTCCTTGTTGCTATCCATGTTGAATTCTCCTCATGCTTATAATCAATACAAAGCTTTTACTAAACATATCGTTGATACTATGATGCAATCTTTTGAAGAAAAGCTTGAATTGGAAGTTTCTATCCCTAGAAAACTTTATGATGAGTGGGAACCTACTATTAAGATTAAGATTAAAGATTATGAGTGCCATGCTTTGTGTGATTTGGGTGCTAGAGTTTCCACGATTCCAAAAACTTTATGTGATGTGCTAGGTTTCCGTGAATTTGATGATTGTTCTTTAAATTTGCATCTTGCGGATTCCACTATTAAGAAACCTATGAGAAGGATTAATGATGTTCTTATTGTTGCAAATAGGAATTATGTGCCCGTAGATTTCATTGTTCTTGATATAGATTGCAATCCTACATGTCCTATTATTCTTGGTAGACCTTTCCTTAGAACGATTGGTGCAATTATTGATATGAAAGAAGGAAACATTAGATTTCAATTTCCGTTAAGGAAGGGCATGGAACACTTTCCTAGAAAGAAAATTAAATTGCCTTATGAATCTATTATGAGATCTACTTATGGATTGCATACCAAAGATGACAATACCTAGATCTATTTGTGTTTTTATGCCTAGCTAAGGGCGTTAAACAATAGTGCTTGTTGGGAGGCAACCCAATTTCATTTTTGTTCTTTGCTTTTTGCTTCTATTTTTCAATAAATAATTCACCTAGCATCTGGTTAGATGTAGTTTTGTGTTTTAATTAGTGTTTGTGCCAAGTAAGACCTTTGGGATGGCTTACGGTGATAGTTGATTTGATCTTGCTGAAAAACAGAAACTTTTGCACTCAGGGAAACAATTCTCATTTTTAACAGAAGCATGATAAAATACTGATTCTTTTTGCAGAAGATTAATAAACAAATTGCGTAGGTTGTCCTAATTTTTCAGAATTTGTGGAGTTACAGATTACTACAGACTGTTCTGTTTTTGACACATTCTGTTTTCTATGTGTTGTTTGCTTATTTTGATGAACCTATGGGTAGTATCAGGGGGTATGAACCATGGAAAAGTTGGAATACAGTAGATATTACACCAATATAAATATAGAATGAGTTCACAACAGTACCAAAAGTGGTGATTTATTTTCTTATACTAACGGTGCTTATGAGATTTTCTGTTGAGCTTTGTGTTTTGAAGTTTTCAAGTTTTGGGTAAGGATTTGATGGACTATGGAATAAGGAGTGGAAAGAGCCTAAGCTTGGGGATGCCCAAGGCACCCCAAGGTAATATTCAAGGACAACCAAGAGCCTAAGCTTGGGGATGCCCCGGAAGGCATCCCCTCTTTCGTCTTTGTCTATCGGTAACTTTACTTGAGGCTATATTTTTATTCACCACATGATATGTGTTTTTCTTGGAGCATCTTGTATGATATGAGTCTTTGCTTTTTAGTTGGCACAATCATCCTTGCTGTACACACCTTTTGAGAGGGACACGCATGAATCGTGATTTATTAGAATACTCTACGTGCTTCACTTATATCTTTTGAGCTAGGCAATTTTGCTCTAGTGCTTCACTTATATCTTTTTAGAGCACGGCGGTGGCTTTATTTTATAGAAATTTTTGAACTCTCATGCTTCACTTATATTATTCTGAGAGTCTCTAAACAGCATGGTAATTTGCTTTGGTTATAAATCTAGTCCTAATATGATAGACATCCAAGAGGGGTATAATAAAAACTTTCATATAAAGTGCATTGAATACTATGAGAAGTTTGATTCCTTATGATTTTTTTTAGATATAAAGATGGTGATATTAGATTCATCCTAGTGAGTAATTGTGGATTGTAGACATACTTGTGTTAAAGTTTGCGATTCCCGTAGCATGCATGTATGGTGAACTGTTATGTGATGAAGTCAGAGCATGATTTATTTATTGATTGTCTTCCTTATGAGTGGCGGTCGGGGACGAGCGATGGTCTTTTCCTACCAATCTCTCCCCCGAGGAGCATGCGCGTAGTACTTCGTTTCGATGATTAATAGATTCTTTTCGATAAGTATGTGAGTTCTTTATGACTAATGTTGAGTCAATGGATTATACGCACTCTCACCCTTCCACCATTGCTAGCCTCTCTAGTACCGCACAACTTTCGCCGGTACCATACACCCACCATATACCTTACTCAAAACAGCCACCATACCTACCTATTATGGCATTTCCATAGCCATTCCGAGATATATTGCCATGCAACTTTCCACCGTTCTGTTTATTATGACACGCTTCATCATTGTCATATTGCTTTGCATGATCATGTAGTTGACATCGTATTTGTGGCAAAGCCAAAGTTCATAATTCTTTCATACATGTCACTCTTGATTCATTGCACATCCCGGTACACCGCCAGGGGCATTCATATAGGGTCATATTTTTTTCAAAGTATCGAGTTGTAATTCTTGAGTTGTAAGTAAATAAAAGTGTGATGATCTTCATTATTAGAGGATTGTCCATGTGAGGAAAGGATGATGGAGACTATGATTCCCCCACAAGTAGGGATGAGACACCGGACGAAAAAAAATAGGCCAAAAAAAGATAGAAGGCCTAGTATTAAAAAAATGAGAGAAAAGAGAGAAGGGGCAATGTTACTATCCTTTTACCACAATTGTGCTTCAAAGTAGCACCATGATCTTCATGATAGAGAGTCCCCTATGTTGTTACTTTCATATACTAGTGGGAATTTTTCATTATAGAACTTGGCTTGTATATTCCAATGATGGGCTTCCTCAAATTGCCCTCTGTCTTCGTGAGCAAGCGAGTTGGATGCACACCCACTTAGTTTCTTTTTGAGCTTTCATAAACTTATAGCTCTAGTGCATCTGTTGCATGGCAATCCCTACACACTCACATTGATATCTATTGATGGGCATCTCTATAGCCCGTTGATACGCCTAGTTGATGTGAGACTATCTCCTTCTTTTTGTCTTCTCCACAACCACCATATTATATTCCACCTATAGCGCTATGTCCATGGCTCACGCTCATGTATTGCGTGAAAGTTGAAAAGGTTTGAGAACATCAAAAGTATGAAGCAATTGCTTGGCTTGTCATCAGGGTTGTGCATGATTTGAATATTTTGTGTGATGAAGATGGAGCATAGCCAGACTATATGATTTCGTAGGGATAAGCTTTCTTTGGCCATGTTATTTTGAGAAGACATAATTGCCTTGTTAGTATGCTTGAAGTATTATTGTTTTTATATCAATATTAAACTTTTGTTTTGAATCTTATGGATCTGAACATTCATGCCACAATAAAGAAAAATTACATGGATAAATATGTTAGGTAGCATTCCACATCAAAAATTATGTTTTTATCATTTACCTACTCGAGGACGAGAAGGAATTAAGCTTGGGGATGCTTGATACGTAACCAACGTATCTATAATTTTTTATTGTTCCATGCTATTATATTATCTGTTTTGGATGTTTTGTATGCATTAATATGCTATTTTATATTATTTTTGGGACTAACCTATTAACCTAGAGCCCAGTGCCAGTTTATGTTTTTTCCTTGTTTTGAGTTTCGCGGAAAAGGTACCAAACGGAGTACAAACGGAATAAAACCTTTGTGATGATTTTTCTTGGACCAAAAGACACCCAGGAGATATGGGGTGCAAGTCAGAAGAGCCACGAGGCGGCCACAAGGGTGGAGGGCGCGCCCAGGGGGGTAGCGCGCGGCCCCCTACCTTATGGGCCCCTCGGTGACCCCCTGACCTAGATCTTCCTCCTATATATTCACATATATTCCCAAACAACTAGAAGTATCTAGGAAAACACTTTTCCACCGCCGCAACCTTCTTTTCCCGTGAGATCCCATCTAGGGACCTTTTCCGGCATCCTGCCGGAGGGGGATTCGATCACGAAGGGCTTCTACATCAACTCTATTGCCCTTCCGATGAAGCGTGAGTAGTTTACCACAGACCTACGGGTCCATAGCTAGTAGCTAGATGGCTTCTTCTCTCTCTTTGATTCTCAATACCATGTTCTCCTTCATGTTCTTGGAGATTGATGTCTACTACACAACCTTCTTCCTGCAGATGTTGTTGGGCCTCCAAGTGCAGAGGTTTGTAGGACAGTAGGAAATTTCCCTCAAGTGGATGACCTAAGGTTTATCAATCCGTGGGAGGCGTAGGATGAAGATGGTCTCTCTCAAACAACCCTGCAACCAAATAACAAAGAGTCTCTTGTGTCCCCAACACACCCAATACAATGGTAAATTGTATACGTGCACTAGTTCGGCGAAGAGATGGTGATACAAGTGCAATATGGATGATAGATATGAGTATTTGTAATCTAAAAATATAAAAACAGCAAGGTAGCAAGCGATAAAAGTGAGCGTAAACGGTGTTGCAATGCTTCGAAACAAGGCCTAGGGTTCATACTTTCACTAGTGCAAGTTCACTCAACAATAATAACATAGTTGGATCATATAACTATCCCAACAAAGAGTCACTCCAAAGTCACTAATAGCGGAGAAGAAACGAAGAGATTATTGTAGGGTACGAAACCACCTCAAAGTTATTCTTTCGGATCGATCTATTCAAGAGTTCGTACTAGAATAACACCTTAAGACACAAATCAACTAAAACACTAATGTCACCTAGATACTCCAATATCACCTCAAGTATCCGTGGGTATGATTATACGATATGCATCCCACAATCTCAGATGCATCTATTCAACCAACACAAAGAACTTCAAAGAGTGCCCCAAAGTTTCTACCAGAGAGTCAAGACGAAAACGTGTGCCAACCCCTATGCATAAGTTCACGGAACTCGCAAGTTGATCACCAAAACATACATCAAGTGGATCACGTGATATCCCATTGTCACCACAAATAAGCACATGCAAGACATACATCAAGTGTTCTCAAATCCTTAAAGACTCAATCCGATAAGATAACTTCAAAGGGAAAACTCAATCCATTACAAGAGAGTAGAGGGGGAGAAACATCATAAGATCCAACTATAATATCAAAGCTCGCGATACATCAAGATCGTGCCAAATCAAGAACACGAGAGAGAGAGAGAGAGAGAGAGAGAGAGAGAGAGAGAGAGAGATCAAACACATAGCTACTGGCACATACCCTCAGCCCCGAGGGTGAACTACTCCCTCCTCGTCATGGAGAGCGCCGGGATGATGAAGATGGCCACCGGTGAGGGATCCCCCCCTCTGGCAAGGTGCCGGAACATGGTCCCGATTGGTGTTTGGTGGCTACAGAGGCTTGCGGCAGCGGAACTCCCGATCTATTCTGTTCCCCGATGTTTTAGGGTATATGGACATATATAGGCGAAAGAAGTCGGTCAGGGGAGCCACGAGGGGCCCACGAGGGTGGGGGCGCGCCCTGGGGGGTAGGGCGCGCCTCCCTGCCTCGTGGCTTCCTCGAAGCTTCCCTGGCGTCTACTCCAAGTCTCCTGGATTTATTTTGTTCCAAAAATAACTCTCCCGAAGGTTTCATTCCGTTTGGACTCCGTTTGATATTCCTTTTCTTCGAAACACTGAAATAGGCAAGAAAACAGCAATTTGGGCTGGGCCTCCGGTTAATAGGTTAGTCCCAAAAATAATATAAAAGTGTTTAGTAAAGCCCATAAACATCCAAAACAGATAATATAATAGCATGAATACTTCATAAATTATAGATACGCTGGAGACGTATCAGCATCCCCAAGCTTAATTCCTGCTCGTCCTCGAGTAGGTAAATGATAAAAGAAATAATTTATGAAGTGTGAATGCTAGCAGGTGCACAAGTTTGATCAATGATAATTTCAATCACCTTTTCTAGCATCATCATAAGTCATAACGGTAGTTCATCTCATAAAACTTTTCATCATCAAGTAACAAACTATTCACATGTTAAAGTATAGATCATAAACTTTCTTGAAAACTAACAAACCATGTTATTAGTCATCAAACAATTACAATTCATCTTATTTTCAGGAAGGGTCTATGTCAGAGCTTTGATTCAGCAAACTTCACATACTCAACTATCATTTAGTCTTTCACAATTGCTAACACTCACGCGATATTTATGGGTTCAAAGTTTTAATCAGACACAGAGAAAGATAGGGGCTTATAGATTCGCCTCTCAACCTTTTACCTCAAGGGTAATGTCAACAATAATAGTTCATGATGCCTTACATCCAATTGAAGATATATATCAGGATCTTTCCAACACAATGTGCTTGCCAAAGGATAAAATGTAAGAAGGAAAGGTGAATATCACCATGACTCTTGCATAAGGTATAAGACAAGAATAAAAGATAGGCCCTTCGCAGAGGGAAGCATAGGTTGTCATGCACTTTTATAGTTGGATGCACAAAATCTTAATGCGAAAGAACGTCACTTTATATTGCCACTTGTGATAGGGACCTTT
This sequence comes from Aegilops tauschii subsp. strangulata, assembly GCF_002575655.3. NCBI lineage: Eukaryota > Viridiplantae > Streptophyta > Magnoliopsida > Poales > Poaceae > Aegilops > Aegilops tauschii. The sequence goes on along the minus strand of NC_053041.3, from coordinate 278,224,734 downwards.
ATTATGCAGTCCGCCGCTTTTATTGCTTCCACATCACAAGATCGTATAAAGCTTATTTTCTCCACACTAATAGATCATACATATTTAGAGAGCAATTTTTATTGCATGCACCGATGACAACTTACTTGAAGGATCTTACTCAATCCATAGGTAGGTATGGTGGACTCTCATGGCAATACTGTTTTAAGGGATGTTTGGAAGCACAAGTAGTATCTCTACTTGGTGCAAAGAATTTGGCTAGCATGAGGGGGAAAGGCAAGCTCAGCATGTTGGATGATCCATGACAATATACTTTATTTTGGATATAAGAAATACATTGTCTTCCTTGTCCAACATCAACCTTTTAGCATGTCATATTTTAATGAGTGCTCACAATCATAAAAGATGTCCAAGATAGTATATTTATATGTGAAATCTCTCTTCCCTCAATATTCTTTCATGAATTGTTCAAGTGACCAATACAATGTTTGCTAACCTTCAATAAATTTACCACCTCTACTTCTTATATGTGAAGTCATTACTCCCCATGGGATAAGCATATGAAACATATATAATTTCAGATTTAGGACATTCAAATCATTCAACCATTTACTCATAGGATATAAGTGAAGCACACGAGTAAATGACAAACTACTCCAAAAAGATATAAGTGAAGATCAATGAATAGTTAAATAATTATGCAGCTTTGTGAAGACTCTCTCTCATTTAAGAATTTCAGACCTTGGGATATTATTCAAACAGCAAGCAAAACAAAATAAAACGACATTTCAAGGATAGCACTCATCATGTGAAGAAGCAAAAACTTAGGCTCAACTGATACTAACCGATAATTGTTGAAGAAGAAAGGTGGGACGCCTACCGGGGCATCCCCAAGCTTAGATGCTTGAGAATTCTTGAAATATTATCTTGGGGTGCCTTGGGCATCCCCAAGCTTGAGCTTTTGTGTCTCCTTAATTCCTCTCATATCACGGTTTCCTAAATCTCGAAAGCTTCATAAACACCAAACTCAACAAGAACTCGTGAGATAGTATAAACCAATGCAAAAACCTTATCATTTTCTACTGTAACAAATCACTAACATTATTATTCAACATTGCATACTAAATGCCTCTGCATATTTAATACTCCTATCCTCAAATAGATTCATTAAACAAGCAAACATATGCAAACATAACAGCAATCTGTCAAAACAGTACAGTCTGTAAAGAATGCAAGATTCATCATACTTCCGTAACTCCAAACATTATGAAATTCTACCACACTGTAGAAAATTTATCAGAGCTCAATATGCAAAAAGTTTCAACATTTTATCACATTCTGACTTTTCTAGGGAATTGTTGCAACAGCGGTAAACTTTCTGTTTTGAGACAGCAACATGTATACTTGCAAAATAAGCATGGTAAAGGCTATCCTTGACATTTTTATTGAAAATAGAGATGAAAAACATTGTTCTAAATAACAGCAAGCAAATCCTAACAAAATAAATTGACATTCCAAGCAAAACACATATCATGTGGTGAATAAAAATATAGCTCCAAGTAAAGTTACCGATGAACGAAGACGAAAGAGGGGATGCCTTACGGGGCATCCCCAAGCTTAGGCTCTTGGTTATCCTTGAATATTACCTTGGGGTGCCTTGGGCATCCCCAAGCTTAGGCTCTTGCCACTCCTTATTCCATAGTCCATCGAATCTTTACCCAAAACTTGAAAACTTCACAACACAAAACTTAACAGAAAACTCGTAAGCTCCGTTAGTATAAGAAAGTAAAACCACTTTTGGTACTGTTATGAACTCATTCTAAATTCATATTGGTGTAATATCTACTGTATTCCAACTTATCTATGGTTCATACCCTCCGATACTACTCATAGATTCATCAAAATAAGCAAACAACACATAGAAAACAGAATCTGTCAAAAACAGAACAGTCTGTAGTAATCTGCATCAAACGCAAACTTCTGGAACTCAGAAAAATCTGCCAAAATAGGACGACCTAGATAATTTGATTATTGATCTACTGCAGTTGGAATCAGTATTTTATCACCTTCTGGTGATTTTTAACAACTGTTTTCGTGAGAAGAAAGTTTCTGTCTTTTTCAGCAAGATCAAATAATTATCATCCAAGAAGATCCTATAGGTCTTACTTGGCACAAACACTAATTAAAACATAAAACCACATCTAACCAGAGGCTAGATGATTTATTTATTACTAAACAGGAACAAAAGTAAAATTGGGTTGCCTCCCAACAAGCGCTAACGTTTAACGCCCCTAGCTAGGCATGGTGATTTCAATGATGCTCACATAAAAGATAAGAATTGAAATATAAAGAGAGCATCATGAAGAATATGACTAGCACATTTAATTCTAACCCACTTCCTATGCATAGGGACTTTTTGAGCAAACAACTTATGGGAACAATAATCAACTAGCATAGGAAGGCATAACAAGCATAACTTTAAAACTTTAAGCACATAGAGAGAGGAAACTTGATATTATTGCAATTCCTACAAGCATATATTCCTCCCTCATAATAATTTTCAGTAGCATCATGAATGAATTCAACAATATAACCAGCACATAAAGCATTCTTTTCATGATCTACAAGCATAGAAATTTTATTACTCTCCACATAAGCAAAATTCTTCTCATTCAGAATAGTGGGAGTATCATAAGAAACTTGAATACTATAAATTGTTTCCACATTAAAAGGGTAACGTTCAGAAAAAGGGTAATCATAATCATGACAAGTTTTATAAATATAATCATCACTACTTTTTATAGCATAAGTATCATCACAATAATCATCATAAGTAGCAATTTTGTTCTCATCATAATCAATTGAAACCTCTTCCAAGATAGTGGAATCATTACTAAATAAAGTCATGAGCTCTCCAAATCCACTTTCATAATTATCTCAATAAGATTCAACATCCTCCAAAATAGTGGGATCATTACTTCCTAAAGTTGACACTCTTCCAAACCCACTTTCATCAATATAATCATCATAAGTAGGAGGCACGCTATCATCGTAACAAATTTGCTCATCAAAACTTGGGAGGCTAAAAATATCATCTTCATTAAACATAGCATCCCCAAGCTTGGGACAAACATTAATTGCAGCAAATATATTCTCAAACATGTCATTCTCATCAAACATAGCATCCCCAAGCTTGGGCCTTTTCATATCATAAGCATAATCACTCTCATCATTAATAGTATGGATAGCACCAATAGTATAGCAATTATCATCATCACAGTGAGTAATAGGAGCAACATCACTTGGGAGGGATACCTTTGTACCTTTGCTCCTCCATCTTTTCTTTTTCTTCTTCACATCATGTGTGGGTTTAACCCTATTTTTGAGCTCCTTCTTGATGAGATTGGTTGGATAGAAGGCTCCTCCTCGTTACCTGATTCATCATAAGAAATAATAGGAGGATATTTGGAAGCCTCTTCCCTTTCATTAGTATTCTCTTCATCTTCTATTTTTTTTTCTTTTCTTTATGTAATTGGCAATATAAGGATTTTCAATGCAATTCACCGCACAATACATAAAAATTTCTTCTAGATCAATATCGAGGTATTTCTCAAGGTTATATTCTGGAATATGCTTAGTTATACGTTTCATTTCTTCATAACCCAAAATCAAACTAAGTTCATTATGATGTGCAAGGGAAATCAAGTCATCACAATTTTTGGACACGATTCGATCATGAAACAATTTGCATTGAAGATTTAAATGACCATGTTCATTGCAAAGTTCACAAGTGTGGCAAAGATATTTTAAATTTTCAGCACAAACATCTAGCCTTTCTTGCAACCATTTGGTTTCTAAATACTTATGCCTCTTGCAAAATCTATCTTCCCTATTTGGTGTGTACTTGCAAACTCTATGCACTCCACAAAAATTGACATGCTTATAAGAGACATTTTCATCATGACTAGTGCAATCATCATTAGTACCATGGATATTCAAAGAGTTCATACTAACAACATTGCAATCATGCTCGTCATTCAAAGATTTAGTGCCAAACATTTTATAGACTTCTTCTTCTAGCACTTGAGCACAATTTTCTTTTCCATCATTCTCACGAAAGATATTAAAAAGATGAAGCGTATGAGGCAAACTCAATTCCATTTTTTTAGTTTTCTTTTGTAGACTAAACTAGTGATAAAACAAGAAACTAAAAGATTCAATTGCAAGATCTAAAGATATACCTTCAAGCACTCACCTCCCCGGCAACGGCACCAGAAAAGAGCTTGATGTCTACTACACTACCTTCTTCTTGTAGACGTTGTTGGGCCTCCAAGTGCAGAGGTTTTTAGGACAGTAGGAAATTTCCCTCAAGTGGATGACCTAAGGTTTATCAATCCGTGGGAGGCGTAGGATGAAGATGGTCTCTCTCAAACAACCCTGCAACCAAATAACAAAGAGTCTCTTGTGTCCCCAACACACCCAATACAATGGTAAATTGTATAGGTGCACTAGTTCGGCGAAGAGATGGTGATACAAGTGCAATATGGATGATAGATATGAGTATTTGTAATCTAAAAATATAAAAACAGCAAGGTAGCAAGCGATAAAAGTGAGGGTAAACGGTGTTGCAATGCTTCGAAACAAGGCCTAGGGTTCATACTTTCACTAGTGCAAGTTCACTCAACAATAATAACATAGTTGGATCATATAACTATCCCTCAACATGCAAAAAAGAGTCACTCCAAAGTCACTAATAGCGGAGAAGAAACGAAGAGATTATTGTAGGGTACAAAACCACCTCAAAGTTATTCTTTCGGATCGATCTATTCAAGATTTCGTACTAGAATAACACCTTAAGACACAAATCAACCAAAACCCTAATGTCACCTAGATACTCCAATGTCACCTCAAGTATCCGTGGGTATGATTATACGATATGCATCACACAATCTCAGATTCATCTATTCAACCAACACAAAGAACTTCAAAGAGTGCCCCAAAGTTTCTACCAGAGAGTCAAGACGAAAACGTGTGCCAACCCCTATGCATAAGTTCACGGAACTCGCAAGTTGATCACCAAAACATACATCAAGTGGATCACGTGATATCCCATTGTCACCACAGATAAGCACATGCAAGACATACATCAAGTGTTCTCAAATCCTTAAAGACTCAATCCGATAAGGTAACTTCAAAGGGAAAACTCAATCCATTACAAGAGAGTAGAGGGGGAGAAACATCATAAGATCCAACTATAATAGCAAAGCTTGCGATACATCAATATCGTGCCAAATCAAGAACACGAGAGAGAGAGAGAGATCAAACACATAGCTACTGGCACATACCCTCAGCCCCGAGGGTGAACTACTCCCTCCTCGTCATGGAGAGCATCGGGATGATGAAGATGGCCACCGGTGAGGGATCCCCCCCCCTCCGGCAAGGTGCCGGAACAGGGTCCCGATTGGTTTTTGGTGGCTACAGAGGCTTGCGGTGGCGGAACTCTTGATCTATTCTGTTCCCCGATGTTTTTAGGGTATATGGACATATATAGGCAAAAGAAGTCGGTCAGGGGAGCCACGAGGGGCCCACGAGGGTGGGGGCGCGCCCAGGGGGTAGGGCGCACCTCTCTGCCTCGTGGCTTCCTCGAAGCTTCCCTGACGTCTACTCCAAGTCTCTTGGATTGCTTCCGTTCCAAAAATAACTCTCCCGAAGGTTTCATTCCGTTTGGACTCCGTTTGATATTCCTTTTCTTCGAAACACTGAAATAGGCAAGAAAACAGCAATTTGGGCTGGGCCTCCGGTTAATAGGTTAGTCCCAAAAATAATATAAAAGTGTTTAGTAAAGCCCATAAACATCCAAAACAGATAATATAATAGCATGAATACTACATAAATTATGGATACGTTGGAGACGTATCAGAGATCTATCCGATGTAATCTTCTTTTGTGGTGTGTTTGTCGAGATCCGATGAATTGTGGATTTATGATCAACTTATCTATAAATATTACTTGAATCTTTTGAGAATTCTTTTATGCATGATTTGATATCTTTGTAATTCTCTTTGAACTATCGGTTTGGTTTGGCCAACTAGATTGGTTTTTCTTGCAATGGGAGAAGTGCTTAGCTTTGGGTTCAATCTTGTGATGTCCTTTCCTAGTGATAGTAGGGGTAGCAAGGCACGTATTGTATTGTTGCCATTGAGGATAAAAAGATGGCGTTTACATCATATTGCTTGAGTTTATTCCTCTACATCATGTCATCTTACTTAATGCATTACTCTGTTCTTCATGAACTTAATACTCTAGATGCAGGAAGGAGTCGGTCGATGTGTGGAGTAATAGTAGTAGATGCAGAATTATTTCGGTCTACTTGACACGGACGTGATGCCTATATTTCATAATCATTGCCTTAGATATCGTCATAAATTTGCGCTTTTCTATCAATAGCTCGACAGTAATTTATTCACCCACCGTGTTATTTGCTATCTTGAGAGAAGCCTCTAGTGAAACCTATGGCCCCCGGGTCTATTTTCCATCATACTAGTTTCCGATCTACTATTTTCCTTCATATAAGTTTTCGATCTACTATTTTGCAATCTTTTACTTTCCAGTCTATAAACCAAAAACTAAAAAATATTTACTTTATCGTTTGTTTAGTTTCATCTATCTCTATCAGATCTCACTTTTGCAAGTAACCGTGAAGGGATTGACAACCCCTTTATCGCGTTGGGTGCAAGTTGTTTGATTGATTGTGCAGGTATTGGTGATTTGTGTGTTGTCTCCTACTGGATTGATACCTTGGTTCTCTAACTGAGGGAAATACTTATCTCTACTTTGCTGCATCACCCTTTCCTCTTCAAGGAAAAAACCTACGCAAGCTCAAGAAGTAGCAGGAAGAATTTTTGGCGCCGTTGCCGGGGAGATCTACGCCAAGTCAAGACATACCAAGTACCCATCATAAAACTCTCATCTCTTGCATTACATTATTTGCCATTTCCCTCTCATTTTCCTCTCCCCCACTTCTAAAACGGTTTTCAAAAAGATTTGCCTTTTCTTCGCCCCTCTTCCGTTCATCTTCTTCGTTTGATTTTTGTGTGCTCGTGTGTTGGATTGCTTGCTTTGTCACGATGGCTCAAGAGAATACCAAATTGTGCGACTTTTCCAATACTAATAACAACGATTTTATTAGTACTCTGATTGCTCCCGCCACTAGTGCGGAATCTTATTAAATTAATGCCGCTTTGCTGAATCTTATTATGAAAGATCAATTTTTCGGCCTTCCTAGTGAAGATGCCGCATCCCATCTGAATAATTTCGTTGAGTTGTGCGATATGCAAAAGAAAAAAGATGTGGATAATGATATTGTTAAATTGAAGCTATTTCTGTTCTCACTTCAAGATCGTGCTAAAACTTGGTTTTCATCTTTGCCTAAAAATAGTATTGATTCATGGAATAAGTGTAAAGTTGCTTTTATTTCCAAGTATTTTCCTCCCGCTAAGATCATCTCCCTTAGGAACGATATTTTGAATTTTAAGCAACTTGATCATGAACATGTTGCACAATCTTGGGAGAGGATGAAATTGATGATACGAAATTGCCCTACTCATGGCTTGAATTTGTGGATGATTATACAAAAAAATTTATGCCCAATTGAATTTTGCTTCTAGAAATCTTTTAGATCCGGCCGTGGGAGGCACTTTTATGGAAATTACATTAGGAGAAGCTACTAAACTCCTAGATAATATTATGGTTAATTATTCTCAATGGCACACCGAAAGATCTTCCACTAGTAAAAAAGTGCATGCGATTGAAGAGATTAATGCTTTGAGTGGAAGATGGATGAACTTATGAAATTATTTGCTAGCAAGAGTGCTTCTATTGATCCTAATGATATGCCTTTTTCTGCTTTGATTGAAAATAATAATGAATCTATGGATGTGAATTTTGTTGGTAGGAACAATTTTGATAATAACGCGTATGGAGGTAATTTTAATCCTAGGCTGTTTCCTAGTAATTCCTCTAATAATTATGGTAATTCCTACAACAATTCTTATGGAAATTATAATAAGATGCCCTCTGATTTTGAGAATAGTGTTAAAGAATTTATGAGTTCGCAAAAGAATTTCAATGCTTTGGTTGAAGAAAAATTGCTCAAGATTGATGATTTGGCTAGGAACGTGGATAGAATTTCTCTTGATGTTGATTCTTTGAAAATTAGATATATTCCACCCAAGCATGATATGAATGAATCTCTAAAGGCTATGAGAATCTCCATTCATGAGTGCAAATAAAGAACCGCTAAGATGCGTGCTAATCGAGAGTGGTTTGTAAAAACGTGTTCTTCTAGTTTCCGTGAAAGTAATGATGAAGATCTTAAAGTGATTGATGTGACTCCTATTGAATCTTTGTTTTCCAATATAAATATTGATAAAAGTAGGATTGGAGAGGTCAAAACTTTAAGTAGCAATGAAACCACTCTTTTGGATTTCAAGGAATTTAATTATGATAATTGTTCTTTAATAGATTGTATTTCCTTGTTGCTATCCATGTTGAATTCTCCTCATGCTTATAATCAAAACAAAGCTTTTACTACACATATCGTTGATGCTATGATGCAATCTTTTGAAGAAAAGCTTGAATTGGAAGTTTCTATCCCTAGAAAACTTTATGATGAGTGGGAACCTACTATTAAGATTAAAGATTATGAGTGCCATGCTTTGTGTGATTTGGGTGCTAGCGTTTCCACGATTCCAAAAACTTTATGTGATGTGCTAGGTTTCCGTGAATTTGATGATTGTTCTTTAAATTTGCATCTTGTGGATTCCACTATTAAGAAACCTATGGGAAGGATTAATGATGTTCTTATTGTTGCAAATAGGTATTATCATAATTAAATTCCTTTTCTATCAATTGCTTGGCAGTAATTTGTTCACCCATCGTGTTATTTGCTATCTTGAGAGAAGCCTCTAGTGAAACCTATGGCCCCGGGGTCTATTTTCCATCATACTAGTTTCCGATCTACTATTTTCCATCATATAAGTTTCTGATCTACTATTTTGCAATCTTTTACTTTTCGATCTATAAACCAAAAATCTAAAATTATTTTCTTTATCGTTTGTTTAGTTTCATCTATCTCTACCAGATCTCACTTTTGCAAGTAACCATGAAGGGATTGACAACCCCTTTATCGCATTGGGTGCAAGTTGTTTGATTGTTTGTGCAGGTATTGGTGATTTGTGCATTATCTCCTACTGGATTGATACCTTGGTTCTCTAATTGAGGGAAATACTTATTTCTACTTTGCTGCATCACCCTTTCCTCTTCAGGGGAAAAACCAACGCAAGCTCAAGAAGTAGCAGGTGCCATCATCAATTTAGAGAACATATGCATACTTGCGCAATGTAGAGAAAACACATACAAGTAGCAAGCACTTACCAAGTCACTATCACCGCAACCACTAGGGTTCATGCGAGCAAGATTTGACAAGCAACCCGCCCACTTTTGGCATTTAGCATTGGTAATGCCCCAACGTTGACGAATAAAGTCTCCTGATCAATAATGCCCGCTAGTGTTGCGCTCATCGAAAAATTCCTTGATGTGGTCCCAATAGGTGTTCGCGGTTTGGTCACTCCCCACAAATGCATCTTGAGAGACTCGCTTCCACACGATGCAAATCAACACATCTTCGACGTCGGTATAATTTGCGGTTCTTCCCTTGGCAATGAAAGCCCTCGTCCTCCATGTCAAGATTATCATCATCAAATTGAGTATCATATTCTTGTGATGCATGCTCTTGAGAGAAATAATCTTCATTCGCCACATTTGTCGCGCGCATGAATGCTTCATCATCAAGACTACAAAGACGTGTGTGCAACCTCACATTCTGTTCGTACCGAAAATTAAAAGAACAAACACAAAGAAAAAAGAACTTTTTTACCTTTGTGACATTTCGTCCAGCATGTTGGAGGCGGCGGCCGTGGACGTGGTCGCGTCTTCCTCCATGGTCGGTGTCGGCGGCAGAGGGGGAGGAGGTCCATGACCAGATGCAGTTGCCACGACCAACTTTGTCTTCTTAGTGGCTCGAGATGGATTCTTCGTCGGGTTGCACCCCATCGGCCGCTTCACGCCTCCACCACGGGGTTTGGCCGTCGGCTGCTTCTTTGCCGGCGACGGACTTGTTCCCTCGACGGCGACCTGTCGGGGTGGGGCAAATGTGGGGCGGCTTCATGGCGGTGGAGGCGGGATCGGTGAAGGTGGCTGCGCCGACGGCAAAGTCATTGGAGTCAGACATGCGACGGGCGGTGGGCGGGAGGCAGGCAGGTGGTACTAAAATGAAGCGGCGGTTGGGCGTTTGCACGTGGTTGGCTGTTTCACATCACCAGAGAGGTGGAGATGCAATTTTATATCTTCAAGCGTTGTATTTTACATCACGTGGACAAGATGATGTAAATTCTTTTTATATCTACATCATCTATTGGAGCAACGTTTTTTGACCTCAAAGATGTGAAAAGTTGTTATATACATATACTCCCTTCATAAAAATATATAAATGTTTAGTTCACTAAAGTAGTGATCTAATGTTTAGGTCACTAACGTTTATAGATCACAAAGTAGTGATCTAAACGCTCTTATACTTTTTTGCGAAGGAGAGGGGGTACATCATCCATTGAAGATGCTCCAGGTTGGAACTGGACAGCGGCGATGAGGCTTCTCATGCGTAAGTGTCCCTTTTGATGGAAAGTGTAGGAAATATGCCCTAGAGGCAATAATAAAGTTGTCATTTCATATTTCCTTATATCATGATAAATGTTTATTATTCACGCTAGAATTGTATTAACAGGAAACTTGATACATGTGTGGACACATAGACAAAACACCGTGTCCCTAGTAAGCCTTTACTAGACTAGCTCGTTAATCAAAGATGGTTAAGTTTCCTAACCATAGACATGTGTTGTCATTTGACGAACAGGATCACATCATTAGGAGAATGATGTGATGGACAAGACCCATCCGTTAGCTTAGCATGTTGATCGTTAAGTTTTATTGCTATTGCTTTCTTCATGACTTATACATATTCCTCTGACTATGAGATTATGCAACTCCTGAATACCGGAGGAACACCTTATGTGCTATCAAACGTCACAACGTAACTGGGTGATTATAAAGATGCTCTATAGGTGTCTCCGAAGGTGTTTGTTGGGTTGCCATAGATCAAGATTAGGATTTGTCACTCCGAGTATCGGAGAGGTATCTCTCGGCCCTCTTGGTAATGCACATCACTATAAGCCTTGCAAGCAATGTGACTAATGAGTTGGTTACGGGATGATGCATTACGGTACGAGTAAAGAGACTTGCCGGTAACGAGATTGAACTAGGTATGATGATACTGGCGATCGAATCTCGGGCAAGTAACATACCGATGACAAAGGGAATAACGTATGTTGTTATTGCGGTTTCGCCGATAAAGATCTTCGTAGAATATGTAGGAACCAATATGATCATCTGGGTTCTGCTATTGGTTATTGACCGGAGATATGTCTCGGTCATGTCTACATAGTTCTCGAACCCGTAGGGTCCGCACGCTTAACGTGCGATGATGATTTGTAGTATGAGTTATGTGTTTTGGTGACTGAATATTGTTCGGAGTCCCGGATGAGATCACGGACATGACAACGAGTCTCGAAATGGTCGAGAGGTAAAGATTGATATATTAGACAATCATATTCGGACACCGGAATGGTTTCGGAAAGGTTCGGATATATTTCGGAGTACCAAGGGGTTACCGGAACCCCCCCCCCCCAGGGAAGTATTGGGCCTACATGGGACTTAGTGGAGAGAGAGAGGGAGCCCGCAAGGGGTGGCGCGCGCCCCCCTCCAAGGGAGTCCGAATAGGACAAGGAGGAGGGCGCGCGACCCCCTTTCCCTCTCCCTCTCCTTCCTTTTCCCCCTCTGATGAGAAAGGAAAAAGGGGGGGCGAATCCTACTAGGAGTGGAGTCCTAGTAGGACCCCCCCATGGCACGCCCCCTTGGTGGCCGGCCTCCTCCTCCCCTCCGTTATATACGGGGGCAGGGGCACCCCATAGCACAACAGTTATTCTCTTAGCCGTGTGCGGTGCCCCGCTCCACAGTTTACTCCTCCGGTCATAGCGTCGTAGTGCTTAGGCGAAGCCCTGCGCGGATCACATCACCATCACCATCACCATGCCGTCGTGCTGACGAAACTCTCCCTCGACCCTCTACTGGATCAAGAGTTTGAGGGACATCATCGAGCTGAACGTGTGCTGAACTCAGAGGTGCCGTACGTTCGGTACTAGATCGGTTGGATCGTGAAGGCGTTCGAGTACATCAACTGCGTTAACCTAATGCTTCCGCTTTTGGTCAACAAGGGTACGTGGACACACTCTCCCCTCTCGTTGCTATGCATCTCCTAGATAGATCTTGCGTGATCATAGGAAATTTTTGAAATTGCATGCTACATTCCTCAACAGTGGTAATAGAGCCAGGTTTATGCGTTGATGATATGCACGAGTAGAACACAAAGAATTGTGGGCGATAATAGTCATACTGCTTACCACCAACGTCTTATTTTGATTCGGTGGTATTGTTGGATGAAGTGGCCCGGACCAACATTATGTGACCACATTCATGAGACCGGTTCTACCGACGTGCTTTTGCACACAGGTGGCTGGCGGGTGTCTGTTTCTCCAACTTTAGTTGAATCGAATTTGACTACGGCCGGTCCTTGTTGAAGGTTAAAACAGCACACTTGACAAAAAATCGTTGTGGTTTTGATGCGTAGGTAAGAACGGTTCTTGCTAGAAGCCTGTAGCAGCCACGTAAAACTTGCAACAACAAAGTAGAGGACGTCTAACTTGTTTTTCCAGGGCATGTTGTGATGTGATATGGTCAAGGCATGATGTGGGATACGTTATTGTATGAGATGATCATGTTTTGTAAAAGTTATCGGCAACTGGCAGGAGCCTTATGGTTGTCGCTTTATTGTATGAAATGCAATCGTCATGTAATTGCTTTACTTTATCACTATGCGGTAGCGATAGTTGTAGAAGCAATAGTTGGCGAGACGACAACAACGCTATGATGGAGATCAAGGTGTCAAGTCGGCGACGATGGAGATCATGACGGTGCTTTGGAGATGGAGATCAAAGGCACAAGATAATGATGGCCATATCATGTCACATATTTTGATTGCATGTGATGTTTATCTTTTATGCATCTTATTTTGCTTAGTACGGCGGTAGCATTATAAGATGATCCCTCACTAAATTTCAAGGTATAAGTGTTCTACCTGAGTATGCCACCGTTGCGACAGTTCGTCGTGCTGAGACACCACGTGATGATTGGGTGTGATAAGCTCTACGTTCACATACAACGGGTGCAAGACAGTTTTGCACGTGCAGAATACGGGTTAAACTTGACGAGCCTAGCGTATGCAGATATGGCCTCGGAACACTGAGACCAAAAGGTCGAACGTGAATCATATAGTAGATATGATCAACATAGAGATGTTCACCATTGAAAACTACTCCATCTCACGTGATGATCGGACATGGTTTAGTTGATATGGATCACGTGACCTTTTAGATGACTAGAGGGATGTCTATCTAAGTGAGAGTTCTTAAGTAATATGATTAATTGAACTTAATTTATCATGAACTTAGTCCTGATAGTATTGGCATATCTATGTTGTAGATCAATAGCTCGCGTATAGCACCCCTGTTTTATTTTTGATATGTTCCTAGAGAAAACTAAGTTGAAAGATGATAGTAGCAATGATGCGGACTGGGTCCGTGATCTGAGGATTATCCTCATTGCTGCACAGAAGAATTATGTCCTTGATGCACCACTAGGTGATGAACCTATTGCAGGAGCAGATGCAGACGTTATGAATGATTTGCAAGCTCGGTATGATGACGACTTGATAGTTTAGTGCACCATGTTTTATGGCTTAGAACCGGGACTTCAAAAATGTTTTGAAACTCCACGGACAATATGAGATGTTCCAAGAGTTGAAATTGGTATTTCAGACTCATGCCCGTGCCGAGAGGAATGAGACCTCTGACAAGTACTTTGCCTACAAGATGGAGGAGAATAGCTCAGCCAGTGAGCATGTACTCAGAATCTCTGGGTATTACAATCGCTTGAATCAAGTGGGAATTAATATTTCAGATAAGATAGTGATTGACAGAATTCTCTAGTCACTATCACAAAGCTACTAGAACTTTGTGATGAACTATAATTTGCAAGGGATGACGAAAATGATTCCCGAGTTCTCCGCAATGCTGAAATCGGCGAAGGTAGAAATCAAGAAAGAGCATCAAGTGTTGATGGTTAACAAGACCACCAGTTTCAAGAAAAAGGGCAAGGGAAAGAAAGGGAACTTCAAGAAGAATGGCAAGCAATTTGGCACTCCCATGAAGAAGCTCAAAGCTAGACCCAAGCCTGAAATTGAGTGCTTCTACTGCAAAGGAAATGGTCACTGGAAGTGGAACTGCCCTAGATACTTGGCGGATAAGAAGGATGGCAAAGTGAACAAAGATATATTTGATATACATGTTATTGATGTGTACTTTACTAGTGTTCATAGTGACCACTGGGTATATGATACCGGTTCAGTTGCTAGGATTAGTAACTCAAAACAAGAGTTGCAAAATGAACAAAGACTAGTTAAGGGCATGGTGATGATGTGTGTTGGAAGTGATTCCAAGGTTGATAAGATCACCATCGCACTCCCTCTACCTTCGGGATTAGTGTTGAACCTAAATAAATGTTATTTGGTGTTCGCGTTGAGCATAAATATGATTTGATCATGTTTATTGCAATACGGTTATTCATTTAAGTCAGAGAATAATTGTTGTTCTATTTACATGAATAAAACCTTCTATGGTCATACACCCAATGTGAATGGTTTATTGAATCTCGATCGTAATGATACACATATTCATAATATTGATGCCAAAAGATGCAAAGTTGGTAATGATAGTGCAACATATTTGTGGCACTGCCGTTTAGGTCATATTGGTGTAAAGCGCATGAAGAAAATCCATGCGGATGGACTTTTGGAATCACTTGATTATGAATCATTTGATGCTTGCAAACCATGCCTAATGGGCAAGATGACTAAGACTCCTTTCTCCGGAACAATGGAGCGAGCGACTGACTTATTGGAAATAATACATACCGACGTATGCGGTCCGATGAGTGTTGAGGCTCGCGGCGGGTATCGTTATTTTCTAACCTTCACAGATGATTTAAGCAGATATGGGTATATCTACTTAATGAAACACAAGTCTGAAACATTTGAAAAATTCAAAGAATTTCAGAGTGAAGTGGAGAATCATCGTAACAAGAAAATAAAGTTTCTACGATCTGATCGCGGAGGCGAATATTTGAGTTACGAGTTTGGCCTTCATTTAAAACAATGTGGAATAGTTTCACAACTCACGTCACCTAGAACACCACGGCGTAATGGTGTGTCCGAACGTCGTAACCGTATTTTATTAGATATAGTGCGATCTATGATGTCTCTTACCGATTTACCGCTATTGTTTTGGTGTTATGCATTAGAGACAACTGCATTCATGTTAAATAGGGCACCATCTAAATCCGTTGAGACGACACCGTATGAACTATGGTTTGGCAAGAAACCTAAGCTGTCGTTTCTTAAATTTTGGGGTTGCAATGCTTATGTGAAAAAGCTTCAGCCTGATAAGCTCGAACCCAAATCGTAGAAGTGTGTCTTCATAGGATACTCAAAAGAAACAGTTGGGTACACCTTCTATCACAGATCCGAAGGCAAAAACTTTGTTGCTAAAAATGGATCCTTTTTAGAGAAGGAGTTTCTCTCGAAAGAAGTCAGTGGGAGGAAAGTAGCACTTGATGAGGTAATTGTACCTTCTCTTGAATTTGAAAGTAGTTCATCACAGAAAACGGTTCCCGTGATGCCTACACCAACTAGAGAGGAAGCTAATGATAATGATCATGAAACTTCAGATCAAGTTACTACCAAACCTCGTAGTTCAACCAGAGCATGTTCCGCACCAGAGTGGTACGATAATCCTGTCCTGGAAGTCATGTTACTAGACCATGACGAACCTACGAACTATGAGGAAGCGATGATGGGCCCAGATTCCAATAAATGGCTTGAGGCCATGAAATCTGAGATAGGATCCATGTATGAGAACAAAGTATGGACTTTGACTGACTTGCCCGATGATTGGCGAGCCATTAAGAATAAATGGATCTTCAAGAGGAAGACGGACACTGATAGTAGTGTTACTATTTACAAAGCTCGAATTGTCACAAAAGGTTTTTGACAAGTTCAAAGTGTTGACCACGATGAGATTTTCTCACTCATATTGATGCTTAAAGTCTGTCCGAATCATGTTAGCAATTGCCGCATTTTATGAAATCTGGCAAATGGATGTAAAAACTGCATTCCTTAATGGATTTGTTAAAGAAGAGTTGTATATGATACAACCAGAAGGTTTTCTCAATCCTAAAGGTGCTAACAAAGTGTGCAAGCTCCAGCGATCCATCTATGGACTGGTGCAAGCATCTCGGAGTTGGAATATACGCTTTGATGAGTTGATCAAAACATATAGTTTTATACAGACTTGCGGTGAAGCCTGTATTTACAAGAAAGTGAGTGGGAGCATTACATCCTTTCTGATAAGTATATGTGAATGACATATTGTTGATCGGAAATGATGTAGAATTTTCTGGAAAGCATAAAGGAGTGTTTGAAAGGAGTTTTTCAAAGAAAGACATCAGCGAAGCTACTTAAATATTGGGCATCAAGATCTATAAAGATAAATCAAGACGCTTGATAAGACTTTCGATAAGTACATACCTTGATAAGATTTTGAAGGAGTTCAAAATGGATCAGTCAAAGAAGGAGTTCTTGCCTGAGTTGTAAGGTATGAAGTTGAGTAAGACTCAAAACCCGACCACGGCAGAAGATAGAGAGAGAATGAAATTCATTCCCTATGCCTCAGCCATAGGTTCTATAAAGTATGCCATGCTGTATACCAGACCTATTGTGTACCTTTCCATGAGTTTGGCAAAGGGGTACAATAGTGATCCAGGAGTAGATCACTGGACAGTGGTCAAAATTATCCTTAGAGGACTAAGGAAATATTTCTCGGTTATGGAGGTGATAAAGAGTTCATCGTAAAGAGTTGTGTCGATGCAAGCTTTAACACCGATCTGGATGACTCTGGGTCTCAATCTAGATACATATTGAAAGTAGGAACAATCAGCTAGAGTAGCTCCTTACAGAGCATTGTAGACATAGAAATTTGCAAAATACATACGGATCTGAATGTGGCAGACCCATTGACTAAACTTCTCTCACAAGCAAAACATGATCACACCTTAGTACTCTTTGGGTGTTAATCACATGGCAATGTGAACTAGATTATTGACTCTAGTAAACCCTTTGGGTGTTGGTAACATGGCGATGTGAACTATGGGTGTTAATCACATGGTGATGTGAACTATTGGTGTTGAATCACATGGCGATGTGAACTAGATTATTGACTCTAGTGCAAGTGGGAGACTGTAGGAAATATGCCCTAGAGGCAATAATAAATTTGTTATTTTATATTTCCTTATATCATGATAAATGTTTATTATTCATGCTAGAATTGCATTAACCGGAAACTTGATACATGTGTGGATACATAGACGAAATACCGTGTCCCTAGTAAGCCTCTACTAGACTAGCTTGTTAATCAAAGATGGTTAAGTTTCCTAACCATAGACATGTGTTGTCATTTGATGAACAGAATCACATCATTAGGAGAATGATGTGATGGACAAGACCCATCCGTTAGCTTAGCATGTTGATTGTTAAGTTTTATTGCTATTGCTTTCTTCATGACTTATACATATTCCTCTGACTATGAGATTATGCAACTCCCGAATACCGGGCGAACACCTTGTGTGCTATCAAACGTCATAATGTAACTGGGTGATTATAAAGATGCTCTACAGGTGTCTCTGAAGGTGTTTGTTGGGTTGGCATAGATCAAGATTAGGATTTTTCACTCCGAGTATCGGAGAGGTATCTCTGGGCCCTCTCGGTAATGCACATCACTATAAGCCTTGCAAGCAATGTGACTAATGAGTTAGTTACGGGATGATGCATTACAGAAGGAGTAAAGAGACTTGCCGGTAACGAGATTGAACTAGGTATGATGATACTGACAACCGAATCTCGGGAAAGTAACATACCGATGACAAAGGGAATAACGTATGTTGTTATTGCGGTTTGACCGATAAAGATCTTCGTAGAATATGTAGGAACCAATATGAGCATCCAGGTTCCGCTATTGGTTATTGACCGGAGATATGTCTCGGTCATGTCTACATAGTTCTCGAACCCGTGGGGTCCGCACGCTTAACGTTCGATGATGATTTGTATTATGAGTTATGTGTTTTGGTGACCGAAGATTGTTCGGAGTCCCGGATGAGATCCCTGACATGACGAGGAGTCTCGAAATGGTCGAGAGGTAAAGATTGATATATTGGACAATGATATTTGGACATCGGAATGGTTTCGGAAAGGTTCGGATATATTTCAGAGTACCGAGGGGTTACCGGAACCCCCGGGGAAGTATTGGGCCTACGTGGGCCTTAGTGGAGAGAGAGGGGAGCCCGTAAGGGGTGGCGCGCGCCCCCTCCAAGGGATTCCGAATAGGACAAGGAGGAGGGGGCGCGGCCCCCCTTTCCCTTTCCCTCTCCCTCTCCTTCCTTTCCCCCCTCCGATGAGAAAGGAAAAAGGGGGGCCTAGTAGGACCCCCCATGGTGCGCCCCCCTTGGTGGTCGGCCTCCTCCTCCCCTCCTTTATATATGGGGGCAGGGGGCACCCCATAGCACAATAGTTATTCTCTTAGCCGTGTGCGGTGCCCCCCTCCATAGTTTACTCCTCCGGTCATAGCGTCGTAGTGCTTAGATGAAGCCCTGCACGGATCACATCACCATCATCGTCACCACGCCGTTGTGCTGCTGAAACTCTCCCTCGAGCCTCTGTTGGATAAAGAGTTCGAGGGATGTCACCGAGCTAGACGTGTGCTGAACTCGGAGGTGTCGTACGTTCGGTACTAGATTGGTTGGATCGTGAAGACGTTCGACTACATGAACCGCGTTAACCTAATGCTTCCGCTTTCGGTCTACGAGGGTACGTGGACACACTCTCCCCCTCTCGTTGCTAATCTCCTAGATAGATCTTGCATGATCGTAGGAAAAATTTTGAAATTGCATGCTACGTTCCCCCAACATAAAGCACCATGTTTCGGCTACAATTGGATGAATCTATTATCTAAGGCCAACACCAATGCACGACCCCAAATAGTTCGGCCATGTTCGTTTGAGGCTAAATAGACACAAAAAGTTGCCTAATGTGCGGGGGCAAACGAACAAACGTTTGTCTTTTGTCCAGTTTTGATCCTTTCCTGGTCCAAATTTGGGTCGTGTTTGCGTCAAAACTGACACCCGCGGACGGGCGGGAATGTAGGATCGAAAGTATCTCTAGAGGGGGGGTGATTAGACTACTTGTGTTGGGGAACGTAGTAATTTCAAAAAGATTCCTACGCACACGCAAGATCATGGTGATGCATAGCAACGGGAGGGGAGAATGTTGTCTACGTACCCTCGTAGACCGCAAGCGGAAGCGTTATGAAAATGCGGCTGATGTAGCCGTACATCTTCACGATCGACCGATCCTAGTACCGAAAGTACGGCACCTCCGCGATCTGCACACGTTCGGCTCGGTGACGTCCCACGAACTCACGATCCAGCAGAGTGTCGAGGGAGAGCTTCATCAGCACGACGGCGTGATGACGGTGATGATGAAGCTACCGGTGCAGGGCTTCGCTTAAGCACTGCAACGATATGACCGAGGTGGATTATGGTGGAGGGGGCACCGGACACTGCTAAGAGATCAATGATCAACTTGTTTGTTCTAGGGTGCCCCCTGCCCCCGTATATAAAGGAGCAAGGGGGGAGGCCGGCCGGCCCTTGGGGCGCGCCAAGGAGGGGGAGGAGTCATCCTCCTAGTAGGAGTAGGACTCCCCCTTTTCTAGTCCAACTAGGAGGAGGAAGGGGGCAGGAAGAAGAGGGAGAGAGGGAGTGAAAGAGGGGGCGCCGCCCCCCCCCCCTCCTTGTCCAATTCGGACTCCTCAAGGGGGGGCGCGCGGCCAGCCCATGGCTCCCTCCTCTCTTTCACACAAGGCTCATGTTGGCCCATTAGTTCCCCCAGGGGTTCTGATAACCCCCCGGCACTTTGATAATTATCCGGTGACCCCCGAAACACTTCCGGTGTCCGAATATAGTCGTCCAATATATCAATCTTTATGGCTCGACCATTTCTAGACTCCTCGTCATGTCCGTGATCACATCCGGAACTCTGAACTATCTTCGGTACATCAAAACACATAAACTCATAATACCGGTCGTCACCGAACGTTAAGCGTGCGGACCCTATGGGTTCGAGAACCATGTAGACATGTCCGAGACACGTCTCCGGTCAATAACCAATAGCGGAACCTGGATGCTCATATTGGTTCCTACATATTCTATGAAGATCTTTATCGGTCAAACCGCATAACAAGATATGTTGTTTCCTTTGTCGTCGGTATGTTACTTGTCCGCGATTCGATCGTCGGTATCTCAATACCTAGTTCAATCTCGTTACCGGCAAGTCTCTTTACTCGTTCCGTAATGCATCATCCCACAACTAACTCATTAGTCACATTGCTTGCAAGGCTTATAGTGATGTGCATTACCGAGAGGGCCCAGAGATACCTCTCCGATAATCGGAGTGAAATCCTAATCTCGATCTATGCCAACTCAACAAGTACCATCGGAGACACCTGTAGAGCACCTTTATAATCACCCAGTTACGTTGTGACGTTTGGTAGCACACAAAGTGTTCCTCCGGTATTCGGGAGTTGCATAATCTCATAGTCATAGGAACATGTATAAGTCATGAAGAAAGCAATAGCAATATACTAAACGATCAAGTGCTAAGCTAACGTAATGGGTCAAGTCAATCACATCATTCTCTAATGATGTGATCCCATTAATCAAATGACAACTTATGTCTATGGCTAGGAAACTTAACCATCTTTGATTCAACGAGCTGGTCAAGTAGAGGCATACTAGTGACACTCTGTTTGTCTATGTATTCACACATGTACTAAGTTTCCGGTTAATACAATTCTAGCATGAATAATAAACATTTATCATGATATAAGGAAATATAAATAACAACTTTATTATTGCCTCTAGGGCATATTTCCTTCAGTCTCCCACTTGCACTAGAGTCAATAATCTAGATTACACAGTAAAGATTCTAACACCCATGGAGTCTTGGTGCTGATCATGTTTTGCTTGTGAGAGAAGCTTAGTCAACGGGTCTGTAACATTCAGATCCGTATGTATCTTGCAAATCTCTATGTCTCCCTCCTTGACTTGATCGCGGATGGAATTGAAGCATCTCTTGATGTGCTTGGTTCTCTTGTGAAATCTGGATTCCTTTGCCAAGGCAATTGCACCAGTATTGTCACAAAAGATTTTCATTGGACCCGATGCACTAGGTATGACACCTAGATCGGATATGAACTCCTTCATCCAGACTCCTTCTTTTGCTGCTTCCGAAGCAGCTATGTACTCCGCTTCACACGTAGATCTCGCCACGACGCTTTTCTTAGAACTGCACCAACTGACAGCTCCACCATTCAATATAAATATGTATCCGGTTTGTGACTTAGAGTCATCCGGATCAGTGTCAAACCTTGCATCAACGTAACCATTTACGACGAGCTCTTTGTCACCTCCATAAACGAGAAACATATCCTTAGTCCTTTTCAGGTATATCAGGATGTTCTTGACCGCTGTCCAGTGATCCACTCCTAGATTACTTTGGTACCTCCCTGCTAAACTAATAGCAAGGCACACATCAGGTCTGGTACACAGCATTGCATACATGATAGAGCCTATGGCTGAAGCATAGGGAACACCTTTCATTTTCTCTCTATCTTCTGCAGTGGTCGGGCATTGAGTCTGACTCAATTTCACACCTTGTAACACAGGCAAGAACCCTTTCTTTGCTTGATCCATTTTGAACTTCTTCAAAACTTTATCAAGGTATGTGCTTTTTGAAAGTCCAATTAAGCGCCTCGATCTATCTCTATAGTTCTTGATGCCCAATATATAAGCAGCTTCACCGAGGTCTTCCATTGAAAAACTCTTGTTCAAGTATCCTTTTATGCTATCCAGAAATTCTATATCATTTCCAATCAACAATATGTCATCCACATATAATATTAGAAATGCTATAGAGCTCTCACTCACTTTCTTGTAAATACAGGCTTCTCCAAAAGTCTGTATAAAACCATATGCTTTGATCACACTATCAAAACGTTTATTCCAACTCCGAGATGCTTGCACCAGTCCATAAGTGGATCGCTGGAGCTTGCACACTTTGTTA
Organism: Aegilops tauschii subsp. strangulata; assembly: GCF_002575655.3. Lineage (NCBI taxonomy): Eukaryota > Viridiplantae > Streptophyta > Magnoliopsida > Poales > Poaceae > Aegilops > Aegilops tauschii. Next base: position 278,202,242 of record NC_053041.3, on the reverse strand, counting down.
GCATCCTTTGGATCGATAAAACCTTCAGGTTGCATCATATACAACTCTTCTTCCAGAAATCTATTCAGGAATGCAGTCTTTACATCCATTTTCCAAATTTCATAATCATAAAATGCAGCAATTGCTAACATGATTCGAACAGACTTAAGCATCGCTACGGGTGAGAAGGTCTCATCGTAGTCAACTCCTTGAACTTGTCAAAAAACCTTTCGCAACAAGTCGAGCTTTGTAGACAGTAACATTACCGTCAGCGTCTGTCTTCTTCTTGAAGATCCATTTATTCTCGATGGCTTGCCGATCATCGGGCAAGTCAACCAAAGTCCATACTTTGTTCTCATACATGGATCCCATCTCAAATTTCATGGACTCAAGCCATTTTGCGGAATCTGGGCTCATCATCGCTTCCTCATAGTTCGTAGGTTCGTCATGGTCAAGTAACATGACCTCCAGAACAGGATTACCGTACCACTCTGGTGTGGATCTTACTCTGGTTGACCTACGAGGTTCGGTAGTAACTTGATCTGAAGTTACATGATCATCATCATTAGCTTCCTCACTAATTGGTGTAGGAGTCACAGGAATAGATTTCTGTGATGAACTACTTTCCAATAAGGGAGCGGGTACAGTTACCTCATCAAGTTCTACTTTCCTCCCACTCACTTCTTTCGAGAGAAACTCCTTCTCTAGAAAGGATACATTCTTAGCAACGAATGTCTTGCCTTCGGATCTGTGATAGAAGGTGTACCCAACAGTCTCCTTTGGGTATCCTATGAAGACACATTTCTCCGACTTGGGTTCGAGCTTATCGGGTTGAAGCTTTTTCACATAAGCATCGCAGCCCCAAACTTTAAGAAATGACAACTTTGGTTTCTTGCCAAACCACAGTTCATAAGGTGTAGTCTCAACGGATTTAGATGGTGCCCTATTTAACGTGAATGCGGCTCTCTCTAAAGCATAACCCCAAAACGATAGCGATAAATCAGTAAGAGACATCATAGATCGCACTATATCTAGTAAAGTATGATTACAACGTTTGGACACACCATTACGCTGTGGTGTTCCGGGTGGCGTGAGTTGCGAAACTATTCCGCATTGTTTCAAATGAAGACCAAACTCGTAACTCCAATATTCTCCTCCACGATCAGATCGTAGAAACTTTATTTTCTTGTTATGATGATTTTCCACTTCACTCTGAAATTCTTTGAACTTTTCAAATGTTTCAGACTTATGCTTCATCAAGTAGATATACCCATATCTGCTCAAATCATCTGTGAAGGTGAGAAAATAACGATACCCGCCGCGAGCCTCAACATTCATCGGACCACATACATCAGTATGTATGATTTCCAACAAATCTGTTGCTCGCTCCATTGTTCCGGAGAACGGCGTTTTAGTCATCTTGCCCATGAGGCATGGTTCGCAAGTACCAAGTGATTCATAATCAAGTGATTCAAAAGTCCATCAGAATGGAGTTTCTTCATGCGCTTTACACCAATATGACCTAAATGGCAGTGCCACAAATAAGTTGCACTATCATTATCAACTCTGCATCTTTTGGCTTCAATATTATGAATATGTGTGTCACTACTATCGAGATTCAACATAAATAGACCACTCTTCAAGGGTGCATGACCATAAAAGATATTACTCATATAAATAGAACAACCATTATTCTCGAATTTAAATGAATAACCGTCTCGCATCAAACAAGATCCAGATATAATGTTCATGCTCAACGCTGGCACCAAATAACAATTATTCAGGTCTAAAACTAATCCCGAGGTAGATGTAGAGGTAGCGTGCCGACCGCGATCACATCGACTTTGGAACCATTTCCCATGTGCATCGTCACCTCGTCCTTAGCCAATCTTTGCTGAATCCGTAGTCCCTGTTTCGAGTTGCAAATATTAGCAACAGAACCAGTATCAAATACCCAGGCACTACTGCGAGCATTAGTAAGGTACACATCAATAACATGTATATCACATATACTTTTATTCACCTTGCTATCCTTCTTATCCGCCAAATACTTGTGGCAGTTCCGCTTCCAGTGACCAGTCCCTTTGTAGTAGAAGCACTCAGTCTCAGGCTTAGGTCCAGACTTGGGCTTCTTCAATTGAGCAGCAACTTGCTTGTCGTTCTTCTTGAAGTTCCCCTTCTTCCCTTTACCCTTTTTCTTGAAACTGGTGGTCTTGTTGACCATCAACACTTGATGCTCCTTCTTGATTTCTACCTCCGCAGCCTTTAGCATTGCAAAGAGCTCAGGAATTGTCTTATCCATCCCTTGCATGTTATAGTTCATCACGAAGCTCTTGTAGCTTGGTGGCAGTGATTGAAGAATTCTGTCAATGACACTATCATCAGGAAGATTAACTCCCAGTTGAATCAAGTGATTGTTATACCCAGACATTTTGAGTATATGCTCACTGACAGAACTATTCTCCTCCATCTTGCAACTGTAGAACTTATTGGAGGCTTTATATCTCTCAATCCGGGCATTTGCTTGAAATATTAACTTCAACTCCTGGAACATCTCATATGCTCCATGACGTTCAAAACGTCGTTGAAGTCCCGGTTCTAAGCCGTAAAGCATGGCACCCTGAACTATCGAGTAGTCATCAGCTTTGCTCTGCCAGACGTTCATAACATCTGGTGTTGCTCCTACAGCGGGTTTGGCACCTAGCGGTGCTTCCAGGACGTAATTCTTCTGTGCAGCAATGAGGATAATCCTCAAGTTACGGACCCAGTCTGTGTAGTTGCTACCATTATCTTTCAACTCAGCTTTCTCTAGGAACGCATTAAAATTCAACGGAACAACAGCACGAGCCATCTATCTATAACAACATAGATATGCAAAATACTATCGGGTACTAAGTTCATGATAAATTAAAGTTCAATTAATCAAATTAATTAAGAACTCCCACTTAGATAGACATCCCTCTAACCATCTAAGTGATCACGTGATCCAAATCTAAACCATGTCCGATCATCACGTGAGATGGAGTAGTTTTCAATGGTGAACATCACTATGTTGATCATATCTACTATATGATTCACGCTCGACCTTTCGGTCTCAGTGTCCCGAGGCCATATCTGCATATGCTAGGCTCGTCAAGTTTAACCCGAGTATTCTGCGTGTGCAAAACTGGCTTGCACCCGTTGTATGTGAACGTAGAGCTTATCACACCCGATCATCACGTGGTGTCTCGGCATGACGAACTTTCGCAATGGTGCATACTCAGGAAGAACACTTGTACCTTGAAATTTAGTGAGAGATCATCTTATAATGCTACAGTCGAACTAAGCAAAATAAGATGCATAAGGATAAACATCACATGCAATCAATATAAGTGATATGATATTGCCATCATCATCTTGTGCCTTTGATCTCCATCTCCAAAGCACCACATGATCACCATCGTCACCGGCGCGACACCTTGATCTCCATCGTAGCATCGTTGTCATCTCGCCAACTATTGCTTCTACGACTATCGCTACCACTTAGTGATAAAGTAAAGCAATTACATGGCGATTGCATTTCACACAATAAAGCGACAACCATATGGCTCCTGCCAGTTGCCGATAACTCTGTTACAAAACATGATCATCTCATACAACAAAATTTAGCATCATGTCTTGACCATATGACATCACAACATGCCCTACAAAAACAAGTTAGACGTCCTCTACTTTGTTGTTGCAAGTTTTACGTGGCTGCTACGGGCTGAGCAAGAACCGTTCTTACCTACGCATCAAAACCACAACGATTTTTCGTCAAGTATGTGTTGTTTTAACCTTCAACAAGGACCGGGCGTAGCCACACTCGATTCAGCTAAAGTTGGAGAAACTGACACCCGCCAGCCACCTGTGTGCGAAGCATGTCGGTAGAACCAGTCTCGCGTAAGCGTACGCGTAATGTCGGTTCGGGCCGCTTCATCCAACAATAACGCCGAATCAAAGTATGACATGCTGGTAAGCAGTATGACTATTATCGCCCACAACTCACTTGTGTTCTACTCGTGCATATAACATCTACGCATAAACCTGGCGGATGCCACTGTTGGGGAACGTAGTAATTTCAAAAAAATTCCTACGCACACACAAGATCATGGTGATGCATAGCAACGAGAGGGGAGAGTGTTGTCTACGTATCCTCATAGACCATAAGCGGAAGCATTATGACAACGCGGTTGATGTAGTCATACGTCTTCATGATCGACCGATCCTAGTACCAAAAGTACGGCACCTCCGTGATCTGCACACGTTCGGCTTAGTGACGTCCCACGAACTCACGATCCAGTAGAGTGTCGAGGGAGAGCTTCATCAGCACGATGGCGTGATGACGGTGATGATGAAGCTACCGGCGCAGCGCTTCGCCTAAGCACTGCAACGATATGACCGAGGTGGATTATGGTGGAGGAGGGCACCGCACACGGCTAAGAGATCAATGATCAACTTGTGTGTTCTAGGGTGCCCCCTGCCCCCGTATATAAAGGAGCAAGGGGGCGGCCGGCCGGCCCTTGGGGCGCGCCAAGGAGGGGGAGGAGTCCTCCTCCTAGTAGGAGTAGGACTCCCCCTTTACTAGTCCAACTAGGAGGAGGAAGGGGGAAGGAAGGAGGGGAGAGAGGGAGGGAAAGAGGGGGCGCCGCCCCCCTCCTTGTCCAATTCAGACTCCTCAAGGGGGGGCGCGGCCAGCCCATGGCTCCCTCCTCTCTCTCTCTCTCAAGGCCCATGTTGGCCCATTAGTTTCCCCGGGGGTTCCGATAACCCGCGGCACTTCGATAATTATTCGGTGACCCCCGGAACACTTCCGGTGTCCGAATATAGTCGTCCAATATATCAATCTTTATGTATCGACCATTTCGAGACTCCTCGTCATGTCCGTGATCACATCCGGGACTCCGAACTATCTTCGGTACATCAAAACACATAAACTCATAATACCGATCGTCACCGAACGTTAAGCGTGCGGACCCTATGGGTTCGATAACTATGTAGACATGACCGAGACACGTCTCCGGTCAATAACCAATAGCGGAACCTAGATGCTCATATTGGTTCCTACATATTCTACGAAGATCTTTATCGGTCAAACCGCATAACAACATACGTTGTTCCCTTTGTCATTGGTATGTTACTTGCCCGAGATTCGATCATCGGTATCTCAATACCTAGTTCAATCTCGTTGCTGGCAAGTCTCTTTACTCATTCCGTAATGCATCATCCCGCAACTAACTCATTAGTCACATTGCTTGCAAGGCTTATAGTGATGTGCATTACTGAGAGGGCCCAGAGATACCTCTCCGACAATCGAAGTGACAAATCCTAATCTCGATCTATGCCAACTGAACCAGCACCATCGGAGACACCTATAGAGCACCTTTATAATCACCCAGTTACGTTGTGACGTTTGGTAGCACACAAGGTGTTCCTCCGGTACTCGGGAGTTGCATAATCTCATAGTCATCGGAATATGTATAAGTCATGAAGAAAGCAATAGCAATATATTAAACGATCAAGTGCTAAGCTAACGAAATGGTCAAGTCAATCACATCATTCTCTAATGATGTGATCCCGTTAATCAAATGACAACTTATGTCTATGGCTAGGAAACTTAACCATCTTTGATTCAAGGAGCTAGTCAAGTAGAGGCATACTAGTGACACTCTGTTTGTCTATGTATTCACACATGTACTAAGTTTCCAGTTAATACAATTCCAGCATGAATAATAAACATTTATCATGATATAGGGAAATATAAATAACAACTTTATTATTGCCTCTAGGGCATATTTCCTTCATCTTGACCAAATAAAAATCTATCCTTTTCCCAATTTTAAGTCCTGGCAGATTTTAGCAACTTAGCACAAGTCAAGCAATCAACCTACACATGCAAGTCTAAGAGTATAGCAGCGGAATGTAAAACATTTGCATATGAAGGTAAAGGGAGGAGTTTGGAGGAAGCAAACGCAATGTAGACACGGAGATTTTTGGCGTGTTTCCAATAGGTGGTGATATCGTACATCCACGTTGATGGAGACTTCAACCCATGAAGGGTAACGGTTGCGCGAGTCCACGGAGGGCTCCACCCACGAAGGGTCCACAAAGAAGCAACCTTGTCTATCCCACCATGGCCATCGCCCACGAAGGACTTGCCTCACTAGGGTAGATCTTCACGAAGTAGGCGATCTCCTTGCCCGTACTAACTCCTTGGTTCAACTCCACAATCTTGACGGAGGCTCCCAAGTGACACCTAACCAATCTAGGAGATACCACTCTCCAAAAGGTAATAGATGGTGTGTTGATGATGAACTCCCTGCTCTTGTGCTTCAAATGATAGTCTCCCCAACACTCAACTCTCTCTCTCACGGATTTGGATTTGGTGGAAAGAAGATTTGAGTGGAAAGCAACTTGGGGAAGGCTAGAGATAAAGATTCATGTGGTTGGAATTGAATGTTTTGGTCTCAACACATGAGTAGGTGGTTCACTCTCAGAAAATGTATGCTGGAAGTGTAGGCACATTTTGATGGCTCTCTCCACGAATGAAGAGTGGGTAGAGCGGCATATATAGCCTCCACACAAAATCTAACCGTTACACACAATTTACCAAACTCGGTGAGACCGAAACATGAAACTCGGTTAGACCAATTTAGTTCAAAATGTGAACGTTAGGCTTTTCGGTGGGACCAACATGTCAACTCGGTGGGACCAATTTCATTAGGGTTAGGGCATAACGTAATCTCGGTGAGACCGATCACACAAACTCGGTAGGACTGATTTCTGTAATAGTCAAACAGAGAGTTGGTCAGGCAAACTCGATGGGACCGAACCGCTCATTTCGGTGAGACCGAAACGTTACGGAAGGGAAACAGAGAGTTTGCATTGCGAACTCGATGGGACCGATCGCTCATCTCGGTTGGACCGAAACGTTATGAAGGGAAACAGAGAGTTTGCAATCCCATCTCGATGAGACCAAACTGACTTGGGTTTCTGGCAGTGGCTATGTCAAATGAACTCGATGGTGCCGGATAGATCAAATCGGTGGGGCCAAGTTTGTCTTTTGGTTTGGGACATATGTGGAAATGAGAAAGTGGTTGAGGGCTTTTGGAGAATATCACTAAGCATTTTGAGCAAGCAAGCCATTAAGCAACACCTCATCCCCTTTTAATAGTATTGGCTTTTCCTATGGACTCAATGTGATCTTGGATCACTAAAATGAAAAGGTAGAGTCTTGAGCTTTTGCCAATATGTGTCCTTAGCATTTTGAGGGGTCCACATTCCTAGTCCATGCCATGCCAATCATTGAACTTTCTGAAATAATCATCTTGAGATAGCATTAGTTCAATGAGCTATATGTTGTTAGGAATTACCAAAACCACCCAGGGATAGTTGCACTTTCCCCCTTTTTGGTAATTGATGACAACATATAGATCAAAGCTTTGACAAATGATAATAAGATTTGAAATGCATCGTCGCTTTGAGAAGTATGTGATAAGTAAGAGCTCCCCTTAAATTTGTGCATTATTTAAAATTTGGTTTTGAATGCAAATGCACAATCGATTAGGATCATGGGTTAATCTTCCATGTCACATACATCTTGGTGGAGCGCTCAAAATGATAGAAATTAATAACATGCACTCATCACCATGCAAAGTGAATGATCATATATGGGATATAAAAGATAATATCATCCAAGCAAGCATTAAAGTAGGATATGATCAAACACATGATCATACAAGTATGTCACACACAGACATAAAGTATTAAACAAGCACACACAAAATTATCAACCAAATAGCAAAAGACCAAAGAAGCAAAAACCGTCTCTCTCGAATCCTATGATCTATACATTTCTCCCCCTTTGGCAACAAGTTACCAAATTTTTTGAAAATGCATAGTGCTATGCGTCTCTCTAGGCTTGATCTTCAGGAGGTGGTGTTGAGAGGACTCCAAGGACGAAAGCATCTGTAGATGTTGTTGGAGCTGGTGGATTTGCAACTGGAGGTGGCACTAAAGATGTAGCTGTTGGTGCTGATGTAGTTGCTCAAGTGTTAGCCATGGGCACTGCAGCAGATCTCTGACCTCTAGGCACTCTCTGAAAAGCATTTGGGGTAGCCTACCCTTTCTTCTCCTCTGCTTCCTCCTGGAGCTGCTCAACAACTGTCTGCATCTCAGTCACTTTAAGATCAGGATCATATAACTTTGTCTCAATGATCCTCTCCAAGCTCTCCTGATTTTGAGTCAGGGTGGCCAAGCCCTTCTCAATCCTCAAAGTTGCTCGAATCAGATATGCAAGCTGATCTTATTTTGACTTTAGGAACACTTGAGATGCCTCTTCAACACTTGGCATCTTTGCAGCTTTTTCACCCTTTGCCTTCTCTCTCTTTTCTTGTGCTTGCACAGATGTGGGATCTTCTTCATTCATCACAACGGTGTTGTCCTCAAATTCTGGTCTCAAGGGTAGATGCTCCTTATCCAACAAGTAGGTTCCTGTGCCCATCTTGGAGTTGATGAGCACCTGAATATGTGGAGCATACCCACAAGATCTCTTCTGATCTGCAGCTGTCCTCTTGATTGTTTCAACAATCAGGCTCATAACTTTGAACTTCTAAGGCACATAAAATATCCGCAGCAAGTTGATTGAATGGCCTCTGATCATCTTGTGATCTCCAGATTTGGGCAACAATGTATGCCTCAATATATTGTTGATTGTAGCTAAGCTAGACAACAAGTAATGAACAGATCCAAACTTATGTGTTTCCAATGCTTTGTCTGGGATCTCTTTGTACATGTTGGCCATAGAGTTGTGGTCTTTCTTCTTCTTGGCATAGACATCCAAGTCATCTTCATGCTCTTTAGGAGCATTTATCAACTTTGCCCACTCATCAACAGTTGATTGGTACCTTGTACCCTCTGACATCCATACAATTCTACCATCTGGATAGAAATGAGTTGTAGAGTAGAATTGCATGATGAGTTTATCATTCCATTTTGTCAGCTTCTGACCCACAAACTTGTCAACACCACATGCTCTGAAGCTCTCATGCACACCTAGAAAATGATCTTCATTCTCATCAATGTATTTCTAGTCTGCCCACTTCATATCACAAACTATGGGCTTCTTGGCAAGCAGAATGGTTTCATAGAAATCCTGCTGCTCTTTGGTATGGAACCTGTAGTCCATTGTAGTCTTCCTCCTCACAGCATAAAGGTCACTTTATCTACAAAGTCTGATATCTGCATCCTTCCTGATGCTCATATCTTCTGCCACTGGATGGCTGTCATCATGATCTGAAATCTTTGGTTTAAGCTTCCTAAGCACTTGGGCTTCAACATCTTCTTCTTCAACCTCAGGCACTGGGGCCTTGTTCTTCTTTGCAGCTGGAATGTTCCTTGTGCTCCTCTTGGGCTTAGAAGGTTTTGGAGCTTGAGCATTAGCTGTGGGGGTAGTCTTGGGCTTTGAAGGGGCAGCCCCAGACCTAATAGCATCCCCCATCAGCTTTTGGGACTTTGATGCTGGTGCAGCATTCTCTTCTTCTTCCTCTTCTTCAGCTGGATCTCTTATCATAGAAGATCTCTCGATGACTCTGGCAGTGGTCTTCTTGACCCTCTCTTTCCTCTTCTTGCCTTCGCCAGCCTCCTTTGGTTCAAGAGTGAACTCCATAGTTTCCTGAGTGGAGGCCCTGGCCTTAGACATAGGAACTCTCTTGGCAGGTGCCTTCTTGTGCAAACCTGGCTTGGTGGATGCAGCTGCAGCATATTCCTTTTTCAGCACCTTCTTCTTGGAGCTGACTTCTTCCTCAGTGGCCACATAGTCCTCATCCTCTGAGTCCGAGGTTCTCTTCTTCCTTGTCCTAGTGGCTGCCTTGGGCAAATTGCTTGGAGTGCTCCTGCTGCCCTCATCGTAGCTGCTAGAGGGACTAGTGCCCTCACTCATGTTCACTTGCTCTTCTAATTTGTTCTGGCTATCACTCTGATCAGACATACTGGCAAAGCAAACTTACAGCAGACCCTGTGAATAGATATAGATGAGATAGAGTGGATGAGCATCACAAAGTGCAGAGTTTTTGCAAAACAAATGAGTCAAAAACTTAGTTTTAGTTTTCCACAGAAAGCATTTCGGAGCTACCGATTTGTTAAACTCGGTGACACCGAAGCAACTGTTGGAGTCTAAACTAATGAAATCGATCAGACTGAGACACAGTTCGGTGACTCAGATTGCTAGGGTTTCACAGAGAGTTGAACTCGGTCACACCGATTTGCAAGTTTCGGTCAGATCAAAAAGTGCAAGTGCAATGGCCTAAGCCAAATCGGTGAGACCGATTTCGACAACTCGGTCGGTCCGAGATGAGTTCAGCAGAAACCTAACCCTAAATTTTTGAATCAAACCTAATCTAATGAAGGTTTTCTCTGGATAGATTGATCTCATACGTGGTAAAGAACATGGCATTGCATTGTGCTACGAATCGGAGTAAGGAATTAGCACAAAAAGTCGAACTCATACCCTAGTTCGGCGGTGAGTTTGCTACGGCGGCAACGGCGGGGTTGAAATCCGTTGACAGCGATGGAGACCAGCGGCGGGAGGTCACTGGCGACGAAAGGATGATCCGGAGACCCGAGGCGGCAGAGCAGGACACGCGCGGGATGAAGGGTTTTGAAGAAATTTCCAAAATCTCACCTGTCGGTATATATATCCTGACCCTGTCGGTGTGACCGAGTGGAACAACTCGGTGGCACCGAGATGCAGAATCGCAAGCGGTTACTTCAACTCGGTGTGACCGAAAAGTTCTATTCGGTTGCACCGAGATTGAAAACCTAAATCAACTCAGTGAACTCGGTATGACCAAAGTGGATGAATCGGTCAGACCGAAATGCACAGAGAGGTTTTGGAAGTTTAAGTCTATGATGAATCGGGGACTCCGAGTGCTCCTCACACAGAGTGGTTCGAATCTGACTTGATCAAACTTTGTGATGTAGCATGAATAGAGTTTGAGACAAGAAAAGCATAGATAGCTAGAGGAAATTCTTATGCATTCTTGTCCATCCATTTGGCAAAAGAGAAAAAGCCGAACAATCAAAGCAACAAATGGATGTCCTCGAATGAGTAAAATATGCATTCAACATGCTCACACAATAAAATAGCAAATTAAATATGTGACAAAGCATGCACAAACACTCTAGCATCTATCAAGCAATTGGCGATGACTAGGTCATCTATATATGAGTATATTGACTTAGGAGTCAAATGAGAACATTTGATCATAGGTCATACTCATCGTTTAAGCACAAGCGGGGTTACCACTTTTACATAAAGCATTGTTGTATTCACACCATTAGAGTTGCTTTAGCTCAATTGATTAGAGTAAAGTTCCCCCTAGATGTGATATCCCCCCTAAGAGGGATGAACTAACCTTGGGTTTTGTCGATGATGACTTCATGTAGATGTTGAAGATGTGGATGCTCAATGTTGATGTAGATCATTTGGAGCAATCCATTGGAGTGAGTTGCACTTTCAATACCCGGGTTAGTCCCACAAGGAACAAACAAGGATATCCATAGACATAGAGTGATGTTCACACAAGATGATGTCCATGAAAGCATTAGGTTACCTTGTCCCTTGTCTTACCAATAAGAGGGTTTGTGACTCCTTGAACTAGTGCAAGATGTGGAAGTTGTTTGCACTTGTCCTCGCCAAAATGATATGAGTGAAGTATGTTGGCGGAGTCACCCTCAAGAACTCTCTAGTTCTTCTTCTTTGGGATCCACTTCATCTTGATGGGAATCCTTGGAGTTGTAGTCGTTCTTGATGAAGTAGAACTTGATGTAGTCTTGGGAACCCACTTGATCAAGGCCATAGGAGCTTCTTCAAATGCATTAATCTCCTCTTGAAGCTTGTCCTTGCCTTTTTGCTTGTGGTCTTGTGGTGGAATATCATCTTGAGCTTGTGTCCCTTGGAAAGAAGTAGGATCGTATTTCTCTTGTTGGGGAACAAACTTCGTCTTGGGGTATTGATATTCTTCCCACTCAACTCCATTGGCATTGAACTTTCGCTCAAAACCAACATCTTGATTCTTCCGGTGCCTTCCTTGCTTGCGTACAATTTCCTCAAATTTCTTACTTCCGGCAAGGCTCTTGTAAACACCTTTCTCTATAATTCCCTTCAATAAGCTATTTTCTTGCTCAAGTGTAACTTGGCTAAGAGAATCATTAGTGGAATCAAGAGAACTACTAGAAGCAACAACATTGGATTTACCATGATTATTGTTACTACTAGAAGAAGAATCTTTCTTGCTCTTTGTCGTGGAATTGTCACGGCAGATGTCCTTGGGCTAGGACTTAGTCGTGGAGCCATCGCAACTAGGAAGCTTGAAGGGGTTATGCGGGACAAGGAACACGAGGGGTTATACTGGTTCGGCCCCTTACGGTGAAGGTAAAAGCCTACGTCCAGTTCGAGGTGTTATTGATTAGGGTTATGATCGCCAGGGAGCTAAACAGCTATCCCGGCTCTCGGAGAGATTGTTGTCGCCCCCAAACCGCTGCCGGGTCGTCCCTTTATATAGGGAGGCTGATGCCCAGCAGCCCTTAGAGTCCCGGCCGGCTCATAAGAGTGTCCGGCTCGGACTCTAAAACAATACTTGCCTTACACTACAAGTCTACTATAACAATGATTGTAACTACGGGTTTTAAGTCATATCCGGGTCTCAGCCCATCTCTGGCCCATTATCCTGAAACTTAGCTCCGGGCTTCTGGTAATGATCCTTGGAGTAACCCGGCCCTCCTGGCGGGTGACCCCCAGGTCTATATCCTCAACATTAGGCCCCAGATTGACTTGAGCCGGCTTGTGTCAATCTTCAGCTCCGCAGTCAGAAAAAATCTCCGGCTTATCATTCATGTGAAGGTCATAACCCGGAGTGACGTCATCCTCTGGACTCCGGGTAATCCGCCGTGACGTCATCCTCCATTAAGTCCGTTTTTTACTCCGCCAGATCCGCAACGGATCTTTGCTTTTACTGTCCTTCCGAGAATCGAGGCGCCGTGAGGGGGAGATAACCACGCCGTGGCCTCCTCAAATCCCGCGCCCACTTATGACTCGGCCTTATAAATAGGCCGGCCCAGCACTCTCTTCTTCACACTCCTTCTTCTTCCTCGCACTGCCGTTCCTCTGCCCGAGCTTCTGCCGCCGCCACCGCCGTCGCACCCCTGGTCTTCCTCAACCCGGCCGCTGCATCAACCTGACTCGGACCAGATAACGTCAGCGACCTCCGCTCTTCTCCAGCTCCGGTGAATCCCCTCTGCCTTACTAGCATAGATCTAGGATAGAGTTCATCTGTGTTCTTCATGTTCATCACCGTTACCGCAAGTTTCGGTAACCCCTGTAGCCACTGCCCCCGTTGATCCTTAGGCTTGTGTAGAACCATCGCGGTAGATATCTGAGGTTCATTTCTTCTGCAAGAACACCTCTTTTTACTGCATAAGGACTGGAACATGAATTGGTTCTACTGCCAAGACACGTCCCCGGCTGATGAGAGCCCGCTGCCCGGCTTTCGCCCAACGCGCCTGGAGCCAACTCATCCATTATCCGACAAGCTGACTGCCGCAGAACGCCAGCCTCTGCTTCCAACGATCAACAAGATCAAAGCCCTGCTAGGCAATGGTCTGAACGGAATTGACTTGGTCCGGGTCTGGATCTCATGGCGGGTGATCCCATTGAGCCGCCGCCCCGGCTTAATGTGTGAGTACACCGGGCGAAAGGATGACCCGCAGAGGCACAGTCGCAATGATCTTCCAGAAGACGTTGCTGAAGAAGAGACCAAGGCTCTTTTAAACGAGAGCCTGGAAGACTGTGGAAGAACCGGGCTAGCCCCGTTCTGCAAGACCAATCCAGCCCCAGCGGTAAGCCGCTGACTTTAACCTTTCCATTTTGTTTTACCTGTCATCTTACTAAGAACTCATTACTGTATTTCTCAGGCTGATGATAAATTCTGGCGGGTCAAGTATGACCACGAGGCGGCCAAGAAGGCTAGGAAGGCGAAGAAAGCCGCCAAGAGAGCCGCCCCTCGCAAAAAGGGAAACAGACCCACTGCTTCGGAGCTGCTGCAATTAAGCGATAGCTCCGAGTCAGAGGTAACCCTTAAATCTTTTAAATTCTTGCAGTATATGTTGTCTGATGCTGTCCGCCTTATCAACACTTGCTTATTGACAGGATGACACCGGCGCCAGTAACCCGGTTGTCGAAGAGGTAACATCACTTTCCTCCGGCTCGGAGCCTTTACCACAGCTGAAAGTCCGAAGGGTAACCCGGAAAGTAAGCTTTTCCCATCGATTAGCTCACCGAGACCCTCAATTTCTTTTGAAGCAGCAAGTCCACGAGAGCCGGCGTCACACCCGGGCCCGCAAGGACACCGACCTCTCTACTGGGTTACCCGACGCAACGAGGAAACGCCGCACTGAGGTTTTTTCTCACCTGTACCCTTTTCATCCGTTGGCGGGTGTCATCCGTCAGCCACTCAACTCTTCTGACTCCAATTACCAGGAGACCTCCCCCTCCTCGGGTGACTCCATGCAGTCAAGTCTGCCGGCCTTCAAGACTGCCCCCGGGTAATAACAATCTCCTTACATTATCTGTCTGTACTTACCCTTTGTATGCCTAACACTTCTGCCTTTTCAGTGCCCAGGCAAAGCTCCCCAAAAGAGTAAAGAAGACCAGGTCAGCCGGAGTGCCCGACTTGCCTGAGCCGGAGACGACGGCTCAAGAGCCGCCAGTCGCCTCCGCCCCTGAAGCCACCATTCCCATGGATACGGCGCCTGAAGCCCCTGCCCCGACCACCAAGACAACGACCGAAGCGTTAGCTAACCCGGAGGCCTCCGGCTCAGCCCCACCAGCTAACGACCCGGACGTGGTAATTACCCGGACGGAGTTTGTTGAGCCGGGGAGGCCAACCGCGCTGGCCAAATGCTCCGCAAGGGGGGAGTTGCTGCAACCCCACCGGGTGAATCTGGATCTCTCCAGCTACACCGTCTTAAGTATTGGAGAACTCGTCTCAGGCTACATCAGCCAGGTTCACAAGAGCCGGGACGCCGAGATCGCCATGGTCAACCAGATCCAACAAAAATCTGAGGTAACCTTCTGCTGTTCTCTTACTTTCCGCATAGTGATCCTTGCCATTCTAGCCCCCAAGTCTAGGACTTATACTTGAATATGTTGTAGACTTTAGATTCCGGCTTACTGAACTGAGCCGGCCGTACATAGATAGATACGTTCAATATGCATTAGCCCCCAAGTGCCAAGTGTCTTTGCTTGGAAAGCGCTTGGGACTTTATAGAATGACTGTTAATAACCCGGAAATATATGCAGGCTGTTGGCAAGAAATTAGAGTCGGACCTGGCGGATCTCAAGAGCCGGCTGAAGGCACAAGAGATGGAGACCCGAAAGGCAAATGCCAAGTTTGTCTCCAGCATCGCCGCTCAAGAGAAATTGAAGACTGAATTCGACGCTGGGCGGAAGGCCTGGGCTGAGGAGAAAGCTGCACTGGTGACCCGGGCAGAACAGGCGGAGAAGGCCCTCACTGAGAAGACCGCTGAGCTCTCCGGTCTAAAGCGCCAAGTGTCCCAAATGGTAGCTGCCATCTTCGGTAAGTTGCCTCACCGGCTTTCATTCAAGTTGGAATGTTTACATCTCTTAACTCATCCTTATCACCGGGTCATCTGATGTTGTTAAACAGGTTCCAGAAGCACCAACTTGAACCAGAGCGTGGTCACCAAGTTAAAGGCCGTGTACACCCTGGTGGAACAGCTCTACACCGGGTCACAGCGGGCCTTAGCTGTGGTGGCCCTGTCAAACGAAGTGCCGACTCATCTGGCCGAAGTCCTGCGCCGGCTCGCAGTTCTGCCGCAGCGGATCCAGGAGCTACGACGAGCATCCGCGAGATCCGGAGCAATCGCCGCACTGAGCCGGGCCAAAGCCTTCTTGCCGGAGCTAGACCCGGCAGATATCGCCCTGGGTTACCCCAGCCTGAAAGAAGACGGCTCAGCGTTCGACCAGAAGGACTTCGCGGCTTGTGTGAAGGTTGTGCGCCCGGTGGCCACCATCATCGGGAACGACACCGATTTAACCAAGTATCAGCCGGGATACAACGCGGAGAATCAGAGGATTCCAACCCCTCGCTATGAAGCTATCAATCTGATTCCCCCGGCTCGCCAGCACACCTTCGCCCCGGAGATTAACCCGGCCGGGTTAATTGACGAAGAAGCTCAGTTCGAAGCTCTCAGCGGCATCAACTGGAAGTCGTCGACCTTCGAAGCCTTGGGATCAGCCGAAGCAGAAGATGAGCCGGGGACTTCAACTCAGTAGGCGTCATAAACCGGCTAGCGGCTCACCAAACAACGCCCCATCCTTGAAACTGTGAAAGACTTTTGTAATAGAGTAGGTGCAACAATTTATCTCTGCCGTGCCATCGTGCACGTAATGAATGCTGAAATCCTTTGAAGTCATTCTTTTGATGCTCCTCCGGGTCGTAATTATCCCTTTGTCCTTCTCAACCTTAAAAAGTGCCTTCAAATATCTGCATAGAAAGGCAAATTACAAGTCGCAAGGCGGCTGACCGCCCTGAGAATCAGGTGTTTGAGATGGATAACCCGGGATACAAACCAAAAAAGATTGGCCCTTAACTATACTCGAACATAGCTGTGATGACACACTTAACAGCCTATAAGCATGCTTCCGGGTTAAATAACCCGGGTAGCACGGTTGGTACCTTAACTCGAATTTATTTGTCTTGATGACATCCATGATGCTCAACTAACAAGATAAACCAAAATTAAGCCGGCAAGTGAAACCCGGCAGTACATACTTTGACATGATCAAGGCAAGTTGTGGTAAAATATAAAAACTTAAG
This sequence comes from Aegilops tauschii subsp. strangulata, assembly GCF_002575655.3. Taxonomy (NCBI): domain Eukaryota; kingdom Viridiplantae; phylum Streptophyta; class Magnoliopsida; order Poales; family Poaceae; genus Aegilops; species Aegilops tauschii. The sequence goes on along the minus strand of NC_053041.3, from coordinate 278,185,347 downwards.
GGCTTCCGGTTCAAATACGACCAGAAACTCGGTCCAAAGGGGTTAAGCTAAGATTCGGATACGATCATATAGCCCCCAGTGGGTTTGGCGATGCCAATCAAGAGGGTATCGACAGCTATGTTCTCTTTGGTTCGAATACGACCCATGTTTGAACAGGAAGCCCCCAAATGATTCTGAAAATTTGTTTAACGACGCTGATTCGAATACGATCCACGTAGGTTCTCAGAGGGGTTACACTATGATTCAAATATGACCAGAGGCAACTTCCCAATGAGCTCGGCACTTTGCCAATCAAATGGGTATCGACAGCTATGTTCTCTTTGGTTCGAATACGACCCATGTGTGAACAGGAAGCCCCCAAGCGACTTTACTGCTTACAGCTAGATTCGAAGATGATCATAAGCCGGATCTTCTGTAAGTCAACATGACACACATTTTTGGAAGAGAGCAAAGGACAGAGGTCCTGCTTTATTGCTTTATCATAATATATACATGGCTGAGATAAATATGTACATCACAAGAGTCGGAAGCTCAAGTGTAGTAAGGCCGAAGCTGAGCTATGTTCCACGGCCGACGGGTCTCCTCCTCAGATTTACGCGAGTCCTTATGCTCCCGGATATCAATGAGGTAATATGACCCGTTGTGCAAGTTCTTACTGACCACAAAAGGCCCTTCCCAAGGTGGGGATAACTTGTGTGCATCTGTTTGATCCTGGATGAGCCGGAGCACCAGGTCGCCCTCCTGGAAGACCCGGGACTTGACCCGGCGGCTATGATAACGGCGCAGGTCTTGTTGGTAAATCGCTGAACGGGCGGCTGCCACATCACGCTGTTCGTCCAGCAAGTCCAGAGCATCTTGGCGCGCCTGTTCATTATCCGTCTCAACATAAGCCGCCACACGAGGTGAATCATGCCGGATGTCACTGGGGAGAACTGCTTCTGCTCCATAAACCATGAAGAAAAGCGTGAAGCCTGTAGACCTGTTGGGAGTAGTGTTGATGCTCCATAAAATGGAGGGCAACTCCTCCACCCAACAACCAGGCGTCCGTTGCAAAGGGACCAAGAGCCGGGGTTTAATGCCCTTCAGAATCTCCTGGTTAGCTCTCTCAGCTTGACCATTGGATTGGGGGTGTGCCACTGAAGAGACATCAAGCCGGATATGCTCTCTTTGACAAAACTCCTCCATAGCGCCTTTGGATAGATTAGTGCCATTGTCTGTTATGATGCTGTGTGGAAAGCCGAAGCGGAAGATCACCTTTTTCATAAATTGAACTGCCGTGGCTGCATCACACTTGCTAACTGGCTCAGCTTCCACCCACTTCGTGAATTTGTCCACTGCCACCAAGAGGTGGGTCTTCTTATCCTTGGACCGTTTAAAAGGCCCGACCATATCAAGCCCCCAGACCGCAAAGGGCCAAGTGATCGGGATCGTCCTCAATTCCTGAGCCGGCACATGAGCCCGTCGGGAGAATCTTTGGCAGCCATCGCATTTACTGACCAAGTCCTCTGCATCAGCGTGAGCCGTCAGCCAATAAAAGCCATGACGGAAAGCCTTGGCCACAAGAGACTTTGAACCGGCATGATGGCCACAATCCCCTTCATGGATCTCGCGCAAGATCTCTTGACCTTCCTCAGGGGAGATACAACGCTGGAATGCCCCTGAAACACTGCGATGATGCAACTCGCCATCGATAACAATCATTGACTTAGCCCGCCGGGTTATTTGCCTGGCCAGAATTTCATCCTCAGGCAACTCTCCCCGGGTTATATAAGCCAGATATGGCATTTTCCAGTCTGGTATGATATGAAGAGCCGCCACCAGTCGTGTCTCCGGGTCAGGGATAGCCAAGTCCTCCTCTGTAGGCAACTTAACCGAAGGGTTATATAGGACATCCAGGAAAGTGTTAGGCGGCACCGGCTTTCGCTGAGAGCCGAGCCGGCTTAAAGCATCAGCCGCCTCATTCTTCCTGCGGTCAATGTGCTCCACTTGATATCCCTGAAAGTGCCCGGCAATGGCATCAACCTCGCGGCGATAAGCCGCCATTAGAGGATCCTTAGAATCCCAGGTGCCTGATACTTGTTGAGCCACCAAGTCTGAGTCACCAAAACACCTCAGCCGGCTTAAGCTCATCTCCTTAGCCACCCGAAGACCGTGGAGCAAAGCCTCGTACTCAGCCGCATTATTAGTGCAAGGGAACATCAACCGTAGCACATAATGGAACTTGTCACCTTTAGGGGAAGCTAAGACCACACCAGCCCCCGAGCCCTCCAGCTGCCTGGACCCATCAAAGTGAATAGTCCAATAAGTGTTATCCGGCTTTTGCTCGGGTACTTGTGACTCTGTCCAATCATTGATGAAATCTATCAAGGCCTGAGACTTAACAGCAGTGCGTGGCACATATTTGAGGCCATGAGGTCCAAGTTCTATAGCCCACTTAGCAATTCTCCCTGTAGCCTCTCTGTTCTGGATAATATCACCGAGAGGGGCGGAACTGACCACAGTGATGGGATGACCTTGAAAGTAATGCTTAAGCTTCCGGCTTGCCATAAACACCCCATATACGAGCTTCTGCCAATGCGGATACCGCTGCTTGGACTCAATGAGCACCTCACTGACATAATAAACCGGCCGCTGAACCGGATGCTCCTTACCCACCTCCTTGCGCTCCACCACAATAGCCACGCTGACGGCTCGTGCGTTTGCCGCTACATACAGTAGCAAGGGCTCCTTATCAACCGGAGCAGCAAGGACGGGGGGCTCTGCTAGTTGCTTTTTCAAATCCTCGAAGGCGGTATTAGCTGCATCATTCCAGACAAAGTTATCAGTTTTCTTCATCAATTGATATAAGGGCATAGCCTTCTCACCCAAACGGCTTATAAACCGGCTTAACGCAGCGATGCGACCCGCCAAACGCTGAACGTCATTTATACATGCCGGCTTAGCTAGAGAAGTGATAGCTTTGATCTTCTCTGGGTTAGCCTCAATGCCCCTGTCAGAGACCAAGAAGCCCAATAGTTTGCCTGCAGGAACACCAAAAACACATTTGGCCGGGTTAAGCATCATCTTATAGACCCGGAGATTGTCGAAGGTTTCCCTTAAGTCATCTATCAGGGTTTCCTCCTTGATGGATTTAACCACAATGTCGTCCACGTAAGCGTGAACATTGCGCCCGATCTGCTTATGAAGGCAATTCTGCACACAACGCTGGTAAGTCGCATGTGCACACTTGAGTCCAAAGGGCATAGACACATAGCAGAAGGCTCCAAAGGGAGTGATGAACGTCGTCTTCTCCTGGTCCTTAACTGCCATCTTAATCTGATGATACCCGGAATAAGCATCCAAGAAACTTAAGCGTTCACAACCTGCCGTGGCGTCAATGATTTGATCGATACGGGGGAGAGCAAAAGGATCAGCCGGACACGCCTTGTTCAAGTCCGTGTCGTCCACACACATCCGCCAGGTGCCGTTCTTTTTAAGTACGAGCACCGGGTTAGCCAACCACTCTGGGTGAAAAACCTCAACAATGAACCCAGCCGCCAAAAGCCGGGCCACTTCTTCACCAATAGCCTTCCGCCTCTCTTCGTTAAACCGTCGAAGGAACTGTCTGACCGGCTTAAATTTTGGATCCACATTGAGAGTGTGCTCAGCGAGTTCTCTAGGTACACCTGGCATGTCAGAAGGTTTCCATGCAAAGATGTCCCTATTCTCACGGATGAACTCGATGAGCGCGCCTTCCTATTTCGGGTCCAGATTTGCACTGATGCTGAACTGCTGAGACGAGTCACCTGGAACAAAATCAACAAGTTTAGTCTCATCGGCTGATTTAAACTTCATTGCTGGTTCATTCTCCGTGGTTGGCTTTTTCAGAGAGGTCATATCTGTTGGGTCAACATTGTCTTTATAAAATTTCAACTCTTCTGTGGCACAAACAGACTCTGCATAAGCCGCGTCACCTTCCTCACACTCCAGAGCCACTTTCCGGCTGCCGTGAACTGTAATGGTCCCATTGTGACCCGGCATCTTGAGCTGTAAGTACACATAACACGGCCGTGCCATGAACTTGGCGTAAGCCGGCCGTCCGAATATAGCATGGTATGGACTTCTTATCTTGACCACCTCAAAGGTCAACTTCTCCACCCTGTAGTTGTTTTCATCACCAAAAGCCACTTCCAATTCGATCTTGCCGACTGGATAAGCCGACTTACCGGGTACCACACCATGGAAGATAGTATTTGACTGGCTGAGGTTCTTATCAACTAGCCCCATACGACGGAAAGTCTCATAATAGAGGATGTTGATGCTGCTGCCTCCATCCATGAGTACCTTTGTGAACTTATAGCCTCCCACCTGAGGAGCCACTACTAAGGCCAGGTGGCCCGGGTTATCTACCCGGGGAGGGTGATCCTCCCTACTCCACACTATGGGCTGCTCCGACCACCGTAAGTAGCGTGGAACCGCCGGCTCAACAACATTAACAGCCCTCTTGTGAAGCTTCTCGTCTCGTTTGCACAAACTAGTGGTGAACACGTGATACTGTCCACCGCTAAGTTGCTTCGGGTTGGTCTGATAGCCCCCCTGTTGCTGTTGATGACCCTGACCAGACTGTTGATTGAAGCCCCCTTGACCGTTCTGAGGACCGGAATTTGACCCGCCACCCGGGCCATGAAAGCCGCCAGCGCCGGAGCCGCCTGCGCCTGGGCCGCCGCCCGGGCCATTGTAGTTTTTAAAGGCCTTCATGATAGCACAATCCTTCCATAGATGAGTCGCTGGCTTCTCTCTAGAGCCGTGTCTCGGACAAGGTTCATTCAACAGCTGCTCCAGAGAAGGTCCTGACCCGCCGCCTCGGGGAGGGGGCCTCCCCTTGCGTCGCTGGTTGTTGCCTTGGGTGTTGGCTACGAACTCCAGGCTGCCATCGGCCTTGCGCTTGCCTCCTCCTTGATTCCCCGGGTTAAACTGAGGGCCCTTGCCATTGCCGTTCTTCTTTCCCTTCCCTGTCCTTTCATCATCTGAAGGGGGATCCTTGGTACCATCGGAATCAGCGTATTTGACAAGAGCCGCCATTAGTGTACCCATATCCGTGCAGTCACGTTTAAGCCGCCCAAGCTTCATCTTTAGGGGCACAAAACGACAGTTCTGTTCTAACATCAAGACTGCAGAGCCGGCGTCCATCTTATCTGACGAATGTATGATCTCCTTGACCCGGCGAACCCAATGGGTCGTGGACTCACCCTCCTGCTGCTTACAGTTAGTCAAATCCACAATTGACATAGACTGCCTACAAGTATCCTTGAAGTTTTGAATGAACCGGGCCTTCAGCTCAGTCCAAGACCCAATGGAGTTCGGTGGCAGCCCTTTTAACCACGTGCGGGCAGTTCCATCTAACATCATGGTGAAATATTTGGCCATGGCCGCCTCGCTGACCTCTAGCAGTTCCATAGCCATCTCATAACTCTCAATCCAGGCCGCAGGCTGTAAGTCAGCTGTATAGTTAGGCACCTTCCTAGGGCCCTTGAAATCCTTAGGTAAACGTTCATTACGGATGGCCGGCACCAAACAAGGGACACCCCCGGTCCTGGTAGAAATACCCACATCAACGGACGCCGTTGGATAAGCCGGGGGGGTCTGATAAGCCGTCAATTGCGGCACCTGCTCCGCCTCTTGCTGTGCTTGGTCTGCGGCATAGAAGGTTCCAACATGAGCCGGGCCATGGCGTCGGACATTACTTGAGCCGGTCGCCGAGACCATGTGCCGGCTGTAGCTCGGGCTCTGGCCTGGGCGAGGAGTTGAGTGGATCCTGTCCCGGCTGTAGGAGTACGCCTCTTGCTGCGCTAGGGCCGTCTGCAGGAGTTCCCTGACCCGGCGGGTTTCCACGGCTGCCGGAGAATTGCCGTCAACGGGAAGAGCCGCCAGTTGTGCTGCCGCAGCTACCATGTTCTCCAGCGGGTTATCGTAATGACCCGGGGGTATTGGCACATACTGAGGCGGGGCAGGGGGCGCCTGGGGAGGCCCCATTACTAGTGGCTGAATAAGGGGTCCCGACCCGGGCGCAATGACCCCTGGTGGGTTACTGGATCCCGCACCCGGTGTGTTGAATAGATTGCGCGGATCATAAACCGGCGGGAGTCGAGACTGGGCCTTCTGATGCCTCCTTCTCATGACCTCGTTGGCCGCGTTCTGATCCATCGTGAGTTGGAAGGACTGCGCCTGAATCAACTGAGTCCGGGCGTCGAGAGTCGCCCGCTCCGCCGCCAGCTTGATCCCTTCTGCTGCAAGATCCTCTTTTGCTTTCATCAGATCCAATTTTAACTGTGCCACCTCCGCGTCATGCTGGGCTTGATCTGCCGGGTCAACCGTGGCAGTTAACAGGGCCGTCATTTTATCTGTGAGATCCATCAGCATCTGAGCCGGGGAAGGCTCCGGGTTTTCTGATCCGGTAGCGGGGTTCTGAACAGGCTGCGCACCAGCCATAAAAACTCCGACCTGACTTGGCGGCTCAAAAAGGTCCGGAATACTGTTGCCATCGGAATAACTCATGAGCCTGCCATCTTGAAGTTGGTACAACGAGTTTGACTCATCAGCGGCCGACTCGCCGTCAGAGCCGGCGGCCGCCTCATCCCCAGACCCAGATGGATCGGAGGGCCTTCCATGGATGCATCCCACAAAAGCGCGTTTTAAGGCAGGCCGGGCCCGGGCGGGTCGTGCGCGCTGAGCCGTTTCGATGAGATCGGCGCAGAGACCCGGCTCGGGGCCCGGCTCACCAACCTTGCCAATGAAGACATGAATTCCGCCAAAGGGGACCCGGTACCCGTACTCCACTGAGCCGGCGTCGGGGCCCCAGTCCGCGTCGTCGATGTAGAGCCTTCCGCGACGACTCTTGGTCATCCGGCCCACAGCGTATCCCTTGAGCCCTTCGAAGCTGCCCTTCAAGAACTCAAATCCACCGTGCGCTGGCCCCATGGTGGGCGCCAACTGTCGTGGAATTGTCACGGCAGATGTCCTTGGGCTAGGACTTAGTCGTGGAGCCATCGCAACTAGGAAGCTTGAAGGGGTTATGCGGGACAAGGAACACGAGGGGTTATACTGGTTCGGCCCCTTACGGTGAAGGTAAAAGCCTACGTCCAGTTCGAGGTGTTATTGATTAGGGTTATGATCGCCAGGGAGCTAAACAGTTATCCCGGCTCTCGGAGAGATTGTTGTCGCCCCCAAACCGCTGCCGGGTCGTCCCTTTATATAGGGAGGCTGACGCCCAGCAGCCCTTAGAGTCCCGGCCGGCTCATAAGAGTGTCCGGCTCGGACTCTAAAACAATACTTGCCTTACACTACAAGTCTACTATAACAATGATTGTAACTACGGGTTTTAAGTCATATCCGGGTCTCAGCCCATCTCTGGCCCATTATCCTGAAACTTAGCTCCGGGCTTCTGGTAATGATCCTTGGAGTAACCCGGCCCTCCTGGCGGGTGACCCCCAGGTCTATATCCTCAACACTCTTGTTGCTAGATTTTACTAGTGGCATGTAAGTAGACAAGAGTAAACTCTTGGCAATGTAAGAAGAACTTTTCTTACGAAGATCATCATTGATTGCCTTTAAGAACCCATGCTTTTGCTCAAGGTTGAGCTTTTCAAAGCGTAGCTTCTCATGAGTCTTTAAAAGTTCTCGATGATCTTCTAAGGTAGTTTCACGAGCTAACTTAAGAGTGTTTAGTTCTTTAGTTAGACGCTCAATCTCCTTCTTATCATCATCATTCATTTTATCTTGATTAGCATGATTAATAGCAAGTTCATCATAGTTTTCATCACTAGAGTTGTCAACAAGTAAATCATCATCACCTAGCAAATCATCTTCATCACTATTGAAATCAACATACTCAGGGTGTGATACCTTTGGGCCTTTGGCCATGAAGCATCTTCCAATTCATTCATTTGGTGAGTCAAATATGTCATAGGAGTTGGTTGACACAAGTGCTAGACCGGCAACACCTTCATCTTGAGTATATTTGGAGTCGGATTGATAACTTCTCTCGGAGTGATGGTCGGAGTCGGAGCCGGATACCCATTCACCAACGTGAGCTTGATGTCTTTGTTTTGTGTAGCTCTTTGATGATTTGTCCTTCCTTTCCGAATCCTTGCTTCTACGAGAGGTTCTTCGTTCATAATGATCATCTCTACTCCTTCTCTCCCTTGGAGGTGATTCTTCTCTTCTAATTCTCCTTTTGGGTGAATCTTCTCTTCTTTTGTAGGGAGTCGTACACTCATTGGAGTAGTGTCCGGGTCTTCCACAATTGTAGCAATTACGCTCATGACTTGAAGATCTTTTGTCATTGTAGGACCTTGACTTGGAACTTCTTTCCTTGCTACTACTCTTGTAGAACTTGTTGAAGTTCTTGACCAATAGGCTCAATTCCTCATTGAAGGTTTGTTTCTCACTTGATGATGTAGGAGTATCACATGAGGCTTTGTAAGCACCACTTGAGTTGTTGTGAAGCTCTTCCTTATCCTTGAGTGACATCTCATGAGCAACAATTCTTCCAGTGACTTCCGTTGGCTTGAGATCTTTGTAATTGGGCATCATTTGGATCAATGTGCACATGGTATCATATTTTCCATCCAAGGCTCTTAGGATCTTCTTGATGATGAATCTATCGGTCATCTCTTCACTTCCTAAGCCGGCAATCTCATTTGTGATGAGAGCAAGCCTAGAGTACATTTCAGTGACACCTTCACCATCATTCATTTTGAACTTGTCTAGTTGACTTTGAAGCACATCCAACTTGGATTCCTTGACGGAGTCGGTACCCTCATGCATATCAATCAAAGTATCCCAAATTTCCTTTGCATTCTCAAGACGGTTGATTTTGTTGAATTCTTCGGGGCACAATCCGTTGAAGAGGATATCGCAAGCTTGAGCATTGTATTGCAGCATCTTCAACTCTTCCGCGGTAGCTTCATGGTTCGGTTCTCTCCCATCAAAGAATTCACCTTGCAAACCAATACACACAATAGCCCAAATGGCGGGGTTATGTCCCAGAATATGCATTTTCATCTTATGCTTCCAACTAGCAAAATTAGTACCATCAAAGTAAGAACCTCTATGGTGGTAATTTCCCTCGCTAGACGCCATACTCTCCTAGGTTGTGAAACCAAGGGTATGATCACCAAAAGCTATGGAATCAAGGAAAATGGAGACCAAAGCTCTGATACCACTTGTAGGATCGAAAGTATGTCTAGAGGGGGGTGATTAGACTACTTGACCAAATAAAAATCTATCCTTTCCCAATTTTAAGTCTTGGCAGATTTTAGCAACTTAGCACAAGTCAAGCAATCAACCTACACATGCAAGTCTAAGAGTATAGCAGCGGAATGTAAAACATTTGCATATGAAGGTAAAGGGAGGAGTTTGGAGGGAGCAAACGCAATGTAGACACGGAGATTTTTGGCGTGGTTCCGATAGGTGGTGCTATTGTACATCCACGTTGATGGAGACTTCAACCCACGAAGGGTAACGGCTGCGCGAGTCCACGGAGGGCTCCACCCATGAAGGGTCCATGAAGAAGCAACCTTGTCTATCCCACCATGGCCATCGCCCACGAAGGACTTGCCTCACTAGGGTAGATCTTCACGAAGTAGGCGATCTCCTTGCCCGTACAAACTCCTTGGTTCAACTCCACAATCTTGACGGAGGCTCCCAAGTGACACCTAACCAATCTAGCAGATACCACTCTCCAAAAGGTAATAGATGGTGTGTTGATGATGAACTCCTTGCTCTTGTGCTTCAAATGATAGTCTCCCCAACACTCAACTCTCTCTCACGGATTTGGATTTGGTGGAAAGAAGATTTTAGTGGAAAGCAACTTGGGGAAGGCTAGAGATAAAGATTCATGTGGTTGGAATGGAATGTATTGGTCTCAACACATGAGTAGGTGGTTCTCTCTCAGAAAATGTATGCTAGAAGTGTAGGTGTAACACCCCGCATGTAACTTTCCATATTTGTAACTCCGACTCTTGCCATTTTCGGCTATGCGTTATGATATTCCCTCCGTGGTCGGGTTTTGTCTTTCATTTTGCTTTTTGTCATGTCATGCATTTTCATATCATGTCATCATGTGCATTGCATTCGCATACGTGTTCGTCTCATGCATCCGAGCATTTTCCCCGTTGTCCGTTTTGCAATCCGGCGCTCCCATCTCCTCCGGCGCACCCCTCTTGTTTTCTTTCGTGAGCGGGTGTCTAACGTTCTCGGAATGGACCGAGGCTTGTCAAGTGGCCTTGGTATACCACCGGGAGACCACCGGTCAAGTTTCGTTCCATTTGGAGGTCGTTTGGTACTCCAACGGTTAACCGGGCATCCACAAAGGCCATTTGTGTGTTGCAGCAAAACCCCCTCAAAAACCAGCCCAAAACCCACCAAACTCTCTTCCATGCTCTAGGTCGTTCGATCACGATCGTGTGGGCGAAAACCGCACCTCATTTGGACTCTCCTAGCTCCCTCTACCTATAAATATGTGAGACCCCCGAGATTTTCGCGCAGTCCAACCCTAGCTCCGTTCCCTCTCCGCCGCCGGACGCGTCCGCCGCCGCGCCCCGCCCTACCGGAAGCTGACACGTGGCGCTCCACTGCCGTTCTCCGCCGCCGGCCCGCGAGCCCGCCGCCGGCCCACCGGCCCGTACGCCGCCCGCAACCGCGCCCTCTCCTCCGGGCCGCGCCCGCGCGCCTCCCCCGCCGCCGGCCTGCGCACCGCCGCCTGCCTCTCCGCCGACGCCGCCGCACCCGCTGCCCCGCCGCCTGCCCGCGCCGTCGCCGGCCTCCGCCGCGCCGCCGTCCGGCGACCCCGCCTCCGCCCGCGGCCTCCACTCCGGCGACCCGCACCGCCCTCTCCTCCACCGCGTCGGCGTGCCCCCTCCGGCGCCTCCTCGCTGTCCCCCTCGGCCTCCCTCGCGCCGGCGACCTCGGCTCCGGCGACGACGCCCGGCCTCGGTCCGATCTGGGTCAACTGCGAAGGTTGACCCCGAGCCCCCCTCAAAATTTCACTAAGTCTGGAAACTTTCACGTTCTGGTGCATTTTTCATCATTGTATAACTCTTTACATGTAGCTCCGTTTCGCACGTGCAATATGTCAAATTGTTCGTCTCGTGATGCTCTACAATTTTCTCAATTTCACCATGTTCATTAGAGGTCATCTTGATGCCCAAATATCTGTTGCAAGAGGGCTAGTTGCTGTTACCTTCTGGTTTTTATCAGAACTTGGAGATTTGTCATTTTTGTATCATTTAATCTGTGCATCTTATGGGCATGAGCTCTACATGTGTTTTGTTGTATGTCATTCCATCTTTCCAGTGGTGTATGCCTTGTATTTTTGTGATCTCTGTAGTGACTATCACAATCATGCAAACTAGGCCCCGTAATGTTTCTGATTTCAGAGACTTGGTGATTTCTCCGTCTTTGTCTGCTGTTATTTTGTTGCCATGTAAACTTGATGCTATAGAGAGATCCATGCATATTTTGGAGATGTCCAGTAAGGATGTTTTGTAGATATTGTTGTAATTGATCCATTCCTGCCCTTTTTTGCAATTATGGAGTGCCATAGCATGACTCAATCTTGCTCTACTTTTGCTATAAAATATTTCTGGCAGATTCTTAACATGATATGCAATTTTGCCAAGCTTATTGTAGTTGATCCATACATGCTATGCTTGTGTTCTTGCCATGGATAGCTTCATAAGCATGCCATCTTGCTGTAGGTATGCTTGTTTTGTCATGCGTTTCTCTGTAGTGAGTGCATCAATCTCACCAAGATGCCCTCATATTATTATTTCTGCCAATCTCTGTTTTCTGCTAAGTCTGAAACCTGATAACGAAACTTGCTATGTTTACATGCTTGCCATCATATCTTCTGGTCCTTTTTGGCTTATGGTCAGTAAGGGACTTCCGTCATATGCATTTATTAGAATACTTACATGCCTTGTTTTGCCATGTTAATTTCCTGTAGCATGTTGATTTCGTGCTCTGAAAATTGCTACCTGATGCTGTTTTCTGCCATGTCCAGTAATTTCACCAAGTCTGTGATCCTGTTATCTTTTGCACTTTTGCCATGCTTGTTTGAGCTTGTTATGTTGTGAACTAGCCGTAGCTCAGTGTTCATATTTTGTCAAGCATCTCCTGTAGATTACTGTCATATGCTTTTTTGCTATGTTGGAGTGCTGTAGCATTGTTGCTTGTTGCATTTTAAGTGCTATCATGCTGTTAATCGCAGATTCGTGTCATTCTTGTTTTGCTTGCCATTTGCAAACCGTGCATCCGTTCCCGGTGATCTTTATATCGATTTCGACCGAAATCATCTCATCTTTCCAGTGGCATGCTTGGTTTGCCAAGTTACTGCCTTGTTCATCATTTTCCTTCCGGAGCACGCATACGCATCGCATATCATATCTTGCATATCATACATGTTTTGCATCATGTTGCTTGTGCATTTCTCGTGATTGATTGTGGTTTCGTTGCTTGTGTTCTTGTCTTGGGTAGAGCCGGGAGACGAGTTCGTGAACGAGGAACCTGTTGAGTATGCTTACGAGGATCAAGCTTTCGACAACTCTGAGAACCTTGCAGGCAAGATGACCACCCCTCGAAATCACTTCTATCTTTGCTTTGCTAGTTGTTCGCTCTATTGCCATGCTACGCTACCTATCACTTGCTATATCATGTCTCCCATATTGCCATGTCAGCCCCTAACCATCCTTTCCTAGCAAACCGTTGTTTGGCTAAGTTACCGTTGTTGCTCAGCCCTTCTTATAGCGTTGCTAGTTGCAGGTGAAGTTGAAGTATTGTTCCATGTTGGAACATGTATATGTTGGGATATCACAATATCTCTTATTTAATTAATGCATCTATATATTTTGGTAAAGGGTGGAAGGCTCGGCCTTATGCCTGGTGTTTTGTTGCACTCTTGCCGCCCTAGTTACTGTCATACCGGTATTATGTTCCTTGAGTTTGCGTTCCTTACGCGGTCGGGTGATTTATGGGACCCCCTTGACAGTTCGCCTTGAATAAAACTCCTCCAGCAAGGCCCAACCTTGGTTTTACCATTTGCCACCTAAGCCTTTTCCCCCGGGTTTTCTAGAGCCCGAGGGTCATCTTTATTTAAACCCCCGGGCCAGTGTTCCTCTGAGTGCTGGTCCAAACTAGAGCCCTTTGCAGCGCCACCTTGGGGAAACTCGAGAATTGGTTTTAGTTGTACGGACTGCTCATCCGGTGTGCCCTGAGAACGAGATATGTGCAGCTCCTATCGGGATTTGTCGGCACATTCGGGCGGCTTTGCTGGTCTTGTTTTACCATTGTCGAAATGTCTTGTAAACCGGGATTCCGAGACTGATCGGGTCTTTCCGGGAGAAGGTTTATCCTTCGTTGACCGTGAGAGCTTATGATGGGCTAAGTTGGGACACCCCTGCAGGGTATTATCTTTCAAAAGTCGTGCCCGCGGTTATGAGGCAGATGGGAATTTGTTAATGTCCGGTTGTAGAGAACTTGTCACTTGACCCAATTAAAATACATCAACTGCATGTGTAGCCGTGATGGTCTCTTCTCGGCGGAGTCCGGGAGGTTAACACGGTCTGAGTTATGTATGACGTAAGTAGGAGTTCAGGATCACTTCTTGGTCATTGCTAGATGACGACCGTTCCGTTGCTTCTCTTCTCGCTCTCTTTTGCGTATGCTAGCCACCATATATGCTTATTGCCGCTGCAGCTCCACCTCATTACACCATCCTTCCCTTTAAGCTTAAATAGTCTTGATCTCGCGGGTGTGAGATTGCTGAGTCCTCGTGACTCACAGATTCTACCAAAACAGTTGCAGGTGCCGACGATGCCAGTGCAGATGATGGGGTCGATCTCAAGTGGGAGTTCGACGAGGAACGTGGTCGTTACTATGTGTCTTTTCCTGATGATCAGTAGTGGAGCCCAGTTGGGACGATCGGGGATCTAGCATTTGGGATTGTCTTATTTTCATCTGGATCTTGACCGTAGTCGGTCTCTATGTGTGTATTTTGGATGATGTATGAATTATATTCATGTATTGTGTGAAGTGGCGATTGTAAGCCAACTCTTTATTCCATTCTTGTTCATTACATGGGATTGTGTGAAGATGACCCTTCTTGCGACAAAACCACTATGCGGTTATGCCTCTAAGTCGTGTCTCGACACGTGGGAGATACAGCCGCATCGTGGGCGTTACAGTAGGCACGTTCTGATGGATCTCTCCATGAATGAAGAGTGGGTGGAGGGGTATATATAGCCTCCACACAAAATCTAGTCGTTACACACAATTTGCCAAACCCGGTGAGACCGAATCATGAAACTCGGTTAGACCGATTTAGTTCAAAATATGAACGTTAGGCTTTTCGGTGGGACCGACATGTCAACTCGGTGGGACCAATTTCATTAGGGTGAAGGCATAACGTAATCTCGGTGAGACCGATCACACAAACTCGGTAGGATCGATTTCTGTAATAGTCAAACAAAGAGTTGGTCAGGCAAACTCGGTGGGACCGAATCGCTCATTTCGGTGAGACCGAAACATTACGAAAGGGAAACAGAGAGTTTGCATTGCGAAATCGGTGGGACTGATCGCTCATCTCGGTTGGACCGAAACGTTACGAAGGGAAACAAAGAGTTTGCAATCCCATCTCGGTGAGACCGAGATCCCTATCGGTGAGACCGAACTGACTAGGGTTTCTGGCAGTGGCTATGTCAAATGAACTCGGTGGCGCCGGATAGATCAAATCGGTGGGGCCGAGTTTGACTTTTGGTTTGGGATATATGTGGAAATGAGAAAGTGGTTGAGGGCTTTTGGAGCATATCACTAAGCATTTTGAGCAAGCAAGCCATTAAGCAACACCTCATCCCCTTTTAATAGTATTGGCTTTTCCTATGGACTCAATGTGATCTTGGATCACTAAAATGAAAAAGTAGAGTCTTGAGCTTTTGCCAATATGTGTCCTTAGCATTTTGAGGGGTCCACATTCCTAGTGCATGCCATGCCAATCATTGAAATTTATGAAATAATCATCTTGAGATAGAATTAGTTCAATGAGCTATATTGTGTTAGGAATTACCAAAACCACCCACGGATAGTTGCACTTTCAGGGACACATGCCCTTGTCCTCTCCTGGCCCGGCCATCAGGGACACAGACGCCTCTTTTTCTCTTCTCCTTCCCCATCCCGCTGCCCCCGCCCCCTACCCCTGCCACAACCGCCGCCCATTTTCGCGGCCGCCTCGCTGTCCAGCCCGGCCGCCCAAAGCACAACAACCAGATTTGCGCCTCTCTCGCCCCGACGCCGGCAGCCATACAGTAGATCTACGACGGCGGGATTTGGCGCATCCAGCCCCCGGATTTGCCGCATACTGGCTGCGCCGACTGCGCCTTGCCATGGATTGGCCGGGTACCGGACCGCACTGCCCCGGCAATGCCACCACCTCTAGCATGATGATGCATCCGCCTCTAGCCGCTCGAATGTATCCCGTCGGCAGTTCACTGGCAAAGACACACATGGCCGCCGCTTGGGCTCGGCGCTGGCCCAGCGGCTCATTGGCTCACCGTTGCCGCTCATAAAGTGCGACGACTACCCGGGGCAGGTCGTGCGCCGCGTTTCTACCACGCCGGAACATTCCGGATGGGTGTTCTTCAAGGGCAAAAAAGATGGGGTGTGTGCTTCTTTTGATTCGGTTGTGCTCCCGGATTCAGCACATTTTTGGTAGCTCGCATTGCTTATACTCAAATTTGTGTGTAGGGTGGATGCAAGTTTTGGTATTGGGAAGTAGAATATATCGATCTATTTTATTTTCTTTCTACGGGGAGAATATATCGATCTATTGTTATCTCGAAATTTGCTAGATGTCCGTGCACTCGTTGCTAGAATAGAGGCTAGAGATGAGATTAGATGCGAAGCAACGTCTACGTATTTGGAGTCGAAGAAGATAGAAGTGCGCAAGCTGGAGAAGCCACGGATCAACAATGAGGACATACAAGATATTAATCCAACTAGTAGAAGCAGTTATGAAAGTTGGATATCTTTTAAAATGTCTAATTGTAGTTTTTGTTTTTTTGATCTTGCTCTTCTAGGGAAGAATTGGTAAATGTACCCAATGTATCAAAATGTCGTTGATGAACGGGCACCAGCCGACCTTGACAATCAGATGCGTCTGTGTGTTAGGTGCATGTCCAGCGCATCCAAGAAAATCGCCGGACACACTTTCATTGCCCTGCTCAAACAGACAAAATCCAGACAAAACAGACGTGCCTTTATGATGGTGGGTTCGAGTTGGCCTAACCCCAAGTTTTGTCGTCGTCTTCGTCAGGACTGAACCCCGGCCTATAAATTACGGTGGGCCGCCGGATCATACATACAATGGGCGGAATGGACTTGTTCTCAAGAAAAAACAAGGCGGAATGGACTTGTTGATAACCAACAAGCTTCCTAGCCGCAATTTGCACGCAGATTCCACCAGTCTTGTCCTCTCAGATGGCCGATCGACCAACACTAAAATTAGTTAATGATGTAACTGCATTAGACAATAATAAGGATGATGACAGCAGAGAACCAATCAAACTGCTACAGCTGAATTACAACAGTTGCTTCATACGAACTGATAGGTTCGCTCATTCATTACAAAACAGACATGGGCAAACAGTTGGCAGCAGCTACTCTGGTTTGTCAGCTGAATTACAACAGTTGCTTCATACGAACTGATAGGTTCGCTCATTCATTACAAAACAGACATGGGCAAACAGTTGGCAGCAGCTACTCTGGTTTGTTCTTTGCTGCAGTGCTATCTACCTGGCCATCTCAAATCTTCACCCAGGCTCCTAACCAAAAATATTTCAACGCTGAGCAATTACCAAGTCTAGAATAAACTTACAATCTGCTCACCGCAGACCAACATAGAAAAGCTTTCGGTTTCCCTTTCGCCGTCACTTTGGACAAAACAACTTGTTACATGAATGCTAATGCACATTTCATTCTACAACACATCAACTCCACAGTTCCCCACCAATTAGCTGGCTACACCGCCCCCCTCAAGCTGCTGCACCTGTCATACCCTCCTGTAATTCGGATTGATTCCGTAAGGTAACCAGCTATTGTCATCATACAGGACCTCATGTGCCCCGTTGAAACCATGGGGGTGAAACGACCTATTAATCGCTGGCTGGTGGACTGGCAAAGGAACAAACATATGCCGGGCTTGCTGCTGCAGTTGAATCCCAGGATCTGTCGAGTAGATGAAACTACCATGAGGTTGTCCTATCATATGAGGACCTGGATGAAAGTGTGCTTGTGGCAACCCATAGGAAAGCCGAGGAGGAATCGGAAGCTGAGATGGATGCACAATCTGATTAAATGGTTGGGTAGAACCTACTTGATGCACATGAGGCATAAATACAGTGGGAGTTGGTAAAATAGAATCAGTCCTGTTAGCAGCGCGGCCACGTTGTGCAGTGTGCTTCACTTTCTTTTGCTGCTTCTCACTGTTTCCGGGGTCATGTCGCAACTCCCTCTTCCTCTTGCTCTTAACATGTTTTGGACTGGGGTGACTGACTGGCACATCCTGATTTAACGCCCCAAAAATGAGGATCTTCAGTGTCAGTGCATCAATTTTACCCCTAAAGAAATCAGTCAATTTGGAAACAGTATCCTTTAGGCATTCACAGATGTTCTGCATCTCCACCTTCCCTACTGATCTGGCAAAATTCTGAGATCTGTCCAAGAAGTCTTCCACCTGCAAAAATGAACGTATCAAATCAAATAAACAATGCTCTGCAGGATTTATTGAGAAGTCACAATCAGAATTCACACAAAACTTACACTCAAGTTACCAATTCCTCTGTTCCAGGTCTTTGAGATCCAGAATCCATCAAAATTGCTGGCACAAAGCCCTTGCTCCCATAAATCCTTTACTGCTAGTAGCTGCACAAGAGAAGACAAGAGTATATTTGAGCATGTTGACCATTGAAAAGTCAAGATGAGGCCACGATGAAACTAGGATGCGAGCTATGTGGCATGAATGAACAATTGCATTTATTTTATTTTATTTTTGCAAGGTGCCCATACGTAGCCACATGCACATAGCCAGAAAAAAGGAGCTAAAAACAGCTGTGCGTTAAACGAGGACAAGCTATACACTGCACGATGGAATCAGGTGGTTTAATCATGTTCTCTGTGGAAACAGGGTCACAATATTGAATAATCAGGTTACTTGATCACCATATTTCACAGGAAAATGTTCTGAAGGGCAAATGACAACAATGTCATAGCTCAAACTGAACAATGTCATCCCATTCCCGCCCGCAAAAAAAAATGTCATCCCATTCCAGCAGGGTCAGGTAAGTTTAGAGGCTGAACATGTGCTGAAGTTAAGATCAAGTGGAGATGTTTGCTGCAGGAGGTAACTGGAAGTATAATAGGAACATTGTCAAAAGTACATTCATCGACAAAAAAACATGGGTGCACCAAATTGTGCTTTTGCACCTGATATCTTCCTATCAAAAATTGAAGCAAACTATAAATAACTCACTTTACTCATTAGTGATACAAAAAGTTCAGCAACGGATTCTTTATTAGTGCTCCCAAACCCCTTGAATAGCACAACGTTTCTCTGGACACTTGCAAAGTCTGCACCATCTATAAATGGGTATAAAATATCTTACTGTTAGTTTTTAATCAGTAATCAGATGATAAAAATATGACAACAGCAAATGTAGTTGCAAAGAGCCAAAAAGAATGACATGTACATCAATAGAGGAGGTACCTTTCAGTAAGCCGGAAAATGCAGGTAATATTGGAGGATGCCGGGTCTGCACTCCACATTTACAATTCATAAGTGCACTCATTTATTTTTGTTCAAAAAGAAAAATAATTAAGCCTCAAGTCTCAGCCTGGGCCCCTCTAATGGAAAATTCTATACAACAGCTAAGCTATATCCAATGTACTCCGATCATGAAGTTTGAACAGAAAATCAAATAAAGGTAACAATCTCACTTTACCTGTAAATGGAAAGCAACTAAGGAGATAATTGCCATCGAGCTCATCGTTCGATCTTTGGGACAATTAACATCATGTGTCTTAGCCCAGAACTTCATCTGCAGAATAAACAGAAAATAATTTCATATCTTTTAGATAGATAACTTCAAGGGGAGTATAATGCTAGTTATACTTTCCAAAAATAAACATCAAGACAGGATTGAAATACCAGATAACAAAGTATCTGAAATCTTTCATCAATTGAAGAAACAAGTTTAAATATCATCGATCTTGACATGCCATCTTTGTTTTCGACTGAAATATCACATTCAACCCCAGTTCCCTTATCAGTAACCTTCAGTACAGGAACTATAGCACTTAAAACAGGTAAAACCCCATAACAACGACCACGGCCTGAAATTAACAATACAAGAAAGATAAGAAGTAAGGAAGACATCGACAGTAGCAACAAAAGGCTTCTGCTAAGCAGTTGGTTATATGCCCAACACAAAATGGACTACACAGTTTGCGGACATCTATCCAAGCAATGTTGATGCTATTAAATTGTAAATGACAGGCAGCCTTGCCTCGAATGAAACTTGTTCAATATAGCCAATTATAATTCTTCCGATTTTACATGTTTGGTACATGTCATATCTTGCGGTTTATACAAAGAGACAACACAAGAAATGGATAAAATTTTAAATCTTTGTTTTTTTACATAAACTGGACATTATAAAATAACTAGCACACATGCCCGTGCATTGCAACGGTAGAAAAAAATGATGTATACTTATATTTAGTGAGACATGTATGTGTAAAAACAACGCCTTATGCCACACTACAAAGAAAACGGTAGTCGCAACGGGAGAAAAAAATGATGTATAACGGTAGTTGCAACGGGAGAAAAAAATGATGTATACTTATATATACTTATATTTAGTGAGACACGTATGTGCAAACACAACGCCTTATGCCACACTACGAAGAAAACGGTAGTTGCGCAGTCCACCAAAACGGCCAACAACGCCACACAACAACAACTAGATGGTGCCACTCGGTGGCAAGGAGGTTCACCTACCGAGGTTTATCAACCACTCATCATTTGTGAAATAGCGCCGACAGCAAAAATAAGATGCAATCCATTAGAGGCTATATCTATATAAATATTTAACACATACTCCCTCCGTCCGGAAATACTTGTCGCTCAATGGATGTATCTAGACGTGCTAGATACATCCGTTTGAGCGACATGTGTTTCCAGACAGAGGGAGTATGATATAACCTAAGATGTAATGCACTGGGGAGCACTCTTAGGTCTACTCGAATTTAGTGATAATTGTATGTGAAAGCACAACGCCAAAGGGGCCCTCAATACAACCCTCAAGCTGTTTAATTCGCCAACATCATCATGCATGTGCATCGATCTCCTTTAATTATGTCGTTTAATTAGTTAGCCCATATCAGCCTAGTCACTCGATACGAACCAATGTGATCCTTTAATTATGCATGTCTCCTGTTTATTTAGCACACAACCAGCACACATCATGCACGTGCATTGTGCTCATTTAATTGCATGTCTCATAGAATTCCGTTTAATTAGCCCACAAGCGCCGATGCATGACCGATTTATAGGTTCTCAGCACGACTCGTCGCCTCGCATGCACACGGCAAGCCACGTCCTATCCATCGTGACAAGGTTATGACTCTTTTTCTTGTGCTCGTTCACGGTGGCCGCTATGATTGACGCTGCTGGTTGTAACGCCTCATTATCTTTATCTCTCTCCCATTGGCCCATGCAAAGCCCGTTATCCTCGTATTGCAGCGACTGCTTGTTGATGATTACGAATTAAGACGTATATAAATTGGTAGGAAAGGATGCAAGGAAGCGAGGTGGTATTTTTAATAAGCAAAAGAACCATTACTTGTACACATAGTATGGGGTAGCTCAGTTGGATGTACCCTTTGGGCTCCACACCCACGCCAATTTTTTTTACTGGGCCGGCCGCCACCTCAAGCAAGAAAACAGGGCACCTCACGTGAGAGGATCGGGGGAACAACCCACGAAACGTTTTTTCACTTACAATGAACGTGGCCCAATAACGGCACTGATCAATTTATAAATCAAAAATAATAATATGGGTGAACGGATCAAAAATTCGGAGAAACGCACCTTGCTTTATTAGTAGATATAGAGGTATAGATATAGATATAGATAGATAAATTATGACCCCAGGTATTGGTGGAACTAGATGATACCCCGCACATTGTTGGGGGAATTATTTGCTATATATTTGATCAAGTTGGAACAATATTTGATTATTGTACACATTTAAGATAGTTATGGAATATAATTAGTGTAATAATATTCACATGCATGGGTGCGTGTTGTGGTGGATCATTCCTCATGGATGTTAGCATGTTGAGGTGGCCTTTTTTGCATGCACGGTTGGATGTTGAGGTGGCATAGTTGCATCTTGAGATAAATAGAAGAAATGGGGATCACTCTCTCAGGTATATAGGATTCTATATAGAAAAAAATGCACCTCGAATTAGCAAAACTGTAGGCTTACTGCATATAACGATTTCGCATTTAGAACATTTTGGCTTTCAACGGGATGAATCCAGATTAACATTCTGCAGGGCTAAATATGAAACTCACGTAGACACCAAACTAAGGTTGTCAATAATATGCATTACATGATACAGTTCTGAACTTTTCTTTCAAAACGATTTTGGCATGCACCTAATAGTGTTTATGTGTCGGTGTTTTCAGCAAATGTTATATTGCAGTGCCATAACGCATCATAAAACTGTTGCCTACACATGTCGGTGCAAGCTAAGTAGAAGATGAGCATCATTTTATTGCATGAGCAGTTTCTCTTACGGTTACTTCTGTAGCTATGTACTTTTAGAACAAATTATGGTAACCTCAAGATCTTCACACATAATGTATGCAATCGCTATGCCAGTCTACGTCCCTTCTTTAAATCTATCAGGTCCAATACATAATTTTGTAAATAAGATGGAATGACAATTTATGAATGCGTGTTTAATGAACTTGAATCTCCAATGAAAGATGAGTAGACATACAAATGCTAGGAGAGATATGAAGATAAGACAGTAGTAATTACTCTGATGCTTATGTAGGACTTTTGCGAACTTTCTAATAACAGAAATCTTGTCCTTGCGAGCAAATTGACCATCCATATCATTGCTAAAGTTGACAGAGAGATCAAGATCACTTTTAGTAGTAAATAGATCCATTGTGAATGACCCAAACGGTTCCACAACTGGAAAATCATCTTTTTTACCTGAAATGAAACATCACAAGAAATAGGTCACACCATCACGCAAATTTCATATATTCATATGGGAGACAAAACCTTCCTAGTAAAAATAATATCAGGATAGTGATAGCCTGTTACATATAAAAATTTGGAGAACATGTACTGGCATTAACTAATCAACTACCTCAAAAAAGAGGTTGACTCCGTTGGAATTTAATACACTTAAAAAATCAAAACCAAATACCACTAACCCAACAGGCACAAAAGATGTATGCTCAGATTTCAGAATGTACTTTTTCCCTCATGCTCTATAATGTACTCCCTAAATGCTCTTATATTTCTTCACAGAATACAACAAAAGGACTCTTTATGTCCTACCAATATATTCCTAGTACATCAACTCATCAAGGCATAAGCTTCCATAAATGAAGTACATGGTGAAATCTGCAGTTGTCACATATTCATCTTAGCTGGCAGGTATCTGAAATAGTGAGACACTGTTACTTAAGTATTTGCATCTTTGCTTGACTGCCAGTGAACTCACATACTTGAACATCTGCATGTAATCTATAAGATCACAGGTGTTCTAAAACCAGGCATGAATGTGATGATTTCAATCCGTATACATATCTATAAAATTTTACTGTACATGTTAACAACAATTAGGCATAATAATTGAAAATACAGAAAGTTTGATAGTATAATTTCTTGACCCAAATGGTAACAGACAGGAACATCTCTTACCAAAAATGTCTTTGGCAATTTTGTTGAAGACGTCTATCATAGTACGTCGTTGCTCATACTCAACTGGCTTTGGGCGCAACATCGCATATGTTTCTAGAAGTAGACCTTCTAGAGTTGGAAGCAGGGCAGGATCAATCAGGAATGCCTCTGATCCCAACTCGCAGGTTTCCGCATGCTTGCATAGAGCTGCACGTAATCCAAAATTGAAATCAGACAGTACCACACCTAATGTAAATGGCAACAGCAAATCATGCAGCTGAAGCCCAATTGCAGGTCACAAGTATGCTAAAAGACATCACCCCAACTGTTTGGGAATTTCAAAGCTCAGCGAGGTTACATTTGTGCTTTAAACGGAAGTTACATTTGTACACTTTTGGAAAGTCTACAGAAGCGACAAGGAAAATAAGTTCGCCAAAGGAAAATAGAGAATTAAAATAAGTGCACAACGAACCTACTATGGCTCGTTAGATCCCACAAGATTTAATGAGCTACTTTAGTATACACTATTGGATCCAACACACAATTCAAAGGATATAGCATAGCATACGTCAGCCCGCACTTTACCATCCAATAGAATTGGGGTTCATGACCGACCAACCGACTACCAGGACTTTCTACAGTAGCAGAAGGAAGGTCCTTTCAAACTGCATCACAGTTGGTACAGCTCCATGTAATAATTCTACACGATGGATTACATGCCCACATTGCTCTCCACCGTGGTCTACTCCATAAATAGAGAATAAAGGATGAACACTGAATAGAATCTTCCGTTTGCTATGCTTCAGAGAGCCACCAGAATGAGAGACGGTACCTTGGGTATCCCATGAAATTGCCACGCTGGGCCTGCAGGATTCCAGAGAAAAGGAAGTTCGCGTTACACATCACAGAACAGAAAATTTCTTCATCACCAGCCTAGTACATGTTCATATATGATACAGTAACACGTGGCAGCAATTTCTCAAGCGCAAGCACACATCTTTTTTTCAACTAATAACAGACTGTATATAAAGTCCACCCAAAATCTGACTTAGAATTTAATCAAACAAGTAAAAAAACTTTTTTTCGACCAACCAAGTAAAATCCTGCCTTCCTGTGGCTACAGTTTGGTCTCGGCTAGAATTCAATCTAACAAACGGAAACCTCATCAGAATTCAATCTAGAATATGAACGGCAATAAAACAGCTCTAAGCAAGGGGAGGAAGAGGGGGGCGAAGCTGACCGGGGAAGGTTGTCGGGGCGAGCTGAGGGCTCGGGTTCGGGCGCGGAAAGAGGCGTAACGGTCACCGACGCCATGGAGTGGGACGGAGAGAGCCGGCGGGATCGGCGACGCTGGCGAGCCGGCAGGGTAAGGAGGTCACCGGTGGAAAGGTCAACAAAACCGCAAAGCCTGCGAATAGCCAGCAAGTCGCTGACGGGTGGACCCCACGGCTCCGGTCACATAGGGTTTTTTTTCGGTTTTTGAGGATTCATAGGGTTTTTTTTCTTGAGATGATTTTGACGATTCATAGGTGCACAGCCCAATCCAACTCTACTCCCAAGTCCCAACACGGGAGAAGTAGGGATGAAAATGGGGTGGAAACTTTACGTTTTTTCGGAGGAAAAATAGAAACGGAAACAAAAATTTGCAAAACGTAAATGGAAATGGAATTTTTTATGCGGAAACGGAAAAAAACGAAACGGTGTTTTTCGGTGAAACATGCATGGAAATGGAACTTTCCGTTTCCGTGAATATGGAATTTCTGTTTTTAGTATAGACCTATAGCTACTTTGTAGTCCAACCACCAAAGAAAACACAATGACACAATTAGTAGAATGGATCTAAGGCCCAACTTCTACTACCACACATGTACTCAGCTTTACCCTATACGCAATTGTCCAGTACTACTACAATACTACGCTAAGTTGCTAACATAATGATATTATTTTATAGCCATGTTAACAACTCGTTAAATTTGTTTGTTTTTGTGTGTATTTCTCTATGATTCAAGGGGTTTTTAAGTTCCGATCAATGCATATTTCTGTTTCCGTATCCGCTTTGTATTCGCTCCGTGTCCGTTTCCTATAATATCTGTTTCCGTATTCATTTCCGGGGTTTCTGTATTCGTTTCCGCTTCTGAAAAAATATGAAAACAAATATGATAACACTCAGTTCCGTCCGTTTCCGCTTCGTTTTCATCCCCAGAGAAAAGGCGGCTGGTTCCCCCGTTACAGGTGTTCTCGCAAACGGGCGCGCACACACCCTCCGCGCTGGGCCGGCCCATCTGCCTATTTGTTTCTTTGTTTTCAAAAGGCAAAAAAGTGCGCCCACGGTGACTCGAACCGAAGACGTCCAGGTTCAGGGAGTTTATTTATTAGTTTTGAAGGAATTTCCCGAGTACAGGTTATGCATGTCTACTTTTGATAATTGCATGTGCACCTACGTGTATATACACTATACACGGTGACTAATGACTGCCTCACGTACTGATGCATGCATCCACACGTTTTATTTATTTATTTATCTCATGCATGTTATGACCTGCACTAGTCACGTATTGATCATGTACGAATTTAAGCTAACCCTGCAGACGACTCGGTGCAGTTCGCATCTCCGTAGACGCCGCGGCCAGGTCGTACATAGACCCAGGTACCCATACGCCTGTATTTGTACCTCTCGTAATACCCGCACGGCCGGCAAATACGCATATGTATCCGAATACGCGTACGCATATCAGTCGACCTCCAAGAGATAAACACCGAACGATCACGTAGAAGACAGGTCTATTATGCATGTTATGTGTGCCATGTTTATTTTTGCAGGCCCGACGTGCACGTCATGTATTTTGCCCATGGGCTACGGTGGCATCGGATCAACTTGAGCGAGGGTCAAAGCTCAATGTTTATCCGCTCAAACAGCCCATGATATCCGGGATGGCAAAACAATCAGCGACGGCGGGACGCGGCACCCTGCTCTGCCTATATATAGACTCACAAAGCCATTTGCAAAAGGGGAAGAAAAAAGGGCACAAACAATAGAGGAGAGGAGGCTCCCGCGGCAGCGCGCACGGCGTGTGCGCCCGGTACGCCAGGAAACCAGAGGCAGGACCAGGGGGACGCTAGGCGGCACGCAGCGGACGCGGCCAAGAGGAGACGCGCCCCGCGCCGGCGGTGGCGCTGGCTTCGTCTCGAGTTCGCTGACGGGCCGACTGCGACGGTGTCGACTCGCAAGGCACGTACTGCGTGTGAGCTGCTGTGAGCTGCTCGCAGCGGCGCCGTGTTGGAGGTGTCGTGGCGGCAGAGAAGAAGAACACGCCACGGCGACGACGGCGGCGGGAGTGCGTTGCCAACGATCTGAAATTGGACACGCTCAAAGCAAGCAAAGCACCCGACAAGATGAAGAACGGGCAGCAATGCATACCCTGCTGACTAACTTCTTTTGATCTATATGTATGCTTTCGTCTAGCAGGCGGCCAAAGAGAAGACACCCAGCCAAGAGACGACGACGCAGGCGGCATCACCCAGAAGCGGAGGCCTCGCACCAGAAGGCACCGGGAGGGATCCAGAAGGAACGCCCAGGAGGCGACGATGGCAAGCCGAGGAGGAAGAGACATCGGCCACGCCAGCGGTCTGCCCATGGCGAGCATGCAGACGCAGGAGGAGGAGATGAAGAAACCGGAGCAGACCAAGCCCCACTGACTACTTCTACATATTACAATGTGTCTACGTCTTTCATCTGTCAGGTGCTACACAAGAAGAACAGCCGGAAGGAGGAGGACGGAGGGAGCCGAGGGACAGAAGATCAAGAGGAGATGCGCCCTAGCGGCAGCATCGACAAGATCGGGCGAGACGCACACACGCGTAGACGCCGCAAGGCCACCGCCCTTCACAACGCACACATCCATCCATCAGGAGATCCATCCATTCACAACGCACGGCCGGAGAGCCACACAGACGAGAGAAGACCATATCGCATCGACGGATGAACGCAGTCGGCATGCATCCGCTGCATGGAGAGTACGTGTCGGCCACCGGAGACGACGCTCGTGCGATCGCGTCGCTGCCGCCAAAATCGACTTCATCGGACCAGATAACTGCACCGACACCGTCGGAGTTCGTCTATGCCAAGCCCTTCATTTTCAGGTGTCATGTTTTGGCTGGAGATTACTCAGGGAGCAGTCGGAGCTCTTCAATGACGCAGCCCAACCGCTAGCCCCGGCGCTCTACCATGGCGGCCTTCGTGGCACTCGGCGAATAGCCCATGGTGTACAGGTCGCGACGCACAGATTGCGACGAACAAGGCCACGATGAACAGGTTCATGGCGAAGGAGACAGAAGCATACAGGTTTTGCATCATGCTCTTGAAGGAGACGGCCTGGCAAAACTGGAGCTCGCCGACGACGCAGCCCAAGACCCGCCTTTCCCTTCATGGCGTACAGATTCTCGACGGAACCAGTGTCTACAGCGACGCGGCCCATGACCGGTCCCTCCTTTATGAGGTGCACGTCCCCGACAGATAGGTCAATGGCGAACAGATCACATGCGTACAGGTTTTGCACCACGTTCTTGGAGGAGACGGTGTGGCGGAACCGGAGCTCGCTTGCAACGCAACCCGAGACTCGCTTCTCCCTTCATGGTGTACAGATCTTTGTCCAAACCGGAGTTTGCAACGACGCGGTACAAGACTTCATCATCGCTTCATCTGG
The DNA here is from genome assembly GCF_002575655.3 of Aegilops tauschii subsp. strangulata. Taxonomy (NCBI): domain Eukaryota; kingdom Viridiplantae; phylum Streptophyta; class Magnoliopsida; order Poales; family Poaceae; genus Aegilops; species Aegilops tauschii. The sequence continues at coordinate 278,157,626 of NC_053041.3, read as the reverse complement.
CGAGGACGCCGGCTACATCAGCGCCACCGGACATCCACATGATGTCGCTAGCTTCTTCCACTTATCGCTTGACGAGGACGCCGATTGCACCAGCACGCCGCCAATTCACGACACCAACCTGTTGGAAATATGCCCTAGAGGCAATAATAAAATGGTTATTATTGTATTTCCTTGTTCATGATAATTATCTATTGTTCATGCTATAATTGTATTAACTGGAAACCGTAATACATGTGTGAATATATAGACCACAGCATGTCCCTAGTAAGCCTCTAGTTGACTAGCTCGTTGATCAATAGATGTTTATGGTTTCCTGACCATGGACATTGGATGTCATTGATAACGGGATCACATCATTAGGAGAATGATGTGATGGACAAGACCCAATCCTAAGCATAACACAAGATCGTGTAGTTCGTTTGCTAAGAGCTTTTCTAATGTCAAGTATCATTTTCTTAGACCATGAGATTGTGCAACTCCCGGATACCGTAGGAATGCTTTGGGTGTATCAAACGTCACAACGTAACTAGGTGGCTATAAAGGTACACTATAGGGATCTCCGAAAGTGTCTGTTGGGTTGGTACGAATCGAGACTGAGATTTGTCACTCCGTATGACGGAGAGGTATCTCTGGGCCCACTCGGTAATGCATCATCATAATGAGCTCAATGTGACTAAGTAGTTAGTCACGGGATCATGCATTACGGAACGAGTAAAGTGACTTGCCGGTAACGAGATTGAACGAGGTATTGGCATACCGGCGATCGAATCTCGGGCATTGACAAAGGGAATTGTATACGGGATTGATTGAATCCCCGACATCGTGGTTCATCCGATGAGATCATCGTGGAACATGTGGGAGCCAACATGGGTATCCAGATCCCGCTGTTGGTTATTGGCCGGAGAACATCTCGGTCATGTCTGCATGGTTCCCGAACCCGTAGGGTCTACGCACTTAAGGTTCGATGACGCTAGGGTTATAGGGAATAGATATACGTGGTTACCGAATGTTGTTCGGAGTCCCGGATGAGATCCCGGACGTCACGAGGAGTTCCGGAATGGTCCGGAGGTAAAGAATAATATATAGGAAGTGAGGTTTTGGCCACCGGAAGAGTTTCGGGCGTCACCGGTAATGTACCGGGACCACCGGAGGGTTTCGGGGGTCTACCGGGAGGGGCCACCAACCCCGGAGGCCTGCGTGGGCCAAGTGTGGGAAGGGACCAGCCCCTAGGTGGGCTGGTGCGCCTCCCACAAGAGGCCCAAGGCGCAGGGAAGGGGGGAAGGGGGAAAACCCTAGGCGCAGATGGGCCTAAGGCCCACCCTAGGGCGCGCCCCCCTCTCTCCCCCTCTTGGCCGCCCCCTCCATCCAATCTAGGGCTGGCCGCCACCCCTAGGGGTGGGAACCCTAGAGGGGGCGCACCCTCCTCCCCTCCTCCTATAAATAGTGGGGGTTTTGGGGCTGCAGAAGACACGAGTCTCCCTCTCTCTTGCTCAGCCCTACCCCTCTCCCTCCTCGTCTCTCGCAGTGCTTGGCGAAGCCCTGCTAGAGTGCCACGCTCCTCCACCACCACCACGCCGTCGTGCTGCTGCTGGACGGAGTCTTCCCCAACCTCTCCCTCTCCCTTGCTGGATCAAGGCGCGGGAGACGTCACCGGGCTGCATGTGTGTTGAACGCGGAGGCACCGTTGTTCGGTGCTTAGATCGGATTCGGCCGCGATCTGAATCGCTTCGTGTACGACTCCACCGACCGCGTTTTTGCAACGCTTCCGTATCGCGATCTTCAAGGGTATGAAGATGCACTCCCCTCTCTCTCGTTGCTAGTTAATCCACAGATTGATCTTGGTGATGCGTAGAAAATTTTGAATTTCTGCTACGTTCCCCAACAGTGGCATCATGAGCTAGGTCTATGCGTAGATTCTATGCATGAGTAGAACACAAAGTAGTTGTGGGCGATGATTTGTTCAATTTGCTTGCCGTTACTAGTCTTATCTTGATTCGGCGGCATTGTGGGATGAAGCGGCCCGGACCGACCTTACACGTACTCTTACGTGAGACAGGTTCCACCGACTAACATGCACTTGATGCATAAGGTGGCTAGCGGGTGTCTGTCTCTCCCACTTTAGTCGGATCGGATTCGATGAAGAGGGTCCTTATGAAGGGTAAATAGCAATTGGCATATCACCGTTGTGGATTTTGCGTAGGTAAGAAACGTTCTTGCTAGAAACCCATAGCAGCCACGTAAAACATGCAACAACAATTAGTTTTTGCAGGGTATGCTATGTGATGTGATATGGCCAAAAGGATGTGATGAATTATATATATGTGATGTATGAGCTTGATCATGTTCTTGTAATAGGAATCACGACTTGCATGTCGATGAGTATGACAACCGGCAGGAGCCATAGGAGTTGTCTTAATTTATTGTATGACCTGCGTGTCAATGAAAAATGCCATGTAATTACTTTACTTTATTGCTAACCGTTAGCCATAGTAGTAGAAGTAATAGTTGGCGAGACAACTTCATGAAGACACGATGATGGAGATCATGGTGTCATGCCGGTGACGAAGGTGATCATGCCGCGCCTCGAAGATGGATATCAAAAGGCGCAAGATGATATTGGCCATATCATGTCACTTTATGATTTGCATGTGATGTTTGTCATGTTTACATCTTATTTGCTTAGAACGACGGTAGCATAAATAAGGTGATCCCTCACTAAAATTTCAAGAGATGTGTTCCCCCTAACTGTGCACCGTTGCGAAGGTTCGTTGTTTCGAAGCACCACGTGATGATCGGGTGTGATAGATTCTAACGTTCGCATACAACAGGTGTAAGCCAGATTTACACATGCGAAACACTTAGGTTGACTTGACGAGCCTAGCATGTACAGACATGGCTCGGAACACAAGAGACCGAAAGGTCGAACATTAGTCGTATAGTATATACGATCAACATGGAGATGTTCACTGATGATGACTAGTCCGTCTCACGTGATGATCGGACACGGCCTAGTTGACTCGGATCATGTATCACTTAGATGACTAGAGGGATGTCTATCTGAGTGGGAGTTCATTAAATAATCAGATGAACTTAATTATCATGAACATAGTCAAAAGGTCTTTGCAAATTATGCCGTAGCTTACGCTTTAGTTCTACTAAGATATGTTCCTAGAGAAAATTTAGTTGAAAGTTGATAGTAGCAATTATGCGGGACTGGGTCCGTAAACTGAGGATTGTCCTCATTGCTGCACAGAAGGCTTATGTCCTTAATGCACCGCTCGGTGTGCTGAACCTCGAGCGTGGTTTGTGGATGTTGCGAACATCTGACATACACGTTTTGATGACTACGTAATAGTTCAGTGCGTAATGCTAACGGTTTAGAATTGAGGCGCCAAAGACGTTTTTGAAACATCGCAGAACATATGAGATGTTCCAAAGACTAAAATTGGGATTTCAGACTAGTGCCCACGTCAAGAGGTATGAGACCTCTAACAAGTTTCTTAAGCCTGCAAACTAAGGGAGAAAAGCTCAATCGTTGAGCATGTGCTCAGATTGTCTGAGTACTACAATCGCTTGAATCGAGTGGGAGTTAATCTTCCAGATGAGATAGTGATGGTTCTCCATAGTCACTGCCACCAAGCTATTAGAGCTTCGTGATGAACTATAACATATCAGGGATAGACATGATGATCCTTGAGCAACTCGCGATGTTTGACACCGCGAAAGTAGAAATCAAGTAGGAGCATCAATTGTTGATGGTTAGTAAAACCACTAGTTTCAAGAAGGGCAAGGGCAAGAAGGGATACTTCATGAAACGGCAAATCAGTTGCTGCTCCAGCGAAGAAACCCAAGGTTGAACCCAAACCCGAGACTAAGTGCTTCTGTAATGAGGGGAACGGTCACTGAAGCAGAACTACCCTAGATACTTGGTAGATGAGAAGGCAGGCAAGGTCGACAGAAGTATATTGGATATACATTATATTAATGTGTACTTTACTAGTACTCCTAGTAGCAACAGGGTATTAGATACCGGTTCGGTTGTTAAGTGTTGGTAACTCGAAATAAAAGGCTACGGAATAAACGGAGACTAGCTAAAGGTGAGATGACGATATGTGTTGGAAGTGTTTTCAAGGTTGATGTAATCAAACATCGTACGCCCCCTCTACCATCGGGATTGGTAATAAACCTAAATAATTGTTATTTGGTGTTTGCGTTGAGCATAGACATGATTGGATTATGTTTACCGCAATACGGTTATTCATTTAAGGAGAATAATGGTTACTCTGTTTATTTGAATAATACCCTCAATGGTCTTGCACCTAAAATGAATGGTTTATTGAACCTCGATCGTAGTGATACACATGTTCATGCCAAAAGATATAAAATAGTAATGATAGTACCATATACTTGTGGCACTGCCATTTGAGTCATATTGGTATAAAACGCATGAAGAAGCTCCATGTTGATGGATCTTTGGACTCACTCGTTTTTGAAAAGATTGAGACATGCGAACCATGTCTATTGGTAGATATGCATGAAGAAACTCCATACAGATGGATCATTTGAACTCACTTGATTTTGAATCACTTGAGACATGCAAATCATAACACATGGGCAAGATGACTGAAAGGCCTCGTTTTCAGTAAGATGGAACAAGAGAGCAACTTGTTGGAAGTAATACATTTGATGTGTGCAGTCCAATGAGTGCTGAGGCACGCCGTGGATATCGTTATGTTCTTACTTCACAGATGATTTGAGTAGATGCTAAGTGTATTTACTTGATGAAACACAAGTCTGAATTATTGAAAGGTTCAAGTAATTTCAGAGTGAAGTTGAAGATCGTCGTGACAAGAGGATAAAATGTCTGTGATTCGATCATAGAGATGAATATCTGAGTTATTTGGCACACAATTAAGACATCGTGGAAATTGTTTCACAACTAATACCGCCTGGAACACCATAGTGTGATGGTGTGTCCGAACAGCATAACTGCACCCTATTCGATATGGTGCATACCATGATGTCTCTTATCAAATTACCACTATCGTTTATGGGTTAGGCATTAGAGACAACCGCATTCACTTTAAATAGGGCACCACGCAATTCCGTTGAGACGACACTGTATGAACTATGGTTTAGAGAAACCTAAGCTGTCATTTCTTAAAAGTTTGGGGCTGCGACGCTTATGTGGAAAAGTTTCAGGCTGATAAGCTCGAACCCAAAGCGGATAAATGCATCTTCATAGAATACCCAAAACAGTTGGGTATACCTCCTATTTCAGATCTGGAAGCAAAAGTGATTGTTTCTAGAAACGGGTCCTTTCTCGAGGAAAAGTTTCTCTCGAAAGAATTGAGTGGGAGGATGGTGGAGACTTGATGAGGTTATGAACCGTCACTTCAACTAGTGTGTAGCAGGTCACAAGAAGTTGTTCCTGTGGCACCTACACCAATTGAAGTGGAAGCCTATGATAGTGATCATGAAACTTCAGATCAAGTCACTACCAAACCTCGTAGGACAACAAGGATGCGTACTACTTCAGAGTGGTACGTAATCCTGTCTTGGAAGTCATGTTGCTAGACAACAATGAACCTACGAGCTATGGAGAAGCGATGGTGGGCCCAGATTCCGATGAATGGCTCTAGGACATAAAATCCGAGAGAGGATCCATGTATAAAACAAAGTATAGACTTTGGAAGAACTACTTGATGGTCGTAAGGCTGTTGGGTACAGATGGATTTTAAAGGGAAAACGGACAATGATGGTAAGTATCACCATTAAGAAAGCTAGACTTGTCGTTAAGATGTTCTCTGACAAGTTCAAGGAGTTGACTACGATGAGACTTTCTCACTCGTAGCGATGCTAAGACTCTGTTAGAATTATATTAGCAGTTACTGCATTATTTATGAAATCTTGCAGATAGGATGTCAAAACATTGTTTCCTCGGCGATTTTCTTGAGGAAAGGTTGTATGTGATACAACCCAAAGGTTTTGTCAATCCTGAAAGATGCTAACAAGTATGCAAAGCTCCAGCAATCCTTCAAAGGATTGGGGTAAGCACCTCGGAGATGGAATGTACGCTTTGATGAGATGATCAAAGATTTTGGGTTTATACAAAGTTTATGGGAAACTTGTATTTCCAAAGAAGTGAGTGGGAGCACCATAGAATTTTTGATGAGTATATGTTGTTAACATATTGTTGATCAGAAATGATGTAGAATTTCTGGAAAGCATACAAGGTTATTTGAAAAGTGTTTTTCAATGGAAAACCTGGATTAAGCTACTTGAACATTGAGCATCAAGATCTATAAGGATAGATCAAAAACGCTTAATAGAACTTTCAAATGAATACATACCGTGACAAGATTTTGAAGGAGTTCAAAATAGATCAGCAAAGAAGGAGTTCTTGGCTGTGTTACAAGGTGTGAGTATTGAGTAAGACTCAAGACCTGACCACGGCAGAAGAGAGAGAAAGGACGAAGGTCGTCCCCTATGCTTTAGACGTAGGCTCTACAGTATGCTATGCTGTGTACCGCACCTGAAGTGTGCCTTGCCATGAGTCAGTCAAGGGGTACAAGAGTGATCCAGGAATGGATCACATGACAGCGGTCGAACTTATCCTTAGTAACTAGTGGACTAAGGAATTTTCTCGATTATGGAGGTGGTAAAAGAGTTCGTCGTAAAGGGTTACGTCGATGCAAACTTTGACACTAATCCGGATGACTCTGAGTAGTAAACCGGATTCGTATAGTAGAGCAGTTATTTGGAATAGCTCCAAGTAGCACGTGGTAGCTGCATCTACAAGATGACATAGAGATTTGTAAAGCACACACGGATCTGGAAGGTTCAGACCCATTGACTAAAAACCTCTCTCACAAGCGAGATAAGAACAAACCCCATGGGTGTTGGATTCATTACAATCACATAGTGATGTGAACTAGATTATTGACTCTAGTGCAAGTGGGAGACTGTTGGAAATATGCCCTAGAGGCAATAATAAAATGGTTATTATTGTATTTCCTTGTTCATGATAATTGTCTATTGTTCATGCTATAATTGTATTAACTGGAAACCGTAATACATGTGTGAATACATAGACCACAACATGTCCCTAGTAAGCCTCTAGTTGACTAGCTCGTTGATCAATAGATGGTTATGGTTTCCTGAGCATGGACATTGGATGTCATTGATAACGGGATCACATCATTAGGAGAATGATGTGATGGACAAGACCCAATCCTAAGCATAGCACAAGATCGTGTAGTTCGTTTGCTAAGAGCTTTTCTAATGTCAAGTATCATTTCCTTAGACCATGAGATTGTGCAACTCCCGGATACCGTAAGAATGCTTTGGGTGTACCAAACGTCACAACGTAACTGGGTGGCTATAAAGGTACACTACAGGTATCTCCGAAAGTGTCTGTTGGGTTGGTACGAATCGAGACTGGGATTTGTCACTCCGTATGACGGAGAGGTATCTCTGGGCCCACTCGGTAATGCATCATCATAATGAGCTCAATGTGACTAAGTAGTTATTCACGGGATCATGCATTACGGAACGAGTAAAGTGACTTGCCGATAACGAGATTGAACGAGGTATTGGGATACCGGCGATCGAATCTCGGGCAAGTAACATACCGATTGACAAAGGGAATTGTATACGGGATTGATTGAATCCCCGAAATCGTGGTTCATCCGATGAGATCATCGTGGAACATGTGGGAGCCAACATGGGTATCCAGATCCCGCTGTTGGTTATTGGCCGGAGAACGTCTCGGTCATGTCTACATGGTTCCCGAACCCGTAGGGTCTACACACTTAAGGTTCGATGACGCTAGGGTTATAGGGAATAGATATACATGGTTACCGAATGTTGTTCGTGTTGGGGAACGTAGCAGAAATTCAAAATTTTATACGCATCACCAAGATCAATCTATGGAGTAATCTAGCAACGAGGGGAAGGGGAGTGCATCTACATACCCTTGTAGATCGTGATGCGGAAGCGTTGCAAGAACGCGGATGAAGGAGTCGTACTCGTAGCGATTCAGATCGCGGTTGATTCCGATCTAAGCGCCGAACCACGGCGCCTCCGCGTTCAACACACGTGCAGCCCGGTGACGTCTCCCACGCCTTGATCCAGCAAGGAGAGAGGGAGAGGTTGGGGAAGACTCCGTCCAGCAGCAGCACGACGGCGTGGTGATGATGGAGGAGCGTGGCAATCCTGCAGGGCTTCGCCAAGCACCGCGGGAGAGGAGGAGGAAGAGGGGTAGGGCTGCGCCAAGAGAGAGATGTTCTCGTGTGTATGGCAGCCCCAAACCCCCACTATATATAGGGGAGGGGAGGGGGTGCGCCCCCATCTAGGGTTTCCCCCCCAAGGGGTCCGGCCAGCCCTAGATGCATCTAGGGGGGCGGCGAGAGGGGGAGAGAGGTGGGCGCACCACTAGGTGGGCCTTAGGCCCATCTGAGCCTAGGGTTTCCCCTTCCCACCTTTGTGGGAGGCGCACCAGCCCACCTAGGGGCTGGTCCCTTCCCACACTTGGCCCACGCAGCCCTCTGGGGCCGGTGGCCCCACCTGGTGGACCCCCGGGAACCTCCCGGTGGTCCCGGTACGTTACCGATAGCACCCGAAACTTTTTCGGTGACCAAAACAGGACTTCCCATATATAAATCTTTACCTCCGGACCATTCTGGAACTCCTCGTGACGTCCGGGATCTCATCCGGACTTCGAACAACATTCGGTAACCACGTATATCTATTCCCTATAACCCTAGCGTCATCGAACCTTAAGTGTGTAGACCCTACGGGTTCGGGAACCATGCAGACATGACCGAGACGTTCTCCGGTCAATAACCAACAGCGGGATCTGGATACCCATGTTGGCTCCCACATGTTCCACGATGATCTCATCGGATGAACCACGATGTCGGGGATTCAATCAATCCCGTATTCAATTCCCTTTGTCAATCGATATGTTACTTGCCCGAGATTCGATCGTCGGTATCCCGATACCTTGTTCAATCTCGTTACCGGCAAGTCTCTTTACTCGTTCCGTAACACATCATCCCGTGATCAACTCCTTGGTCACATTGTGCACATTATGATGATGTCCTACCGAGTGGGCCCAGAGATACCTCTCCGTTTACACGGAGTGACAAATCCCAGTCTCGATTCGTGCCAACCCAACAGACACTTCCGGAGATACCCGTAGTGCACCTTTATAGCCACCCAGTTACATTGTGACGTTTGGTACACCCAAAGCATTCCTACGGTATCCGGGAGTTGCACAATCTCATGGTCTAAGGAAATGATACTTGACATTAGAAAAGCTCTTAGCAAACTAACTACACGATCTTGTGCTAGGCTTAGGATTAGGTCTTGTCCATCACATCATTCTCCTAATGATGTGATCCCGTTATCAACGACATCCAATGTCCATGGTCAAGAAACCGTAACCATCTATTGATCAACGAGCTAGTCAACTAGAGGCTTACTAGGGACATGGTGTTGTCTATGTATCCACACATGTATCTGAGTCTCTTATCAATACAATTTTAGCATGGATAATAAACGATTATCATGAACAAGGAAATATGATAATAACCAATTTATTATTGCCTCTAGGGCATATTTCCAACAGTCTCCCACTTGCACTAGAGTCAATAATCTAGTTCACATCACCATGTGATTAACACTCACAGGTCACATCACCATGTGACCAACATCCAAGAGTTTACTAGAGTCAACAATCTAGTTCACATCACTATGTGATTAACACTCAATGAGTTCTGGTCTGATCATGTTATGCTTGTGAGAGAGGTTATTAGTCAACGGGTCTGAACCTTTCAGATCCGTGTGTGCTTTACGAATATCTATGTCATCTTGTGGATGCTACCACGCGCTACTTGGAGCCATTTCAAATAACTGCTCTACTATACGAATCCGGTTTACTACTCAGAGTCATCCGGATTAGTGTCAAAGTTCGCATCGACGTAACCCTTTACGACGAACTCCTTTTCACCTCCATAATCGAGAAAATTCCTTAGTCCACTAGATACTAAGGATAAGTTCGACCGCTGTCATGTGATCCATTCCTGGATCACTATTGTACCCCTTGACCAACTCATGGCAAGGCACACTTCATGTGCGGTACACAACATAGCATACTGTAGAGCCTACGTCTAAAACATAGGGGACGACCTTCGTCCTTTCTCTCTCTTCTGCTGTGGTCAGGTCTTGAGTCTTACTCAATACTCACACCTTGTAACACAGCCAAGAACTCCTTCTTTTCTGATCTATTTTGAACTCTTCCAAAATCATGTCAAGGTGTGCGTTCTTTGAAAATATCATCAGGCGTCTTGATCTATCTCTATAGATCTTGATGCCCAATATGTAAGCAGCTTTATCCAGGTCTTCCTTTGAAAAACCCCTTTCAAACAACCCTTTATGCTTTCCAGAAATTTTATATCATTTCGGATCAACAATATGTCATTCACATATACTTATCAGAAATGTTGTAGCGCTCCCACTCACTTTATTGTAAATACAAGTTTCTAACAAACTTTGTATAAACCCAAAAACTTTGATCACTCCATCAAAGCGTATATTCTGACTCCGAGATGCTTGCTCTAATCCATGGAAGGATCGCTGGAGCTAGCATACCTTTCAGCATCCTTAGGATCGACAAAACCTTTCTGATTGTATCACATACAACCTTTCCTTACGAAAACGGGTAAGGAAACTTGTTTTGACATCCATCTGCCAGATTTCATAAATGCAGCTAATGCTAACATGATTCCGACGGACTTAAGCATCGCGACGGATGAGAAAATCTCATCGTAGTCAACTCCTTGAACTTGTGAAAATACTCTTTGCCACAAGTCGAGCTTCATAAACGGTAACCTTACCGTCCACGTCCGTCTTCTTCTTAAAGATCCATTTATCTCAATGGCTTGCCGATCATCGGGCAATTTCACCAAAGTCCATGCTTTGTTCTGATACATGGATCCTATCTCGGATTTCATGGCTTCTAACCATTTGTCGGAATATGGGCCCACCATCGCTTCTCCATAGCTCGTAGGTTCATTGTTGTCTAGCAACATGACTTCCAAGACAGGATCACGCATTACTCTGAAGTAGTACGCATCCTCGTCGTCCTACGAGGTTTGGTAGTGACTTGATCCGAAGTTTCATGATCACTATCATAAGCTTCCACTTCAATTGGTGTAGGTGCCACAGGAACAACTTCCTGTGCCTTGCTACACACTAGTTGAAGTTATGGTTCAATAACCTCATCAAGTCTCCACCATCCTCCCACTCAATTCTTTCGAGAGAAACTTTTCCTCGAGAAAGGACTCGTTTCTAGAAGCAATTACTTTTGCTTCCAGATCTGAAATAGGAGGTATACCCAACTGTTTTGGGTATTCTATGAAGATGCATTTATCCGCTTTGGGTTTGAGCTTATCAGCCTGAAACTTTTTCACATAAGCATTGCAGCCCCAAACTTTTAAGAAACGACAACTTAGGTTTCTCTAAACGGTGTCGTCTCAACGGAATTGCGTGGTGCCCCTTTTTAAAGTGAATGCGGTTGTCTCTAATGCCTAACCCATAAACGATAGTGGTAATTCGATAAGAGACATCATGGTATGCACCATATCCAATAGGGTGCAGTTATGATGTTCGGACACACCATCACATTGTGGTGTTCTAGGCGGTATTAATTGTGAAACACTTTCCACAATGTCTTAATTGTGTGCCAAACTCGTAACTCAGATATCTCTATGATCATATCATAGACATTTTATCCTCTTGTCACGACGATCTTCGATTTCACTCTGAAATTACTTGAACCTTTCAATAATTCAGACTTGTGTTTCATCAAGTAAATATTCTCAGCATCTACTCAAATCATCTGTGAAGTAAGAACATATCGATATCCACTGCGTGCCTCAGCACTCATTGGACTGCACACATCAAATGTATTACTTCCAACAAGTTGCTCTCTTGTTCCATCTTACTGAAAACGAGGCTTTTCAGTCATCTTGCCCATGTGGTATGATTTGCATGTCTCAAGTGATTCAAAATCAAGTGAGTCCAAACGATCCATCTGCATGGAGTTTCTTCACGCATATATACCAATAGACATGGTTCGCATGTCTCAATCCTTTCAAAAACGAGTGAGTCCAAAGATCCATCTACATGGAGCTTCTTCATGCGTTCTATACCAATATGACTCAAATGGCAGTGCCACAAGTATGTGGTACTATCATTACTATTTTATATCTTTTGGCACGAACATGTGTATCACTGCGATCGAGATTCATTTTAGGTGCAAGACCATTGAAGGTATTATTCAAATAAACAGAGTAACCATTATTCTCCTTAAATGAATAACCGTATTGCGATAAACATAATCCAATCATGTTTATGCTCAACGCAAACACCAAATAACAATTATTTAGGTTTAACACCAATCTTGATGGTAGAGGGAGCATGCGATGCTTGATCAAATCAACCTTGGAAACACTTCCAACACATATCGTCATCTCACCTTTAGCTAGTCTCCGTTTATTCCGCAGCTTTTATTTCGAGTTACTAACACTTAGCAACCGAACCGGTATCTAATACCCTGGTGCTGCTAGGAGTACTAGTAAAGTACACATTCATATAATGTATATCAAATATACTTCTGTCGACCTTGCCTGCCTTCTCATCTACCAAGTATCTAGGGCAGTTTTGCTTCAGTGACCGTTTCCCTCATTACAGAAGCACTTAGTCTCGGGTTTGGGTTCAACCTTGGGATTCTTTACTAGAGCAGCAAATGATTTGCCGTTTCATGAAGTATCCATTTTTGCCCTTGCCCTTCTTGAAACTAGTGGTTTTACCAACCATCAACAATTGATGCTCCTATTTGATTTCTACTTTCGCGGTGTCAAACATTGCGAATAGCTCAAGAATCATCATCTATCCCTGATATGTTATAGTTCATCACGAAGCTCTAATAGCTTGGTGGCAGTGACTATGGAGAACCATCACTATCTCATCTGGAAGATTAACTCCCACTCGATTCAAGCGATTGCAGTACTCAGACAATCTGAGCACATGCTCAACGATTGAGCTTTTCTCCCTCAGTTTCAGGCTTAAGAAACTTGTCAGAGGTCTCATACCTCTTGACGTGGGCACTAGTCTGAAATCCCAATTTCATTCTTCGGAACATCTCATATGTTCTGCGACGTTTCAAAACCGTCTTTGGTGCCACAATTCTAAACCGTTAGCAATACGCACTGAACTATCACGTAGTCATCAAAACGTGTATGTCAGATGTTTCGTAACATCTACAGACGACGCTCGAGGTTCAGCACACCGAGCGATGCATTAAGGACATAAGCCTTCTGTGCAGCAATGAGGACAATCCTCAGTTTACGGACCCAATCCGCATAATTGCTACTATCAACTTTCAACTAAATTTTCTCTAGGAACATATCTTAGTAGAACTAAAGCGTAAGCTATGACATAATTTGCAAAGACCTTTTGACTATGTTCATGATAATTAAGTTCATCTGATTAATGAACTCCCACTCAGATAGACATCCCTCTAGTCATCTAAGTGATACATGATCCGAGTCAAACTAGGCCGTGTCCGATCATCATGTGAGATGGACTAGTCATCATCGGTGATCATCTCCATGTTGATCGCATCTACTATACAACTCATGTTCGACCTTTCGATCTCTTGTGTTCCGAGGCCATGTCTGTACATGCTAGGCTCGTCAAGTCAACCTAAGTGTTTCGCATGTGTTCCGAGGCCATGTCTGTACATGCTAGGCTCGTCAACACCCGTTGTATTTGAACGTTAGAATCTATCACACCCGATCATCACGTGGTGCTTCGAAACAACGACCTTCGCAACGGTGCACAGTTAGGGGGAACACGTCTCTTGAAATTTTAGTGAGGGATCATCTTATTTATGCAACCGTCGTTCTAAGCAAATAAGATGTAAACATGACAAACATCACATGCAAATCATAAAGTGACGTGATATGGCCAATATCATCTTGCGCCTGTGATCTCCATCTTCGAGGCGCGACATGATCACCTTCGTCACCGGCATGACACCATGATCTTCATTATCATGATCTCCATCATCGTGTCTTCATGAATTTGCCTCGCCAACTATTACTTCTACTACTATGGCTAACGGTTAGCAATAAAGTAAAGTAATTACATGGCGTTTTCATTGACATGCAGGTCATACAATAAATTAAGACAACTCCTATGGCTCCTGCCGGTTGTCATACTCATCGACATGCAAGTCGTGATTCCTATTACAAGAACATGATCAATCTCATACATCACATATATCATTCATCACATCCTTTTGGCCATATCACATCACATAGCATACCCTGCAAAAACAAGTTAGACGTCCTCTAATTGTTGTTGCATGTTTTACGTGGCTGCTATGGGTTTCTAGCAAGAACGTTTCTTACCTACGCAAAAGCCACAACGTGATATGCCAATTTCTATTTACCCTTCATAAGGACCCTTTTCATCGAATCCGATCCGACTAAAGTGGGAGAGACAGACACCCGCTAGCCACCTTATGCATCAAGTGCATGTCAGTCGGTGGAACCTGTCTCACGTAAGTGTACGTGTAAGGTCGGTCCGGGCCGCTTCATCCCACGATGCCGCCGAATCAAGATAAGACTAGTAACGGCAAGTAAATTGACAACATCGACGCCCACAACTACTTTGTGTTCTACTCATGCATAGAAACTACGAATAGACCTAGCTCATGATGCCACTGTTGGGGAACGTAGCAGAAATTCAAAATTTTCTACGCATCACCAAGATCAATCTATGGAGTAATCTCGCAACGAGGGGAAGGGGAGTGCATCTACATACCCTTGTAGATCATGATGCGGAAGCGTTGCAAGAACGCGCATGAAGGAGTCGTACTCGTAGCGATTCAGATCGCGGTTGATTCCGATCTAAGCGCCGAACCACGGCGCCTCCGCGTTCAACACACGTGCAGCCCAGTGACGTCTCCCACGCCTTGATCCAGCAAGGAGAGAGGGAGAGGTTGGGGAAGACTCCGTCCAGTAGCAGCACGACGGCGTGGTGGTGATGGAGGAGCGTGGCAATCCTGCAGGGCTTCGCCAAGCACCGCGGGAGAGGAGGAGGAAGAGGGGTAGGGCTGCGCCAAGAGAGAGATGTTCTCGTGTGTATGGCAGCCCCAAACCCCCACTATATATAGGGGAGGGGGAGGGGGTGCGCCCCCATCTAGGGTTTCCCCCCCAAGGGGTGCGGCCAGAGGGGGAGAGAGGGGGGCGCACCACTAGGTGGGCCTTAGGCCCATCTGAGCCTAGGGTTTCCCCTTCCCACCTTCCCTGCGCCTTGGGCCCCTTTGTGGGAGGCGCACCAGCCCACCTAGGGGCTGGTCCCTTCCCACACTTGGCCCACACAGCCCTCTGGGGCCAGTGGCCCCACCTGGTGGACCCCCGGGACCCTCCCGGTGGTCCCGGTACGTTACCGATAGCACCCGAAACTTTTCCGGTGACCAAAACAGGACTTCCCATATATAAATCTTCACCTCCGGACCATTCCGGAACTCCTCGTGACGTCCGGGATCTCATCCGGGACTCCGAACAACATTAGGTAACCACGTATATCTATTCCCTATAACCCTAGCGTCATCGAACCTTAAGTGTGTAGACCCTACGGGTTCGGGAACCATGCAGACATGACCGAGACGTTCTCCGGTCAATAACCAACAGCGGGATCTGGATACCCATGTTGGCTCCCACATGTTCCACGATGATCTCATCGGATGAACCATGATGTCGGGGATTCAATCAATCCCGTATTCAATTCCCTTTGTCAGTCGGTATGTTACTTGCCCGAGATTTGATCGTCGGTATCCCGATACCTTGTTCAATCTCGTTACCGGCAAGTCTCTTTACTCGTTCCGTAACACATCATTCCGTGATCAACTCCTTGGTCACATTGTGCACATTATGATGATGTCCTACCGAGTGCCCAGAGATACCTCTCCGTTTACACGGAGTGACAAATCCCAGTCTCGATTCGTGCCAACCCAACAGACACTTTCGGAGATACCCGTAGTGCACCTTTATAGCCACCCAGTTACGTTGTGACGTTTGGTACACCCAAAGCATTCCTACGGTATCTGGGAGTTGCACAATCTCATGGTCTAAGGAAATGATACTTGACATTAGAAAAGCTCTTAGCAAACGAACTACACGATCTTGTGCTAGGCTTAGGATTGGGTCTTGTCCATCACATCATTCTCCTAATGATGTGATCCCGTTATCAACGACATCCAATGTCCATGGTCAGGAAACCGTAACCATCTATTGATCAACGAGCTAGTCAACTAGAGGCTTACTAGGGACATGGTGTTGTCTATGTATCCACACATGTATCTGAGTTTCCTATCAATACAATTTTAGCATGGATAATAAACGATTATCATGAACAAGGAAATATGATAATAACCAATTTATTATTGCCTCTAGGGCATATTTCCAACAGTTCGGAGTCCCGGATGAGATCCCGAACGTCACGAGGAGTTCCGGAATGGTCCGGAGGTAAAGAATAATATATAGGAAGTGAGGTTTTGGCCACCGGAAGAGTTTCGGTCGTCACCGGTAATGTACCGGGACCACTGGAGGGTTCCGGGGGTCTACCGGGAGGGGCCACCAACCCCGGAGGCCTGCGTGGGCCAAGTGTGGGAAGGGACCGGCCCCTAGGTGGGCTGGTGCGCCTCCCACAAGAGGCCCAAGGCGCAGGGAAGGGGGGAAGGGGGGAAACCCTAGGCGCATATGGGCCTAAGGCCCACCCTAGGGCGCGCCCCCCTCTCTCCCCCTCTTGGCCGCCCCCTCCATCCAATCTAGGGCTGGCCGCCACCCCTAGGGGTGGGAACCCTAGAGGGGGCGCACCCTCCTCCCCTCCTCCTATAAATAGTGGGGGTTTTGGGGCTGCAGAAGACACGAGTCTCCCTCTCTCTTGGCGCAGCCCTACCCCTCTCCCTCCTCGTCTCTCGCGGTGCTTGGCGAAGCCCTGCTAGAGTGCCACGCTCCTCCACCACCACCACGCCGTCGTGCTGCTGCTGGACGGAGTCTTCCCCAACCTCTCCCTCTCCCTTGCTGGATCAAGGCGCGGGAGACGTCACCGGGCTCCATGTGTGTTGAACGCGGAGGCACCGTTGTTCGGTGCTTAGATCGGATTCGGACGCGATCTGAATCGCTTCGTGTACGACTCCACCGACCGCGTTCTTGCAACGCTTCCGTATCGCGATCTTCAAGGGTATGAAGATGCACTCCCCTCTCTCTCGTTGCTAGTTAATCCATAGATTGATCTTGGTGATGCATAGAAAATTTTGAATTTCTGCTACGTTCCCCAACACAACCGTCTACACCAAGCGGAGGTCGTCCAGTAACTGCGACATCCTGAGGACTACATCGACAAGCCAGAGGGATACGACTAAGCATCGCCGGAGCGACGGACGTACCGCTCCACCCTTCTATTTTACCACATCATCGCCGACCTTCCTGGCGAGGAGGTCTCCACCATCGACCTTGATGCACCATGGGAGCTCTACTTCGAAGCCACCTCCCGCACGGACGCCGACGCTGACAGAGCCCCAAGGCGAAGGGCAGGTGCAGGTTTGGTGTTCAAGACGCCGCAAGGAGGAGTGATGCACCACTCATTCTCCCTCCTCAAAGAAGAATGCTCGAATAATGAAGTGGAGTATGGCTCTCATCTTCGGCCTCCTCCTGGCGCTCTTCATGGAAGTGTGTTCTTTGCGGCCGTTCGGTGACTCCCAACTCATTGTTCGTCAAGTCGATGACATCTATGAAGTTCGCAAGCTTGAACTGGTGCCGTACTACACTGCGGCCCGGAACCTCATGAAAAAATTTCAACACATCGAAGTTCTCCATGTCCCGCGAAGCAGAAATGCGCCTGCTGATGCCTTGGCAAAACTAGCGGCAACATTGGTGCTCCCAGATAATAAAACCATGCAGGTAAATGTTGAAGAAAGGTGGCTCCTCCAAGATGTTCTGGAGCTTATCCCGGCGGAGTACGAAGTCAACACCGACATGACGAACGCCGTGGAGGAAGACGAGTGGCGGTGTCCTTTACAGGCGGTCCCATGGACAGGAAGTCCTACTTCGGTGCGTTAACCAAGGTGAAGCCGAGAAGATCCTCCAGGAGATGAACCATGGAGTCTGCGGCGGGCACCAAGGAGGAGCTAAGATGTATCATAGCATATGTCTTGCAGGATACTACTGGCCTGGCGTCATGGTGGACTGCCTTCGGGTGGCCAGGTCATGTCACAACTGTGAAGTACATGGCGACTTCAAGCACCAGCCGCCGGTCCCGCTTCACCCTACCGTTCCCTCTTGGCCATTTGATGCATGGGGAATCGACGTCATCAGCCTCATCGACCCTCCATCATCCAGGGGGCATCGCTTCATCCTCGCCGCGACGGACTACTTCTCCAAATGGGTGGAAGTTGTTCCACTATGGGAGGTGAAGAGCGACAACGTCATCAACTTCTTAGAGCGAAATATCATATATCGCTTTGGGATTCCGCACCGCATCACCTCCGACAATGCCAAGGCCTTCAAGTCCAACAAGATGTACAGGTTCATTGAGAAGTACAAGATCAAGTGGAACTACTCCACCGGCTACTACCCTCAAGCCAACGGGGCGATCGAAGCCTTCAACAAGACGCTCGGCAAGATACTCAAGAAGACGGTGACAAGGCACAAGAGAGACTGGCACGATCGTCTCTTCGAGTCCTTATGGGCGTACCGCGTTACAGTCCGTACCCCGACACAGGCTACTCCATTCTCTCTCGTTTACGGGAGTGAAGCCATCCTGCCACTGGAGGTCTAGCTACCCTGTTTACGGGTGGCTCTCCAGGAAGGACTCACCTAAGATGAACAGGTACAACTTCATTACCAAGAGTTGGACGCCCTTGAAGAGGAGCGACTTCATGCCCTGCAAAACTTGGAGCTCTACCGCCAGAACATGGTGAGAGCCTACGACAAGCCCGTCAAGCAACGCGTATTTCGGAAGGGCGAGTTGGTCCTCGTGCTCCGTCGACCCATCGTCATCACGCACAAGACAAATGGGAAGTTCGAGCCAAAGTGGGAAGGACCATATGTCGTCGAGCAAGTCTACGACGGGGGTGCATACTAGCTGGTTGATTCCCAGGGAGCCCGGCCTATGCCCCCAATCAACGGAAGGTTCCTAATTTTTTTTCTTAAAATGTTGCCTCTTTCGTTGCCTTTTTTCCTTGGGGAGACCCTTTTCAGTGGGCTATCGGATCCATGATGCACTCTTCGTTGCACGTTGTGGATATTTTCTTGGTCTCCCCAATTTTAATGGACTCAGTCCAACAAAAAAGATGGCTTTCCCCTACCACATCATGTTGTTGATTGACGTTTTGGCTACCCTAGGACTTGTTGGAGGGTGGCACAATGTGTCAAGTTGCAGGCAGAGTGGCTCCTACATGCACAATGCACGACACGTATCAGGCGTATGCTTCCGGAGGCAGCGGAGATGATTATTTGCGCACTTCTGAGCGCCGAGACCCCGCGCCCATCATGTTTCCCCGCATGCTTCATGTTCGTGGAGGCTCGCATCCCAGGGGAGACTATAGGAAAAGATTCATGGTGGCTACCTGGCCCAATGCAATTCGGTTCGGTGCCTAGCCATATGACAACTCTGGGATACGCCACCAAAAAGCTCCAGATAAAATGCCAGAGGGTTTTCTTAGTCCACAGAGGTGAACAGGTGCCTTCCAAGTTCTCAAGGTGGGTCTTCGAGAAATCATGGAAGAAGAATCCTCAGGAAGTGCAAGCAGAATCCACAAAAGTGCAAGCAAGTTCATGAAGTCTGCGGCCAATCAATCAATCCGCACAAAAAAAACAATCCTGAATCTCCAAGAAGCAATTAAAAAAATCACCAAGAGTCCAAGAAGTAGTCAAGTTTGAAAGAACATGCGGTGCCCCCATGTTTGGTTTTGGTAATTGATGACAATCTCTATGGACTAATGGTTGCCTTGAGTTATATTTGAAGGATTTGTCCATAGGAATTTCTTGAAGTTCATGTGTTG
The DNA here is from genome assembly GCF_002575655.3 of Aegilops tauschii subsp. strangulata. Taxonomy (NCBI): domain Eukaryota; kingdom Viridiplantae; phylum Streptophyta; class Magnoliopsida; order Poales; family Poaceae; genus Aegilops; species Aegilops tauschii. The sequence continues at coordinate 278,137,483 of NC_053041.3, read as the reverse complement.
GTTTCAAGGAGTTTATGTGGTGACCAAGGTGTTATTAAGTAATTACCCAAAGATTGGTCATGTGAGAGTTGAGCTTATTGCAAGCATGTCTTGGAGAAGAAGATTGTGTGATCATTCATGTATATCTTCAAGACATCATCCAAATGAAGAGAGTTGAAAAGATTCAAGGTTGATCAAGACTAAGTCAAGAGTGAATCAACTTGATCAACTCACAAAGCGTAGAAGATGTACCGAGAGGGATCAAGCGATCCCATGGTGTTGTAAGCATTGTCAATTACGCTTTGTGTACTAACCCATGATCTTCGTGAGAGTTCTTTGTGGGGTTAGGTTGCGGTGTGCAAGTTCAAGTGAAGCATCATGAAGAGATCAAATGCTTGAAGCTTGCCGTCCATTGTGGTGACAATGGACTTGTGAAGATATTGCGGTGTGCAAGTTCAAGTGAAGCATCATGAAGAGATCAAATGCTTGAAGCTTGCCGTCCATTGTGGTGACAATGGACTTGTGAAGATGTGAGGAAGAGTGGCTCACCCATAGTGGAGTATGGGGGAGCAATCAACTAGTCTTCATCGAGCCAACGCAACCAAGAAAGGTGGTCCAACTTGAGGGAGTCAACATCGTCATCATCTAGCTCAAGTGGACCATGTCCAAGGCAAAGGTTTGCCCTTGACAGGTTTTCTATTTTACCGGTCTCATGATGGTAGTTGGGAGACCGGGTTATAGGATCGATCGCCGTACTATCAAGGGAGGCTCTCGATGAGTAGCTTGATCGTATCATTCGTAGAGAGCTCAAACCATTGCATCCTTGCATCATCTTTCTTGGTTCTTGTTTGCTTCTCTTTGTGAGTTTTGGAGCTTATGGTCATCTTGATGACAAGCTCGAGTTCATCGAAAACGGAGTTCACTCGCATCTTCTATGATGTTTTCAATGTTGGAGGTTATGCCGGTTCTTCTCGGTCGGAGGTTTCACTCCTCTATTTGTTTTGATGCTACTCGTCGTCCTGTTTCCAACAAGCTTGAGTTTGCTCAATTCGGAGCTCATTTGCAGAAGTTATGGCAGTTTTGGTTTCCCGTGGAGTATACTTGTTTTCGTGGTAGTGGCTTTAGGATGGCGCCAGCGGTAGTACTGCGGTACCCAGCGGTAGTACCGCTTGGGAGTCACAGGCGGCAGTACCGCTCCGCAGCGGTAGTACCGCCGGTGGGTCCTCAGCAGTAGTACCGCTGCGGTACCAGGCCCCTACCGCGCCGACTCGAGGGGTCATTTTTCGTGTCGGATTGTGCGGTACTTCGTAGCGACAGTAGAGCGGCAGTGCCGCTCATGAGCGGTAGTACCGCCCTACCACCGCGACAGTACCGCTCGAGTCCGTATCTCTCCTGCCCTCCTAACCCACGATAGTACCGCTCGGGGGAGCGGTAGTACCGCTGTTCTCAGCGGTAGTACCGCTGCCTTATGCGGTAGTACCGCCCTCTGCGGGGCTGTTTTGGGGGGTAACGGTTGGATTTTCCCCCTCCTATAAAAGGGGGTCTTCTTCCCCAATGAACCTTATCTTTTGAGCTCGTGTTCTTCCCCCATTGTTGACCTTCTTCGAGCTTGCTAACTCTCAATCCCTCCATGGATTCTTGATAGTTTTTGAGGGAAAAGAGAGAGGAGATCTAGATCCACATTTCCACCAATCACTTTCTCCTCTATGTGAGGGGAACCCCTTGGATCTAGATCTTGGAGTTCTTGGTGTTCTCCTCCTTGTTCTTCCTCTCATTTTCCTACCTAGCATTAGTTGCTTCGGTGGGATTTGAGAGAGAAGGACTTGGGCACTCCGTGTGCCCTTGCCATTGCATTTGTGCATCGGTTTGAGTTCTCCACGGTGATACGTGGAAGTTACAAGTTGAGAAGCTTATTACTCTTGGGTGCTTGGTACCCTTGAGCTTGTTCCTCTTGGGTGCTTGGGCGCCCTAGACGGTTGGTGGTGTTCGGAGCTCAATCATTGTGGTGTAAAGCTCCGGGCAAGCGTCGGGGTCTCCAATTAGGTTGTGGAGATCGCCCCGAGCAATTTGACGGGTACCGGTGACCGCCCGCAAGGGTTGCCAAAGTGTACGGGTTCGGTGACCGCCCCCAAGGGTTGCCATTTGTACGGGTTCGGTGACCGCCCTCAAGGGTCCCTTAGTGGAATCACGGCATCTTGCATTGTGTGAGGGCGTGAGGAGATTACGGTGGCCCTAGTGCCTTCTTGGGGAGCATTGTGCCTCCACACCGCTCCAAACGAAGATTAGCATCCGCAAGGGTGTGAACTTCAGGATACATCATCGTCTCCACGTTCCTCGGTTATCTCTTACCCGAGACCTTTACTTATGCACTTTACTTTGTGATAGCCTTATTGTTTCTTGTCATATATCTTGCTATCACCTAGTTGTTTATCTTGCTTAGCATAAGTTGTTGGTGCACATAGGTGAGCCTAGTTGTTGTAGGTTTTGTGCTTGTCAAATTAACCGCTAGGTTTATTCCGCATTTGTTCAAGCCTAAACCGTAATTATTTTAAAGCGCCTATTCACCCCCCCTTTAGGCGACATCCACGATCTTTCAAAGTTGTCCCAAGCAGTAAGAGACACACTGGAAAGAAGGCGGAAGGTAGATGTTCACCACCCCTCAATAAGGCATGAAGAAAAATCGCCAAGCTGTTCTCCCAAAACCATCCACCCTGAACCTACCATACCCAAGTCTCCGGGTTCATGAGGCATGCGCAGGGGGCATGGCGGGCTGTGGGGCCCCTCTGCACGATGATGGGCTAGAATATGAATTTCTGTTGCCTCTCGGAAGCATCCCGAAATATGGCATCTTCATACACGTACACCGAGGCTTATGCAGTTGTTGAGTCGTAATCGTCATGGTATTTCGACGATTCCTGGTGACAAGTCCTTTGGTAGCCTTCTCAGATGTCACACATATAGCTGGTGTATAACGGGAAAGCCCACATTTTAAAAACCAACCAAACCTCCTTTTTTTCCTCTTGGTTCGCTTTGTTTTGTTGGGTGTTTCTAGTTGTTGCGCTTCCCCAACGTCTTTTGCAGCCAATGAAGAGGTACTTCTCGGCGTTGCTGATGACAACCCGACGTCGAGTCTCTACACCAACCAACAACACAGGCATCGGGGGCAATCCCATATGCCTGTGGACGTCGATGATATCCCGACATCGATCTGCTAATGCCGACGGCATCCCGGCAACCAATCATCTGCACCAACATGAACAAGGGGTGCAGGAAGGAGGCACCTGAGCTCATAAGGGTGGTGCCGATGTCACTCCGGTACCCTGTCTCCAACAACAATGAAGCTTGGGGGCAATATCATCCCTCGATCATCCATAAGGCCGATGGTGTCCCGGCATACCCCCTGGTGAAACGCCATTCATGGTGAAACAGAGTTGTCGATGGTCTACCGACGCCTCACCTACATCGTCATATGAAGATCACGGGAGCAGTGTAATGCGCCAGTGCGGCCAGCATGAATCTGTGAAACCCTCCGATCCAGTCGGCTGGCACCGCAGCAGCTAGGCGGTCACGACGAGCTCGGTAAATGCTATTTTGTTTTCAGGACCAGGCATGTTGTTTCGCCACAAAATGAAGACGAAGTAGGGTTGTCTCGGTGGCTGGCATCGTCTGTTGGACGGTCCCAACGAGCTCCCCGAAGAATGCGAGTGCGGACGAACATACCTGCACTACTACATCGCTACATGGAGATCAAACAATCTTTTCTGCAAATGGTGCAGACTCCGTCTGCAACACGTTGTCTTCGCAACGAGAAGTCTCCCACCTCGGCGGCAACGGTGTGCTGTGATGGCATCGAGCACTACGACAAGCAACAAAGCCCTAGGGTCTACCGTCGTTATCACGGTTACAATGCAGCACCCTGATCTTCATTTTATTTTCCTCTTATCTTTTTCTTCTTCTTTTCCACAGATGCCGACGACGAAGTGGAGCTAGCCCAGAGGGTATAGGGTAGCAAGACGCGTCCAAGTCTCAAGTGCTGAAGCGTCCGCCGAAGTGGCGCTGGTTGCTGGGGCAGGAATAGCGTTGGTCCAGAATTGGTGGATTGCTGATCGCTCAAAAGTCCACGTGAATGAGTGTGCATGGGCCATGCACGTTTCGTCTAACGTTTCATACATCTGTCAATGCATGCACTGCTTTGTCTTTCTTTTGCAGGCGCAACCCGACGGATCAGGCTGCACATATGATGCGCCAAAACAAAAAATATATCACCAAGTTAAGCCCGATCTGCTCCGCGCTCGAACTTTATTCGATGAGGGGGCATTTGTTTGATGGGTTTTTGGCAATACTATATAATCAGGAAGTTTTTTTATTAGTTTTGAAGGAATTTCCCGAGTACAGGTTATGCATGTCTACTTTTGATAATTGCATGCGCACCTACGTGTATATACACTATACACGGTGACTAATGACTGCCTCACGTACTGATGCATGCATCCACACGTTTTATTTATTTATTTATCTCATGCATGTTATGACCTGCACTAGTCACGTATTGATCATGTACGAATTTAAGCTAACCCTGCAGACGACTCGGTGCAGTTCGCATCTCCGTAGACGCCGCGGCCAGGTCGTACATAGACCCAGGTACCCATACGCCTGTATTTGTACTTCTCCTAATACCCGCACGGCCGGCAAATACGCATATGTATCCGAATACGCGTACGCATATCAGTCGACCTCCAAGAGATAAACACCGAGCGATCACGTAGAAGACAGGTCTATTATGCATGTTATGTGTGCCATGTTTATTTTTGCAGGCCCGACATGCACGTCATGTATTTTGCCCATGGGCTACGGTGGCATCGGATCAACTTGAGCGAGGGTCAAAGCTCAACGTTTATCCGCTCAAACGGCCCATGATATCCGGGATGGCAAAACAATCAGCGACGGCGGGACGCGGCACCCTGCTCTGCCTATATATAGACTCACAAAGCCATTTGCAAAAGGGGAAGAAAAAAGGGCACAAACAATAGAGGAGAGGAGGCTCCCGCGGCAGCGCGCACGGCGTGTGCGCCCGGTACGCTAGGAAACCAGAGGCAGGACCAGGGGGACGCTAGGCGGCACGCAACGGACGCGGCCAAGAGGAGACGCGCCCCGCACCGGCGGTGGCGCTGGCTTCGTCTCGAGTTTGCTGACGGGCCGACTGCGACGGTGTCGACTCGCAAGGCACGTACTGCGTGTGAGCTGCCGTGAGCTGCTCACAGCAGCGCCGTGTTGGAGGTGTCGTGGCGGCAGAGAAGAAGAACACGCCACGGCGACGACGGCGGCGGGAGTACGTTGCCAACGATCTGAAGTTGGACACGCTCAAAGCAAGCAAAGCACCCGACAAGATGAAGAACGGGCAGCAATGCATACCCTGCTGACTAACTTCTTTTGATCTATATGTATGCTTTCGTCTAGCAGGCGGCCAAAGAGAAGACACCCAGCCAGGAGGCGACGACGCAGGCGGCATCACCCAGAAGCGGAGGCCTCGCACCAGAAGGCACCGGGAGGGATCCAGAAGGAACGCCCAGGAGGCGACGATGGCAAGCCGAGGAGGAAGAGACATCGGCCACGCCGGCGGTCTGCCCATGGCGAGCATGCAGACGCAGGAGTAGGAGATGAAGAAACCGGAGCAGACCAAGCCCCACTGACTACTTCTACATATTACTATGTGTCTATGTCTTTCATCTGTCAGGTGCTACACAAGAAGAACAGCCGGAAGGAGGAGGACGGAGGGAGCCGAGGGACAGAAGATCAAGAGGAGATGTGCCCTAGCGGCAGCATCGACAAGATCGGGCGAGACGCACACACGCGTAGACGCCGCAAGGCCGCCGCCCTTCACAACGCACACATCCATCCATCAGGAGATCCATCCATTCACAACGCACGGCCGGAGAGCCACGCAAACGGGAGAAGACCAGATCGCATCGACGGATGAACGCAGTCGGCATGCATCCGCTGCATGGAGAGTACGTGCCGGTCACCGGAGACGACGCTCGTGCGATCGCGTCGCTGCCGCCAAAATCGACTTCATCGGACCAGATAACTGCACCGACACCGTCGGAGTTCGTCTATGCCAAGCCCTTCATTTTCAGGTGTCATGTTTTGGCTGGAGATTACTCAGGGAGCAGTCGGAGCTCTTCAATGACGCAGCCCAACCGCTAGCCCCGGCGCTCTACCATGGCGGCCTTCATGGCACTCGGCGAATAGCCCATGGTGTACAGGTCGCGATGCACAGATTGCGACGAACAGGGCCACGATGAACAGGTTCATGGCGAAGGAGACACAAGCATACAGGTTTTGCATCATGCTCTTGAAGGAGACGGCCTGGCGAAACCGGAGCTCGCCGACGACGCAGCCCAAGATTCGTCTTTCCCTTCATGGCGTACAGATTCTCGACGGAACCAGTGTCTACAGCGACGCGGCCCACGACCGGTCCCTCCTTTATGAGGTGCACGTCCCCGACGGATAGGTCAATGGCGAACATATCACAGGCGTACAGGTTTTGCACCATGTTCTTGGAGGAGACGGTGTGGCGGAACCGGAGCTCGCTTGCAACACAGCCCGAGACTCGCTTCTCCCTTCATGGTGTACAGATCTTTGTCCAAACCGGAGTTTGCAACGACGCGGTACAAGACCAGTCCCTCCTTCGAGAGGCGCACCCAACGTGGCGAACAGGTCCTTGACGTACAGGTCCATGGCGTCGCCGGCGCACAGGTCACTCTTTCACGTAGCACCAGCCCAAGGCGACGCGGCCTCTACGACGCCACTTTCCACGGCCCCGTGAGGCAGCACCTTTGCCTTGGCGGACCGCCAAGTACTTGGCGTCTAGCCGAGACGAGGTGCCAACCACCCCGGCCACGCCAATGTGAGCGCGTTAGTTTTTACACTGACGCCGGTCTCCCCAAACCATTACTCCTGCAAAGGCGTAGCCCCTTGAACACCCCGATGAAGTAACCGGTCGTCGAGAAGTCTAAGCCGAGCGCGACCCATGCTACCCCAACACCAACTACTCCAACGCCGCCAAGACCGACGAGGCACGACGGCGAGGGCAGGTGCGGCCACCGCTGAGGCCACGCTACATACGGCGCGTGTACCGACGAGGACACAGGCTCTGCCGCCGCCCACACACACATCATCATCATGCATGGAGAACGCGAAGCGAAGACGACGAAGACGACCACACAGCTTAATCGGAGGTATCCCGCGGAGCAACCCGTGGGAGTAATTAACCGGGAGCCTTCCGAGGCCCCGGGAACCAAGAGACCGCAATCGCCATAGTCAGGCTGGCCGCGCTAGTAGGCTACGGAACGCATTTGTTTTCTTTACGGGATCTTGTAATTTTATTGCTCCACTGTGATTAATGAAATACTCGTTTCCCGTACCTTTTTCTTTGTGTACTACGATACACTAGCATGCCCGCATATTTTCTTTTTCCTTTCCCGGCGCAAGAGAGAAATACGCTCCCCTTCCCTTCTCGCGGAGTTTTAGAGACTTGGGTAAGGTGTATTTTGGGTATGTGGTTGTGGCACAACGGCTGAAAACATATGTTCATGCCTTCGTTGAGGGGTGGTGGATGACTACCTCCCGCCTTCTTTCCAGTGGCTCCCCGACTGCTTGCACGTCTAGACTTGCTTCTGGAATTTTGTGGAGATCTTCATCTCAAGGTTTGCTTCATGCACGGCCTTGGTGGCCGTGAACTTCTAGGGATCGTCTCCCCTTGGAGAGGATTGTTGGAGATCGTTGCAGAAATTAAAAAATTTCTACGCATCACCAAGAACAATCTATGGAGTCTTCTAGCAACGAGAGGGAAAAGAGTGCATCTACATACCCTTGTAGTTCGCGAGCGGAAGCGTTCAAGTGAACGGGGTTTGATGGAGTCGTACTCGTCGTGATCCAAATCACCGATGACCGAGCGCCGAACGGACGGCACCTCCGCGTTCAACACACGTACGGTTGGGGAAGACGTCTCCTCCTTCTTGATCCAGCAAGGGGAGGGAGAGGTTGATGGAGATCCAGCAGCACGACAGCGTGGTGGTGGAAGCAGCGGGGATCTCGGCAGGGCTTCGCCAAGCTCAGCGAGAGGGAGAGGTGTCACGGGAGGGAGAGGGAGGCGCCACGGGCTTGGGGTGCTGCTCCCATGCGCCTCCCCACTATATATAGGGGTGGATGGGGCTGGTTTCTTGCCCTCCAAGTCCATTGGGGCGTTGGCAAAGGTGAGGGAAAGAAATCCCATCATTTCCCTTCCCCACCGATTGTTATCCCCCTTTTTTAGGGATCTTGATCTTATCCCTTCGGGATATGATCTTATTCCTTCTAAGGTGGGATCTTGGTGCGCCTTGACCAGGGGTGTGGGGCCTTGCCCCCACTACCCACGTTCATGTGGGTCCCCGCATGCAGGTGGGCCCCACTTCGGAACCTTCTAGAACCTTCCCGGTACAATACCGAAAAATCCCGAACATTTTCCGGTGGCCAAAATAGGACTTCCCATATATAAATCTTTACCTCCGGACCATTTCGGAACTCCTCGTGACGTCCGGGATCTCATCCGGGACTCCGAACAACTTTCGGTTAACCGCATACTAATATCTCTACAACTCTAGCGTCACTGAACCTTAAGTGTGTAGACCCTACGGGTTCGGGAGATATGCAGACATGACCGAGACGACTCTCCGGTCAATAACCAACAGCGGGATCTGGATACCTATGTTGGCTCCCACATGTTCCACGATGATCTCATCGGATGAACCACGATGTCGAGGATTCAATCAATCCCGTATACAATTCCCTTTGTCAATCGATACGTTACTTGCCCGAGATTCGATCGTCGGTATCCCAATACCTTGTTCAATCTCGTTACCGGCAAGTCACTTTACTCGTACCGTAATGCATGATCCCGTGACCAAACACTTGGTCACATTGAGCTCATTATGATGATGCATTACCGAGTGGGCCCAGAGATACCTCTCCGTCATACGGAGTGACAAATCCCAGTCTCGATTCGTGCCAACCCAACAGACACTTTCGGAGATACCTGTAGTGCACCTTTATAGCCACCCAGTTACGTTGTGACGTTTGGCACACCCAAAGCACTCCTATGGTATCTGGGAGTTGCACAATCTCATGGTCTAAGGAAATGATACTTGACATTTGGAAAAGCTCTAGCAAACGAACTACACGATCTTGTGCTATGCTTAGGATTGGGTCTTGTCCATCACATCATTCTCCTAATGATGTGATCCCGTTATCAATGACATCCAATGTCCATAGTCAGAAAACCATGACTATCTGTTGATCAACGAGCTAGTCAACTAGAGGCTCACTAGGGACATGTTGTGGTCTATGTATTCATTGACAGCCTTGGTGGCCGTGGACTTCGGGAGATTGTTTCATCCTTCGAGGCACGTTTGCATGCGCTTGGAGGTTTGCTTCATGTTTCTTCGGGGACCACCTTGAGAACTTGGAAGGTAGTCATCCACCTATGTGGACTAAAACCCTCAGGCATTTTATCTGGAGCTTTGCTAGCATGCCCCAGGGTTGTCAAGCGGCTACGCACCAGACCCAACTTATGTTGGATTGGGCAGCCCTTTCATGATCTTTTGCCTATAGTCTTCCCTGGAGCGTATGGAGTCTCTGGGAACCTGAGACACATCCAGGAGCATGGGGGTGTGGGGCTTCATTGCTTAGAAGCAACCCAAGTAGTCTTCTTCGCTGCCTCCAGGAGCATATGGTGGGTGCGTGTCGTGTTTCGTGGGTATGAGAGCCGCTCCACTAGACAAGTCCCAAGGCAGCCAAATCGTCCATCACAGCTGAGTGTGGTTCGGGAAAAGCCATTTTTTTGTAGGATTTTGCAATCCATAAGAAGGGGAAAACAAAAGAAACACGAACAAGTCCGCTTCATGCAATTGTGAGTGCAATGCGAACTTTGATAAGCCACCAAAACCTCCCCTTCTTGCAAAGCAAAAGAAAAAACAAGCCCAAGAAAGAAAGCGAGAGAAAAGAAAGTTTTTTTATGCATAGTATTTTTTTCAAAAAACCTACCGTTGATCGGCGGCATCGGCCGGGCTCCTTGCGGATCTACCAGCTGATACGTGCCCCCATCGTACGCCTACTCGATGGCGTATGGTCCTTCCCACTTCGGCTCGAACTTACCCCTCGTCTTGTGTGTGACGACGATGGGGCGTCGGAGAACAAGGACAAGCTCGCCCTTCCGAAAGACCCGTCGCTTGATGAGCTTGTCTTGTGCATATCCATGTGGGAGGCATGCTAGTCGTGGATGGGGGGAGGCCCCGTCAGGGCCAAGTGCACCATAGTTTGTCCAATGGCAACCATGGAGAGCCGACCATCGACCCGGCCAACCCCAAGATCATGGACTCCGGTGTCGAGTGTGAAGGGGGAGAGGTCATCGACCTTGTTGTGGCCGAGCCTACCGCCGTCGACTCCACCGGAAAGCATGGAGAACCGGCCATCGTCGTGACAGAGCCCGAAGCCGTCTTGGATAGGTGTTGTCCCCGACTCGTAGTAGTCGAGACTACGCCGGCGAGCTGCGCCTCAGCAGCCCGACGACACCGTGTGGGATCGGTGTTGGACCTGACGAAGGGGTCAGGTTCAAGATGGCAATGGGGCCCCAAAACCCGCGTCCCCGCGGGTTTCTACCCTATTAGGGGACGGGGATGGGCACCTTTTCATCCCCGCGGGGCTGTTATTGGGCACATTTTACAACCCGACATGTTTCATGGGTTTACACCCGTTTCGATAGTCCCCGTCCCCGAAACCCGACAAAACCCGGTAAAATACATATGCATTGATCCGGCCCAGCCCAAAGCCACGCAGCCCAACCCCCAGCGTCGAGGCCAAACCAACCCCTCGCTGGGTTGCTTACTCGCTGTGCCTAGTATCGCTCATTCCTCTCCTCCCCCACCCCCACCCGAGTCTCTCTCCCCCGCACATCAAACCTAAACCTAAACCTAGTTCCTCAGCTGCCGCCTAGCTCAACCCGATCTTGCCAGAGCCGCTGACCATGATCTGCGCCGGCGAGCCTCCTCCCTCCACGTCTTCTCCACCGACCATGGTTTGATCTGGAGAAGGGCCGCCGCCGCCAGTGAAGATCTCCATGGTGTCCTCCTCGTGTCCCAAGTCAGGTGAAAGGGCGCCGCCGCCGGTGCCGCCGGCGCCGTCTGCAGCCACCTGTCGCCTTCCTCTCTCTACTGCAACCCCGCGCGATGGTGGTGGTGGAAGGGCAGCAGGTCGTGGCCTTCGTGGAAGAGGAGGCAGAGGGCTTTCCAATCCGGCTCCCTGGCCTCCATCAAACTTCAACGTCCGCAAGAAGTTAAAGACGAGGTGAGCAGCCCGGTCTTGCACAATCTGAGATGGATGGTGCTAGGGTTTGAGATGGATGATGCTAACTTTCTATGAATTGATGGATTAGGTTTGCTAGGGTTTGGTTTAGGCTCTTGTTTATTATCTTTTTTCATGAAAGTTTCAGAAGTTGAGTTGAAGCTAGTATACTCTTGCAAGAAACAAACAAAATGGATTTGGAATCCTTGTACAAATATGCAGTGTGTAGGCTACATGTATATGATATTTTCATATTGTGGGCTACATGTATAAATTGCTACTGTTTTAGTAGACTTGCAAGAACTACATATAGTAGAGTCCAAATTGCTACTGTCACTATGTGAAAAAAATACACCCAAGCTAATAATTCTGGTTTTATTGTTTTTTATAGGTTAATTGATTCATTGACGACACCGTCAACAGAAACTACAATTGTACATTCAGTTACAGGTAGTGTGCCTGAACCTAATGATATGGACGAAGAATTTGATGAGCAAATTTTTCATGTTTAACTTTAGCTTGAGCAAATTTTGATCTTCTCTAGGACTTGGCACTTTGATTTGGCATTGGATGCTTTGAAGATAGTCTTTTGGAGGCTTGGAGACGTGAAAGATGGCATGATGATGCCCACTTTAAAGTGATTTGTGAACTATGAATTATATTTCAGAACTTATGTATTGGACCATTTCGTCTCATTTGTGCTTGTGATCTGTGAACCATGAATTCTATTTCAGAACTTGTGTAATTGGACATCTTGGTGAACTATGTATGACTGTTTATGGCTGAAATATGCTACTGTTTATGGTTGTAATATGCTACTGTTTGTGCTGAAATATGCTCCTTGTAGCTGTTGTTATTGCTCTCTTTTGCTCAAGTTATGCTGGTGAAATATGCTCCTTTTAGTTGCTGAACCATTTACTATTGTATTATGACATTTGTTGAAGTTATGCTGCTGAAATATGCCCCTTTTGCTGCTGAAATTCTATTCCATTTTGCTACTATGTTTGCTTTAACATGCTGATTTCCCCGTGGGTTTAGAAAACCCGATGGGTTTAGGGGACGGGCAAAAATCTAGCCCCGCGCACGGTAACGGGGACGGGAACGGGTTTGAGATTTTTTCGTGGGGATGGGTTTGGGAAGGCAAAATCCGGTGGGTTTCGTCCCCATCTTGAGGTCAGGTACACCGACGATTTGCGAGTCAGAAGCCCAACGACACCGTGTGGGATCGGTGTTGGCCCCGACTGGTAGGAGTCAAGAGTACGCCAGTGAGCTGTGCACTAGCAGCCCAATGACGCGGTCTTCGACCAGTGTTGGCCTCAATGCATAGGGGCCAGGAGTACACCAGTAAGCTGCCTCGTAGCAGCGCAACAACACGACTTCCATCAGAGTTGGCCCAACACAGGGGCAAGTGTACACCGGCGAGGTGAGTGCCAGCAGCCCGACGACGTTGTCTTCCATCGGAGTTGGCCCTAAGGTAGGGGTTGGGCTATGCCGACGAGATGTGTGCCACTGCCCGAAGACAACGTTGTCTAGCGGAGTTGGCCCCGTCGTAGGGGCTGGTGTATGCCGACGGGCTGCATGCCAGCAGCCCGACGACGCCGTCGTCCATCAGAGTCGGCGCCGACATAGGGGCCAGGTACGTCAATGAGTTGTGCGCCGGTAGGTGATCGACGCTGTATTGGATTGATGTTGGCCCTGATGAAAGGGCCAGGGGTATGTCGTGGAGCTACGCGCCAGTAGCCCGACAATACCGTCTTGTATCTGTGTACACGCCAATAGCTTTGGTAGCTTTCGCACTCCTCTTCCATTAGCATGGCGCTAACGGAAGTGGGGCGCGGATCCTCCTCCCTCCCCAAGTTAACTTGGATGAGTTCGTCGATGGTGGGTTGCCGACCATCTTCCAACTCGCGCGGTGCCGGTGTAGCCTCGAGCTCAACGCCTAGCTCGCACTACTACAGAAACATGCATTAACGACAGTGCCCAAAAAACTGTTGGTCGTTAAACACCCGACTTGGGTTCCCTCACGATTGGATCAGTCTACGCAATACCTTCAACAACCACCAGATTGCCCGTTGTTAAGTAGGCGGTCGTTATTGTTGTGATATTGTTTTGCACGTACAATGCTCTAACAAACTAACCTCTCCTTGTGTTAAAATAATACTCACCTCTCCTTTTATCTCTCCTCCCGTCTAAAAGAGAGCGGGATTGTTGAATATTTTTAGCGCAAAGTGCTGGCAATTTCCATCAGATAACCCTCTATAACAGCCAATAAATATTTATAATCTGTTAGGATCCCATCTCCCTACATCTCTTTCTCGTCGCCTCCCCTACCCTGCTCAATCCGCGACACCTCCATAGTCCATGGATTGCATCTTCCTTCTATTTTTTCGCTGGTCGCCTCGACCCTGGCCCGGGCGCGTCCGCGCTGCCACCTGCACGTCACCGGTAGCCTTGACCCCGGTGCACCCGCGCTGCTGCCTGTACCTCGCTGGTCGCCTCTACCCTAGCCCGGCCGGGTGCGTCCGCGCTGCCGTCTGTACGTCGCCGGTAGCCTCGACCCCAGTGCGCCCGCACTGCCGGCTGCACATCCACCAACGCGATTCCGTTGTAGGTCTGTTCGTATTCCAGTATTCCTCCTTCCTCTGTTTTTTTTGTTGCGGGGGGTCTTCATGTACTGTATTGATTGGTCGGTTAACTTATTTGTCTACATAGTCAACTAATTCTTCATTACCATGTTAATTAAGCTTTGTATTATTGCAGTGAGTACTCCAGTAGTCAAGATGGATGTTCACTGCAACAATTTACCACCATGTGGAACCAGAAGTTCAATCAGTGGTTCAAAGAGAAGGTAAGACAAAATGTTCCAGAATAATGTGTGTATTTACACACATATGCACGTACATTTCAGTATCTCTGTATGAAAATGGTTAGCTTGCACGAACATGATAACATGTTTTACTGGCTATGACATGAATAGATTCAGATATGTTTTAGAGTCGAGATAGACTCCTCTGCACACAGAACAATGGGGTGGCTGTACTTTGAGAAGAAGGGGATAATGATAATACAGTAGAATATTCTGGCATATTGACACTTTGACTGGATTCACGTATTTAATAAAGAGCATGGGATGAAGAAAGACAACAAGCATTGAATCCACCTGCACGTTCCCTAGTTTATAGCCTTGCTAGTTTGCTTGTTTTTTGCCGCTAACTTGTACTTATACTCCCCCCCGATAACTCCCTCACTAGTCTCTTGTAAATATGTAACCCTATAGACATTGTTGTTTTATTTTAAAGGTCAGTGGGAGCCTCTCCCACTGTCACAAAGTTTCAAAAAAATTAAAAGTATGGCATGCAGTAATGAAACATCCATCACGCCATTCTTATAATGTGCAACATGGATAGTCCAATGATGAAGCCTCTGAACCCGAGCCTGACGACAATGGCGACGAAGTTGACTTGCTTCAAAATTCGACAACAACATCGCGTAGAAAGAGAACAACATGTACCATGAATTTATGCAAGTCTTAATTTGTAGTAATCAATTTGCTTCATTTTTTGCTTTTACCTTATTAATAAACCGTGACACAAGTAGTTCTGTACTTTATTTGATTTAGCATTCAGTAATTCATTTTCAGTACATAAATATTCACTTATTTAACTATACTTTGTACAACCTTTGTGCACACTTTAGAATAACGCTTTATGTATAGGTTATCCCAATGAGTTAACAAAGAAATTGTTGGGGATCGTAGCAGAATTTTAAAATTTTCCTACGCTCACCAAGATCCATCTATGGAGTATACTAGCAACGAGGGGAAAGGAGTGCATCTACATACCCTTGTAGATCGCGAGCGGAAGCGTTTCAATGAACGAGGTTGATGGAGTCGTACTCGCCGTGATCCAAATCACCGATGACCGAGTGCCGAACGGACGGCACCTCCGCGTTCAACACACGTACGGAGCAGCGACGTCTCCTCCTTTTTGATCCAGCAAGGGGGAAGGAGAGGTTGATGGAGATCCAGCAGCACGACGGCGTGGTGGTGGATGTAGCGGGATCTCGGCAGGGCTTCGCCGAGCTTCTGCGAGAGGGAGAGGTGTTGCAGGGGAGGAGGGAGGCGCCAAAGGCTGTAGTACTACTGCCCTCCCTCCCCCCTTTATATAGGCCCCCTGGGAGGAGGGGCGCCGGCCAGGAACCCATCTGCATGGGGGGGGGCGGCGGCCAGGGGGAGACTTGCCCCCCAAGGCAAGTGGGGCGCCCCCCCCCCACCCTAGGGTTTCCAACCCTAGGCGCAGGGGGGAGGCCCATGGGGGGCGCCCCAGCCCACTAAGGGCTGGTTCCCTTCCCACTTCAGCCCATGGGGCCCTCCGGGATAGGTGGCCCCACCCGGTGGACCCCCGGGACCCTTCCGGTGGTCCCGATACAATACCGATAACCCCCGAAACTTTCCCGGTGAGCGAAACTTGACTTCCTATATATAATTCTTCACCTCCGGACCATTCCGGAACTCCTCGTGACGTCCGGGATCTCATCCGGGACTCCGAACAACTTTCGGGTTTCCGCATACTCATATCTCTACAACCCTAGCGTCACCGAACCTTAAGTGTGTAGACCCTACGGGTTCGGGAGACATGCAGACATGACCGAGACGCCTCTCCGGTCAATAACCAACAGCGGGATCTGGATACCCATATTGGCTCCCACATGTTCCACGATGATCTCATTGGATGAACCACGATGTCGAGGATTCAATCAATCCCGTATACAATTCCCTTTGTCAATCGGTACTTTACTTGCCCGAGATTCGATCGTCGGTATCCCAATACCTTGTTCAATCTCGTTACCGGAAAGTCTCTTTACTCGTACCGCAATGCATGATCCCGTGACTAACTCCTTAGTCACACTGAGCTCATTATGATGATGCATTACCGAGTGGGCCCAGAGATACCTCTCCGTCATACGGAGTGACAAATCCCAGTCTCGATCCGTGCCAACCCAACAGACACTTTCGGAGATACCCGTAGTGTACCTTTATAGTCACCCAGTTACGTTGTGATGTTTGGCACACCCAAAGCACTCCTACGGTATCCGGGAGTTGCACGATCTCATGGTCTAAGGAAAAGATACTTGACATTGGGAAAGCTCTAGCAAATGAACTACACGATCTTTGAGCTATGCTTAGGATTGGGTCTTGTCCATCACATCATTCTCCTAATGATGTGATCCCGTTATCAATGACATCCAATGTCCATAGTCAGGAAACCATGACTATCTATTGATCAACGAGCTAGTCAACTAGAGGCTTACTAGGGACATGTTGTGGTCTATGTATTCACACATGTATTACGGTTTCCGGATAACACAATTATTGCATGAATAATAGACAATTACCATGAACAAAAAATATAATAATAACCATTTATTATTGCCTCTAGGGCATATTTCCAACAGAAATCAAGTGAGTAGCAGATTTCAGTAGAAAAAGGGTTACCGCAGGCTCATATGCAAGAAGAGGAACTGAGGAAAAAGTACAAATTGGCTACAAAAGGTACTAGTCAAACATAAAAATATTATTCAAGCTATCTTCTACTGGATGATATAATGTGGTTGCTTGTTTAGTACAAATTGGGATGTGGATGGTTCTGAAAGTGAGTTTCTAGTAGCATGTACTGTACCAAGAATTATTTCTATGCTTTATTGTCTTCAAGTTACTCATAATATATTGCATGTATGAATGATGAAGGTGATGCCAGCAATGATAGTGACATGGGAGATGATATGGATGAATTTTATGGTATGAAAAATGTCATTTTTTATATTTTATTCCTTCATCCACCCTACTACAGATTGGTTGTATATTTCCAGACACTGCCAAAGGTGTAAATGAGTTAATAGTTGATGAAAATATTGAATGTGAATAAGCCAGGGTAACCATGGCCTTGTAGCTACCACCAAGATATTTGTGAGGACCAGCATTAAGTAAGGCTGTTTTTTTTCTTCTAAACTAAAAGCTTCTGAGCAAGACAAACATGTACTTGTAGAAAAGTACAATGGCATGGTGCAAGAAGTGTCAGAAATTAAGCGTCTTATGTTTGAGTTCTCATGAAAGGCAGCATGATCAAGTTGTTCTTGTACATTGATTTTCTATGCATTTAGAATTTTGTGCCAAATTATTTACAAGGACCGACTTTCATAAAACTACTCAACATTTTGTAGGATTGATGGTCCACAACAAGATATAGAAGCATCAGACGGTGTTGTATTCACCAATGAAGAATGATATCCATTCAAACAATGATGGTGTCCCACGATTGAAGATTGATAAATATTATATTTTCTAGTTGTCTAGTTTTCCAAATAAATATGAGCAAGTATATTGGTCATATAAGGAGTGCTTTTGGCTCAAATGTCTAAAAAATGACATTTCAATTGAAGAATTGTATGTCAGAATTTTTGTATTTCTATTAATAAAGAGGCTATGATCCTTTCAATTCAGATTATTTTGTTTCTATATTATTATAGATGTTAAAATTCAAATGTTGGACGTTGTGTAGAGCGATCGCTGAACGGAAAGTTATACTAAATATAAGTGGTTTTGAAGTATATCAAAGTGGTGAAGAGAGTGGTCCGCAATGATACTTTGGTCACCATGATAATATTATTAGCGATAGCAAAAGTGGTTGTTAATACTATAATTATGGTTGTTATTGCCTTGGGATTGACGACGACACACCCTCTCGCACAAAAGGCATGTGGTCGTTATAGTTTTAGCGACGGAGCCTACTATGACCAGCAGATTGTGGTCGTTATTGACCTTTAACGACCACAATCCGACTTTCAGCGATCACATTTACCGTCGTTAAAAACTCTTTTCCTAGTAGTGTCGACCGACTCCTCGTCCGAGGAATGTTGTTGGTGAGGCGTATGGCGTGCGGTGTCCGCACCATCCCCCGTGCATTCAGAGGCTGTGTGGCACATGGCTCCTGCGGGTAAGCTGGCACAAGAGATGGCCTCCGCGAGCCGCGTCCAGGAGCTTGGCCGCTTGCGCGAGCTCTCCCGCGGCTCTCCGCGAGTCCTTCCCATCCGGCTGTGTGCGCCGGTGCCGGTGCTCCGTGAACGAGAGTTCTGGCCTCGACCTGCTCCTCTCGATGCGTCTTCTCCTTGTGCCTCTGGTGCCTCCTCCTCACCACCGGCATCGGCGGGCTCAAGCACGAGCGGGCGGGCGGCAAACGGCTGCCGGAGTGTACGCATGCATGAAACACACATGCATGCACGATCATGGGAGCACATATGTACATGTACGAGCATGGTTTGCTAGGAAGCTTGCTAACGGAGAGAGAGATAGTACATGTGTGCACATGTACGCTCAGCTCACACGCCAGCTAACTAGCTAGGTTCCCGTGTTCGCGTCCATAGACGCCGTGGCTCCGGTACTACTCGGCCAAGAGTGCCGAAGCGTCGTCGTTGTGTCCCCTACCCAGGTAAACGCCAGCACGGCAGGTTGTGTGGTGCTCTTGCCGGTGCTGAGGATGCCCGGCGTTTCTCGTGAGCAACAGACGGGCTGCCCGATGACGGCCCGCCATATGCCGCGGCCTCCTGCAGCGTTGAGAGGGGAGAGGCAGCGTCCGGGCTGCACGCCGACGAGTGTGTACTACCGGTAGGATGTGCCGGCGATGAGCCGCGGCACCCTGCGAGTGTCCCGGAAGTTGACTACGTCGGACGAGCCGGCGACCTAGCCGACGGTGATCTTGAGCAGGGACGCCGGGGGCTGAGCATAAGCAACCCCGGGCGCGGTGGCGTCTCCGAGACACCGGCTTGTCTTCCGACAGTGTGGCCCGGCAACCGCCATGGCAGAGGCGGGTGGTGGTGACCTGCGCTTCGGCCTGCCAATGGCTCCTCCATTGGCAGAGGACATGTAGTCCCGCGTGTCGGTGAGCTCGATGAAGATCGATGGAGGCCCCGACATAGGAGCCGAGAGTACACCGGCAAGGTGCGGTCTAGTGGTCCGACGTGGACGCCTTTCATCGGTGTTGACCTGACATAGGGCCGGGAGTACGCCGGCAAGCTGCACGCCAGTAGCCCGACGACGCCGTTTGAAGACAGAGTATGCCCCCTGCTCCCTAGGTACGCCTTTATGTATAGACGTCACCTCCATGCCATAGGAGCAAGGAATTGCCCCCAGACAATAGCTAACATCTAGGGACAGGAACTTGGCCTCCGAAGGCTTGACGGTTATGAGGCAAATTAAAATTGCACTCATGGAGTGCCACCATCTCATATTGTTGGAGAAGAGCTTGACCATGAATTCGACGACCATTGTTACGCAGCAAAGATGGGAGGAGAACCACGTCACCGGGCGTGCCAATTTGTTTGACACGAAAAAAATAACAAACGCGGGCGTGCCAGTGTACTAAGTACACAAAGAAAAGACACAGGGAAATATGTATTTTTATGGGAGTACCTAGGACTCATCTAGATGAGACGTAATTTGGTCTCATTCACCTGGAAAACAAAAATGGATACAACCCACGTCAGCACACACGCATCTTATAGCATCACATCTAATGGCTATAAAAGGTGAATGAGACCAAATTAAATCTCATCTAGATGAGTTCTAGCAAAACTGTATTTTTATTAATCTCGTGTCGAGAAACAAAATTACAAAGTCCCTATTAAGGATGCGCTCAATGGCCTGCTGGCGCGGCCAAAGTGACTTCGGCGATGTGAAGTTCTGGTTCACGGGGCCTCGGAAAGCTCCCGCTTAATTACGTCCGCGAGTCAAGCTCGCGAACCACCTCCGATTAAGCTGCTGCAATGGTCGTCGTCTTCTGGTCTCATCTTCTCCATGAGGTTGGTGTAGATGGTGATGATGTGGCGACGAAGTGAAAGGGAGAGCGATACGCCCATCGCTCCGGCTATGCTTAGCCATATCCCTCCGCCGTGTCGATGTCCGATGATGAAGATGTGGGTGGCCTTCGCCTCGTCGGTGCCTGGCCTAGTGATGTCCGCCTTGTCGGTGTCGGACTGGATGACTTGACATTGCCTCGTCGGCATATCAAGTGGTAGTTTGCTTCATCAGATAAAGACATGTCGGTGGAGTATAGCTTCGCCTCGCCGACCCTAGGACGATGTTGATGATGTGCGTGGGTGTGGATGTTGGAGTAGACTTGGGTGGTGTTGCCCACTCGACAAATGTGTCACTTTAGCCAATGGCCTTGTCGAGCCGAGAGTCAGCGCGGACTAAGCCCAACGATGGGCCGTGTCCGCGACAATGTAGACCACGCCCGCTCCTTGCACAGGCTCTGCAGTGGTGGGGATGTACATGGCTCATCGCCCTAGCCGAGCTCCGTATCGACCGAGGCATATACGATGACCCTCCTTGGGGGCGTTCAATGTCGGTAGAGGTGTAGACGGCGCCCCGCCGATACATCGTCATCGCAAGTGAAGGGTGCGCCGGGGGCTGCACACGAGAGGCAACCCTGCCGCCACCGCCGTCGTCCTTGCGAGAGTCGCCCATGGAGGGTGCACCGGGGGCTACTAGGCCCCGGCGCATGGTCGTTGTCCTCGCGTAAGTTGCCGGTGATGGGTCCGGCGTGAAGGATCGCCATGGGTTGCACACGAAATGGCAACCCGGCTCATCGTCGTCGGGATGGGCCCGATGCGAAGGATCGTCGGGGGTTGCACACGAAACGGTAACCCCGGCGCGTCGACGCCGGCGGTGAGTCTGGCATGAAGGGGTCGCCGAGGGGGCTACACGAAACGGCAACCCTGGCACGTGGTCGTCGTGAGCGACGGGCTCGCCAAAGGGCAACTCCGATGCGTCGTCAGTGTTGGTGAGTCCGGCATGATGGTGTTGTTGGCGGACTAGGCGGTGCGGGGTGCACCAGGGACCGTGCATGGACGGTGGCCCTGGTACGTCCTCCTCCTCCTCGCGGTAGTTGTTGATGGAGGGAGGGTGCGCCGGGGGCTGTGTGACAGCCCCGGCTCGTCGTCACCGGTAGTGACTCCGGCATGAATGGATCGCCGGGGCTGCACATGGACGGCAGCCCCGGCGCGTCGCCGCCGGTGGGGAGTCCGTTATGAAGGGATCACCGGGGGCTGCACATGAAGGGCAACCCCGGCGCATCGCCGCCGATGGTGAGTCGGGCGTGAAAGGACGCCGCAGGTTCGACATGAGAGGCAACCCCGGCGTCATCATCTTGAAGGCATGCCGGCGTGTGGGTGTCGCCGGCAAGGAGTGCCCCTGGAGCTACTCGCCAACGGCAGCCCGATGCGTCATCATCGCCCTCTCGGGGTCGCCGGTGGAGGGGTGCAAGGTGCAAGTCGTTGCACACGTGCGGAGGGTGCACCGAGGCCGCCCCGGCACGGTTCGTCGTGTTCAGCGGCAACAGATAGAGCCAGCGGCCGGCTCCGTCTCCGGCCGTGCAGCCGCAGCTCCGATGCCCACCATGGAGATGTGCAAAGAGAGAAGGGTTAGGAGAGATTAGCATCGGTTCTCACCTTGGGAAAAGACTATCGGCATGATGTCGATCTTCGTCACCGGCCCCGCTGAGCGTCGCCCGGCTGCGTACAGGAGTCTCGGCCGCCCGCGCGAGCACTCCCCTCTGCGTGCGTCGGGAGCAGCCTTGGGCTCCTCCTTCTTCCCAGATGCGTGTGGGTAGATGGATGGATGTGTGCCTCCTGCGTGCGTGAGTTCTCCGGTTGCCACCGGTGGCCAGCACACCGGCTGGCCGTAGGACCAGGCGTGTGGGAGGCGCTGCTGCCTTCTCCTTACGCCCACGCCTAGCGAACGCTCCGCCCTGCCCAGGAGATGCTTCTCCTGGAGCTTGTGACATTTACACGCACATGCGTATGTGCATCATGGCCTGCGTACAAGAAGAGTAGATACATGTATATGTTGACCTCAGACGGCGCAGGCTCCTTCACGCGGACTGCGCCACGTCGTAGCGGCAGCCGTCGACTCGCTCCTGTGCGCCCTCCTCGGCACGCGTGCAGCCGCCGGACAGGGCAGGCAATGTGTGTGTTGCCCGTCGAGAGCGCCGCCGCAACGGACGCGTTCTTCCTCTCTGCGTGGGTTCCCTCCGGGTCCCCTCGACGCTGCCCTCGGCGCCTCCCCTGCTGGCCGCGTCCCTCCAGCCGGGTGCGTCGTCCTTACTGCCGAGCGCCCGGCGTGGTCGGACTGCACGCAGGCGGTTGCTCGAGTTTCGCCGTGTCGGGTGTGTACGTACGCATGAAGGACTCATGCATACGTGCCTCAGCATATATGTAAGCCACCTGCAATTTAACAAACATAAGATCCTCCATACCTTGGCGTTGCATAGCAAAATCCTTCTCCTCGGCGCGCGTTGTCGCCGTCGGCGTGTCCTCAAAAGAACACCGCTTCTGGACTGTAGGACGTCGGTCCGGCGCCAGGGGTAAGGCACGCGCGCTGTTGCCTCCTGGGTGCGGGCATGCCGTGTGAGTTGCCCGGCGAGAGCGTATCTCTCCGATGCTGCCGTCGTGGGCACCTCCTCATGGGTGCCGTGCTCGCCCGGGCCTCGACGTCAACGACGTGCGCGCCGCCGCCGGCGTGTCGTTGCCTAAGCCTGGATGCGCACGTTCTCCATCTTCTAGACACTGCCACCATGGCGCGTCGCCTCCTGGCTGGGCTCCTCGTCGACGCGGCCGCATGGGCGCGTCTCCTCCCAGCCCCCCCTGCGCACGTTCTCCATCTTCTAGACACTGCCACCATGGCGCGTCGCCTCCTGGCTGGGCTCCTCGTCGACGCGCCCGTCCCCCGGCCGTGCGTGATGCACCAGTATATATAGGCCTCGAGATGGTTGGGCACTGGGCCGTTGCAGTTCCGATTTTCTTGGACTTAATAAAGATCACCGTGAGTTTATCTCCGTCGGTTGTTTTGATGGACAAGTCTGCAGATAAAGAAACAATTACTTTATACATACCTAGCTGCGTGGCTGCACGCGGGCCTGGAGTGCTTCCACTCGATGCATGATCTTCATAGTATTTGAGTACGTATAAACACGGGCTGGCCGGTATTCGGTTACTCGGGATATACATATCGTACCGGCGAGGGGGACAGCATATTCAGGTATGCGTACGTACAATGGGACACATTGTATTAGCATTACGATGCGACCCCGGCCAGTACGTGGGTTTTTTCGTGCATGCAATGCAAGGGTAATCACCATCAACCGGTGCGCTCACGTACAACCGATGGGCACTTAAACTGCTCCGTGTACGTGCCCCCTCTCAAACTTGCATGGCCATCCAGTGCAGTTGCACCCACGTACACATTCATAAAAAAACATGAGCTAGCTTAATATGCAGTTAATCAATTAACCGGCCATTCCCCCATTAAAATTTCTTTTAGCCAACGCTTTCAATGTACGCGCGTGCATGCATGTAATATCCGTGGGCACTCCTTGCTCCACATAAAATATTGGTACAAAGTATTTTCGTACTATTTATAGTACAAATTCTCATCGAACATTAGCAAGTGCCTTGTGAGGCCTTCACGGTCGGCGCGTCGTGTGGTGCGTCCAGCCGTCGCCGCCTGTCGCGTGTTGGACGCACTGGTGGAAATAAGGGGGTTTTTTGTTTTGGGTTTTTTCTAGGTTTTTTGAGTTCTTGGATTTTACTTGGTTTTGTAGAAAGAAAATTGTTTTCTTTTTTTCTCTGCCTGAAGCACATGGTGTGAAAAATATAGTTGTTCTTCACTGTGAAAGCACGGTTGTGCTTTCGCGTGAGCCACAGTTGTGCTTCCTAAAAAAATGAAAAACACAGTTGTCCTTCACGGTGAAGCACAGTTGTGTTGTGCTTCGCAGAAAGTTAAAAGCACAGTTCTGGGTGGTGGGTTGATCGAAAAATCCAACCTCTCCCGAGATTTCTAGATCCGCTCATGTATCAAGACATGGTTATCAAAGATTGTGAGCTTCTGAATCCGATCTAACATCTCATTCAGGAGTCACTTCTCGCACTTTTCTTCGACCCGATCTAACACTGGGACCAGAAGAGTTTTCTCCAAGATCTGATCTGACATGGATCTTGACCAAAAATAATTGGAGGAATAGTGGGAGAATACATCACCAACTTGGGGAGGCTTAGATCCATGGGTTTTGGCGGTCAAATGAGTGGATTTGAGGAGGATTTGGTGGAGAGGGGAGAGAGGGCACCGCCTCTTATCATCCTCGGCTCACGCTGGAAGAAGATCCCGTGGTGGCTGCGAGTGGGCTAGGTCCCACCCGCGGCCACTTACCTCTTCGGGTAAGCAACCCCAGCAGCAGGGGCGTTCCTAGCAACACGTGGCAGTTCGTCGTTTCTGCTTGCCACGTAGGCAGACAACGCCAACTCGATCTGGTTGTGGGCTAGGCCAGAAACGACCGGCGGTTCGCCGTTTCTATGTGGACCAGAAACGTCGCAAGTGATGCCGTTGGATTAGACTCCCTTTCTTTTCAGGGTTTGTATTAAAAATACAACACCCTATTCTGACCATATTGCACTACGTATCATCACTCGATAAACCAAGAAATGCTTCTTCTTTCTAATTCAAGTAGAAATACAAATGGAAAAATGCAAGGGATATCCAGCAAAACATAATCCTCATCAACAATACTTCGCATCAGGACTCCGGGAATACCAGGTCCCTACCTACACAAGCAAATTGTTGATAAAACTCCAAATTTGCTTTTTCTTTTGACCAATCCTCTACATCTCCTTCGCATTCGGGAAAGACAAGAAAATTTCAGGGTAGGAAACATTATCTAGAATTTCTCTTAGATTCGAACCCATAGTTGATGATAGAACTAGAAGAGATATGGTGTAACGCCCACGATGCGGCTATATCTCCCACGTGTCGAGGCACGACTTAGAGGCATAACCGCATTGTGGTTTTGTCGCAAGAAGGGTCATCTTCACACAATCCCATGTAATGAACAAGAATGGGATAAAGAGTTGGCTTACAATCGCCACTTCACACAATACATAAATAAAACATACAACATTCAGAGATACACACATAGGTCCGACTACGGAACCAAAATAAAAGAAAACAACCCAACTGCTAGATCCCTGATCGTCCCAACTGGGCACCACTACTGATCAATATGAAAAGAAACAACACGACGAACAAGATCTTCATCGGGCTCCCACTTGAGCTCAGTTGCGTCATCTGCACTGGTCCCATCGGCACCTGCAACTGTTTGGGAAGTATCTGCGAGTCACGAGGACTCAGCAATCTCACACCCGCGAGATCAAGACTATTTAAGCTTATAGGAAAGGATGGGGTAAAGTGGTGAGGTTGCAGCAGCGACTAAGCAAGTATGGTGGCTAACTTACGCAAACAAGAGCGAGAAGAGAAGCAAAGGAACGGACGTGAACTAGCAATGATCAAGAAGTGATCCTGAACACCTACTTACGTCAAAACACAACCCAAAAACCGTGTTCACTTCCCGGACTCCGCCGAGAAGAGACTATCACGGCTACACACGCGGTTGATGCGTTTTAATTAAGGTCAAGTGCCAAGTTCTCTACAACCGGATATTAACAAATTCCCATCTGCCACATAACCGCGGGCACGGCTTTCGAAAGATAATACCCTGCAGGGGTGTCCCAACTTAGGCCATCATAAGCTCTCACGGTCAACGAAGGATAAACCTTCTCCCGGAAAGACCCGATCAGTCTCAGAATCCCGGTTTACAAGACATCTCGACAATGTTAAAACAAGACCAGCAAAGCCGCCCGAATGTGCCGACAAATCCCGATAGGAGCTGCACATATCTCGTTCTCAGGGCACACCGGATGAGCAGTCCGTACAACTAAAACCAATCCTCGAGTTTCCCCAAGGTGGCGCTGCAAAGGGCTCTAGTTTGGACCAGCACTCAGAGGAACACTGGCCCGGGGGTTTAAAATAAAGATGACCCTTGAGTCTGCAGAACCCAAGGGAAAGAGGCTTAGGTAGGCAAATGGTAAAACCAAGGTTGGGCCTTGCTGGAGGAGTTTTATTCAAAGCGAACTGTCAAGGGGGTCCCATAAATCACCCAACCGCGTAAGGAACGCAAAATCAAGGAACATAACACCGGTATGACGGAAACTAGGGCGGCAAGAGTGGAACAAAACACCAGGCATAAGGCCGAGCCTTCCACCCTTTACCAAATATATAGATGCATTAATAATATAAGAGATATTGTGATATCCCAACATAAACATAATCCAACATGGAGCAATCTTCAACTTCACCTGCAACTAGCAACGCTATAAGAAGGGGCTGAGCAAAAGCGGTAACATAGCCAAACAACGGTTTGCTAGGAAGGGTGAAAAGGTTAGGGGCTGACATGGCAATAACGGAGGCATGAAATAGCAAGAGGTAGGTAGCGCGGCATAGCAATAGAGCGAACGGCTAGCAAGCAAAGATAGAAGTGATTTCGAGGGTATGGTCATCTTGCCTGAGATCCCGCAAGGAAGAAGAACGAGTCCATGAAGAAGACAAACGAACGTAGACGAAGGAATCCTCACAACTCCGGAACGAAACCGAAGCTAACGAGAGAAGCAACCCGGAAAGAAACAAACAACATAGTAAACAACCACCACATAAACATGGCATGATGCACAAACAAGTATGACGCATGTCCGGTTTAAAGAGGCATGGCATGGCAAAGTGCAACAAACAACACTACAAATTAAGCGGAGCTCCATATGCAACGAGTTGCATATTGACGAAACACCACATTTAATTATTTAGTTCGCTCTCGTTATGTACCCAACAATGTTAAATGTTGTTAACCATGGCAAGAGGTGAAGCATAAGGAAACTACCTATTTAAGCAAGTTAAATGAGGCCGGAAACAAACAACAACAATTCCGGAAAATCCTCATGTCCATATATTGGGATTGGTACTGTTCTGCCATAAACGCAATTTTAATATTTTTAAACAGCAAAATGAAGTGCACCATGTTAAACTAGGCATTTTTCTACCCCATTTACATATAAAGTTTATTAAATTCCGAGTTACGGTTAATTAGTTATGAAATAAATCATTTTAATATGGCATTTATGCAAAATTAAATAAACAGCATTTTAAACATTTTAACATGGGATGAAAGTGGCAAATTATTAATCTACACAAAATTCTAAGCATTTTACATATTAAAATCATTTTAATCCGATGCACCATTTGTGAGTTATTATATGCATGAAGTACAGGGGGTTTTCTGTAAAACTGTAATCCTTGGGTAATAGCTAAATTCGCAGATCCTGAAAAAAACATCACATGGGCCAAATGTGCATAGGAAGCCCAACAGAGGAAAAAAACAAGAGCAGGGGCGCTGGGGTGTGGCCTCACCTAGTGGGCCTTGGCCCGTGCGGCTTGGAGAGGAAGGCTGGAAGGGGGCTGGGCCTTGGCGCTTGCTTGCGGCCCAGGAGGCTGGATCGAACGAGGAGGCGCGGGGCCGGGGTCAACGCGAGTGCTGCTCGTGCGCTCGTTCCCCTGTTCGAAGCAGAGAACTGCGGGCGGCGCCTGGAACAGAGCTCCGACGAGCGGGCGAAGGGGCGGCGAGGCGAGGGACTTGGCGGGGCGAGCAGGGGTGTGAGCGAGGCTGGCGAGGCAGCAGCGGGAGGGCTAGATCCGCAGCGGATCCGGTCGGAGACGGTCGATTCTCGCCGGAGGCGGACGGCTGCTGCTTGGGACTCCATGGGCGCCATGGCTGGGTCTACGGCAGCGTCGTGGGGTTCCTGAAGAGGAGAGAGAGGTGAGGGAGACGGGGAAATAGAGTGGCCATGGGAGAAGAGAGAAAAGGGAAGGAGAGGGACTTGACCGACAGCACGTGAAGGACGAGGTCGCCGGAGACGGTCACGCGCGGTGGAGCTGCTGGTCCTGTGGTGCTGCGAAGAAGATGGAGGGCGACGAGAACAAGTGGATGCACGCACGGGAGTTCGAGGCGGCGGGGTCGACGTGCTCGGGAACGAGGGCGCCATGGGAGGAGCACGAGAGGAACTCGGGGTGGCTGGGTTCGCCGGCGGCGACGGCGCCATGGAGAGAGGAGCAAACGGGAGAAGCTCGCTCTCGGTCGGGGCAGCAGGGTTCTCTTGGTGGCTCCGATCGAAGGAGCTCGGGCTCGGGCGCTGGTTGGATGACTGCGGGTGCGGGTAGGAGGAAGGTAGCTAGGCTGATTGGGGATGGATCCCGAGGGGAATTTGGGTGGAGTGGCGGCGGAGGCAACGGGTGGATGGGACAAGGCTCCTAACTTTTAGGGTTGGACCTCGAGTATAAATAGGAGGGAATTAGGTTAGGGGCTAGTCCCTCCGATCGAAATCAACGGTCGAGAAAAATAGGCTATGGGCGTCCAACAAAGAAAACGGTGATGTTTTGTAGATGTTTGGGGATGATCCGGACCCAACGGTAACGAAAGTCCGGTTCGGGTTCGGGACAAATTTCGGACGCGCGCGAGGGGGCGATGCACTGTGCAAAGAGGGACTCCGGTTTAAGCAAGAGGGAAAACGAAGAACGAGGTTGGTCTCGGAAGGGTCAGCGGAAGCAAGGGGGGAACGCGGCAACTATGATCGGATGCATGTTTTAAAACATGGCGGCAACGAAGTGCCGATGCAATGCAAATGATGCGATGATGAATGCAACACACAAATAAAACACAGCTGACTCGCCAAACAAGGAAGTCAATCGGAGCGTCGGTCTCGGGGCGTCACAACACTCCACCACTACAAGAGGATCTCGTCCCGAGATCTAGGATGGCACCGGAGGGAAACGGAAGATGAGGAGAAGAGGTAAAACTAAATTGCTTCTTGACAAAAGAGTGAAACCAAAGAACCTTGAGAGGTTGCAAAGCTTAAAGAAATGACATGACGGAGGTGAACAAAATTTAAAACACTCCGTTCAGCAAGAGGAACAAGGACCATTACAAGAACCTTGTAGGTTGAAGGACAAGAAACAAGTGCTTAACGGATCAAAAGGAATATGAAAGCACACCGGTAGAAAAGAGAAACAAGGAACACCATGTGAACCTTGAGGTTAAATGACACGATAGATATTTAACCACTCCGGTTAAAACAAGATAGGAAGGAATAAGAATGATATAATTTGGGCAGCACTCCGCCTGTAAATGGAAGGAATTGAACATGATCTTGACAAGATGAGAGGATACTCGATGAAATTAACAACACATTGCCTCCAGAACTAATGAATGAATGGCACAAGGGGTAAGAAAGATTTCAGACAGCACTCCGGTTGAGGAAGGAGACAAAACTTGCCAGAATGGGAAGAACTTGAAAAGAGGGCACGACACTCTGGTTGGAAATGGATAGGCACGAAAAGAACACGGTCCTCACAAACCGAGAAGATGAGTGAAGAGAGCAATGTCACAATGCCTTCGGAACGAACGAATAGAAGCTTGTTCGTCGGAATAAGAGAACGGAGAAGGAAAAGACAACTTATACCACAATTGAATTTGGAAAGCATCCTTGCAAGAAGGTTAGAACGGAGTTGTTGGAAAACCAACACCGCAAAGAATGAGATTGTAGTGGGCTTATGAAAACATCTCAACATTATGAGGTGACAAACGGCCACTAATGGAAAACATTGATTTGGATTGATATCAACAAGGAGATGAAAACTTCTACACCGAGACGAGAAGGAGAAAATTTGGATCATTGATAACCACCACAAATAGCTACATTCCTTAGGGAAGGCTTTAGGTGAATTATAACCCAATATAACTCCAACAAAAAGATTGATTGGACGAAAAGATCTCTTGAACGAAGAGAAAATGATGGGTTTAATTATCTCATTCTTGACAACTTGTGAATCATGAAACGCGAACTCCAATTGTCAAGAATGACATAACACCACCTCAAAAGATATTGTAGAAAGAATTGCACTTCGGAATGCGAGAAGAAGAATGCTTGAGCTCCTCAAGACAAACATGTGTTGAGCACCATGTTTATTTTAGAGTATAGCTTGGAGGATCATAACTTCAAGAGAAATCTTGAAGAACAATTGAAGAATGAAACGAATCCTTGATGAGCCACCATGTTGATCCTCCATGAAGAACTCCGATAATAAAAGAATGATGAAATGAAAGGGAAAGTTGAAAAGAACTCCGGGAGAAGCCTTGCAATGATTAGATGAAGCTTTGAAATGAAATAATTGAAATAACTTGGAGCTCCGGAAAGAAAAGATGAACAACTTGGAACCGAAAATTTGATATAATGAACGAACTCCAAAAGAAAGGATTAAACACTTGGATGAAACAAGAATAAGAATTACATTACGCGTATCCTTCACCAATTTAGATTGATGACAAGCAACGGATTTTGCATACTACTTATTTTCATTGAAAGGATTAAGATAGATATAGCGCAAACTTGTGAAAAGTCTTCATCGAACCACCGGTAGAATTGAAACAACGAATAACTTGATATGATAACGAAGGAAGAGAAATCTTGAACGAACCACCGCGAGAATTGAAAAAGAAAGTAGCAAAGTCACAAATCAACGGAAAGAATTAGAAAATGAATGAAGATACTTGACAGAATTTAGATACACGAGAAGGAAGAGATCATGGACTGATTAGAGGATATTTGAGTGATGCACCGGAATAATATGGAGATGACCGAAGAGACATCAATTTAGAATAATTGGAGAACGAAGCTGAAAACTTAGAACGAAGAAATCTTCTGAAATGATGGCCTTCGGAGAATCAAACTGAAAAGACTCATGAAATGCTCCGGATGGGTATGAAAAGAATTCTCACAATCGAAAACAATTATGAGAGGATGGCATAAGCTAGAACTATGAATCTTCAAGAGAACGGATAAGATTCAAGAGAAATTCTTCTTCGGTCTTCAAATGTTGAGACTGACGATGAGACACACCACCAGGAATTATGAGGCACTCTGAAACCATGAAGAATAGAAAGGTTGAATCAACAATGAAAAGAATTAGAAAGATCTTGGAGAAATACATTTGACTGATGATAATTCATTCTTACGTCAAACTTTGCAATGAATTTGGGAATAACTCCGGAAAGAATTAGAAGAGTCAGGTAAGATCCTGGAAAAAAGACCTGTGGGTTAGGCCCACTCAAAAGAAACACCGTTGGAAAGATTGCTTGAAAGATAGAATACACCGGTTGAATTAAATGGCTTGAATGAGGTAACAACCTCGAAATAGTTAGAATTGATGCGGAGTGGAAACACGAATCTTCAGAGATATCTTCAGCACTCCGGAACAATTGAATATCAAGCGGGGAATGATTAAGAGATATACCGGCATGAGAAAGCATTTGAAAGGAGGAAAGGGCTATAATCAACACTGTAAGCTTGAATTGGATCCACCGGAGAAGAAACAACAACGAAGGATGATGAACTTGAAACTGTTGAGCATCTTCATGGGGAATCACCGGATAAGAACATTGATGGAAAAGAATGGAGAAACTTCACATCCATAAGATGGATACTTGATTAAGAAATCTGAATCCTTGAATAAAGAGGGTGGGAGGGTGGGAAAACAAATGCAACTTGGGTCGGAGAAACGAACACCGTTGAGAAAAGCTTAGAATTGATCTTGCGGATGTAGGAATGAATGGATGCACTTGAAGAGAAACACGCCGGTTGGAAGGAATTAACATGACGATCTCGATGATCAAGAAATATGAGAACACCACTTAGAATAAGGTATGGAATCAACATTTGACTTCGAAGCAACTCGAATACCACAAATAAAAACAAAACAAAGGATTGGCTCGCAGAATAAGCCGGAACAAACATATGATAGAGATTTCGTCCGAAGTTTTCGTGGTGGGGCCCACACGGGCTCAATCGTACAGCACCATCATGTACAAGGCAGTGCACATGACATACGAAGCGTCCCCGAGTCGGCATAGCCAAGGACTCTTTAAGACACTACGAGACCACTGTAAAACCAACCGTGGAAAGGCGGACCACTAGACGTCGAACCCCAATCTCATATCATGCATCTGTCGGAAAGATATCCTAGGAGCTACTTGAATTCCCACTTATAAACTCCTGAAACTTTCTGGTTATGCAATCTGGTGTTGGGGATACAGGGGACACAAAATATATCACCCAAACTAACAATACCTAGATCCAGCTGTATCCATCCGTCAACACATAACCAAGAAAACTCCGGAAATCGTTTACCTCAACCTTCGAAAAGCATCCGTTATACAAGTTATGGCAATACTCCCGAACTCCCGCCCCAGTACTGGGTGGCGTCGAGGTGATCTCACCAACAACTGCATAAAAGAGATTTCGATGTCGGCGAAACTCAGGTATTCCAGAACTGCAACGATAAAATTGTGACGACAACACCTCGGAGCTCAACTCCCCGGGACACTGCCACAACCCCTAAATGTCAGGAGGCACCAAGAACAATGTTCTCGTCACAAAACCATCGGAACGATTCCAAGATACCCGCGTGATCCTAAAAAAAAATTTAGTGAAATTTGAGGAGAGAAAAGTCAAAACTTCTACGACAGGAGACCTCACCAGAGAGACGAAGGGACTGAGGAGTAAAAAGAATCCTACTCTCCGATATATATAATCCTAAGACTCAAAACATTTTGTTCTAGACTCAAACCCGCCAGCGATTCGATCAAGCAGGGGGCTCCTAAGTCGGGGATGGCTCTGATTACCAACTTGTAACGCCCACGATGCGGCTATATCTCCCACGTGTCGAGGCACGACTTAGAGGCATAACCGCATTGTGGTTTTGTCGCAAGAAGGGTCATCTTCACACAATCCCATGTAATGAACAAGAATGGGATGAAGAGTTGGCTTACAATCGCCACTTCACACAATACATAAATAAAACATACAACATTCAGAGATACACACATAGGTCCGACTACGGAACCAAAATAAAAGAAAACAACCCAACTGCTAGATCCCTGATCGTCCCAACTGGGCACCACTACTGATCAATATGAAAAGAAACAACACAACGAACAAGATCTTCATCGGGCTCCCACTTGAGCTCAGTTGCGTCATCTGCACTGGTCTCATCGGCACCTGCAACTGTTTGGGAAGTATCTGTGAGTCACGAGGACTCAGCAATCTCACACCCCGCGAGATCAAGACTATTTAAGCTTATAGGAAAGGATGGGGTAAAGTGGTGAGGTTGCAGCAGCGACTAAGCAAGTATGGTGGCTAACTTACGCAAACAAGAGCGAGAAGAGAAGCAAAGGAACGGACGTGAACTAGCAATGATCAAGAAGTGATCCTGAACACCTACTTACGTCAAAACATGACCCAGAAACCGTGTTCACTTCCCGGACTCCGCCGAGAAGAGACTATCACGGCTACACACGCGGTTGATGCGTTTTAATTAAGGTCAAGTGCCAAGTTCTCTACAACCGGATATTAACAAATTCCCATCTGCCACATAACCGCGGGCACGGCTTTCGAAAGATAATACCCTGCAGGGGTGTCCCAACTTAGGCCATCATAAGCTCTCACGGTCAACGAAGGATAAACCTTCTCCCGGAAAGACCCGATCAGTCTCGGAATCCCGGTTTACAAGACATCTCGACAATGTTAAAACAAGACCAGCAAAGCCGCCCGAATGTGCCGACAAATCCCGATAGGAGCTGCACATATCTCGTTCTCAGGGCACACCGGATGAGCAGTCCGTACAACTAAAACCAATCCTCAAGTTTCCCCAAGGTGGCGCTGCAAAGGGCTCTAGTTTGGACCAGCACTCAGAGGAACACTGGCCCGGGGGTTTAAAATAAAGATGACCCTTGAGTCTGCAGAACCCAAGGGAAAAAGGCTTAGGTAGGCAAATGGTAAAACCAAGGTTGGGCCTTGCTGGAGGAGTTTTATTCAAAGCGAACTGTCAAGGGGGTCCCATAAATCACCCAACCGCGTAAGGAACGCAAAATCAAGGAACATAACACCGGTATGACGGAAACTAGGGCGGCAAGAGTGGAACAAAACACCAGGCATAAGGCCGAGCCTTCCACCCTTTACCAAATATATAGATGCATTAATAATATAAGAGATATTGTGATATCCCAACATAAACATAATCCAACATGGAGCAATCTTCAACTTCACCTGCAACTAGCAACGCTATAAGAAGGGGCTGAGCAAAAGCGGTAACATAGCCAAACAACGGTTTGCTAGGAAGGGTGAAAAGGTTAGGGGCTGACATGGCAATAACGGAGGCATGAAATAGCAAGAGGTAGGTAGCGCGGCATAGCAATAGAGCGAACGGCTAGCAAGCAAAGATAGAAGTGATTTCGAGGGTATGGTCATCTTGCCTGAGATCCCGCAAGGAAGAAGAACGAGTCCATGAAGAAGACAAACGAACGTAGACGAAGGAATCCTCACAACTCCGGAACGAAACCGAAGCTAACGAGAGAAGCAACCCGGAAAGAAACAAACAACATAGTAAACAACCACCACATAAACATGGCATGATGCACAAACAAGTATGACGCATGTCCGGTTTAAAGAGGCATGGCATGGCAAAGTGCAACAAACAACACTACAAATTAAGCGGAGCTCCATATGCAACGAGTTGCATATTGACGAAACACCACATTTAATTATTTAGTTCGCTCTCGTTATGTACCCAACAATGTTAAATGTTGTTAACCATGGCAAGAGGTGAAGCATAAGGAAACTACCTATTTAAGCAAGTTAAATGAGGCCGGAAACAAACAACAACAATTCCGGAAAATCCTCATGTCCATATATTGGGATTGGTACTGTTCTGCCATAAACGCAATTTTAATATTTTTAAACAGCAAAATGAAGTGCACCATGTTAAACTAGGCATTTTTCTACCCCATTTACATATAAAGTTTATTAAATTCCGAGTTACGGTTAATTAGTTATGAAATAAATCATTTTAATATGGCATTTATGCAAAATTAAATAAACAGCATTTTAAACATTTTAACATGGGATGAAAGTGGCAAATTATTAATCTACACAAAATTCTAAGCATTTTACATATTAAAATCATTTTAATCCGATGCACCATTTGTGAGTTATTATATGCATGAAGTACAGGGGGTTTTCTGTAAAACTGTAATCCTTGGGTAATAGCTAAATTCGCAGATCCTGAAAAAAACATCACATGAGCCGAATGTGCATAGGAAGCCCAACAGAGGAAAAAAAACAAGAGCAGGGGCGCTGGGGTGTGGCCTCACCTAGTGGGCCTTGGCCCGTGCGGCTTGGAGAGGAAGGCTGGAAGGGGGCTGGGCCTTGGCGCTTGCTTGCGGCCCAGAAGGCTGGATCGAACGAGGAGGCGCGGGGCCGGGGTCAACGCGAGCGCTGCTCGTGCGCTCGTTCCCCTGTTCGAAGCAGAGAACTGCGGGCGGCGCCTGGAACAGAGCTCCGACGAGCGGGCGAAGGGGCGGCGAGGCGAGGGACTTGGCGGGGCGAGCAGGGGTGTGAGCGAGGCTGGCGAGGCAGCAGCGGGAGGGCTAGATCCGCAGCGGATCCGGTCAGAGACGGTCGGTTCTCGCCGGAGGCGGACGGCTGCTGCTTGGGACTCCATGGGCGCCATGGCTGGGTCTACGGCAGCGTCGTGGGGTTCCTGAAGAGGAGAGAGAGGTGAGGGAGACGGGGAAATAGAGTGGCCATGGGAGAAGAGAGAAAAGGGAAGGAGAGGGACTTGACCGGCAGCACGTGAAGGACGAGGTCGCCGGAGACGGTCACGCGCGGTGGAGCTGCTGGTCCTGTGGTGCTGCGAAGAAGACGGAGGGCGACGAGAACAAGTGGATGCACGCACGGGAGTTCGAGGCGGCGGGGTTGACGTGCTCGGGAACGAGGGCGCCATGGGAGGAGCACGAGAGGAACTCGGGGTGGCTGGGTTCGCCGGCGGCGACGGCGCCATGGAGAGAGGAGCAAACGGGAGAAGCTCGCTCTCGGTCGGGGCAGCAGGGTTCTCTTGGTGGCTCCGATCGAAGGAGCTCGGGCTCGGGCGCTGGTTGGATGACTGCGGGTGCGGGTAGGAGGAAGGTAGCTAGGCTGATTGGGGATGGATCCCGAGGGGAATTTGGGTGGAGTGGCGGCGGAGGCAACGGGTGGATGGGACAAGGCTCCTAACTTTTAGGGTTGGACCTCGAGTATAAATAGCAGGGAATTAGGTTAGGGGCTAGTCCCTCCGATCGAAATCAACGGTCGAGAAAAATAGGCTATGGGCGTCCAACAAAGAAAACGGTGATGTTTTGTAGATGTTTGGGGATGATCCGGACCCAACGGTAATGAAAGTCCGGTTCGGGTTCGGGACAAATTTCGGACGCGCGCGAGGGGGCGATGCACTGTGCAAAGAGGGACTCCGGTTTAAGCAAGAGGGAAAACGAAGAACGAGGTTGGTCTCGGAAGGGTCAGCGGAAGCAAGGGGGGAACGCGGCAACTACGATCGGATGCATGTTTTAAAACATGGCGGCAACGAAGTGCCGATGCAATGCAAATGATGCGATGATGAATGCAACACACAAATAAAACACAGCTGACTCGCCAAACAAGGAAGTCAATCGGAGCGTCGGTCTCGGGGCGTCACATATGGAATCAACAAGGGAAAAGCTTTGTTAAAAATTACCCCTTTCCTGATTGGTATCAGGGCTGTGAAGAATGGTTGGGATACAAACAACCATCAGATTTGTACTTTGGATACCCCTATAACTAAAAAAATTGGGTCAGGTCATTATGTGCTAAAGTTTTCTGACAAGGTCAAAACTATAAGTTTGTCCCAATTTTCGCAGAATGCCAACCTCAGGGGATATTTTATCCATATTGTTATGTGCTGCTAATCCAGTTGCAGGTCCCCTTTCCAAAGCTTTCAGGTTCCATGCACCTAAAGGCTTTGCTACTTCCACTGAGGTGAAAAAAAGGCAAAAGGCTTTGCTACTTTCCAGATTCACCGTGCACGCATACAGAGGATCACTTCGCATCTTGAGTTTAGAGCAAGTACAATAGGGTGACATAAGCAGCCTATGAGGAATAGAATAATATATATCTTTGCTTAGGTTGAGGAGAGAGAAGATGAGAGAAAAGAGAAACGGGCTCTTGGTTAGTAGCCAGCTACAACGCGAGACCCAAGACGCTTTGTGAGGATGTAAGGTGGATCAACTATTGATAAACTAATACATATTTAAAATTTACTGTGGTACATGCCGACTAAAAGGTTGGATGTAGATGACATGACAACTTTTTATAGCCCACTGTTGACTATATTATTAACCATGCTCTTAAGGTGCTACGAAAGAGAGGCTCACGGGGACACAAATACATCCCTCGATCGACGCTCTGTCTCAGGATTATCACAACAGCTATCTCAGTGGGGTTTAGAGCATGGTTAATAGGAGAGCCGGCTACCGGCTATATACTTACGCCATGTCATCTGTAGCCTGTACAAAAAAAGTCTCATATAATAAGGCAGGTTGTAAATTGGCTGTAATAATTAAAGTTTGCATGCATGGGGAAGGAGGCAAGCAAAATTGATTGGAAGGGAGAGAGCAGCGCTAGCCTTTAGCGCTTTCCAAGGTTTGCATGCATTCATTTTCTCTCGTGTGGAGTGTTGTAGCCGGGCGATTGCTGGAGCGCCGGCTCCTTTCTCTTTCCTTCATTCTCTCCCATCAATCTAGGAATTTGTTGACCTGGTACCGTTTATAGCCAGCTGATTAGGATCTATTATACTTACTCTTAAGGTGCTGTGGAATGCAGACTCTGCAGGGAAACAAGCACAACTCGCAGGAATCAAGCCTTGCCTCGACCGACGCGCTCTCCAGGTTATCACAGAGGCTGCTTAGTTTTTCAGGTCTCTAGAGCTATTTCTTTAGTCTTCGTTCCAATAGCCTTTTGTTACTTTGTTGTTCTACATGAACTGCTTTAGGTTCCTGCTTCTAGTGGCTAGGTTCATCTCCTGATGTTAGGCTCAGCTTATGCTCTTAGGGCATATCCAACGACAACTCGCAAAAAACTTCCTACATCCGTCCGAGGACAGGGGATGACCAGTCCGTAGACACGGATGCGGGAGGTCGACATCCAACGCTAGCCGCATATATTTTCACAACAATTCAAACCAACCGAATGAAATTCGTGCAAACACGACGAATTTTGATATAAACACGGTGGATTTCATTGAAAGTAGGATGATTTGTACATAAAACCGGACGATATTTCGTCCGATGAACTAAAAACCTAAAACTAAAACCCTAAACTAAAACGCTAAACTATTATATACTTCGGGTTAACCTTGTAGCCATTGTCGGGCTGGCCGGCTGCTCCTCCTCCGTCATTGTCGCCCGACCCGCCGTCGGAGTCGGAGTCATCGGGCTTGGGGTGGCGGAAGGTGGTGGCGCCGTGATAGGGTTTTTCGGCGGCCGCCCGACGCTCACGGATGATCCTCTCCGCCTCCTCCTGCGTCGTGCGCAGTGCGGCCACGGCCATCGAGGATGTGGGCTGAGGGAGAGGGCGGCGGTCGTTGGAGGCATCGTCTTCGGCAGCGGCGATGATCTCGGCGAGGGACCATTCCTCGTTGTACCTGGCCATCTCCCCGTCGAGGTGGCGGAGACGGCGCTTGGCCGTCTCCGACGTCGTTAGACAGCGATCCAGGGCCCAGACGTACGCTAGGTCTGGGTCCACCGTGATGTGTGGCGGTGGGACATCGGAGTCCGCAAACTAGGATCGGCGCACAGCGTTGCGCCCGTCCCGCCGCCGCTGCTCCCAGTCGACGTACTCCTCCGCCGTCATGGTGCGCCGGGGTGATGGGGAGAGCCGCTCTTCCTTGGCGCAACGTCCGATTTGGACGCCGCTGCTGCGCGGCGGCGGAGAGCGTGGAGGGGATGGCGGCTCCAGCTTCACGGGGAGGAGCACCCCCGGTGGTGGAGTCGGGCCGTTGGTGTGGATGACGGAGCGACTGTAAGTGCATCAAGTGCCCCTTAGTGGTTTAGGAGTATTGAAGATAAAAGGGTTGAGGGACTAATGTGTTTGTGAGTATACACTGGAGTTATAGTCCCTGATTATTTGGTTTAACCCATGAAAGACGACCCCTAAAAATGTATTTCTTCAAGTGAAGAAAATGGTACGACCTTTGAAGAAATTGATGTGAAGACTTTGAAGCTTGAAGACTTTTGTTTTCGTAGTTTCTTTCTTCTTATTTTTTAACCATACCGTATTGTTAAAGGTGGTCTAGGTGAATCATAGTTCACATTTCCAAAGTGATGCTCAAACATATACATACACAAGCCGCTTCGAGTGAAGCCTTTGAAAATCTCCGAAACAGCTGACAAATTTGCCAGCGACAGTGACGAAGTTCATCTGGTCACTGACGAATTTGGTCAGGCTGAGGAGTTAGGATTTTTCCAGTGCGATATGCCTATCGTGAGAAAATTGAGTGCCCCGATGAAATTGAGAGTTAAATTTCCGACCGTTGTTGCGCCGCGTGCCAGCTGTCGAGTGAATCCTTATCCTGACAACGGTCATGTCTGAGAAGGGTATTTATGACATTTCATGTCGGGTTGCGCCCTTGCTATAAATAGCCGCCCCCATAACCACTTGTTGGTTGGCTGCTCTAGAGAGAACTTGACACTTGTCATTTGAGAGCAACCCATCCTCTGACGACTTTGAGGGGATCCTAAGTGAGGAAAACCCCAACAAGAGCCAAAGTGATTGAGCATCACTGAAGAGATTGATCTTTGAGGCATGTTACCTTTGAAGACTGACATTCTTCCAGACGGTTAGGCGTCAAGTTCTGAGCACCCAAGAGTCATTGTGGTGTGCCGGTGAATAAGTCTGTGAAGGTTTTGGAAGTCTACCCTAAAGACTTACCATGACTAAGCAATGGAGCATCAGCTCCATCTGCTCCTCGAACTCCGCATCGAAGCCGGCATAGACTTAGCCCGGCACTGCTGGCGCGAACTGCGATGGTGGCTGCTGGTCCTCGTCGTCGTCGAGGAGATGACGATCTCCACACGCATCGAGTCGCCGCCAGCTGACGAGGACGACGGCTGAAGGAAATATGCCTTAGAGGCAATAATAAAGTTATTATTTATATTTCCTTATATCATGATAAATGTTTATTATTCATGCTAGAATTGTATTAACCGAAAACTTGATACATGTGTTAATACATAGACAAAATAAAGTGTCCCTAATATGCCTCTACTTGACTAGCTCGTTAATCAAAGATGGTTAAGTTTCCTGACCATAGACATGGTTGTCATTTGATGAATGGGATCACATCATTAGGAGAATGATGTGATGGACAAGTCCCATCCGTTAGCTTAGCATAATGATCGTTTAGTTTTATTGCTATTGCTTTCTTCATGACTTATACATGTTCCTCTGACTATGAGATTATGCAACTCCCGAATACCGGAGGAACACCTTGTGTGCTATCAAACGTCACAACGTAACTGGGTGATTATAAGATGCTCTACAGGTGTCTCCGAAGGTATTTGTTGGGTTGGCATAGATCGAGATTAGGATTTGTCACTCCGAATGTCAGAGAGGTATCTCTGGGCCCTCTCGGTAATGCACATCACTATAAGCCTTGCAAGCAATGTGGCTAATGAGTTAGTTATGGGATGATGCATTACAGAACGAGTAAAGAGACTTGCCGGTAACGAGATTGAACTAGGTATGAGGATACCGACGATCGAATCTTGGGCAAGTAACATACCGATGACAAAGGGAACAACGTATGTTGTTATGCGGTTTGACCGATAAAGATCTTCGTAGAATATGTAGGAGCCAATATGAGCATCCAGGTTCCGCTATTGGTTATTGATCGGAGATGTGTCTCGGTCATGTCTACGTAGTTCTCGAACCCGTAGGGTCCGCACGTTTAACGTTCTATGACGATTTGTATTATGAGTTATGTGATTTGATGACCGAAGTTTGTTCGGAGTCCCGGATAAGTTCATGGACATGACGAGGAGTCTCGAAATGGTCGAGAGGTAAAGATCGATATATTGGAAGGCTATATTCGGACATCGGAAAGGTTCCGAGTGATTCGGGTATTTTTCGGAGTACCGGAGAGTTACGGGAATTCGCCGGGGGAAGTAGTGGGCCTTAATGGGCCATACGGGAAAGGAGAGAAGGGCATCAAGGGGTGGCCGCGCGCCCCCCATGGCAAATCCGAATTGGACTAGGGAGGGGGCGGCGCCCCCCTCCCTTTCCTTCTCCCTCTCCTACTCCTTCCCTCTCTCCCCTCTTGGAAAAGGAAGGGGACTCCAACTAGGATTGGGAATCCTAGTTGGACTCCCCCTACAGGTGCGCCCCTCCTAGGTCGGCCTCCTCCTCGTCCCTCCTTTATATACGTGGTCAAGGGGCACCCCAAAGCACAACAGACAATCTCTTAGCCGTGTGCGGTGCCCCCCCTCCACAGTTACACACCTCAGTCATATCGTCGTAGTGCTTAGGCGAAGCACTGCGCCGGTAGCTTCATCGTCACCGTCGCCACGCCGTCGTGCTGACGGAACTCTCCCTCGACCTCAACTGGATCAAGTGTACGAGGGACGTCATCGAGCTGAATGTGTGCTGAACACGGAGGTGCCGTACGTTCGGTGCTAGGATCGGTCGGATCATGAAGGCGTACGACTACATCAACCGCGTTGATATAACGCTTCCGCTTTCGGTCTACG
This sequence comes from Aegilops tauschii subsp. strangulata, assembly GCF_002575655.3. Classification (NCBI taxonomy): domain Eukaryota; kingdom Viridiplantae; phylum Streptophyta; class Magnoliopsida; order Poales; family Poaceae; genus Aegilops; species Aegilops tauschii. Next base: position 278,095,496 of record NC_053041.3, on the reverse strand, counting down.
AGGGTACGTGGACACACTCTCCCTGCTCGTTGCTATGCATCACCTAGATAGATCTTGCGTGATCGTACGAAATTTTTTGAAATTACTGCGTTTCCCAACAACGGCCCCGGAATCCGTGGGTTACGTCTTCACTAGCCGCTAGATCCCGCCCCAGAACCGCCTGTCGACGCCGATGCCTAGGACTTGCCCATCACCGGAGATGTGGATGGGGGTGCGGCGAGGAAGAGGAGGATGCAATGTGGACGTCGCCCGAGCGCAGCTTAAATAGCCGTGGCCAGGCCATGCGAAGGGCCGGTCAACTGCTTCAATGTGGCTCAGCGGTCGGAGTTGAATCCTCGGGAACCTGCGTCCGCATTGAAGCGGCGGCTGCCGAGAGGTCGCGTCGGTCAGCGCCGTCCTCCCTCCCTTTGGTCTCATCACTGCATCAATGTCGGCCTCCACGTGCTCTGGGCCGGCATGAATGTGGCGCGGTAAGCGACACGTGCATCAGAAGGAAACCACGTGAGGGGCGGGTGACGGATTTTTGGTGGGCCAGGGCGGTCAGAAGCAGGCTTGGGAGTGGTCCGGACTCCCGCAGCCCCCCCCCCCCAACACACACACTTTTGTCTTCGGTTTGTGGGAGAAACCGCGTCGAGACCTCTCCGTGGACCGATACAGGTCGACATTGGATGGCTTCCAGATGCCCTTAGCTCTTACTCCCTCCGTTTCGGAATATAAGGTCTGTTGGTTTCCGTGCAAGTCAACCATTTGAAGGTTTAACCAAGATTACATAATAAAATAACAACATCTGCAATAGCTAATGTATAAAATATGAAACTACTTTTCATGATGGATTAAATGATACTCCCTCCGTTCCTTGATATAGGGTGTATAGTTTTTTGTGAAAAAGTTCATATTATAAGGTGTATCCCTTTAGTTGACACTTTTACCCCTCCATAAGCTACAGCCCACGCATGACCTTCCTAGAAAAAAAGATGGCAAATCCCCATCTCGTATATGCATGCTGTGCATGTGCTGTAGGTTTGTTTGGAAAGAGAAGATTACATCGTACTACTGTCCTTTTATTCATTCGCTCGTGTGAACCAATCTGGCCGCCTCTCTTTGCTCGTTCACATGGAGAATCAGCACGACACCAACTCCTATCCTTCGGCCACCTCGCATCCCATGCAGCCGGCGACCTCCATGGAACCGTCCACCTTGCGTCCCATGCACCCGGCGACTTCCCTTCTGGACGAGGAGGATACCAAGCCAGCGGACTGCGTTCCCATGGATGGGGAGAAGGTGAAGCCATTGGGGAAAGATGAGATGAAGCCGGCGGCCATGTCATGTTTCAAGTGTCATCAAGTTGCTGGAACAATGAAGGTCCCAGAAATTACTTGGCTGACAAACATGGGTGCGTATGTATGTTCCGGCTGCAGCGAGACTCGAGTTTTGTTCGAGCCGCTGTCAAACGAATCTTCACCGAGTAGCTCCGAGAATAAATGGAAGCGATTCGGACGCGGGATTAAAAATTAGGGAGTTTGTGAAAATGAAGTACACGTCCGCGGACATGTAATATTTGATCGACAACACAAATAAATTTATCGTGGCACCTCTATTTTGTCGTTCAATTGCATAAATAAATTTACTTGTGCTACTTCTATTGTTGCGAGTGACTGTAAAAAAAAGCATGAAGCCAAGATTATTGAAACATTGCCATCGAGTATACTCTAGTAATCCGGTTACATTATTCAAGCCAACCGAATAAACCCATCCACTAAGGATTATTGAAACATTGCCATCGAGTATACTCTAGTACTTTGCTAATTCGATTACATTATTCAAGACCATTCAACGGCTAACACTAAGAGTTGAATGGTGATCACTAAACATCATGTAAGGATTCAATGGCATCATTAACAATGTTTGCGGCGCATTGTAGTGCCACGGGGAGATCGCCAAGCCTCTCTCACACAGCCTTCCGCATGTGCGGAACTTTGTAGCGGTTTCCTCCAAGTTGCTTCAACACTTCTATCATGCAGGCTTGAAGAGTGAGGAAAATTCTGTTGCTTCTCTCAGCTGGATACTCCTCGAATGCCTGCTGCACCTTCAACACAATGTCCTCAATAGAACCTGCACAAATTGATAAATTCAGTGCAACTCAAAATTAACCGCATTCAAAATTTCTAAGTGCTACAAATACCTGGAGACAACTTCTGAAAAAGTGCCTGGAGCGCTGCAAAAAAACCTAAATCCAGAATATTTAGGTCAGGGGAGTTCGGAGGCTGGCATGTGAGACGGATGTCCCATCCTTCAGCTTGAGCCGCAGCGACAAATTCTGGATCATCTAAAGGGATATGCGTCTTTGCATTATCCTGTTGTACATATATTGGCATGCCACGCTCAGCCGCAGGCCATCTCGCCCTTATCGCAGGAATAAGAAAATTAATCATGTACTCCCGGACTACATTTTGAGTAACCGCAGGGAGTACTTTGGTGACCTACGCAATGCAAACAATTAATCACCATGTTAGAAAAAACAAAGTAGTCATCATGCGAATACAGCACTCATTACCATGGTTCCAACATCTCTGTTCTTGCTTTTTCTCTTTGCCGCTTCTTGGTATGTGAAGGGCCAAATCCCAAGTTTTCCATCAAAAATCATCGTGCCATTCGCATCAAAGCGTGGCCGAGCGACCGCGGCCAAAAACATCACCTACACAAGAATATGTATTATCATGCCAATCTTAACAATACAGATATTGAAACTAAAGAAAAAAAGATTTCTGACCTTCTCAATGAAATTTTTGCTTTGCGTGCTACGGTATGGATCTTCTTCATCGTTCGCCAAATAGTAATTCTGGCTACCGCGGGAACGGTAGAACCATTTCTCGTCAATGTGAATGACGTTGTACATCTCTTTGAATTTGGGATCCTGAGGAAGAGTATGCTCATCAAACATTGACAAGCAAAACCTTACCCGTCCTACCTTGTTTTCATCCGTCAATGTCGATTTGATGGCATTTGTGTGACGCCTCAACAGGCCCTCCTTCAAACGACGCCATAGTGTCGTCTTCGCCATGTGCAACTCATTTGCCAAATCTTTAAGAGTTGTTCTTTTCCTCAAATCCACTTGTTTGATAGCCTCCGGATCGAATTCTATCCTCTTGCGGCCACAGTTTTTTGCCCGTTTGTTTTCCAGTGCGTGTATTCCACCAGCTTCCTTACATTTCTTCCACCAGTTTTGCACTGTCCGCTGAGGTATACCCGTTAGTTCAAACACTTCTTTGGACACTCCTGGACTCAATACCCCAGCTTTGGTCCTCTCTAGAACCATAGCATATACAGTATGCTTCTCACGGAGTTGATACCACCTTCTTTTCCTAGTCAATGTACCGTTGGCATCTGCAGATTAAATTGATGATTAAACAATGTGATTATGCATGTACAGATTAAATTCATGGTTAAAGAATCTTGGTTATAGTTTACCTGAGGCTCCTCCATTCCCATCGCCTTCCACATTGTTATCTGCCTCTTGTTCTTGTTCTACATGCTCCTCAGAATCACCAACTCCACCATTCTCTTGTGCTTCTGCAATCAGAATTATGCTTACAAATTTGGCATATGCAACACTGAGAATATAAAGATGAATATGTGATCTGCATGTACACATGATCTACATGTACAACTGATATGCATCTACACATGTTCTGCTTGTACTGATCCTACTAGCATGGTTAACTAATGCAATGTTCAGATTATGGACTACCTTGAGTTGGACTAAGATTACTAGTCTCCTAGTCGTACACATGACTAACTACACATCATCCCACTACCAATGAGTAGACGCTAAGATTACTACTCTCCTAGTCCTACACATGACGAACTACACATGATCTAATCAGTTATGGTCATAATCTACACCATCGTACTGCTGCATCTAATCAGAACATAACTACTCTGCATCTAATCAGGAGCCATCAGGAGTATAACTGCTGCATCTAATCAGTTATGGACATGAACGACACCTAGGGCTACATCTAATCAGAACTACTACACCATGAATTAAAAAAAACTGCCACACCAATTTCAGATTACGTACCTACAGTTGGACGATCAACAGGCCACCTTGTCACCGGATTAGGGCCACGCCTTGACCCCGCAAGTCCAAGCCGGCGTCCACCGCGTGCATGGTCGCCGCTGCCGCGTGCATGCCCGTCGTCCTCCCTGCCGCCTCCCTCACCATTTCCCCCCACCATTGCTTGGTTCACGACTGAACGTACATGCTGACCAAGTCCTGATCCGCCAGCGCCTCCTCGTCCAAGTCCTGATCGACCAGCATTTCCTCGTCCAAGTCCCACGTCCCGACCCCTTACTCCACCTGCCAGGCCAAGCCTTCCTCCCCGACGCCGGTGGGAACTCTCTGCCACGTCTTCATCTATGATGACACCACAACACAATCAGCTAGGGATGGACAGAACGTATGCAAGAATGAATGAACCAAACTGGACATACCTTGGTCGGGTACGACCCACTCGTAGTCGTAGTTCAAATCGGCCGCATCCTCCTCCGCCTCGTTGCCAAGGCCATCCCAGTTGATCCACTCGTAGCGGCGACCAGCCATTGGAGATGACGAGCAGGAGAGAGAGATGGCGAGTGGGGGATAGGGAAGGTGATCGGGAGAGAGAATGATGAGATGGTGAGGTGGGGAGGGGAGGATTTATAGCCCCATCTTCTTCAATTTGAAAACGAAAATTTTCACATAGTGGCGCCATTGCCATTCCCTCCGGTGCTGAAATTTTTCCATGAACAGACTCTTCAGAAACTTTGAATTTGGCCGAGGCTTTTGCCTTTATGCAGCGCGGGAGAGAGTAAAGAAGCTGCGCGCGCCATGTCGCTCGCGGGAAAATGCGCGGGGACGAGGGAGAGGTAGCAGGGGAGAATAAAGTCAGAGAGGATATTGTGGGATTTTGTTATTCTAAATAAGGAAGTAAACTGCCTGGGATAGAGAGGATCATGATTTTCCTATTTTTCTCTCTAGTCTCACGTGTTTGCACCAGGGGCTTTTACGTCCAAAACCAACGAAATCTCCTCTCCCAGCCCGTGCGTTAATATTCGTGCTAGAAAACTATACACCCTATATCAAGGAACGGAGGGAGAATAAATTTTGTATTGTGAATGTTGATATATTTTTTTATAAACTCGGTCCAACTTGCACCCGTTTGAAAAACAAATACACCTTGTATAAAGGAACGGACGGAGTACTTCTTTAAGCACCTTTCTGGGGCAGCTTTCCCCATTCTTTTCTTCCTGCTCTCTCTCTTTTGCATTCCAATTGCATGACAACCAACCAGACAGGACGTTAAGCTGATATCCTCAAGAAAAAAAACATGTTAAGCTGCCTTGAAGGCGTGGCCACAGAATTTCGGCACACCAACCAGATGCTGCAGATGATTCAGTTACATCATTTGACCAAACAAAGCAGTTCCAAGTTTCACATGAATTTGGGCGTCCCAAGGATAAACTCGAAGCTGTCTAATTCTCCACCACAACAACACTAGATCATAATTCTTTTTCACCACTTCCCTCTGGCCTTCATCAAGCCACTGGAAACGGGCACCTTTATTGTCCCACAGCTACCATTACTACCAAAAAGTACACTTGCAAGAATAAACGCCCTTGAACGAATCGATTTCCGCTATAGGGACGCAAACTTTACTCGAATTAGCACAATATAGGATGGACCCTATTCGTCGGTGACGCACCCGCTTGAGGCTGAAGACACGAGCTTTATGTACTGCAAGAAGAAAGGAAATGAGAGATGTTTATATAAGGTCAACATTGCACCATCAGGAATGCCGGTACTTGAGCTGGGTACCTTCCAAAGTGCTCCACTAGTAACCTTGTGTGGGGGCGGGCTCCATTTCCTTCGCCTTTGTTCGAGCTGGTCTTCCGTCAAATCAACATCAATTACTTTCTTCCCGACGTCGATCGTGATTGTATCGCCATTCTCAACAAGACCAATTGGGCCTCCTTCCTGAAAACAGCTACTTTGTGAATAACACACCCGCAAATTTACCAATTATGAGTTGGGCGCTTTAACCACTCAGCCATGGATGCTTAACAAGGATCATCGTACATCGTAAATAACCAATTTTCATAGGATATTTTCAGTGGTTATTTTTTCGGTGACCCTAGCTTGTATACTACTGAAAGAAGTTGAACTGCCACAAGAGAAAAAATTGAAAATTACACACTATAGATTAATCTTGTAACCATTGGGAGTATTACAACACAGTACCTGTGCTTCAGGACATATGTGGCCCACAACAAATCCATGCGACCCCCCAGAAAATCTACCATCTGTCAGCAGGGCACACTCCTGTAGTAAAGATTAAACAATAGTTAAATATTCGTCAACTGTCGCAAAAAAAACTAATAGGTTATCCGAAGAAAGCAAGATGACTTCATGGCATGCGTGCTGAGCGGCACATAGGCGCGGCATGGACAGAAAAACAGAGACAAAAGAAGGTTGCAAGGAAGCTCTAGAGCATTCAAATGTGAAGAACAAATCAATCTCAAGATTTCGAAGAGCAATGTAAGTGGTAATATGTTCAAGAAAGCCCAAGATTGTTTGCCTTGAAATCTCGAAATTTTCAGGAGCTATGAAGCATAGCAGAACGAACATATGGAGCTGTCCAGATGTACAATTTGCATTAGCAGCTCTACTTCCAAGAATGAGTGAAGTATGATCATTTCCGGGTAGATAGGAGAGCTATTAAAATCCACAAACATGAATCAGAGTTTCGACTGGGTTCTTCAGATGTCACTAACTAGGTGAGATATAAAATAGCAGTGCTCTTATGTTATTGCAATTATTAAGGGCACATAAAAACCAGAAATACAAACAATGGCATGCATGAGGTAGCATTACCTTCCCAAGACCAGCCCCCATTATTGCACTTGTTGGAGTCAACATTTCAGGCATCCCGGGACCTCCTTTTGGTCCTTCTCCTCGGATCACTACAACCTTTCCCTGTTTTATAACCGTCGTGGCAATGAAATACTTCATGAGAGAATGTATGAGACTTGCCCTGGTAAACTACCAGCATAACTGAATGAATCAAAACAGCTATTACATTGAAACGGATGAAAAATGAAGTTATACGTTGAACCAACTGCAGATAATTGACTTGAGGAAATTCCGATATGAGAGAGAGAGAGAGAGAGAGAGAGAGAGAGAGAGAGCAATTGCATGTCCAAAATCACCTCTTCTGAATCATGGCCTTACAAAGTTAACACACATTACCTTGAAATTTGCTGGGTTTTCTGATATAGCTGTAATCATTGATTCTTCACCGTCAAAAACTAGTGCAGGACCTGTCATTTGATAAATAAAAGTTAAAATCTGCACATTATAAAGGCTCCAACGATTGAAAAATGGAAGGAGCGAAAAAACACCTGAGAAAAACAGTCCCTCCTTGCCAGTTATTTTTGCTACTGAACCTTCTGGTGCAAGATTGCCATAAAGTATCTGTATATGCCCAGTCGATTTGATAGGATTGTCGAGCCGTCGTATTATTTGCTGAGTCAAATAACATGTGTACAAACGTTAGTACTCAAGGAGATGGAGTGGGCTGAAGAACTCAGGATTGAGCTTTACCTGTCCTTCCGATAAAGGTGGGAATATTTTAGCATTTTCCGCTAGAGTTTTTCCAGTGACTGAAGGGCAAGAAGAAAAAACATGTCATTAGTCTATAAAAAGGAGTTCCTACATGACATGATGGACGATCATTGACTGTACGCACCAGTCATACAATCCCCATCAAGAAGACCTTGTTCCAAGAGATAATGAATTACTGCAGGTGTTCCACCAATCTACAATGTCATTACAAGCATAAATTATTTGCATGGTTTTCTATGAACATGATAGCAACAAGTGTACAGTAAAAGTGTTAATACTCCCTCCAGTCCTTTTTACTCTGCATATAAGAATTGTCTGAAGTCAAACTTCATAAAGTTTGACCTTATTTATATGAAAAAATATCAACATCTACCATGCTAAAGTTATACAATATGAAAATTTAAGTCATGACACATCTACTGATATTGATTCATATTGTGAATGTTGGTATTTTTTTCTATAAAGTTGGTCAAACTTTACGAGGCTTGACTTTAGACAAATCTTATATGCAAACTAAAAAAGACCGGAGGGAGTACAACTTATATTCTAGAAACTTAGTGATTAACAAGAGTGTTAGGTTTCCTCGATTGGCTTAAGTCCTTAAATTTTCAACTTCATTATGTGTGGTCAAACCAGAACGAAGTGAAATCAAGTTTAGCGAGTATTTACCTTATGCAGATCCTCCATGACATACTTTCCACTAGGCTTAAGATCTGCAAGAAAAGGAACTTGGTCGCTGACCTTCTGGAAATCATCAAGAGTTAATTGCAAACCCACAGACCTGAAAGGGGAAGGCAATGAGCATTTGTCTAATTAAGAAATTAAAAATGGACAAGAAGATGATAACCCACCTGGCAATAGCAATCAAATGCAGTACAGCATTAGTAGAGCCACCAAGTGCCATGATAATAACCATTGCGTTCCGCAATGACTTCTCAGTTATAATGTCTCTAGGCTTCAAATCCATCTTTAACAATTCTAGGAGATACTTCCCAGCAAGACGGCATTCGTCTAATTTTAATGGGTCTTCAGCAGGGGTTGAAGAGCTTTGATAAATAAAACACAGACGAAATGATAATAATTTTAGTCAATCCATGAAGTCAAATCAAAGTGAAATGGTTAAGAGGAAACACAATGTTTTGCCTAGAATTAATAAGAAGTTTCCAGATGTTATTTGCACCTGTATGGAAGGCTCATGCCCATTGTCTCAATAGCAGATGCCATTGTGTTTGCTGTGTACATACCGCCACAAGCACCTGCTCCTGGGCATGAGTTGCGGAGCACATTCTTTCTTTCCTCGTCACTGATTGATCCACTAACAAATTCTCCATAGCTCTGCATATAGCACATCAAAATAAGTAAGCATAAGTTGTACAATGCTGCATAAGCAGCTGCGTGTAAAAAAGAAACCGAGTTGACGAACGTAAAAAGGTGATACACTTACCTGGAATGCAGATACTATGTCATATGAATTGCCCTGAAAGTGTCCAGGCTGCACAAATAAAATCTCAAAGTCAGAAAATTATCAGAAACATGTAAAAGCAATACTGAACCGACACACATTTAACAGCGCACATAGTTACACCAAACTGTGTTTCCAGCATGAATCTCCATCCAATTGTTATTTATAAACGGAACCATTTATGTGTCCCAGAAACAGTTCGGTTTCATCATAACTCTGAGTCACATCTACAGACTAGTAAAACACGAAACAAAGAGCATTCCCGCATGTGTAGTCAGTAGATTTATAACAAGAAAATAGGGGTAAGATTACCTTAATAGTTCCACCATAAACCATGATACTTGGTCGATTTAGCCGTCCCATTGCCATTATTGTACCTGGCATCTGCAATGTGAAGTGCCGCTAAATTCAGACCCAACAAACATCCAGACGTCACAGTTATTTTATAAGCCCGACTTGTGTACAAGGTAAGACATGAGATAAATTGAAGTACTGGAAAGGTACAAAACATGAGTGTTTTCTCATTCTTAAACATTACAGTAAAGCAGACGCATATGAAACTAGAAACTTGTTCCACTGCTTTTGTTCGTGATGAGATGGAAAACATACACGAAACCGAGATAAAACTCCCAACTTCATTCTCAAACGAGGTGGGGCAGTACACCCATTTCAGAGAAAAATCCTGACAGCAGAAAGGATTGTGATGTTACCAAAACTAGGAACCGTGGTTTACAAGTGAAGACAGACCCGGTTAATATTGTTTCGTTTTCCAGCGCTGAGCTAAAATACATGAGATTTGTAATACCACCGTGGAGAGAGCTGCAGTTTCGTCTCTACTATAACAGAGCAGTGAAGAACAGATTGCAGATTTTCAGAAGACCTAATCGCTGTTGAGTTAGGTAGGAAGGATAACAACAGTAGGCAGTATAGGGAGCTCACTGACGTTCTTATCGCACCCAGGGATTGAGATATTGGCGTCGTAGTGCTGCGCCCCCATGACGGTCTCTATGCTGTCGGCGATGAGGTCGCGCGACTGGAGGCTGTAGCACATGCCCCTGGTACCCATGGAGATGGCGTCGCTGACCCCGACGGTGTTGAAGCGGAAGGCGACCATGCCGGCGTCGCGGATTCCGTCGCGCACGGCCTCGGCGAGCTGGAGCAGGTGCATGTTGCAGGTGTTCCCCTCGTACCAGACGGAGGAGACCCCGACCTGCGGCTTGCGGAGGTCGGCATCGGTGAGGCCAACGCCGTAGAGCACGGCCTGCGACGCCCCCTGCGACTTGGGCTCCGTGATGCGCGCGCTGTACTTGTTGAGCTTGGGCTCGTCGGAGACGGCGGCGGCGCGGACGCGCGTGGCGAGGCGGCGGCCGGAGGCGGGGGTGGGGGCGGCGGCGGGGAGAGAGGGGGATGTGAGCGCCAGGGACTGCATGGCGTCGGCGGGGGCGGTGAGGTTTGGGATGGGGTTTAGGGTTTTGGAATGGGGTGGGGGTGGCGAGTAAGGAAGGAGATGGATGTGGACAAGGGGACGGCAGCGTCTGCTGGAAGAGGAGGAAGACGACGCCAGCAGCGCCAGCGCGTGCCAGGTCGGATTTATTTTTATATGGAAAAGCCTTCTGGCGCACTTTATTTTGAGAATTGAATAAGTTTAGGCAGTTCAAAATGTTGTCACGACAAAGTTAGCTTTTGGGATGCCGCGAACTGCGCGGAGCTCTGGTTAGGTTTCTTGTTGTTGTTGTTTTTTTAAGTTAGCAGGATAGCTGCTAAGATTCCATTCGGAAGAAATATGCCCACGCTGAGAATTGCTCGGTTTATTAAAAAAAAACCAGGCGAAAACCTAAATAATAGGCAACTACACCAAGCTGAGCTAGGTCACTAGCATCACAGGACATATAAAAATGCCAGAAAAACAAAATATGATAGAGCAAAGCACATCATAGGCCATTGCAGTATCATCGTACATCCTCCATCGCGCTCGTGACCCGACAACTTTGACTTCGCTGTAAGAACACATGAGCACCCGCATCCGGCATGTCCGTCACAGTCGTGTTCTTTCAACCTCATTGACATTGGAGAGAGAAGACATGTCCGAAGAAAGCACACATGTCGCTCCGATCCCGGGAGGAGGACGCTCCCTGCATGTCCATTGTGCTTCTGTTGCCCACCACCGTCGTGCCACGGCCAACCACGGACGCGACCCTGACCATCCAGACCACTGCCAACCAGGTGCGCCCACCAAAGACCCTCTCCAAAACTATGCTTCCAGCGAAGTAAGGCCGCCAAGGCCACCTGTAACAGCTCGAGACCGACGCCCCAGATGCATTCCATATATTTGGTTATCGCCGCATTAATTATTTGTTTGTTGCATTCATCATCGCATCATCCGCATTGCATCGGCGCTCCGTTGTCATCTTTTTTCAAAACTTGCATCCTTTAGTAGTCGTCGCTTCTTTTCGTTGACCGTTCCAAGACCAACCACACACTTGCACGCAAATGTCTTGTCTCTCGGCATAACCCACATACCTCCTCGCGCACGTTCGGAAACTTTCCCGAACCCAAACCGCCCGGTCATCACCGGTGGGTTCGGGTCAATCCCAAACATCCTCAAACATCTTTGGTTCTTTCTTTAGACCAGACGGAGCCAACCGATCTAAATCGGAGAGCGCCAAACCTCTTCCTTTCCCTATATATAGTCCCCTGGACCTAATTTGGACAACCAGACCTAATCCCTAAAATTCCTCCCCCTGTCCGGCGCCGCCGCCAGCCTCCTCCCACCTCAGGATCTCACCCGCCTGCCAAACCACCGTCGTTGTCTCTGTTGGGGAACGTAGTAATAATTCAAAAAAATTCCTACGTGTCACCAAGATCAATCTAGGAGATGCTAGCAACGAGAGACAGGGAGTGCATATTCATACCCTTGAAGATCACTAAGCGGAAGCGTTACAAGAACGCGGTTGATGGAGTCGTACTCGCGGCGATTCAAATCGCGGAAGATCTGATCCAAGCGCCGAATGGACGGCGCCTCCGCGTTCAACACACATACAGCCCGGGGACGGCGCCTCCTTCTTGATCCAGCAAGGGGAGAGGAGAAATTGAGGGAGAACTCCGGCAACACGACGGCGTGGTGGTGGTAGAGCTCGTGGTTCTCCGGTAGGGCTTCGCCAAGCACTACGGAGGAGGAGGAGGTGTAGGAAGGGGAGGGCTGCGCCAGGGGCTGAGGTCCAGCTCCCATGCACCTCCCCACTATATATAGGGGTGGAGGGGGCTGGTTTCTTGCCCTCCAAGTCCATTGGGGCGTTGGCAAAGGTGGGAGAAAAGAAATCCCATCCTTTCCCTTCCCCACCGATTGTTATCCCCCCTTTTTAGGGATCTTGATCTTATTCCTTCTAAGGAGGGATCTTGGTGCGCCTTGACCAGGGGTGTGGGGCCTTGCCCCCACTACCCAGGTTCATGTGGGTCCCCCCATACAGGTGGGCCCCACTTCGGAACCTTCTAGAACCTTCCCGGTACAATACCGAAAAACCCTAAACATTTTTCGGTGGCCAAAATAGGACTTCCCATATATAAATATTTATCACCGGACCATTCCAGAACTCCTCGTGACGTCCGGGATCTCATCCGAGACTCGAAACAACTTTCGGTAACCACATACAATTCCCATTACAACTCTAGCGTCACCGAACCTTAAGTGTGTAGACCCTACTCCATTCAAAAAAAGTGTGTAGACCCTACGGGTTCGGGAACTGTCGTGGGATTGTCACGGCAGATGTCCTAGTGTAAGGACTTAGTCATGAGGCCAACGCATCTATGTGGTAGCTTGAGAGGGGTTGAGCGGAATCGAGAAACGCAACACAAGACAGGGATTTAGACAGCTTCGGGCCCCGGGAAACATCATCCGGTAACAACCCTACGTGTTGTTTGAGGCTAGGTCTCATTATCATCATGAGGGAGTCGCCGTAAACTGGCTCTTTGTGTCTAGCCCTAGAGATTGTTTCTTCTTGCCTCTCTCCCTCTTGGGGAGCCCTGCCCCTCCTTATATATGTTGAAGGGGCGGGTTACATGTGGAGTCCTATTAGGATTAGGACTAGTCTATCTCTAATACAAACCGGATACAAGTCCAGGTCTTAACTCCTTGTAAAATAAATATTCCTCACGCCTTTCCTCTTAAACCGGCCCACCATAACATGAGCCGGCCTTCTGGGCCTTGGGCCTTGTCACCGTCTGTCCCGCCCGCCGGGTTACCAGTGAATCATAATGTTCAGTCAGGTTGCTTGTAAACCGTCTGGTCTGTGCGGGTCGCCGGTGAATCGCCAAGTGTCAGCGGGTCTCCAATAAACCGCCAAGTCCGGCCGGGTTATACTTCCGGCCGGTTTACGCCGCGGGGTATATCCCCGACATTAGCCCCCAGATTAATTTGGATTTATCCATGTTAAACTGATCCTGTAGAATAAACACAAGAACAAACTTGACAGATTATGCTCCGGGTTAAGAATTCTTGTAAATCGGCACCTGATCATCCTTAATTCCTTGTCATTTTCCTTCTTCTAGAAAATCCAGGTCAATAAGCCAGCTTCATACTCAATTTGCTGACATTGGTTTCTCATAGAGAAATATTGTGAAGAATAATCCACTTGAGTCGGCTTTCAAAGCGCCGGCTTAAGAAATATTGGTCTTGAAATACTCATCTGATATTCAGCCGGTTTGAAGATTTAAAACTTGTTGGTTTAATATTACCAAAATTGCCGGCTTGTAAATATGGATGGCACCGAGTCATAATTGTTACCGACGCCGGGTCATAATTGTTGCAGACACCGGGTCAATCTGGTTTGCTCAGAACTAAGAATTTGAAGATTTTTCTCCCTTATATCCATATTACCTGTAGCCCCCAAGTCTTGAGCAGAACAAAGTGATGGCTTAAGACTTGTTTCCATATAATTACTGCCACTTTGAAGAAATCCATGTTGTTCATCTCAGTCACTAGTAAAAACTGAATACTCCATATATGTAGCCCCCAAGTGACGGGTCATTATGCAATAATGAGCATGGACTTTATAAATATGATCATGTAGATTTGAACAATAACGTGTAGTCCCCAAGGGCCGGCTCAGTAAGATAATATTGAGCTGGTACTTTATATATACTTCTTTGAAAAGAACATCATATAATGTAACCCCCGTCATGGGGCTTGAACCCACGTCCACAAGGTTAAGAGCTTTGTGGTTTACCAACTGAGCAATGGACCTTTCAATATAATGGTTTTAAGACTTGTGTACCTTGAATTGTTGACAGGAGCAATTGGTAGCCCCCAAGGGCCGGATCATTATGATGTGATGAGTCGGGTTTAATAAGGCCAGTAAAAATGACTTTGCATTAGCCCCCAAGTGCCATGGTTCATGCTGGCAGTGACATGGGACTTGCATATTTGATGTAATCTCAATTTGAATAAGGGATTTTTACATCTGTGCCCCTGGTTCCTTAGCTCTACTCATTCATCCCCGCGCTCTTAACTTTTGCTCAATTTTCCCCACTCCCTTGCCAGAAACCCTCATAACTGGGCACAACGAACGTTGCCGTCGGGTCAAAGGCTTGACCGTTAACTCTGACTAGTGGGGCCACGCTGGACTGTGCCGCGTTGGGTGGTGTCGCTGTTCGACCATTGGGCCGTGGTTTCGTTGGGCTGTCCCGTGCATTAAACGTATGTGCGCGCCGCGAGGACAGAAGCCTGCTATGCATGCACCCAGCAAACCCTGCCTGCATGCGTCGATCGAGCCTGCATGCGCCGATGCCAATATGTAGCTTAAATAGCCGTAGTGCTACGTGTTATTTGGTCGTGGCAATAATGGGGTCAAATGTGAAGTTAGTAGCCCGTTTTCAAACCCACCGCAGCATCGGGAGTGTACACGCGTGGGAAACGGTGGTTTGAAAAGAAGAAGAAAAAGAAGCTAATTGCACGCGTGGGAATCCGTGGTCATACCCTATATTATATGAACAAAAAGAGACAATTTTTGAAGAGCTTGTGGCCATTTTGAATGATAAAAATAAATTTGGCCCTTAAAAAGTTGGTCATTTTGCATGATAAAAAGAGGTAGAGGGCTTGTGGCCATTATACAAATGCAAAATGACCAATTTTTTGATAGTTTGTGGCCATTTTACATGATAAAAATAATTTTAGCCATTATAAATTTGGTCATTTTACATTTGTATACAACAAAAAGAACGATGCAAAAAATAGAGCAAACGATGCAAAAATACAGAGCTAGCACGTTCACAAAAACATAGCAAACGATGCAAATTGGGCCAGCACGTTCACAAAACCAGAGCAAATTGGGCCCAATAACAACGTTTTTTTCACGGAGTCAGTGGTGGGCGAGCAGCCGAGCACAACCAATAGGATCGCCTCTCGTGGATCGCCCCACGATCCAACGATGCGGAGCCGTCCTTGTGATCCAACGGCGCGGAGCCTGCACACAGCCAGCCCACCTTGTTCCTTCTAGAAGGCCAGATCTGGGGTTGTGGCTTGGCGCGAGGGTATGATCGGACGGCTGACGTTGGGAGCTAGGGTTAGGCGAAACCCCGCGGGGTTTAGAGGGGTTTTGAGCTGGTCAACGGGGTTTCGAAGGCTTTGACTGAGCATAACTAAGTTAAAAAAATCGAAAAAATATGAAACCTTCGCCGTTCGTCGTTTTATAAGACAAACTAACGAGGAAAAATACTAAACTTGATTTATGGTCATTTTCATGAAAAAACCCTAGCTGGCACAATCAAGATCAAATGAGCACAATTAATTTAAAAAAAATCTAAAAATATAAAACTTGCGCACAATGTTGTCTTATGTGACATGTTACCAACCAAAAATCATAAACTTGCTCTATGGTCATTTTCATGAGAAAACCTTCACACATATGAGCTATCATGTACATGATTTCATAGAGTTCAAGGAGAGGAGGTGGTGTTACCTTCTGTTTTTGAAAAATTTAAAAAACCAAAACAATCAAAAAATATTGAGACTTCGAATCTACACTATGGAAAGTGAATATGTGTTAATAAAAAAACATTTGGCTCATTTAGAGTAGGTTCAAAAAAACTTGATTACAAATGGGTTGTTTACCCTAGCCTGGGAGCTCATTTGGAGGACATTTTCTCAAATTCACATTTATTTGACCTCCTCTAGATCACTTCAAATTTGCGCCCCAAATGCGTCGGCGCGGACGTCGAACGGACGCCACCCGTGCCTTCTCGCTGTCCGCCGCGTCCCCACCTGGCAGCCGCCCACTCGCGATCAGCTTAATTTATGACCACGGCCCACGCGTCAGCAACCGCGGTCGCCCTTTTTTAAGCCGACCATGTGGCGGGGCCATCCTCATCCAAACTCGCCGTCCCCATATAGGCATGCTCGCTCCCCCGTCGCCGGCAAACCCTAGCAAAAACCCTAGCCAACCCTAGCCAAATGAGGCTCTTCTCCGGCGCCGGCAGTAGCAAGTCCAAGGGCAAGGCCCCCGCCGTCCCTTTCCCCTCTGAGGCGGTCTACCGCGAGAGCGAGGAGGACGAGCGGCGCAGGGTGGAGGTGGTGGAGGAAGAGGAGGCTCGCTACGAGGCGGCCATGGCGCAGGCCCTCGCCCTCTCCGCAGTCGGCGATTGCGTCGTGCCGCTGGTGGCCCCGCCGTCCCCTCCCCGACGGCTCGTCAAGGCCGACCCGGAGCCGTAGCCTGAGCCCGAGCCGCAGCCGGAGCCCATCGCGCGCTTCTCCTGGACGGGAGTGGTACGCGAGTGGGTGTCCGCGTCACCGGTTTGGATGGGGGCGACCCCGGAGTAGGAGGCGGCGTACCTCGAGATGTGGCGCCAGCGACGACTCGCCGAGGAGCGCCATCGCGGCGAGTACTCGAGCGCGACCTCGAGGAGGAAGCGCGCGAGGCTGAGGAGGAGGCGCGCCAAGCCGCGGCTGCACAGGCGGCCGCACAGCCCCCCGCGCCGGCACTGCCCCCGCTGGAACAGCTGCCCGCGGCCGACATCGCTGCCGCCTGGAACACGACGTTCCTTTGGGCCAGCCCTGCGCTGACGCTCATCGACCTCGCCCACCCCAACGACGACGACGACAACGCCTAGGGCGCGCTGGGCAGCGCGCCGCCTCGTAGTTAGGTTGTTTTTAATTTCTTTTAATGCTAATGTGGACGCGTGGACTCTCGCCAGCCTTCCTAAGGCCGGCTTTAATGTTTAATTAAGTTGTTTTTATTTCAAATATGCATGCACAGTTTTTTTGTCCGCGCCGTTAAAATGGGTCGGGCCAGCGTTGGGCGCACGAGCCAACCCAAATGCGTTGGGCACAGCGAGGGGATTTGGGGAAAATGGTAGGGGCGATGGAGGTGGTTGCCCTCTTTATATGATGTGCTACCCCATGACTGCGGTCTTGCATGCGCCCACGTATACGTGGCCCCACTCGTCAGCTAACAGTCAAAGCCTTTGACCCGACGGCAACGTCCGTTGTGCCCAGTTATGAGGGTTTCTGGCAAGGAAGTGGGGAAAAGTGAGCAAAAGTTAAGAGCGCGGGGATGAATGAGTAGAGCTAAGGAACCAGGGGCACAGAAATAAAAATCCCTTATTATTATTGCTCGCTAGTTGATTATGCCATGGAAATGAGTAAATGTGAGACCTAAATGTTATTGTGAACATGGTTAGTTCGTAATCTTTGCTGAAAACCTGAATATTGGCTAGACATATTTGCAACAACAAGATCAAACAGAGTTTGTAAAAGTTTTTCTTTGTCACTTTCAGTTTGTCAACTGAATTGCTTGAGGACAAGCAATGGGTTAAGCTTGGAGGAGTTGATACGTCTCCATCGTATCTACTTTTCCAAACTCTCTTGCCCTTGTTTTGGACCCAAATTTGCATGATTTGAATGGAACTAACCCGGACTGACGCTGTTTTCAGCAGAATTGCCATGGTGTTATTTTTGTACAGAAATAGAAGTTCTCGGATTGACCTGAAAATTTACGAAGAATATTTTTGGAATATATCAAAAATATCGGTGCAAGAATCAACCAGAGGGGGGCCACCTAGAGGCCACAAGCCCCGGGGGCGCGCCCTGCAGGCTTGTGGGGCCCCTAGAGCTCCTCCGACCCTAATTCCAACTCTATAAGTACCTATTCGTGGAGAAAAAAATTAGAGAGAAGGATTCATCGCATTTTACGATACGGAGCGCCGCCACCTCCTGTTCTTCATCGTGAGGGATGATCTGGAGTCCGTTCGGGGCTCCCAAGAGGGGGATTCGTCGCCATCATCATCACCAACCTTCCTCCATCACCAATTTCATGATGCTCACCGCCGGGAGTGAGTAATTCCATCGTAGGCTTGCTGGATGGTGATGGGTTGGATGAGATTTATCATGTAATCGAGTTAGTTTTGTTAGGGTTTGATCCCTAGTATACACTATGTTCTGAGATTGATGTTGCTATGACTTTGCTATGATTAATGCTTGTCACTACGGCCCGAGTGCCATGATTTCAGATCTGAACCTATTATGTTTTCATGAATATATTTGTGTTCTTGATCCTATCTTGCAAGTTGTAGACACCTATTATGTGTTATGATCTGCATACCCCAAGATGACAATAATTGGGATTCTTTCCGGTGATTACCGTAGTTTGAGGAGTTCATGTATTCACTAAGTGCTAATGCTTTGGTCCGGTTCTCTATTAAAAGGAGGCCTTAATATCCCTTAGTTTCCATTAGGACCCCGCTGCCATGGGAGGGTAGGACAAAAGATGTCATGCAAGTTCTTTTTCATAAGCATGTATGACTATATACGGAATACATGCCTACATTATATTGACGAATTGGAGCTAGTTATGTGTCACCCTAGGTTATAACTGTTGCATGATGAATGCCATCCGACATAATTATCCATCACTGATCCGATGCCTACGAGCTTTTCACATATTGATCTTTGCTAAGTTACTTTCGTGTTGCTACTGTTACAATCATTACAAAACTGTTGCTGTTACTTTTGCCACCGTTAACGTTACTTCCATACTACTTTGCTACTAAAAACTTTACTGCAGATATTAAGTCTTTCAGGTGTGGTTGAATTGACAACTCAGCTGCTAATACTCATGAATATTCTTTGGCTCCCCTTGTGTCAAATAAATAAATTTGGGTTGAATATTCTACCCACGAAAACTGTTGCGATTCCCTATACTTGTGGGTTATCAGATATCATCTGGGAAGTTAGCATATGTCTCATGACCAGGCTCTTTATGTGCAGTGCAATTTTAGTGCCACCTTTCACTACATAAAACTTAGAAATTTCAGTCCAAAGGCCCGTGCCAAAATAGAAGTGACCATGTTCATCAAGTCTTACAGAAGCAACGATTGTAAATCCATGGTTCGTGTTTAATATGACATCCCTGCAGTCTTCAATTATGTAAAGGGAAAGATTGTGTACTATAGATGTTGTTGCAAAGCAAGGGATGTACTGCAGAAAATGGTAAGATTGTTAACGAATATGGTAACATGCAAATATGGGAGTAATTGAAAGAACAGTACAACAGTTGAAATCAAAGGACAAAAATATAAAATTAAACAGGCAGTGTAACCATGATTTCATGCAAATATGAGAGTAATCGAAAGAACAATACATCATTAATTTGCGTAATATATAAAGAACAAAAAATCCCCTTTGACGTATATGCTGCATGTGGCACCTTTTATCCAAATGTAGCAATATATAGTATATGTTCAGGAAAGTAGGCCATGCCAACCGAGGTAGGGTGAGATTGAACATATCGTGCGCCTCCTGAAGTCATCTGGTACGGTGAGATGGAACTCCACGACTGCCTAGCAGAGGCCGCAAAGGCATGATGTTTCCATGCACTGTACACTCTATGGATGAAAGAAAACCCTCAATCAGCTCAAATAAAATTGAATTCACGGTGATTTTGGCCGGGTAATTAAAGGGGGCAGACGGACTGGGATAGAGATGAGCGAATATTTTAGTAAATTAGTCACCTGGTTGTCCATGAGAAAAAACCCTCAATACCATGGATTCCCCAATTGGGCAGAGCTGGGTCAACGGCGAGCAGCGTCGAGGCGATAGGCGGCATCAAGCGGCAGTGGCGAAATGCGGTGGGGTTTGCTGGCAACCGGCGGTGGCGACATGCATCCAGCTAAGTGGTTTCCGCGGCGATAAGTGGTGACATGCAGAGTCGCGGAGGAGCTAGTGCAGGTATGAATGGGGATCGGAGGGGGTGGCGGGCGGGGTGAGGGTTTTGTGACATGGGGATGGTGAGGGTTTTCTTTTTTCCTTTTTGAATTGGGTGGTGAGGGTTTTCCTTTTCGGAGGCAATGGTTTGCTAGACCCAACCGTGTGTGATTAACGTCTATTTTTAAAAAACTGGTAAAATGAAAGTCACCGCACACGGTTCCAATTTGGAAAAATAACCAAGTTTCAGGGTGGGTCCACATTTCCTTCGTCGGTTGAATCTGAAATTTTTAACTACGCTAAACATTCACGCTAATATGCATAAAATTCCATCAACCAAACTGACTGCATCCATATCCCACATTTAGACATAAGTAAACATAGATATAAGCATATTGAGGCATAGATAATAAGCGTACACAAGCATAGTTCAACCATATATAGTTCAACCGACATTAAGCATACTCAAGCACAGTTATAATTAAGACACTGCATAGCCATATATAGTTCAATCCCACATCTCATTTGCCGATAGGCCTACACGAAGGTGAAGCTTCTCCAGGTACTCAGGGTATGCGGCGTGCGCCACCCTGCGAGAATACTTCTGCCTGAAGGAGCCAAGGGCTCGTCCTCTTGGATGTGTCAGAACACTTTCATACATGCCATGAAACTTTTGGTTGCAAAATGAGCATCCAAAGCCCCGATTCCAGGTCCTAATATGCCTCTTATGATTCTCCATCTAAAGCTCCCTGAGCTTTTGCCTCTTGTACCTCCTCTGGCCATCTTCATCCTCGCTGTCGACATCGTAGATATCACCTATACATATAGTAAAAAATGTGGCGTCCGTATAGTTTATAATAATGTGAATTCAGCAGGCAGAGTTTATGATACATAATATATCGTATGACAGCGTGAACCCTAAATCATCAAGTGATCTTGATGAAAGAAATGCATAAATAAAGAGCACACAACTTACTGCAACAAAATTAAGAGTTTGATTGGTTTGCTACCAACATTTGGCAAAATCAAAAGTTGCCAACACTTGGCAACCTTTTGTGAGATTGGAAAATGAACAATGGAATACGAACTAATCTCTAGCGAACATTTGGCAGTTGCCAAAATTTGGCATCAAATCAAATGTTACATGTCGTAAAGTAGAATTAGGATTTTATGGCTATTTTTAAGACTTATCCAAAGATTATGGTTCGATTTTTTTAGCACAATCATCTATGTAGATACCGGTCTTGATTTTTTGGCATAAACATATATAGGACATTCAAAATCAATTGTCAAGATTTGGCTAGGAATTATTAGCACGAAGAATAACACTAGTTGGATTATTAGAAGAATTCATTTGTACAGATGAAACAGCTAATCACGTATCATTTGTACCATTCAAACAATCAATACACTTCACGGATCTAACGAAACTTACTCATATTTCATGGATTGAGAGAACATAACTGTCGGTGTCAAAACCGGTAGACCTCGGGGTAGGGGGTTGATACGTCTCCAACGTATCTATAATTTTTGATTGTTCCATGCTATTATATTATCTGTTTTGCATGTTTAATGGGCTTTATTATGCACTTTTATATTATTTTTTGGACTAACCTATTAACCGGAGGCCCAGTGCCAGTTGCTGTTTTTTTTGCCTATTTCAGTGTTTCACAGAAAAGGAATATCAAACGGAGTCCAAACAGAATGAAACCTTTGCGAGGTAGTTTTTGGAACAAACGCAATGCAGGAGACTTGGAGTGGACGTAAAGGAAGCCACGAGGTGGCCACGAGGTAGGAGGGCACGCCCCCCACCCTCGTGTGCCCCTCGTAGCTCCACCGACCTACTTCTTTCGCCTATATATACTCATATACCCTGAAAACATCCAGGAGCACCACGAAACCCTATTTCCACTGCCGCAACCTTCTGTACCCGTGAGATCCCATCTTGGGGCCTTTTCCGGTGCTCTGCCGGAGGGGGAATCGATCACGGAGGGCTTCTACATCAACACCATAGCCTCTCCGATGATGTGTGAGTAGTTTACCACAGACCTTCGGGTCCATAGTTATTAGCTAGATGGCTTCTTCTCTCTCTTTGGATCTCAATACAAAGTTCTCCTCGATTCTCTTGGAGATCTATTCGATGTAATACTTTTTGCGGTGTGTTTGTCGAGACCCGATTGTGGGTTTATGATCAAGATTATCTATGAATAATATTTGAATATTCTCTGAATTCTTATATGCATGATTTGATATGTTTGCAAGTCTCTTCGAATTATCAGTTTGGTTTGGCCTACTAGATTGATCTTTCTTGCAATGGGAGAAGTACTTAGCTTTGGGTTCAATCTTGCGGTGTTCTTTCCCAGTGACAGCAGGGGCAGCAAGGCACGTATTGTATTGTTGCCATCGAGGATAAAAAGATGGGGTTTATATCATATTGCTTGAGTTTATCCCTCTACATCATGTCATCTTGCCTAATGCGTTACTCTGTTCTTATGAACTTAATACTCTAGATGCATGCTGGATAGCGGTCGATGTGTGGAGTAATAGTAGTAGATGCAGAATCGTTTCGGTCTGCTTGACACGGACATGATGCCTATATACATGATCATGCCTAGATATTCTCATAACTATGCGCTTTTCTATCAATTGCTCGACAGTAATTTTTCACCCACCGTAGAATTTGCTATCTTGAGAGAAGCCACTAGTGAAACCTATGGCCCCCGGGCCTACTTTCCATCATATAAATTTCCAATCTATTTTATTTTGCAATCTTTACTTTCAATCTATACAACAAAAATACCTAAAATATTTATCTTATTATCTCTATCAGATCTCACTTTTGCAAGTGGCCGTGAAGGGATTGACAACCCCTTTATTGCGTTGGTTGCAAGGTTCTTAATTGTTTGTGCAGGTACGAGGGATTTGCGTGTAGTCTCCTACTGGATTGATACCTTGGTTCTCAAAAACTGAGGGAAATACTTACGCTACTTTGCTGCATCACCCTTTCCTCTTCAAGGGAAAACCAACGCATGCTCAAGAGGTAGCAAGAAGGATTTCTGGCGCCGTTGCCGGGGAGATCTACTCACAAGTCAAGACATACCAAGTACCCATCACAAACTCTTATCCCTCGCATTACATTATTTGCCATTTGCCTCTCGTTTTCTCTCCCCCACTCCCCCCTTGCCGTTTTAT
The DNA here is from genome assembly GCF_002575655.3 of Aegilops tauschii subsp. strangulata. Lineage (NCBI taxonomy): Eukaryota > Viridiplantae > Streptophyta > Magnoliopsida > Poales > Poaceae > Aegilops > Aegilops tauschii. Next base: position 278,071,988 of record NC_053041.3, on the reverse strand, counting down.
TCGCCCTTTTCCGTTCGTCTTTGTTTGCTTCTTGTGTCTCCGTGTGTTAGATAGTTTGTTTTGCCGTTATGGCCAGTCCTTCTATCATTGTTAGTACCCCCGAAAATGAAGTTCTTAATTTTAAACAAATGGAGGGGGAAAATTTGAAAGATTCTTGGGATAGAATTTGCAATGCTCAGAATAGATCCACTAGGAAGCAATCCACTTACGCTCTTCTTCGCAATTTTTATGTAGGCATCATTCCTTGGAATAGATATATTCTTGATACCATTACCGGAGGGAATTTCTTGGGTAGCCATACTTTCGATTCTTATAATGCTATGATAGATTTGTTTGGCACACCGCCTCTTTTGGTTAATGGAACTATTTTAACCTTGGAACATGTGATGCAAAGGCTAGAAATTATTGAAAATAAAGTTGCCACTGTAGAGTTGATTGAGAATTTGGATAAAAAGATCCACAACCAAATTACCCAATATGGATCTAAGGTAGGAGTCACTCTGAAATTTTTTAAAGGAAAAGAACCAATAGTTAATGAAAAGATAGATCAAGATTCCATAAGAATTGATAAACTTGAGGATATTATTACCAACTTAGGGTCTGCCTTTTCTTCCGTGAGAAATACTCCAAATCCTCCTACTAGCAAATTTTCCAAATTGATGTATGTTCCTAAAAATAAGGGTGAATCTTCTAGTAAGGAAAATGCGGATCTCAAATCAGTAAGTGCTCACCCCAACATTTTTGCTACCATTAAGGAACCTTTTGCTACAAATGAATTTCTTGATTTCTTGCCTAGGAGTTTGATCATTAATAAAAATAAGGAAACTCCTAAGGGTTATAAGTGTTCAATTGAAGAATTGCATACCAAAGATGACAATACCTAGATCTATTCTTGTTTTTATGCCTAGCTAGGGGCGTTAAACGATAGCGCTTGTTGGGAGGCAACCCAATTTTATTTTTATTCCTTGCTTTTTGTTCCTGTTTAGTAATAAATAATTCATCTAGCCTCTGGTTAGATTTAGTTTTATGTTTTAATTAGTGTTTGTGCCAAGTTAAACATATAGAATCTTCTTGGATAATAATTATTTGATCTTGCTGAAAAAAGTCAGAAACTTTCTGCTCACTAAAACAATTGTTACAAATCACCAGAACGTGATAAAATACTGATTCCAATTGCAGTAGATCAACAAACAGATTATTTAGGTCTTCCTATTTTGGCAGAATTTTTTGAGTTACAGAAGTTTGCTTTTGATACATATTACTACAGACTGTTCTGTTTTTGATAGATTCTGTTTTTCGTGTGTTGTTTGCTTATTTTGATGAATCTATGGCTAGTATCGGGGGGTATGAACCATAGAGATGTTGGAATAGAGTAGGTTTAACACCAATATAAATAAAGAATGAGTTTATTACAGTACTTTAAAGTGGTGGTATGTTTTCTTGCACTAACGGAGCTCATGAGATTTTCTATTGAGTTTTGTGTTGTGAAGTTTTCAAGTTTTTTGGTAAAGATTTGATGGATTATGGAATAAGGAGTGGCAAGAGCCTAAGCTTGGGGATTCCCAAGGCACCCCAAGGTAAAAGTCAAGGACAACCAAAAGCCTAAGCTTGGGGATGCCCCGGAAGGCATCCCCTCTTTCGTCTTTGTCTATCGGTAACTTTACTTGAGGCTATATTTTTATTCACCATATGATATGTGTTTTGCTTGGAGCGTATTGTATGATTTGAGTATTTGCTTTTTAGTTTACCACAATCATCCTTGTTGTACACACCTATTGGAGAGACACACATGAATCAGAATTTATTAGAATACTCTATGTGCTTCACTTATATTTTTGAGCTAGATAATTTTGCTCTAGTGCTTCGCTTATATCTTTTTAGAGCATGGTGGTGGTTTTATTTTATATAAATTATTGATCTATCATGCTTCACTTATATTATTTTGAGAGTTCTTTAGAACAACATGGTAATTTACTTTGGCTATAAAATTAGTACTAAGATGATAGGCATCCAAGAAGGATATAATAAGAACTTTCATATAGAGTGCATTGAATACTATGAGAAGTTTGATACTTGATGATTGTTTTGAGATATGAAGATGGTGATATTAAAGTTGTGCTAGTTGAGTAATTGTGAATTTGAGAAATACTTGTGTTGAAGTTTGCAAGTCCCGTAGCATGCACGTATGGTAACCGTTGTGTAACAAATTTGAGACATGAGGTCTTCTTTGATTGTCATCCTTATGAGTGGCGGTCGGGGACGAGCGATGGTCTTTTCCTACCAATCTATCCCCCTAGGAGCATGCACGTAATGCTTGGTTTTTGATGACTTGTAGATTTTTGCAATAAGTATGTGAGTTCTTTATGACTAATGTTGAGTCCATGGATTATACGCACTCTCACCTTTCCATCATTGCTAGCCTCTTCGGTACCGTGCATTGCCCTTTCTCACCTTGAGAGTTGGTGCAAACTTCGCCGGTGCATCCAAACCCCGTGATATGATACGCTCTATCACACATAAACCCCCTTATATCCTCCTCAAAACATCCACCATACCTACCTATTATGGCATTTCCATAGCCATTCCGAGATATATCGCCATGCAACTTTCCACCGTTTCACTTATCATGCATGTTTCGTCATTGTCATATTGCCTTGCATTGATCATGTAGTTGACATCGTATTTGTGGCAAAGCCACCATGCATAATTTTTCATACATGTCACTCTTGATTCATTGCCCATCCCGGTACACCGCCGGAGGCATTCATATAGAGTCATATTTTGTTCTAGTATCAAGTTGTAATCATTGAGTTGTAAATAAATAGAAGTGTGATGATCATCATTAATAGAGCATTGTCCCGATAAAAAAAGAGAAGAAAGAAAAAGAAGGGACAATGCTACTATCCTTTTTCCACACTTGTGCTTCAAAGTAGTACCATGATCTTTATGATAGAGAGTCTCTTATTTTGTCACTTTCATATACTAGTGGGAATTTTTCATTATAGAACTTGGCTTGTATATTCCAACAATGGGCTTCCTCAAATGCCCTAGGTCTTCGTGAGCAAGCAAGTTGGATGCACACCCACTTAGTTTCTTTTGTTGAACTTTCATACATTTATAGCTCTAGTGGATCTGTTGCATGGCAATCCCTACTCCTTGCATTGACATCAATTGATGGGCATCTCCCTAGCCCGTTGATTAGCCGCGTCAATGTGAGACTTTCTCCTTTTTTTGTCTTCTCCACACAACCCCCATTATCATATTCTATTCCACCCATAGTGCTATATCCATGGCTCACGCTCATGTATTGCGTGAAAGTTGAAAAAGTTTGAGATTACTAAAGTATGAAACAATTGCTTGGCTTGTCATCGAGGTTGTGCATGATGAGAGCATTTTTGTGTGACGAAAATGGAGCATGACCAAACTATATGATTTTGTAGGGATGAACTTTCTTTGGCCATGTTATTTTGAGAAGACATGATTGTTTAATTAGTATGCTTGAAGTATCATCATTTTTATGTCAATATTAAACTTTTGTCTTGAATCTTTCGGATCTGAACATTCATGCCACAATAAAGAGAATTACATTGAAAATTATGTTAGGTAGCATTCCACATCAAAAATTCTGTTTTTATCATTTACCTACTCGAGGACGAGCAGGAATTAAGCTTGGGGATGCTTGATACGTCTCCAACGTATCTATAATTTATTATTGTTCCATGCTATTATATTATCTGTTTTGGATGTTTAATGGGCTTTATTATGCACTTTTATATTATTTTTTGGACTAACCTATTAACCGGAGGCCCAGCGCCAGTTGTTGTTTTTTTGCCTATTTCAGTGTTTCGCAGAAAAGGAATATCAAACGGAGTCCAAACGGAATGAAACCTTTGCGAGGATCGTTTTTGGAACAAACGCAATCCAGGAGACTTGGAGTGGATGTAAAGGAAGCCACGAGGTAGGAGGGCGCGCCCAGGGGGTAGGCGCGCCCCCCACCCTCGTGGGCCCCTCGTAGCTCCACCAGCCTACTTCTTTCGCCTATATATACTCATATACCTTGAAAACATCCAGGAGCACCACGAAACCCTATTTCCACCGCCGCAACCTTCTGTACCCGTGAGATCCCATCTTGGGGCCTTTTCTGGCGCTCTGCCAGAGGGGGAATCGATCACGGAGGGCTTCTACATCAACACCATAGCCTCTCCGATGATGTGTGAGTAGTTTACCACAGACCTTCGGGTCCATAGTTATTAGCTAGATGGCTTCTTCTCTCTCTTTGGATCTCAATACAAAGTTCTCCTCGATTCTCTTGAAGATCTATTTGATGTAATACTTTTTGCGGTGTGTTTGTCGAGATCCGATGAATTGTGGGTTTATGATCAAGATTATCTATGAATAATATTTGAATCTTCTTTGAATTCTTATATGCATGATTTGATATCTTTGCAAGTCTCTTCAAATTATCAGTTTGGTTTAGCCTACTAGATTGATCTTTCTTGCAATGGGAGAAGTACTTAGCTTTGGGTTCAATCTTGCGGTGTCCTTTCCCAGTGACAGCAGGGGCAGCAAGGCACGTATGTATTGTTGCCATCGAGGATAAAAAAGATGGGGTTTATATCATATTGCTTGAGTTTATCCCTCTACATCATGTCATCTTGCCTACACACGGTCTGCCTTGGTTAACTGTTTTCTTTTATCAACTATATCACACACGATTTGATGAAGAAAACTGTGTGGCATTGGGCTATCCATCGCAAGCGCTTTTACTGCTAGAACCGTTTGCAAAGGTCCATGACACATTTAGCAGGTTTATTAGTTTACAATTAATAATTCCAGTATTACACAAATTCACATTTCATATTGAACAACTGTTTGCCAATTTCATATCAGGCACATAAATATATTATAACATCACAGTACGGTAGCTACATGAAAACAACACAGTACAACATATAGCTAGTTCAACTTCATAAGAACGATATATTCATTTCCCTAATCGAGATCATCCAGGCTCGTCTTATCCACCTCTTCTTTCAGTTCAGTAAGAACCTGTTTTGCACGGGCCAACTGGGAAAGTGCCTCCTCCTTCACCAACACCATCTTAGCAAAGTCTGATTTTAAAAATCTGAGCTCATTCTCCACCTTCAACTTTTTATCCCGCATCTTCAAATATTCTTCAGCGTTGACAACAGTTCTCTAAGCCTACGTTTGTTCTCTTCCTCGTACATGCTCCAGAGCTTCGCTAGGCACATCTTCAAAGACTGTGGCCACTCTTGATCAACCCACTCCAAGTAAGAACACTTCCGTTCATCCTATAATATTTAAAACTAGATTAGTAACAATTGTAGGGGAAATGGGTTTATAGCAACATAGAAAATCACCAATGCTTATTTTGAAAAACTGAAGAAACATGTTAATTATGACATATCTTCTCAAAAAGATCAATGTGCAAATGAATTAATTGCTACTGAGACAACAACCAAATTCTGGAACATCAGAAGCTATAATTAACTACAACGACACTACAAGTTCTTACTCATGTACAATAAATAACAAATTGAACATTTTACGAGGAAGGTAAATATAACTGCAACAGCATAGCGACAGTGTTTGGATGACAACAAATTGATACTAACAGGTGTGTACATGCACAAATTTAGTAACACAGAAATAATAGCACTAAGGCCGTCCACTACGTATGCCAAAACTGGGGTAAAGACAATTGTTGCTACATCTCGCACCGGTGCCCTGCACTGGCGAGCCGATGCAGCGGAAAAAAAATCAGGACCCGGACTTCGGAGCACGTAGTTGCTCCGATGCCCAGTTCCTTCGTGCCATAAAGATTTAGTATTTTACTGCTTGGCTGCTCGGATGTTTGGACCAAAGTTGGCTGCACAAACTGCTGAAGCAGCGCCAAATAATTTTCTAATGGCACCGCTGATGAGATGGCAACAATTTAAGATACTAGGTACAAACTGTGACACTGTCTTAGGATGCGTTTGGTTGAAGGTGTGGTATGAATGGGTTGGGACCGTGACAGTGTCTGAATCACATCTAACAAGTGATTTGTAACAATAAAAGAGGGTCTAACCTTCTCTGCACATGCCAGAAACTTCCTCCCACTGTCTATAGATTCAAACGCAACTAGCTTCACGCATGGAGATTGATGGTGACAGCGAGCAGATAGATCTTCGGCCACCCCGCTCCATTCGTTGCCATTGATGGTCCTAGGGAGCTACAAGAGGAAGAAATGACTCAAATCGACCGCCGGGTAAAAATCCTTCATTCCAAGTCATAGCCCAAGAGAGAGAAGAGAGGCATAACTGGGTGGTGAAGGAGTCGTCGCCGGAGGAGGAACCGCTGGAGAGGTCTTTGAAGAAGACCATGGCGACCCCGGCGGTAGGATGCGAGACGGCGAGAGCGAGGAAGCGGCTATAGCTTAGGAAGGAAGGAAGGAAGGAAAGAGGAAACATGGGAAATGTGACTTGTGGTCGGGGAGAAAAGGGGGTGGGGAAGGGGGGAAGGGGGCAGATATTTTTGGCGGCAGGCCAAAATTTTGGAAATGTGGAGGGAAACTTTATGCGCAGTGCCGCCGGACCATTCACTTTGACCGATTGTGTGCATCGCAAACGATTCTTCTGCTTTACGCGCATGGGATGAGTTTGATAATTCAAATTTTGGTGGAAATTTTCCCAGGTACGTCATTGCATAATTTAACATCGCTTGCTAATTTGGGCACACAAAAGAGTGTACATCAGATAGACCACACTTACTGAATCGAGCAATTTTAGTAATTAAACAGAGCCAGTTGACCTAAACATTGCTCTAACAAAAGACCAGCATTAAAAACAAAGCCTAAGTATGCATAATTTTAACAAATCCGCCGCCGCGCCGGCCTATGCATCGCCGGTGTGAGATGAGACATCATTGACTTGTCCTGGCGACATGCCGCCGTTGGTGGACTCCGCGTCCCCCCTGCTGAAGTCGACCGCGTCCTTGTCCTCGTCCTTGGCGCCGCCCTCAAGGTTGTAGTACTCATAGTAGTGGCTGCGCCAGAGCTTGCGTTGGTACTCCACCGCCGATTCCTCGACGGACAGACTCTTGTCTACCTCGACCTCGGCCACGCGCAACTCCTCCTCCCGCCGCTCCTCGATCTCCGCCGCCTCCTGCATCTCTAGCTCCCGCTCGACGACCTCATAAGGAAGCAGGTGCTCCATGGCCACCGCCGCCTTTTCAAATGTGGGTTGCATGCTGGAGTCCGAGGTGGCCTGGAATATCTTAGCGTGTGCATCCTCGATCTTGGCATGGATGGCCTCGACCCGGGCCAGGGCGACATCGGCGGCACGGACGGCAGCTCGAGCGCTCTCGGCGTTTGCAGCCGCCTCGCAGCAGCTGTTGCAGCCGTCTCGGCTGCTGCAGCTGCCCTGTCGGCTGCCGCAGACGCCCTCTCGGCGGAAGCGGCCGCGCTCAATGCGGATGCGGCGGCACTCTCGGTGTAGGCAGACGCGCTCTTGGCGCAGGCGGCGGCGCTCAGGGGGACGCGACCATCGTACGGGCCTTCACAAAGCGTTTCCACGGCGTCATCTTTGCAAGAAGGGGGTACGGGAATGGGGATCGGGATGCGTGGATTCGGGGGTTGCCGGCACTGGAGCAGACGAGCCGGCGAAGCTTAAGGAGGGAGACTTAAATAGACCCAGATATTTTCATCGCAAACGGTTCCTAGAAAACAACTGTGTGTGATGTTGTAGATATTTTTTATTAGCTGTGAAAGACGAATTTAGAGTAAAGTGGCAACAGATGGTGTTTTAAATGAATGAGAAATTTTGTAGTACTAATACAACTGTCATGTCAAATTTTGGAAAATTTCAGGGGTCATTTGACCTTTTAAAGACATTTAAGTGATTTTCTAGCCATTTAATGACCGTAATTGAAATTTAAACTACATGTACATGCAACAGCTAACCATAACGGTTTGAAAACTCATATTTTGTGTACTTGTGTGCGATTTAATTCCATGTGCAGTAAACTGGAAGGAATTTTCAAACATATTGGTCTAACGGCTATGACAATTTTAAGCATGGAGTGACATGGCATTTTAATTCCAAAAAAAATCAAAAACACATGAAACCTTGGTTGATGTAATGTCATGCCACCAAGATGATGTGGTAAAAAAATTGGCATGTTTGACGAAAGTTTGGATACACACCCCTCACAAACCGGAGCAACTCACTAGAAGGCTCGTGGTTCCGAGAGGGAACAATGCATGTTCGATGACGAACGGGAGATAGCTTCCTCTTACGGCCTTCAATTTTTTTCTACGTCTAACGTGCACTACTAGAACTGTAATGTGAAATTTTGGAAAATTCTAGGGGTCATTTGACCTTTTAAAGACACTTAAGTGATTTTCTAGCCATTTAATGACCGTAATTCAAATTTGAAGTACATCTACATGCAACGCCTAACCAAAACGGTTTTAAAAATCATATTTGTGTACTTGTGTGTGATTTAATTCCATGTGCAGTAAATTAGAAGGAATTTTCAAACATATTTGTCTCACGACATGGACACATGCATACGTATGCATGGAGTGACATGGCATTTTAATTCCAAAAAATAAAAAAAATATCAGAAACACATGAAACCTTGGTTGATGTAATGTCATGCCACCAAGATGATGTGGTAAAGAAATTGGCATGTTTGACGAAAGCTTGGATATACACCCCTCACAAACCGGAGCAACTCACTAGAAGGCTCGTGGTTTCGAGAGGGAACAATGCATGTTTGACGACGAACGGGAGATAGCTTCCTCTTACGGCCTTCAATTTTTATCTACGTCTAACGTGCACTACTACAACTGTAATGTGAAATTTTGGAAAATTCTAGGGGTCATTTGACCTTTTAAAGACACTTAAGTGATTTTCTAGCCATTTAATGACCGTAATTCAAATTTGAACTACATCTACATACAACGCCTAACCAAAACAGTTTGAAAAATCATATTTGTGTACTTGTGTGCGAGTTAATTCCATGTGCAGTAAATAGAAGGAATTTTCAATCATATTTGTCTCACGACATGGACACATGCATACGTATGCATGGAGTGACATGGCATTTTAATTACAAAAAATATAAAAATATCAGAAACACATGAAACCTTGGTTGATGTAATGTCATGCCACCAAGATGATGTGGTAAAGAAATTGGCATGTTTGACGAAAGCTTGGATATACACCCTCACAAACCGGAGCAACTCACTAGAAGGCTCGTGGTTCCGAGAGGGAACAATGCATGTTTGATGACGAATGGGAGATAGCTTCCTCTTACAGCCTTCAATTTTTTTCTACGTCTAGCGTGCACTACTACAACTGTAATGTGAAATTTTGGAAAATTGTAGTGGTCATTTGACCTTTTAAAGACATTTAAGTGATTTTCTAGCCATTTAATGACCGTAATTAAAATTTGAACTACATCTACATGCAATGCCTAACCAAAATGGTTTGAAAAATCGTATATGTGTACTTGTGTGCGAGTAAATTCCATGTGCAGTAAATTAGAAGGAATTTTCAAACATATTGGTCTCAAGGCATGGACACATGCATACGTATGCATGGAGTGACATGACATTTTAATTCCAAAAAAAATCAGAAACACATGAAACCTTGGTTGATGTAATGTCATGCCACCAAGATGATGTGGTAAAGAAATTGGCATGTTTGACGAAAGTTTGGACACACACCCTCACAAACAGGAGCAACTCACTAGAAGACTCGTGGTTCCAAGAGGGAACAATGCATGTTTGATGACGAACGGGAGATAGCTTCCTCTTACGGCCTTCAATTTTTTTCTACGTCTAACGTGCACTACTACAACTGTAATGTGAAATTCTGGAAAATTCTAGTGGTCATTTGACCTTTTAAAGACATTTAAGTAATTTTCTAGCCATTTAATGACCGTAATTCAAATTTGAACTACATGCAATGCCTAACCAAAATGGTTTGAAAAATCATATCTGTGTACTTGTGTGCGAGTTAATTACATGTGCAGTAAATTAGAAGGAATTTTCAAACATATTGATCTCAAGGCATGGACACATGCATACGTATGCATGGAGTGCCATGGCATTTTAATTCCATAAAATTAAAAAATAATCAGAAAAACATGAAACATTGGTTGATATAATGTCATGCTACCAAGATGATGTGGTAAAGAAACTGGCATGTTTGACGAAAGTTTGGACACACACCCGTCACAAACCGGAGCAACTCAGTATAAGGTTCGTGGTTCCGAGAGGGAACAATGCATGTTTGATGACGAACGGGAGATAGCTTCCTCTTACGGCCTTCAATTTTTTTTCTACGTTTAACGTGCACTAATACAACTGCCATGTGCAAATTTGGAAAATTTCAGGGGTCATTTGACCTTTTAAAGACATTTAAGTGATTTTCTAACCATTTAATGACCGTAATTCAAATTTGAACTATATCTACATGCAACGCCTAACCAAAACGGTTTGAAAAATCATATTTTTGTGTACTTGTGTGCGAGTTAATTCCATGTGCAGTAAATTAGAAGGAATTTTCAAACGTATTGGTCTCAAGGCATGGGCACATGCATGGAGTGCCATGGCATTTTAATTCCAAAAAATTTAAAAATGATCAGAAAAACATGAAAGCTTGATTGATTTAATGTCATGCCACCAAGATGATGTGGTAAAAAAATTGGTCTGTTTGACGAAAGTTTGGACACACACCCCTCACAAACCGGAGCAACTCACTATAAGGTTCGAGGTTCCTAGAGGGAACAATGCATGTTTGATGACGAATGGGAGATAGCTTCCTCTTACGGCCTTCAAATTTTTTTCTACGTCTAACGTGCACTACTACAACTGTAATGTGAAATTTTGAAAATTTCAGGGGTCATTTGACCTTTTAAAGACATTTAAGTGATTTTCTAACCATTTAATGGCCGTAATTCAAATTTGAACTACATCTACATGCAACACCTAACCAAAACGGTTTGAAAATCATATATGTGTACTTGTGTGCGAGTTAATTCCATGTGCAGTAAATTAGTAAGAATTTTCAAACATATTGGTCTCAAGGCATGGACACATGCATACGTATGCATGGAGTGACATGACATTTTAATTCCAAAAAAAATCGGAAACACATAAAACCTTGGTTGATGTAATGTCATGCCACCAAGATGATGTGGTAAAGAAATTGGCATGTTTGACAAAAGTTTGGACACACACCCCTCACAAACCGGAGCAACTCACTAGAAGGCTCGTGGTTCCGAGAGGGAACAATGCATGTTTGATGACGAACGGGAGATAGCTTCCTCTTACGGCCTTCAATTTTTTTCTACGTCTAACGTGCACTACTACAACTATAATGTGAAATTTTGGAAAATTCTAGTGGTCATTTGACCTTTTAAAGACATTTAAGTAATTTTCTAGCCATTTAATGACCGTAATTCAAATTTGAACTACATGCAATGCCTAACCAAAACGGTTTGAAAAATCATATCTGTGTACTTGTGTGCGAGTTAATTCCATGTGCAATAAATTAGAAGGAAATTTCAAACATATTGATCTCAAGGCATGGACACATGCATACGTATGCATGGAGTGCCATGGCATTTTAATTCCATAAAATTAAATAATGATCAGAAAAACATGAAACATTGGTTGATATAATGTCATGCCACCAAGATGATGTGGTAAACAAACTGGCATGTTTGACGAAAGTTTGGAAACACATCCCTCACAAACCGGAGCAACTCACTATAAGGTTCGTGGTTCCGAGAGGGAACAATGCATGTTTGATGACGAACGGGAGATAGCTTCCTCTTACGGCCTTCATTTTTTTTCTACGTTTAACGTGCACTAATACAATTATCAAGTGAAAATTTGGAAAATTTCAGGGGTCATTTGACCTTTTAAAGACATTTAAGTGATTAAAGACATTTAAGTGATTTTCTAGCCATTTATGACTGTAATTCAAATTTGAACTACATGCAATGCCTAACCAAAACGGTTTGAAAAATCATATCTGTGTACTTGTGTGCGAGTTAATTCCATGTGCAGTAAATTAGAAGGAAATTTCAAACATATTGATCTCAAGGCATGGACACATGCATACGTATGCATGGAGTGCCATGGCATTTTAATTCCATAAAATTAAATAATGATCAGAAAAACATGAAACATTGGTTGATATAATGTCATGCCACCAAGATGATGTGGTAAAGAAACTGGCATGTTTAACGATAGTTTGGACACACACCCCTCACAAACCGGAGCAACTCACTATAAGGTTCGTGGTTCCGAGAGGGAACAATGCATGTTTGATGACGAACGGGAGATAGCTTCCTCTTACGACCTTCAATTTTTTTCTACGTTTAACGTGCACTAATACAACTGTCATGTGAAAATTTGGAAAATTTCAGGGGTCATTTGACCTTTTAAAGACATTTAAGTGATTTTATAACCATTTAATGACCGTAATTCAAATTTGAACTACATCTACATGCAACGCCTAACCAAAACTATTTGAAAAATCATATTTTTGTGTACTTGTGTGCGAGTTAATTCCATGTGCAGTAAATCAGAAGGAATTTTCAAATATATTGGTCTCAAGGCATGGGCACATGCATGGAGTGCCATGGCATTTTAATTCCAAAAAATTTAAAAATGATCAGAAAAACATGAAACCTTGATTGATTTAATGTCATGCCACCAAGATGATGTGGTAAAAAAATTGGTCTGTTTGACGAAAGTTTGGACACACACCCCTCACAGACCGGAGCAACTCACTATAAGGTTCGTGGTTCCGAGAGGGAACAATGCTTGTTTGATGACGAATGGGAGATAGCTTCCTCTTACGGCCTTCAAATTTTTTTCTACGTTTAACGTGCACTAATACAACTGTCATGTGAAATTTTTGAAAATTTCAGGGGTCATTTGACCTTTTAAAGAAATTTAAGTGATTTTCTAACCATTTAATGATCATAATTCAAATTTGAACTACATCTACATGCAACACCTAACCATAACGGTTTGAAAGATCATATTTTTGTGTACTTGTTTGTGAGTTAAAAAATCATCAGACGATGTAAATATCTGGTGTTCAAAAAAGAAAATGTAAAGACCTGGCAAGACAACCGCCCCCCACACGATTGGCACTCTATCTCGCGGCTCGAGGTTTGGTAGATGAGTGGCAGGGATCATTAATCAGACACGGTTCTGTATTGGAAACCGTCAGCTATTATGTTCACACACGGAGTTTGCTACGGGAATCGTGTGTAATTCAAACTACAGTACTCGTAAATTCCAAAGACCGGCGTGTGTACTGTCCCCGTCGATCTAGATTCCGGCCGCCAATAAATACTCCCTTGCTCATGTTGTCCCGCCTGCATTCTCATCTACATACTCCCCTCGCTCACCCTCTCTCTCTCACACACAAATCTTTGCCATGGCACCGCCGGTCTGCCCACGCGCCGACGAGGAGTCGCCGCCCCCCGAGGACGCTCACTCGAATAGCAGCGACGAGGACCCCTACACGCCGCCTGACGAGGTTGCGCCGGACCCCCCAACTTTGGATTGGTTTTGGGGCCAGTACAATCTTTGTCTGTGGAAGTCGCTGCCGCCGGCTGAGAAAGCCAGGCAAGTGGCGTTCAAGAAGGAGATGGCGGAGGAGGAAGCCAGGTACCAGGCGGCCTGTGAAGCCTGTGATGCCGCCTGGAAAAATGAGGCGGTGGAGCTTTGGGGGTGGGCACGTTGTCGTGCCGAGGAGGTGTACGAAGACGGGTACTTCGCGAGGAAGGTCATAGGCGCTGGGCACCTCGTCGCAGCATGGAGGTGGGCCGATAAGCTCCAGCGTGCCACCGATGAGGAGCTCCGGTGGGCGCCCAACGAAATGGCAAGATCGATCGCGTGCGTCCGCCAGCAAGAGGCAGATCGGTACGTCAAGCGCTGCGAGGCGAAGGAGGCGAAGTACTGCCTCCACACTGGGAAGACGCCGCGCACCAGGGAGCTGCTGGCTATGTAATTCTCCCACCATGATGCTGCTGGTCCATCCAATTGGTGTGAGGCAAAACACACCTTCTCAGCATCAGTGCAACCTGCGGTGGTCAACTCCCTTCCAATCTTGCATAGTGTGACGCCCCCGATTTGACCGTACACTAATCATGCACGCAAATGTGTACGACCAAGATTAGGGACTCACGGGAAGATATCACAACACAACTCTAAAACATAAATAAGTCATACAAGCATCATAATACAAGCCAGGGGCCTCGAGGGCTCGAATACAAGTGCTCGATCACAGACGAGTCAGCGGAAGCAACAATATCTGAGTACAGACATAAGTTAAACAAGTTTTGCCTTAAGAAGGCTAGCACAAAAGTAGCAACGATCGAAGAGGCAAGGCCTCCTGCCTGGGACCTCCTAACTACTCCTGGTCGTCGTCAGCGGCCTGCACGTAGTAGTAGGCACCTCCAGTGCCGTGGGAGTCGTCGTCGACGGTGGCGTCTGGCTCCTGGACTCCAACATCTGGTTGCGACAACCAGATAGAAAGGAAAGGGGGAAAAAGAGGGAGAGAAGCAACCGTGAGTACTCATCCAAAGTACTCGCAAGCAAGGAGCTACACTACATATGCATGGGTATATGTGTAAAGGGGCATATCAGTGGACTGAACTGCAGAATGCCAGAATTAAAAGGGGGATAGCTAGTCCTGTCGAAGACTACGCTTCTGGTCATCTCCATCTTGCAGCATATAGAAGAGAATAGAGTGAAGTCCTCCAAGTAGCATCGCATAGCATAATCCTACCCGGCAATCCCCTCCTCGTCTCCCTGTTAGAGAGCGATCACCGGGTTGTATCTGGCACTTGGAAGGGTGTATTTTATTCAGTATCCAGTTCTAGTTGTCATAAGGTCAAGGTACAACTCCGGGTCGTCCTTTTACCGAGGAACACGGCTATTCGAATAGATAAACTTCCCTGCAGGGGTGCACCACATAACCCAACACGCTCGATCCCATTTGGCCGGACACACTTTCTTGGGTCATGCCCGGCCTCGTAAGATCAACGCGTCGCAGCCCCACCTAGGCTCAACAGAGAGGTCAGCACGCCGGTCTAAACCTATGCGCGCAGGGGTCTGGGCCCATCGCCCTAAGCACACCTGCACGTTGCGAACGCGGCCGCGAGCAGACCTAGCAACCCACACGATCACGGCGGTTACGTCAAAGCGGTCCAACACGGCGCGCGCCACTCAGTCGCTGACGTCAAAAGAGCTTCGGCTGATACCACGACGTCGGGATACCCATAACTACTCCCACGTAGATGGTTAGTGCGTATAGACCAAATGGCCAGACTCAGATCAAATACCAAGATCTCGTTAAGCGTGTTAAGTATTCGCGAACGCCGACCAGGGCCAGGCCCACCTCTCACCTAGGCGGTCTCAACCTGCCCTGTCGCTTCGCCACAAAGATCCACTTGCGGGTACTCCTACGAGCCGACCCGACTTTAGTCATCTCAGGTGTCATGTATATAATATATAAGTATATGCCCGTGTCCACCGCCCACGTGATCACGGCCCGATAGTATAGCACAGCAGACGGACAAGAATGTAGGGCCACTGATGGAAATCTAGCATCCTATACTAAGCATGTAGGATTGCAGGTAAAGGTATCAACAGTAGTAGCAAGGATAGGCTATGCATCAGAATAGGATATCGAAAAGCAGTAACATGCTACACTACTCTAATGCAAGCAGTATAGAGGAGAGTAGGCGATATCTGGTGATCAAGGGGGGGCTTGCCTGGTTGCTCTGGCAAGTAGGAGGGGTCGTCGACTCCGTAGTCGAACTGGGCAGCAGCAGTGTCGGTCTCGTAGTCTACCGGAGAGAAGAGGGGGAAGAAACAGTAAATACAATGCAAACATAAGCATGACGATGCGTGACATGACAGTGAGCGGTGCTAGGGGTGTCCTAACGCGATAGTAGGTGGTACCGGTGAAGGGGGGAACATCCGGGAGGTATTCCCGATGTTTCACGTTTTCGGACAGACGGACCGGAGGGGGAAAGTTGCTAGTTCGATAGGTTAGGGAGGTGTGGTGGACGAACGGACTGCGTATTCGGATTCGTCTCGTCGTTCTGAGCAACTTTCATATAGAAAACATTTTCATCCGAGTTACGGTTTAAAAGATATGAATTTTCAAAGTTTATTTGAATTTCTGGAATTATTTAATTAACAGAAAAAGGGATATGACGTCAGCATGACGTATGAGTGACGTCAGCGGTCAACAGTCCGGGTTGACTGGTCAAACTGACAAGGGGGACCCACCTGTCATAGACAGTGGGTTAACAGAGGATTAAACTAATTAGTTTTTAGTTAATTAACTACTGGGCCCACCTGTCAGTGAGAGATTAATTAAACTAATTATTTTTATTTATAAAACATTTTCTTTTTTAATTTTTGCGGCGGGGCCCGCATGTCAGTGACTGGGCCTGCCCAGTCAGCAGTTGACTGGGTCAACCCAGTCAACTGGGGCCCGTGGGGGCCACTGGCGGTGAGCCAGGGGGGCCCGGCCGGCCACGTCGGCAGGGCACCGGAGAGGGGCTCCGGCGAGCTCCAACGCGGCGGCGATGCGCGGGTGTGCTTCGGGTTTCGCCCACAGTGGGTTTGCGGGGGCGGGGCTTGGCGCGTTCGACGCGGCTCGACGTCGCGCGTCCAACGGCGGTGGTCGGAGGGGCTGGAACGGCCGGAGACGAGCGCTATGAACTCGCCGGCGGCGAGGTGCTACGGGTGCCCGACGGAAGCTACGCTAGAGCGCGCGAACGGCCGAACTAACTACCTAGGCGGGTGCGGCTCGGTGCGGTCGGGCTAGCGGGCCAACGCCCGTGACCATTTGGTCACCGGAGACACGCCGGCGGCGAGCTCCGCGGCGTGGCGTTCGGGCGCGCGCGGGGAAGCAGCTACGGAGCGCGAGCGAGCTAACGGAGAGGGGGAGGAGGTAGAGGAGCTCACCGCGCGACGCAAGAAAGGCCCGTGGGTGGCTTAGTAGCAGCAGGTCGTCGCCGGGGAAGAAGGGGGTCGTCGGCATCCGAAGATGAAGGCGAGCTTGGGGAGGCCGATGCAGTGGCTCCGAGCTTCGGCGGAGAGGCGGAGGGGGTGCAGTCGAGGGCGGCGACGTCGTACGACACGGCGAGGTGGCGAGTGGGGCACGGTGGCCACGTGAACGACGGGAACGGCGGCGAGCGCGTCGGGCGTGGGGAAGAGGGGGGGGGGCGGCGCAGATCCGGGGGAGGGAAGGGGGAGGCGCGGGGGCCGAGAGGGAGAGCGGGGGTGAGTGGGAGAGAGGCCCGAGGAGGCGGGGGAGCTGGCGACCTTATCCCCTCCGGCGTCGGTGCCGGCGAGGGGGTCGGGCGGCAGCGCGCCCCTGTTCCGACCCGGTCGGGGGAATAGGGAAGGGGCGAGGGAGGAGGTGGGCTGGGCCGGGGGCGCGGCTGCGGCCCAGTTTGGGCCGGGGGGGCAGTGGGGGGAAAGCGGGCCCTTTTCCCTTTTTTTTCTTTTTCTCTGCCTGGGTTCTGTTTTCTGTTTTCTCTTTATTTGCTTATTCCCTTTTCTGTTTTATTTCATTTAAAAGTATTTAGACATTTTATAAAAATGTGTTTTCTCCACCATAATTACCAGTGTATTATTTAGCACTCACAGAACATTTTTGTTTGAGTTTTTGAAAACTTTTATTTTTCACTTTAATTATATTTGAAGTTTGAACTAGGAGTTTGACAGGGGTGGGGTTCCAATGTGATCAAGCCCTGTTTAGCAACATGATTAGCTTAATCACAGGGGGTTACTGTAGCATGATTCTCAGGGTGTTACACATAGCCAGTCATCAGCAACTATTGGCTCGATGCTACTGGAAAACACCAGCGGCTGCAACCTCAGAAAACGGGCTAAGTTGTCAACTGGAGGTGGTGGCGGCGGGTTGTTGTTGTTGTTGCCTTGGTTCTGGACTAATATCTGCATCAAGGCATTCTGCTGCTGGATCAACTGGGTGATCTCCGGTGGGAAGACAAATCCGGTGTCACGTCTCGGAAGCATCTGATGGGTGTAGAGGGGAGAGGTTAGAATAGAATGAGGTTTATTGAGAAAGCACTACCCATATGCACATGAGACAAACACAATCATTTCATATCACTCAATCAATCAAGCAAGGACATACAATCGGTCTAGAACTAACGTTACAAAAGTGCTCGGACTACTACTATATACATGGGGGAAAAACTGCTGATCATATGGTGGTCATCTAGAAATATTGATCGGTGGAAGACTCCATGATATCCGCTCCAGCTTTGTCTTCATAGTCATCATCGCTACTGTTGGGGTCAGAGTCGGTGTCATCGATGATGATGTAATCTTCGGAACGAATTTCCTTGGGTTCATCGTCTTCTCCTCCTGGCGCGGGGTCTCCCAAGAATTCTCCTATCTTCTTTGTTAGATCGTCATTCTTCTCCACGAGTATTGTTATTTCCTCCTCATATCCATCGCGTGTAGACTTGAGTTCCTCTTCTAGGTCGGTGATCCTAGTCATTGCCTTCTTCAAATCCCTCATGCCTGCGCACATCTGGTTCTCCTGTCGACGAATGTGCTGGTTTAACTCCTGGATGAAAGCTGCAATGGACCTGTCTTTCCTGGTGCTGATCATCTCCCATTGCTCAACTCAGCGCCCACATATCTGATAGATAGTGTCCTTCAGCTCCTGTTTGTAGATTTCTCCAATACGTCCCATAGCAATGTGGGCTGCCATGCTCTTGCCTAGGCTCCAGGTGGGTGCATCAAAGGAAAACTCTATTAGCTCAGTGACTGGTGTGAATGTCCTTCCTGGAACTTGAACTCGAATCATCCAGTGCTCCTCTTCTGGTAAAGTGGCGATGTAGGTCCCGGTGAAGCTTGGTATTCCGATGTTCAGGTATCTAGTGACTTCCTTCAAGTGTCATCCAAAAGGTGTGTCTTCATCCGGTTGTGCAAACTTGTTCCTTGAGTCCGCCATCCTAAAGAGTAGAAAATGGAGAGGAGTCATAATTGAGTAGAGAAGAGTGACCTATGGCTTTTCTTAATGGTCGTGTCCTACATTCAACGTGTGCTCTGATACCATCTTGTAGCGACCCGACCTCAGACGGTCAAGTCTCTGTGCTTCAGTGTCATCCCTAGATCGGTAATGCTGGCACACACAATACTCGAAGGATTTATAACAGAGTAGCAATCACACACTTATTACATCGAATGTCTCCAAAAGAGAACTTATTACAATAAATATGCCTTAAGGCCATCTAAATATGATAACAGCGGAAGGCTTGGAAGATAAAGTGAGTCCATCAACTCCAACGGCATAGCTGAGTGCATGACAAACGACCTAGCACACCTTACTCCTCGTCTGAAAAGTCTGCAACATGATACGTTGCAGCCCGAAAACGGGTCAGCACATGGAATATGCTGGCAATATAACACAATAGAGCGATGAACTGAATAAATGCTAGCACTACATGCATATATGGCTGGTGGAGGCTCTATGGTTATATAGTTTTGCGAAAAGCCAATTTTTCCCTACAACAAAGGAATAAAATTTTATTTAACTATCATGGTGGTTGAAACATCATTGAGAAGGTTCCTCCAACTCAATCCCAATTAAAGTAATCATTAAACCCAACCAATTAATTTCGAGTGATGAGATCAAATAAATAATTCAAGTACCACATACTCAAAATGTCCATAACCGGGGACACGGCTAACCATGATTAGTTTATACACTCTGCAGAGGTTTGCGCACTTTTCCCCACAAGACTCGATCTCCTCCGTTGGATTTCTCGCACTACATGATGTTTGAGAAACGGATGACCGAGACACAGTCTTTCAGAAGCATTAACTCTTTACTCTGGGTGGACAGTTACACCTACTTTCCCTCTACATCTGCTAGCCCACAACTGAAAGAGGTCACACAACATACTCAACTATGCCAGAGCCCATAATGGCTTGTGGCTGCACACGGAAGTTTCTAGCATGAATAATCTTATGATCCCTTTGAGCCTGGGTGGCGGACCGTAGGATGATCACACGGGTACTCCGGGATATCCTAGGACAACACTGGATTCTCCAGGTGTCCACAAGCAATCCACCCAGATGTGTATTATAGTTGCCACCTTAAGTTGAACCATTAATTAACAATCTCACATCTATCATGGATACACTCAAACCCAATCCACGTCTACGAGCATAGCATAGCATATAAGCATAACGTAGAAGTAACTCCCAAGGGTTTGATAATAAAAGGGCAATAGGTTCTACCTCATCATCTACTTCCCAAACCCACATGTTAAGAGATCCTACTCATGCAATGTGTGAGGGTTGTAACTAATTCATAAAAATTGGGTATGAAAGGGGTATGATCAATGTGTTACTTGCCTTGCTGATGATCCGCAAAACCTAGAGACTCGTAGTAGCACGCTTCGCACTCCAGGAATTCTATCGCAAACAAACAATAGCATACATAAGCAATCAAGCAAAGATGCACGGGTAAATCTCAAACAAAAAGATCTAACCAGAAAGTTCAACTGAAGAACTCCGGTTTGCAAAAAGAATCAAATCAAACGGAGCAACGAAACTCAAACTGCGAAAGAAACAAGATCCGATTACTAATCTGGACTAAAGTCAAATTTTATAGTACCAAAATCTTGTTCAAGTTGGTTAAAAAAAAAGACGGCTTCGAGACGAAGATCCAGGCGCTTGAATCGCCTGATTCCGATAAACGAGCGAAAAGATAAACTAAAACGAAAATCAGGGCAGAAATCGCGATCGGAAATAATCGCGGAAAACCCTGGAAAGAGGAAAAATGGCTAACAGGCTAACGAACGAACATTCGCTGTCTGCGGTTAATGGATGAACGGCGTTCGTTAAAATGAACGTACGGACGGACGTCCGCTGTTTAATCCGAACCGAGAAAACTGAACCGATCTAATAAAAAAACGAATCTAGGGTTTTCAAAATAAAACCGATCGGTTTAAAAAAAGGTAGCTACCTCAGCGTTCGTGACGGCGGCGGTGGCTACTCCGGCGGCGGCGGGCGACTCCGGCGGCGGCGGCGGCGGGACGGCGGCGTCCGGCGGCGGCGGAGGGGCTGGGGCTGGCTAGGGTTTGGGCGGCTCGAGCCCTCGCCTCTTAAAGGGTCGGCCGGGTCGGTGTCCTAGGCGGACACGGCCTGGTAGGTCGGTGGGATTTTTTTTAAATATTCCGACGCGTAGAAAAGCGATTAAAAGAAATACTAAACGGACTCCAAAAATTCCGAAATAAATTTTCACCATCCTCTAAAAATATCCCGGGCAAAGTGAACATTTATTTGGGCCTCTAGTGCAATTTTGAAAAACGCATATTTTTCCTAATTCAAATAAAATTGCAATAAAATCCAAATAAAAATTATTTAATGATTTTTAATATTTTCCTCCAATATTTCATTTATTTTGGAGAAGTCATATTATCTCCTCTCATATATTTTGATACGAAATATTTTTTGGAGAGAAAAATAATTAAAACCAAAGTGATCCTTGTGCCAATATTTGATAAAATTCAAATAGGAGAAACGTGACATCCCCAACTCTCTCCGTGGGTCCTTGAGTTGCTTAGAATTTCGAGGATCGCAAAATGAAAATGCAATAAAATATGATATGCATGAATGACCTATGTATAACATTCCAAATTGAAAATTTGGGATGTTACACAGGACGTGTACCCAGCTGTGACGCCGTGTCGATAGCAGGCAAGCGCCGATGGATCCGCTCTTGCTGTGCGGCGCATCGCGCCTCTCGCTCTGCGGCGCTCCAACGGTCTCGCCGTGCGGCGAGCCGCAGCCTATCGGCGCGGACGCGCCTAGCTTGCTCTGCGGCGCGCCATCGATCATGTTGTGCGGCGAGCTGCGGCCTGTCAGCGCTGACATGTCTATCTTGATCCGCGGCACTCAAGCGCCATGCGCCAAAGGTCTGCTCAATCCTAGCGATGACGCGCATCACGACGTCGTCCATCGTGTTGCCGGGGAGCGCCTCGGCCTCGACGGGCCGTGGCGCCTACTCGTTTTCATCGTCGACGAGGTTGATGGCAGAGGCGGCGCTTTGGTGGGTTGGCATGCTTGGAAAAGGTGGATGTGCTACAGGCTGCGCTTGTCGCCTCCGTGCGCCGCGCGCCGCCTAGGTTTATGCGCAATATCGCTGGGTGGCAGGAAACAGGTGAGGAAATGTAGGGAAACGGCGCCGTGTTCATAAAACGCCATCAATTAATGGGAGCTTAGCATAGAAGGAACATCGAGCTAGCACAAGAAGTAGATTATGATTAGATGAACATGGACCACACTAGGGAACCCATCGGTGATGAATTCATCAATCGCAAACAGTTGAATACTAGCAAGCATTTGCCCGCAACACACACGGCTTATTCCATCACAAACAGGTCGAATGGATCAACTGTATGCCACGTATCGTACATTGTCAAAAAGTAATGTGGTAGACCTTCTTTAAAATGTGTTAAAAAAAGGACCTCGAGGTTAATTTAACTACAACTTCCGATCCAGTCACCCATCTGATGGCTGCTCCAGCCT
Organism: Aegilops tauschii subsp. strangulata; assembly: GCF_002575655.3. Taxonomy (NCBI): domain Eukaryota; kingdom Viridiplantae; phylum Streptophyta; class Magnoliopsida; order Poales; family Poaceae; genus Aegilops; species Aegilops tauschii. Next base: position 278,049,349 of record NC_053041.3, on the reverse strand, counting down.
GAGCACACTTAACTTGAGAGTTCTCTTACATCAGCTACTGGTGGAACAGCTAGTCCTTGTTGATATAGGATGACTCTTCGCATCCTTATGGCATATCCGGATGACCGCCCTTCCCCCAATGGCCAATAGATGTTGTGTAAACAGAGCATATCACATACGTCTTATTAGAAGCAATTGTTTGTGTTATTATCGGTCTTCGCACACATTTCTGATTACTGACCTGTTTGCCGCTTATCACACACATCTTGTTAAGTTGAACCGTTTCTGTTCCCATGTCTCAACGCAAACAGTTCATCCGAGTGAACCGTATGTTGTACATCGCACACACCTTGATCTGGCTGACCTTTCTTTTGTGTTGCCTAATCACAAACAGTTCATCCGAGTGAACCGTATGCTGTACATCGCACACACCTTCATTTGTCTGCCCGTTTCTTTTGTTCCTCCTCATCGCAAACGGTTGATTAAGCTGAACCATATGCCCTGCATCGCACACGCAACTAAACTCTGAACCGTGTTTGATGCATCCTCCATCGCAAATGTTTTGCACCTTTTTCGACGGTTTTTTTACACCACCGTTTGCGATTATGGCATCGCACACAGTTTCGTCGAAGGGTCTCTGATCATAGTGTCGCGTTAGCAGCATCCTCCAGTAGTGCAGGTTCGGGCCCTCTTGATAGAGGTAAAACCGGGTTCAGTAAAGTGAACGCCTCTCGCTCGGGTTCAGTTATAGCGACACGTCTTGAACCACGCGCGCGTACGAGAGAAAAACGAAACCATAGTGCATCGCTCGGCCCCGACCAACCCACCGTAATCGGGAACTCCGCGAAAAAAAATTCCTAGCCCTCACTTCTACCATGATTTTTTATGTCATGGACGGCCCAAAGAATGTCATGCAGGTGTGTCCCCGGTCCGCCCAGGACGAAAAGCCCATTTTCTGTCATGATTTTTTGTCATAGAAGTAGGATCCCACCACATCTATGATGGTACGTGCTTTTGTCACAATTATCGTCATAGAAGTGTCATAAGCATGACAATTGTTTTCTTCGTTTGGCACCATAATGTCACGGATGTGTCTTTTTTTTTGTAGTGTGTAGAGCCCCTCCGTGGTTAATTCCCCCTTCGGCAGAGTGCCGGAAAAGGCCTCCAGATGGGATCTCTCGAGAACAGAAGCTTGCGGCTGCAGAAAAAGTATTTCGGGTGGCACTCTGTTGGTTTCCTGGTTTTAGAGAATTTATAGAGGCCGAATTAGCTCAAAAAATATGGGCCCCACAAACCACCAGGGCGCGCCTACCCCCTGTGCGTGCCCTGGTGCCTCGTGGGCTCCTCCTTCATCTTCTGGCCCTCTCCCAAAGCTTCCAGGTTCTCTTTTGTCCAAAAAAATCTCCAAAAAGTTTAATGGCATTTGGACTTCGTTTAGTGCTGATATTTTGAAAAACCAATCTGGCACTGGGCACTAAGTGAATAGGTTAGTCCCAAAAAGTGATATATAATTGCTTGTAATTGCATATAAAGCATGCAAGATTGATACTATAATAGCATGAAACAATAAAAAATTATAGATACGTTGGAGACGTATCAAGCATCCCCAAGCTTAATTCCTGGTCGTCCTCGAGTAGGTAAATGATAAAACAGTATTTTTGATGTGGAATGGTACCTATCATATTCATCATACAATCTTTTCTTTTGTGGCATGAATATTTGGATTCGAGTGATTCAAAGCAATAGACATGAAAATACTCAAGCATACTAACAAACAATTATGTTTTCAAACTATCAACGCTAAAGAAAATTATCCCTAGCCCATTATGCTCAGTCATTCAACCACTCATGAAACACACTCAACATTAACTACTCCCAATGCACAAGTGTGACAATAGTGCTCTCCAATTGGTGCTTTACAAGAGAAGATGGAGACTCAAAATAAAAATAAAATGCATAAAAGTAAAATATATAGGCCCTTCGGAGAGGGAAGCAGAGATTTGCAGAGGTGCCATAGCTCAAAGTATAAAACAGAGATAAAATTATTTTTGAGAGGCATGCTTTTCCTGTCAACGTGACGACCAAAAGTTTCCAATACCTTCCATGCTAGACATATTATAGGCGGTTCCCAAACAGAAAATAAAGCTTACTCCCCCTCCACCATTCTTTCACAATACATGGCTAGCCGTATCCACAGGTGCCTTCCAAACTTTCAACTTTCCAAGGGGGGTGTTTTTTTAGTTTTAATTCATTTCAAGACTGGGCTTCCCTATTACCTTCCACTTTCTTGCACAATGACAAGTTAATAAGCACTCATCTTGAGAATAACCCATCTAGCATGAAATATATTGACCACCCCCATCGCTTCATGAGCGGTACAGGCACACAAAACGGATAGTTTTTTGAATGATTAGAGTTGGCACATGCAAATTTACTTGGAACGGCATGTAAATACCGCATATAGGTAGGTATAGTGGACTCATTTGGCACAACTTTGGGTTAAAGGAATTGGATGCACAAGCAGCATTCCCGCTTAGTACAAATGGAGGCTAGCAAATAGATTGAGAAGCAACCAACGGGAAAATGAAAACGGTCATAAATATGCATTGAGAATAACTAACACTGAATAATGCACCATAAGTAGGATATAACTTCGTTGCATAACTATTAACTTTACTTGCATGCATAGGGAATCACAAACCTTAACACCAATATTCTTACTAAATCACAATTACTCACTAGCATAACTCACATATTATCATCTCCATATCGCAAAACTATTGCAAGGAATCAAACTTATCATATCCAGTGATGTAGATGAAAGTTTTTATTATATCGCTCTTGAATATCCATCACATTAGGACCAAATTTATATCTTGTGCATATTACCATTACTATTATCAACTCTCAAAATAATATAAGTGAAGCATGAGAGTTCATCTATTTCTTCAAAATATAACCACCGTCGTGCTCTAAAAGATATAAGTGAAGCACTAGAGCAACTGCCTAGCTCAAAAGATATAAGTGAAGCACATAGAGTATTCTAATAAATCATGAAAAATGTGTGTCCCTCTCAAATGGGTGTGTCCAGCAAGGATGATTGTGACAAACTAAAAAGCAAAGAAAGACTCTTATAATACACGACACTCCAAGCAAAACTCATATCATGTGATGAATAAAAATATAGTTCCAAGTAATTACCGATGGTCGGTAGAAGAAAGAGGGGATGCCTTCCGGGGCATCCCCAAGCTTAGTTGCTTGGAAGGCCCTTACCACTCCTTATTCCTTCATCCGTCGTGATCTCATTCAAAACTTGAAAACTTCAGCACACAAAACTCAACAAAACCTTCGTGAGATCCGTCAGTATAATAAAGGAAATCACTACTTTAGGTACTATTCTAAACCCATTCATATTTTATTACTGCATTATACCTAATGTATTCTAACTTCGCCATGGCTTATACCCCTCGATACAATCCATAGATCCATCAAAACAAGCGAACAACGCAACGAAAACAGAATCTGTCAAAAACAGAACAGTCTGTAGTAATTCGGACAATGACCATACTTATGTAACTCCAAAAATTCTGAACAATTAGGACAGCATGGGAAATTTTTATATCAATCATGTGAAAAAATTCAGAATTTTATCATGCTCCAGCAAATTCTAACAATTCTACTACTGGACGCAAAATTTTCCATTTTTGCACAGAATCAAAGCAACCATCATCCAAATCATCCCAAAGACTTTACTTGGCACAAACACTAATTAAAGCACAAGAACACAACCATATCAGTAGCATAATTGTGTGCACACAAAAAACAGAAAAATAAACAAGAATATTAAGATAGCTATTGGGTTGCCTCCCGACTAGCGCTATTGTTTTACGCCCCTAGCTAGGCGTAATGCATAGTTTCAAGTGTTGTCATCATTAGTTTTGATAATTTTAGTAGGAGTTTTCTCAAACCCGGGAGGTTCTTTACGCTTTTCGTTATTCTCAAAGAAAGTGGCAATTTTAATATCTAAAATATATAATCGCTTATTGCAAAGGGTAATCAAAGTATTCATGCGATTGAGATTTCTACTAATATTTTTGAGAGGTTCATTAGACTTTTTCAACTCCATCAAATTTTACTGCATATCACCCAATTTGTCTAAGATTTGGATCCCCTCTTGAGTATAATTAAATCCTTTCTGTGAAGGTGGAATTCCCAATATACCCTCTATTATTTCATAAGCAACATTTGCATCACTCTCAATAAACTTCCCCTTCGTGGCGAAATCCAAGAGTTGTCTATGGGGCATGGTTATACCTATATAAAAATTGCGAAGCAAAATTTTTACATCCCCTTTTATGGTGCAAACACGACAAGATTCCATTAACCTATACCAAGCATCTTTCAGATTTTCTCCTTGTTTCTGCTTGAAGTAAAGAACTTCAAAATCCGGTCAAAGAGGAGGGATAGCTATGCTAATCATGATGACAAGGTAAACCAACAAACAGAAAGGCGAACAATTTTTTTGTGTTTTTGTGAAAACGTTTTAGAAGTGGCGAAAGATGAAAATGAGAGGCAAATGGCAAATAATGTAAATGCAAGGAGATGAAAGTTTATGCGTAGGTACTTGATAGATGTTGATGATGTCTCCCCGACAACGGAGCCTGAAATTCTTCCTGCTACTTGTGAGCTCCGTTGTGATTTCCCCAAAGAGGAGAGGATGATGTAGTACAGTAGAGATAAGTATTCCATCAGTTAAGAACCAACATTCAATCTAGTAGGAGAACCAAGCAACACCTCGTTAGCAGTACCTGCATACAAAATAACAAATACTTGCACCCAATGCGAACAAGGGGTTGTCAATCCCTCGGCGGTTAATTACAAAGATTTAATCTTATAGTGATAGATAGATAAATAAAACACAAAATAAAATAAAGTAAAAAATTGCAGCAAGGCATTTTTGGATTTTAATATATGATAAAAGTACACCCGGGGGCCATAGTTTTCACTAGAGGCTTCTCTCTTGAAAATAGCTTACGATGGGTAAACAAATTATTGCTGGGCAATTGATAGAAAAGTGAATAATCATGACGATATCCAAGGCAATGATCATGTATATAGGCATCACATCCGAGACAACACTACTGCAGGATGCTGCTAACGCGACACTATGATTAGAGACCCTTCGACGAAACTGTGTGCGATGCAATAATCGCAAACAGTGGTGTAAAAAACCCGTCAAAAAAGGTGCAAAACGTTTGCGATGGAGGATGCATCAAACACGGTTCAGATTTTAGTTGCGTGTGCTATGCAGGGCATACAGTTCAGTTCAATTAACCGTTTGCGATGAGGAGGAACAAAAGAAACGGGCAGCCAGATGAAGATGTGTGCGATGTACAACATACGGTTCACTCGGATGAACTATTTGTGATTAGGCAACACAAAAGAAACGGTCAGCCGGATCAAGTGTGTGCGATGTACAACATACGGTTCACTCGGATGAACTGTTTGTGATTAGGCAACACAAAACAAACGGTCAGCCAGATCAAGGTGTGTGTGATATACGACATGCGATTCACTCAGATGAACTGTTTGCGTTGAGACAAGAGAACAGAAATGGTTCAATATAACAAATACCATAAAGATTGCAAGGTTCAAATTCAAAGATTACAATGCCCAAATTCACACATTGAATACTTCGTCATTTCTGCAAAGGGATCAGCCGCGGACAAGTCATGTATGGGTTTGACACAATGACTTCCAATTACTCTGTCATATGCTCTTCCAATACGAAGTTTAGCTTTTTTGGAGCCTCTTCCATTCTGCAGTACCTGCCGGCTCTGATCAACATACCATTCATCTTTCCTAATTAAATGTGTGTTCAACCTCAGTACCTTCAACACCCTTGCTCTGGCAAGAAAGAACCTGGCGAGTGTAATCTCTGGTAAGGTCCCTCGGTAGGAGTTCAAAGTAATATTTGAGAGATGCAGATCCAGGCATTCGATGTGATTGTCGTATAAACATTATCCACCTCCGGACCTATTATTATCTACAAAAGAATAGAACATGTTAGTGCCTACATGCATTATTGAACACTACTACAGTCCTATTTGGTTTGCAGGATTTGTAAAATGCACCAATGTGCCATCTTCGATCTGACATGATTAACATGGGCATTTGATTACAATCTAGAAACATGTAGCCTTCTTCACAAGAGGATGGATTGGATGAAAAATTCCCTAATGAAAATAGTACAGATAAATCCAAAGGAGAAATGCTTATGGATTGTAACAATATGAATCAAGCAACCAATATGGTGTGGGGGTGTATGTCCTGAAATCCTCCAAAATTCCTTCAGAAATCATAGTACCTTGTCATTGTAAACTTGGGAAAAGGTGAAAAAATAGAACTCCCTTATGCTTAACATTTAACAGGAAAGGAACATCACCTTGATATACAGTTTCTTCAGGCACGGAAAGCATCTCAGGCAACTGACAACTTGGTCCAGGTTGGGGCCTACAGATTCTAGTGCCAAGACCTTCACTGTGCCCAGAATTTGGGTGAAGCTTTGCTGGATGACAGACGAACATACATCTTCAAAACTAGAAATAATGTTGATATCAAGAAGGAGAGGTATAAGGCAACTGTTGTACCTGAAAGTAGTAGTATTTGACAGACGAGTAGCCCACCATTGTCAAATTCGGCGCAGAAATGACATTGATTCTTGTTGGACCTTGTTGATCAACTACAAGTAATCTCTCAAGTGAAGGTGTGTCCTCGATGACCATATTGTGGTCTACCTTTTGTGATCTCTCGTTGCAGCACCAGCAACACACATAAATAGTCTGGAGAGTCCTGGGGGTGATGTGAAAGGTACTCGACCAATTCATCGCCTGAAGACGAAGGAACTCGAGTGTAGTACAGCCGCGGAGCAGGCGCTCCATGTCATCCTTTGGGATGCAGATGGCGACGAGCTCGAGGTGCTTTAGTCGTGGTAGAAAAAGAGCGGGCGCGTCATTAAGGGGGATGGCAGTTCATGAACTTAGCGAGGCGCAGCGTGGGCGCGAAGCGGAGTGTGGACGTTGGCAGCAAGCGCATATGCTCATCATTAAAACTGAGCTTCTCGAGTTGATCTATGGTGGGGGATCAGAACCACTCGTCAAGCTTGGCTCGGTCCTTGCCATTGGAACGGAACCTGCCTGTGATAAGGCCTTTGATTGGGCCATGGTGACTGCCGAGGATCTGGGAGAACGCATCCAAGCTTTGGCGATAGCCATGGCAGAGCTCGTGGGCGTCGAGGAGGTCGACAGGGGTGAGGAGCCATAGGGGGCGCCATCGCCGGGAAAGGGCGGCTGTCCTCGCCCGATATTTGATTGGGAGGAGGGATATGATGACTATCAACATATCATCGGGGAGGTTGTTGATGAAGTCTAGGCCTGCTGGAGTCGCTTGCGGTTCTTTCTCGACCCACCTCTGCTTGTTGGCAGCTATCGGTGTCAAAATCGGCGGATCTCGGGTAGGGGGTCCCGAACTGTGTGTCTAAGGTCGATGGTAAGAGGAGACAGGGGACACGATGTTTACCCAGGTTCGGGCCCTCTCTATGGAGGTAATACCCTACTTCATGCTTGATTGATCTTGATGAATATGAGTATTACAAGAGTTGATCTACCACGAGATCGTAATGGCTAAAAACCTAGAAGTCTAGCCTGTATGATTATGATTGTCCTCCCTACGGACTAAGCCCTCCGGTTTATATAGACACCGGGGGGAACTAGGGTTATACAAAGTCGGTCACATAGAAAGGAATCTTCATATCTGGATGCCCAGCTTGCCTTCCACGCCAAGGAGAGTCCCATCCGGACACGGGAGAAAGTCTTCGGTCTCCGTATCTTCACAGCCCATCAGTCCGGCCCATGCTACATAGTCCGGACGCCAGAGGACCCCTTAATCCAGGACTCCCTCAGTAGCCCCTGAACCAGGCTTCAATGACGAGGTGTCCGGCGTGCTGATTGTCTTCGGCATTGCAAGGCGGGTTCCTTCTCCGAATACTCCAAAACAGTCTTTGAACACAACGAACGTGTCCGGTTCTGCAAAACAAGTACCACACACAACCGCAGAGATTATAATATTTCACAAGTCCAATGTACCGACAACTTTTTGCAGCACGACATCACGTCACCACCCAGTTATTATTTCAAACCTTTTTTGGCCCGTCGCTCCATGTTTCGAGACGCGGTTTTATTGGCACGTCTTGTCGAAGCAGAGATCGTGTCCCCTTATTGCGGGATTCTCATCAATACGGGCGTGGGTAACCCAACCGTTCCGTTGGCATGATTCCTTAGAAATAGGCAGGTTTCAAGGCTTAGGAGGAGGCGTTCGATATCCATCGCCTTTATAAAGGGGTTAAGACCCGTCTTGCTCCTTCACACCAACACTTTCCTCAACCTCTCCAACCTCGAGTTCCAGCACCCAAGGTTCAATTTAACTGCTTCGAGCTTCCCAGTTATGTCCGGACCCAGCCCTCAAGGTCGGTGGGTGGCTTCCTCTGTCATAGAGGATGATATTGCGAAGCTCCGGGCGGCAAGATACCTGACCGCGGAAATCCCCCACAGGCTTCCTGCTTCAGGGCAGGTTATTCCAACTCCCAGATCCGGCGAGAGGGTCGTATTCATCTCCCACTTCCTCCGAGGGCTAGGGTTCGCTCTTCACCCCTTTGTTCGAGGGCTCATGTTCTATTACGGGCTAGATTTTCATGATCTAGCTCCGGACTCCTTTCTTCACGTCTCGGCGTTCATTGTCATGTGCGAGGCCTTTCTCCGTATTCCCCCACACTTCGGCTTATGGCTCAAGACGTTTAATGTGAAGCTGAAGGTGATCGAGGGGAAGCAAGCGGAGTGTGGTGCTGCCATGGTGAGCAAGCTCAGCAACGCTCTTTGGCTAAAAGGATCCTTTGCAGAATCTTCCAACTTATGGCAGCGGGAGTGGTTTTACATCACTGAACCCGTGGTACCAAGTGGGCAGCTACACCTGCGTTCTGATCTGGCCCTCCAATTCAGCTCGCATCATGGATCAATAAGGGGTTGGACTGGGGATCAATCGACGAAGTGCAGACTCTATAGAGCCGCATCCGGAGTCTCCTTGAGAAGGATACCGATCTCATCGACATGATTCAAGTAATGTTAGTCCGCCGGGTCCTCCCATGCCAGCGACGGCCCCTCCGTATGTGGGAGTTTAATCCGGAAGGACCATGAACCCTTCAGCACTTCTTCGGTGCGACACACAAAGGAATGTGGAAGTTATTCTTCGGGACACGACAACAGTGGCCGGACAAGGATGCTGGTTACTCAGCTAATCCTGTCCTAACAAGTATTCTTCAGGACAACTGAGGATACCATCTTCTCCCAGGGCTGGATAAAGAAGGCTTAGGAGGAGGACTCAGCTAATCCTGTGCTAACAAGGATGCTGGTCCCGGCACCATACCAGGTTCCGGTGAAAGAGGACAATGAGGAGAGCAGGAAGGCCAAAGGTAGCCTCCATTTTGAAGGTACACCAAACATTGTGTCCAGGGAGATTAAGGCTCCCTCTTCCGAAGACAAAAGAGAAGGAGAATATGACATCCTTTCTCCGCGTGGTAAGAAAAGGGCCGCCTCCGAAGGTTGGGAGGTGAAGGCTCCTAAGCGAGGTAAGACGCCCCTGTCAGGCGGTTCAGGCTCGAAAGGCGACGTTGTCACACAATTCCTCTGCAAGGACAAGCCTTTAGCCGAATCATAAGTGAACAAGGGTGTTTTAAACATATCCCGTTCCTTTTCCTGTTACAAGGGTAACATCTGGAATATATGTTTTGCAGTCTGGCACACAGTCTTCCTCAACAATCCTCTTCCTCGGGGGATCTTCTTCCAGAGATGATGGAAAGCGAGACGCCTCCACAGGATTCCTCACCCAACAGGGCGGACGACTTCGAGCTGTCGTCGCGGAGGATCTCTCCCGATCAACATAGGATAATGAAGACAACGCCCCACGGTGAAACTTCGGCCGCCCAGGGTCCTGGGTGTGCAGTCCCTAAGGGGACCAACAGTAAAGGCCCCGGACTATCCGGTTTACAGCCGGAGACGACTCTAAGGTCGAGCAAACATATCCTTTCAAAGGGAGTCCGTACTCCCACAGCTGCTTCCAGGAATCCGGAGGCGCCGGATACGCTGATGGACATGTTGCGATATTCATCCGTCTCAGAGGAACACCGTACCTTGATGGGTACGGTGGTTGAGAGGATTCTGTCCGCGAAAAGCGGATTGAATGAAGCCTTCTTGGACCTGCTAAGAGGCTTCGAGGTACGTAACGTTATATTTTCGATTGTGCTCTATACGCAAAATGCACCTATGTATAGAAAGTAGCCCCTGAGACTCTGGTTGGCGTCCAAAGGGAGGCAATCAGAGGATCGAAAAAGAAATGCCCAAGAAATAATCTAATTAATTGAAACACAGGCTGTTACCTCCATGACGACTGCCCACGCTACAGAGGTTGCAGGTCTAAAAACTTGATGTGGCGGATGACGACATCAGCTTATTAACAGGCGGCTTGACGAGGCGCAAGGTATGTTTTGGGGCGGTCAGTGTATGTATGTATGATAACATGAGCACGAAGCTAGAATTATATACTGAGACACGCGTAACTGCAGATAGTGCTGGGAAAATCTGATCGCATAGGAATGGCTCTCTCTCCCTCCCTCTCCTCCACCTGCTCCACCGAAAACCATGGCGATCTCTAGATTAGTTCAAGATGGAGAGTCTTCTTCATTGGGAATTTGCTCCGGGGCTTGCCCTTGCGGATCAGGTGAGGAGAAAATTTGGTTCCACGGTGCACTTCTCTCCTTCTCGTGATCATAAGGAGTTCTTCCTTGTGGTCACCTTCTCTTTGGCCTCCTTTCCTCTCAATGTGGATTATGTGGGTATTGCTTTAGAATGCTGCATTGGAGGAATCAGTTCCGGTTTCAAGGTGACACAACTCAATCCACGTGCTTTTAAGTTCTCGGTGGCCAATAATAAAGTGGGTCATTTCATCTATGGTCTTAAGGATCGAGTGTGGCCGGATTTCGTTTGTCACTTCCATCTGTTTAATGGCCGTTTCACTCGTGCCCCTATTTCTTCTGACATTTGGCATGCGTACATGGTCTTGCCAGAGTTAGACAATCGCCGTTCTATGGCTGTTTCATCGAAGTTGGATTTCTTCACTCAAGACACATTTGATCATGGTTCCTCCAGAAGAGAACTCAGTAAGTTTACATTGGTCCCGATGGCACATATGAATTTCTCTAATTCTAATGTTGCTGAGGCTTCTTCTTCCATGATCCATCCGGTTCACCCTGATGCTTCGATCAATGATCATGAACAAATCAAATTTGGCGATTTTGTGGCAAGCATTAAAGATAGGCCGAACATTAAGGCTATCAGCAGACACAAATCCTTAATGGACATTTATCTCCGACAAGCGGATTTGGAGGATAATAATGTCCCAGAGTTTTTACGTTTGGGTGATTTTCAATGCCCGATCAAGGTGCCTTATCCATGTCTGCCCCAAAGTTTCATGGCTTCAGCTTTTAAATATGCTCCGGCCCACTCCAGTTGGCCTCCTCTCCTCTCAGCCCATCATAAGGCAGATCTGGTCCAGGCCTGCTATTCTCAGGAGGACATTGATACACTACCCATAAATTGGGCCTCCCTTTGCTCTAGATGCCTACAATGGGGGCACCAGAAAATACATTGCCAGGCTCGGCTAATTTGCATTCATTGCTCCTTTCCTGGTCATAAGGTAATTAACTGCCCCTCCCGGTATTTACCAAAGCATCATAACTCCTTAATAAATAGCCATGAGAAGGCTATCCATAATACCGGATTATCTGCACAAATATTGCCTATTAAGGATAGACAGCCCAAGCTGAGATCTACCATCCGCTGCTCATCCTGCGGTCACTATGGACATCTAGCACGAGCCTGTCTCAAAAAGAAGTTTAGTCTAAAATGGAAGTGGGTCCCGAGAATGAAGCAACCTTCCAATCCTACCCCTCACGTTCCAACTTCTGCTGCGATTTCCCAAGTGACACCGCCCACGCCCACCCATTCGCCCCCCTGCCACCTTCGCTCTGCTCCACAATGGCCAACTATCCCCTCAACCCCGTCCCGTTCCTGCCGCCGGGCTTCGCCGTGGAGCCTGGTCCGGCGAACCGTGTCGTCCGTAGCGGCATGGTGGTCGGCCCGATCCCCCCCTCAACCACGACTACCTGGCAATAGCAGAGGCAAGCCATTACGTCCCTCTGCACCGCCGGGCCGCCATTCGTCACACCATTTGAGGTTTGCTCCATGAAGCTCAACTCTTTACCACCGAGGCCAGTGATCATCCTTTTGGCATGGGGATTTTTGGGTTTGTGGACTCGTTCATCAGGGATACTGCGGTTGCCACACCCATTGAGTTAGAAGATGAGGATCTGCTCATATCCTTTGTCCCTCACCATGAAGCTCTGAACCGCCGCACCACCTCCTTTGGACCTGAGGTCTGGCTCATGTATTTCGGCTTTCCTTATGATTACCAGACGGATTATTACATCAACAAGTCATTGGGTGGATTTGGGTCTTTAGTTTCTTGGTACAACCCATGGCAAGATCGCAGATTCATGCTTATCAAGGCGCATGTGATCAGTCTCAGGCTTGTTCCGAAGAGTTTTGTAGTTTGGCAACTCGGTGGCGATCGCGATTGTTGGACAGTACAAATCACCATGCTTCGTAGTAATGATTGGAATGCACTGCTTCCTGGGGTACCCCCTGCTGGTGAAGTAGAACCTCCACCTGATGGCAACCCCCACCCCCTATTTGGTCTTGATCTCACTGCGGAACAACTCTATTAGCAACAGGTTCATGCTTGGCTCGTGCAGAATGCTGCCCCAAACAATGCGCCGCCTGAAGGTCAGGTAGCACCTGGCCACGCTAATCAAGGTTGGGGTGCATGGCCAGAACCTCCTGCTCCTCCTATGCCGCCGTTCCTGATGAATTACCAAGCGTGGCTGGCTGAACAAGGGCTCTCGGTGCAAGATGGATTAGTCCCCGACAACAATACAGTGGATAGTGCTGCTCAAGCATGGAACGATTCCATCACTGTCTCTGAAGATTCTAGCTCTAGACAGTCCCTGGCTCTGATAGTGATGCCTGATGACATCGGACCACCCACTGCTATAGAACAACTCAATGTGTCAGTGGAGATACATGCTCAGGGGATTCGTTTTAGTTTATCCACTCAAGGTGAGCAGCTCATGGCACTCCTGCTGGACAACCCTGTGCCCCGACAGCAACTGAATGACACTATCTTTGCTGCGTTGCACCCGCTCATGGCTTCAGTTGGGCCTTGGAATGGTGGCTATGGTTTCAGAAATGACAATCTCCGTGTAGAGATTCAGGTGGACCTTGGGAGCATGGGGATCCAGTTTACCCAACTCCCAGTTCCGGGACACACAGCTCTAGTGAATAACATGCACATTTCTGAACTTACTGAACCTGCAATCAGCAACAACAACCTGCTGTCACTGCCTGCTCCGGTAGATACACCACTTGGAAACATCTATGCTGATGTCCAGGCAGCCTCCGAGAGCAACTCTTTGGACACTTCTCTGCAGCAATCCAACTCTGAGCTTACCTTTCTGAATCTGGCTCATCTGCTTTGTCTGCTGCCAGCAACACCACTCTGGATGAAGTTCAGTCTGCCATCGATAGTGCAATGCCTGAAGCTAGCAGCAGAGCTAACAAGCAGCAGAAAGGGAAGCTCCCAGTACCTGTGGACACCTCATCGCTTCGCCGCAACAACAGGTCGACCAAATATGATGGATTCCGGGTTCCTCAACCTTCTGACACCCATTTGCCTAAATCCAAGGTGAAGCCACACATTAATCCTGCCGCTCCAGTTACTTCAGAAGACAGCCTCCCTCAAGCGCAAGATGTAGAGGTTCCACCACCAACGATAATCAAATCAATGCAGGCTATCGGCACACAGCTGTGTGCTATTCCAGTAGAAGAACTGACGGTTGCTGCGCTCTCCAAGCCGGCGGATGGATCGACCTCCTCGATCTAGTTATCCTCTAGTATCTTTACTTTTATGTCTCTTTTGCAAAACTGGAACGTACTATGTTGGAATATCCGTGGTCTTAATTCGCCAGACAAACAACTAGCTCTCTCTAATGCGATCAACGTTAGTGGTTGTGCGGTTATCTGCTTGCAAGAATAAAAAATGCAAAGCTTTGATGATTCCTCTCTTAAAGCATTATGCCCCAAACGTTTTGATAAGTTTGCTTATATTCCATCGCGTGGCGCTTCTGGTGGTATTATTACAATATGGAACAATCATCTTTTTGCGGGACAGGTTTTCTTATCTGAACAGTTTGCTCTGGGGGTCGAATTTACGTCCACACAATCAGGCCATCGTTGGAAACTAGTGAATGTATATGGTCCTTGTCAAGGGGAGCAACGAACCACGTATACACAATGGCTTTTTGACTTACATATTCCCTCGACAGAAGACTGGCTCATTCTGGGTGATTTTAATTACATACGCTCACCGGACAATCGTAATGAACCAGGAGGAGACATCCACGATATGTTTACTTTCAATGACTTTATCCGTGAACAAAATCTCACTGAGCTACCTATAAAGGGCAGAAGATATACGTGGTCTAACATGCAACAAAACCCACTGTTGGAACAGCTCGATTGGTTTTTCACCTTGTTAAACTGGACAACCACATTTCCAAACACCACGGTGACCCCCCTTGGCAAGCCAGTCTCTGATCATATCCCCTGCTCAGTGGCCATTCAGACCACCATCCCACGCAGTAAGATATTTAGGTTTGAAACCTACTGGATTGCGCACCCAGGGTTTATGGATGTGGTGTCCCTAGCCTGGAATAAACCGATCAAATATAACAAAAATGCTGATGCAGCATCCCGTCTGTGTCAAAAACTCAAAGCAGTCCGTCATGCCCTCAAACACCGGAGCCGTCATATCTCCCGACTGAAAATTGTGATTGAGAACACCAACAAGGCTTTGGTTGAACTAGACAATATTGCAGATCGGTGAACCCTTACTTTGCCAGAAGGTAATTTAGAGACATACTCAAAAAACACTTACTTCGCCTTCTACAATACCAAAAAGAACATCGGAAAAAATGATGCACCATTCGATGGATTCAGTTCGGTGATGAGAATTCCAAAAATTTTCAAGCTGTGGCCACAGAAAGATACAGAAAGAACTTTATCAAAACCTTGCAAGACAGCAATGGTGTGGAGGTTGAAGATCACACAGCTAAAGAGGCAATTCTATTTGATACATACAAAGACAGACTGGGATCATACAACCCACAACCAATGAAATTCAACCTCTCAAAAATGCTCCGACAAGATGTAGATTTTCACAGCATGATTAGCCCATTTACGCATGCAGAAATTGACGCGGTGGTCAAAGAAATGCCACCAGATAGGGCTCCAGGACTAGATGGGTTTAACGGTGCATTCATCAAAGCCTGCTGGCCTATTATCAAACATGATATCTATCACCTATGAGAGGAATTCCATGGGGGAAAATTGAATCTAGAGAGCATCAACTATGGACACATCACTCTAATACCAAAGATTAATGCTCCTGTGACAGTCAACGACTTTCGTCCGATTACACTCCTTAATTGCTGTCTTAAGCTTATAACCAAGATCCTGGCCAATCGCCTTCAGAGAATTATTCTGCAGATTGTTCATCGCAACCAATATGGCTTCCTCCACGGACGTTCCATTCATGACTGCCTCGCCTGGGCTTTTGAATATATTCATCAGTGCCAAGCGTCCAAACGTGAAATCATACTATTAAAGCTAGACTTTGCGAAGACTTTTGATACGATCCAACACCCTGCGATGATGCTGATTATGAAACAAATGGGCTTCCCACCTCAATGGTTAACCTGGATGGAAAATATCTTCTCATCAGGCAAATCCTCGGTGCTTCTCAACGGGGTGCTAGCTCGACAATTTCTCTGTAAATGTGGAGTACGTCAAGGCGACCCACTGTCACCATTGCTATTTGTGTTAGCAGCTGACCTGCTCCAAACCGCTCTTAATGAGGCACTTCAAATCCAGACCATCCAACACCCGATCCCGCCAAAAGGAAATGATCAATACCCTGTGATCCAATACGCCAATGACACAATCATTGTCCTCCTTGCCTGCATCAACCAGGCCGCCACGATCAAACAAATACTAGAGGATTATGCCACTTCAGTTGGACTCAAAATCAACTTTCATAAATCAACTTTGGTACCCATTAGCACCCCGCAGGACAAATGTGATGCGCTGGCAGCACTTTTTGGTTGTGCTCAAGCAAGCATGCCATTTACTTACCTTGGACTGCCTCTAGGCACAACTCGGCCTTCAGTCGTGGATTTGACACCGTTTGTCTGCAAGGCAGAAAGAAAAATCACTGCGGCTATGTCGCTCATGTCTTATGCGGGCAGACTAGCTCTTCTAAATTCCCTCATTACGCCCCTGGCTATCTACCCGATGAGAACGTTAAGACTTCCACCAAAAATAATTGCCCAATTGGACAAAATCATACGATACTGCCTCTGGAACAAGAAAATGGACAATGGAGAAAAATGCAACTCGTTGGCAGCATGGTCCATGGTCTGCCGCCCAAAAAAGAGTGGCGGACTAGGGATACTTGACCTACATGTACAAAATGACGCCCTATTGCTCAAACTCCTACACAAGTTCTACAATCACCATGACACTCCTTGGGTTAACCTCATCTAGAATACATACTATACAGAGGTTGTTCCCCATGCAACAGAACCCTGCGGCTCCTTTTGGTGGCGAGATCTCATCCAACTAATGCCAATCTATCGGGGAGTGACCCAAGCCAATGTACACAACGGCAGCACATCCCTGTTCTGGAAAGATAACTGGAACCATTCTATATACGAGGATAAGTACCCAAGAGCATATTCATACTGCAGATTTGGAGATGTTTCGGTCCAGGCCTTCCTCAACACAAATGATCTGGCCACAACCTTCCATCTCCCACTCTCAGTACAAGCCCACGAAGAGCTGAGACAGATTCAAAGAGAGGTGGCCGATGTGGAACTCACTAATGTGAATGATACGTGGACCTGCTGTTGGGGTGCACACAGCTTCAAAACAACATCATACTACAGCTACTACTTCAGAGAGGTAACTGCACATGTTGCTTTCTAATGGCTATGGAAAACTAAGTGCACGGCCAAGATAAAGGTCTTCGGGTGGCTGCTACTATCTGACCGTCTCAATACAAGGAACATGCTAAAACGGAGACATTACAACATTGGGACCAATCTGGACTGTTTACTTTGCGGTCAGCACATTGAAGAAATGGTGGAACACCTCTTCTTCCACTGCAATTTCAGTCAGTCTTGCTGGAGGATTCTAAACATTGCTTGGAGTGACCACCAACATCGTCTCCAGCTGGTTGAGGGAATGAAAGAAAGACACAACAACAAAATGATCATGGAGATTTTTCTTCTGGCAGCTTGGAGCTTGTGGAAGGAATGCAACAACAATCACTTTAGGAAGGTGCTGCCCTGCGTGGACTCATGGAAAAGAAGGTTCAAAAATGACTTTCAAGACCTCTTGCATAGACTACCTGACCACAAAAAACAACTTGTGCACGATACTCTGGCAGCTATACACTGATCCTGCATATGGAGGAACCCATAGGGGGGGCCTTGCTGAGGGAATGACGTCAACCTTGTAACTTGATTATGTAGCTACTCCCCTCCCCCCTCCCTCCCCCACACTGTACATATGTAACAAACATTTTTTGAATTGTGGTAATATACAAGCAGTAGGAGCCTTTCCTACTGTCCTAACCTTCGAAAAAAACTGCAGATAGTGCTGCCACGGTGGAGACCCTTCGGGCTGAACTTGCCTGAGCCAAGGAGCAAGCCCGTATGAGTAATGTGGATGCCAAGAAGGCAGTTGATGAGTTAAAAGACAAACAAGATGCTTGGCGCCAGTGTGAGGAGAGAATGTCTATTATGGCGCGCGAGCTAAAGGAAGCCACTGTCCGGTGCGAATTCCTCGAGAGGGATAACAAAGCCAAAGCGGCCGATCTTGACAAGGCCTTGCAAGAGGTGAGAGAAGCACGATCCGAGTCTAGAGCGGCTCGGAAGGAGATCCGGCAAGCTGGGGAGATAGCGGCCGGTAAGCCTTTCTTATTACAGACTAAATTCGGCGATCCGAAGTATTCCCCGCTTAATCAAATGTGGAGCTCTCCAGACGCATTCTTGGACTTGCCGAAGAGCGCCTCCGATGCGGCGCAATTTTACGAAGCACAAGAAGGGTCTGCAACGGAGAAGCTTTTCTAGTCACAATTCGGCACACCAAAGCGCCCGCTATTGCTGAACGAACAGATGGCCCAGTGGGCCGAGCTCCACAAGATATCTGGTTCTGCCATGAAGGACGTCGTGGTCCGGCTGTGGCCGACTGAGCCAATTTCGAATAGTTATTTCGGTTTGGTGAAGTGACTTGCGGATGTGGTGCTGCATATCGACACCGTGAAGCGATCAGCGTGCATTGAAGGTGCACGGATGGCCTTTGCCCATGTGAAGACGTATTGGGTGAAGATGAAGGCCACCGATATTGCAGCGAAGAGTCCGCCCGGGGGCAAGGACAAACACACGCCGGAGCATTATTTTGAAGATGTCCTAGAGGGCGCCCGCTTAATAGAGGTTCAGTGCTCAAAGGATATGCTCTTCGAATGAATGTAACGAAATTGTAAAAACAATATTATAATATTTTAAGGCTATGCCTAAAAGTTTTGGCTCCTCCTGTGCGGCCGTTTTTGTATAATCTGAAAGTTTTCTAGTCATCGGCTTCAGCCCCCTCGCATGAAATACGGGGGTGTTCGGAAAAGCACTTGATCACTCTTGACCCAACGTCTTGGTCCGTGAAGGAGGTGTCAATGCGGCGAACTAGGCAATCGGACTATGGGGCTTTAACACTTTCACTTAGCCATAGGAGTTTGACGGTGGGTCTACGATATAGCCCCTGGTATGTACGCAGTTATCCGAATACGGTGCGTTACATAGGTGACCGGAAGAATGGTCCTTCGTGTAATACAGAAGGAATCGCGAAAGATTCTGATACGTCATCGAGTGGTCGACCAGCTCTCGCCGCATCATGACAGTCAGTTTTTGGCTTTCTCTACTGAGGTGCTCATCCGGATAAACCAGGACACAATCGCAGTAGTTCTCCCTTTACTACCCTAGCCGATAGAGCGGAACTTAAGGTAGTAAGCACATGAGCCGGGCAACCCAACTATTGACCAAGGACATGATTCGGAGCTGATGCATATAAGGCCAAACTCGTGACGCCGAAGTGTGCTATAAAGCTGTTTGGACTTGCCGGCAATTCTTTTGTTCCCATATTGAGCCCCTGGCAATTTATGCCGAGGTGCGTGTGTGAAACAACCGAGGAAGCAAGGTTCAGTTCTTTAGAGAAAGCGAATATTGAATATGGATTATGTTCGCTGGAACCTGATTGATATGTCAATTGCCGTTTTACAGAGAATAACGCCACGAGTCAGGCTATTTGACATGCCAGTGGTCGAAGGCTAAGGGAGAAGGCACCTTACAGGCTCAAAATATAGAGTGCGGTCTATGAAAAATTATTTGGACCTCCTGATGCACGTCTGCGCCGCCTTGCCCCGGTGAAAGGACTCCTTAACGGGAATAGCTTTGGGTAAGTTTACGAAGCCGAACTCTGAAAGAGTCCGTGAGATGACCAGTCTTTGAGCCACCTGTAGTGAAAGATAAAAAATAGTTAGAAAAGAAAAAGGAGGCTATGGGAGTGCTTGTAGGCCAGTCCGTATTGTTCCTCCGCCGATGACCAGGGTATTTTAAGTACATAATTATGTACGTGCGGTACAAACTTCGCGGGTATATGAGGCGAACGACAGAGGCCAAACTGCTAATCCAACTCTGAAATTGATCGGTCCCATTTAATAGAGACCGGCGGCTTAATGGCCGACGAGATATGCGGTTTGATGAGGCCGCTTTGTACTTCGGCTGTAGTAGCCGTAGTATGACCCTTTGTATGGAGGGAGCGTTCCATTTTTCCATTTATTGTTATGACTCCGCGTGGACCGGGCATCTGAAGTTTTGCACGGGCGTATAGTGGGACCGCATTAAAACGAGCGAAAGCGGTACGCCCCAGAAGTGCATGGTAGCTACTACGGATCGGGACAATATCAAAGGTCAAGCCTTCGCTTCGGAAGCTGTTCGGCGAACCGAAAACGACTTCCAATGTGATGGAGCCCGTGCAGTGAGCCTCTATGCCGGGTACTGCTCCCTTGAGGGTAATTGTGGTGGGCTTGATTCGTGAAGGATCGATGCCCATTTTGCGGACAGTGTCTTGGTAGAGTAGATTAAGGCTACTGCCGCTGTCCGTAAGGACTTTCGTGAGATGGAACCCATCGATAATTGGATCGATGACCAGAGCTGCCGAACCTTCAGGACGGATATGACTAAATTTTAGGGGGACTGGTTGTATGGCGTATGCATCCCGTAGTGCACGCCTGCGCGCCCCTATAGGGGTGTGCGTCACGTATACCATGTTTACGGTTTTCACTTCGGGGGGAAATTGCTTCTGACCCCCGGCATTCGGCTGGCGAGTCTCTTCGTCGTCGCTGTCACTAGGCGGCCCCTTCCCCTTGTGTTCGGCATTAAGCCTGCCGACTTGTTTGAAGACCCAACAGCTTCTGTTGGTGTGAGTAGTTGGTTTATCGAGGGTGCCATGAATCTCGCAGGGCCGATCCAGTATCTTATCTAGATTGGATGGTCCGTCCCTATTTGCCTTGAATGGCTTTTTCCGTTGACCGGGTTTGGAGCCGCTGAATCCGGCGTTGACCGTCGTGTCTTGCGTTCTTTCGTTGCGACACTTGTGTTCATTGCGTCGTGGCTTGCCATTGCCGTCTCGGACTTCGGAAGTGCCCGGATTGCTGGCCCTGTTACTTCGACGAGCGAGCCAGCTGTCTTCTCCCGCGCAAAAGCGGGTTATTAGAGCGATAAGGGCTGCCATGGATTTTGGTTTCTCTTGACCAAGGTGGCGGGCGAGCCACTCATCCTGGACGCTGTGTTTGAAGGCCGCGAGGGCTTCGGTGTCCGAACAATAGACAATTTGGTTCTTTTTAATCAAGAACCTAGTCCAGAGCTTCCTGGCTGACTCTCCAGGCTGCTGGATGATGTGACTTAAGTCATCGGCGTCTGGTGGCCGGACATATGTACCTTGGAAGTTATCGCGAAAGGCGTCTTCCAGGTCTTCCCAGCTGCCAACGGAGTTCTCTGGAAGGTTGTTTAGCCAGTGTCGCGCTGGTCCCTTTAGTTTTAGTGGGAGGTATTTGATGGCGTGGAGATCATCACCGTGGGCCATGTGGATATGGAGAAGAAAATCTTCAATCCATATCGCGGGATCTGTTGTTCCATCGTATGATTCGATATTCATGGGTTTAAACCTTCTGGGAATTCATGCTCCATTACCTCGTCAGTGAAGCAGAGGGGGTGTGCGGCGCCTATATATCGGGCCACATCGAGGCCTAGCTCGGATGGAGTCCATCTGCGGTTCTCGACCCAGGTGTGACTATGACTGTTGCGTCCGGCTATGCAGCCGTTGTCGCGTGTTGGGGCACGCCCCCGTGATCCATAGATCGATCTATTCTGCCCTTCTCTACTGTCCAAGTTCTGCCGCAGGTCATATGTGTGTCCCCGAGCTGTTTTATCTCTACCTTTACGCTGAGGTAGTGCGGGCTGGTGTTCGGCTTGAGTTGCCGCATTGTCCCGGCCACGTGGTGGTCGGTCAGCCGCATTGCATGCTGATGGTACGGGCTCCAATGCCTCATCATCGAACTGAGGTAGCAATTTGCGCTTTGGGTAAGTTTTGGTTGGGCACTCGAGGCCATATTCCTCGGCTGCCAGGACGTTAGCCCACCTGTCATTAAGCATATCCTGATCAGCTTGAAGCTGCTGCTGCCTCTTTTTCAGGCTCCTTGCAGTGGCGATTAGCTGACGCTTAGCGCTCCTGCTCGAGAGGTTCCTCAGGTACGATGAAATCTTCGTCGCTGAGGCTCACCTCATCCTCGGAGAGTGGTAGATAATTGCTGTCTGTCTTCGTTTATGGCCTGTTTATCAGGGCATAACTTGCCCATCTTCCCGATCATCCTGTTCGGCAGTTTTCTTGTCGGGGTCTTCTCTGTCTTCGGCACCGTCCGGAGCGTTGTCTTCTCCAGTGTCGGTATTGTTGTTTCTTCCATGGCATGAGTTAGAGCGGCGCGGCTGACGTCGGTGTTTTGGCTGTATCTCAGGAGGTTTATCCTCGACTGGATCCTTCTCGTTATCGCCATTGTTCTCTTTAGGTGTATCCACCATGTACACGTCATACGAAGAAGTGGTTGTCCAGCGCCCGATAAACGGCGGGTTTTGGCCCTGCTCCTCATCGGCATCGTTGTCCATGTCGTCGATGTCTTCGGAGCCGTAATCGAGCGTGTCAGTTAAGTCTTCGACAGTGGCTATGAAGTGGGCGGTGGGTGGGAAGCGAAATTCCCCATCATCAGCCTCCAGTTCGAACCGGATATAGTTCGGCTGTGAGTATCCCGCCAAGGAGAGTGTTTTCAATGAATTCATCACATCGCCTAAAGGTGAGTGTTGGAAGATGTCCGCGGAGCTGAATTCGACAATCGATGTCCGATCAAGCTCGACATACGCGGACGCACGTGGTTCGGAACCTGTAGCCGGAAACGAGTCCGAGGCTCCGGTGGTGCAGATTCTACCCGAGGTTGGGTCTGTGCGCGGCTCCAATGCCGTCGAGTCTGCGGCTTTCGTGGCAGGGTTGAGCTTCCCGTCCTTGGATGGCGCGATCTGCTCCGGATTTAGGGCCAGAGCAGTTACACGCACTATCTCCTGGGTGTGGTCCGATGACAGATTTAAGTCATGTTCATCGAGGTGGCCGGGAGCGGCTGCCGTGGGCTCGAATCCATCAAAGACCAAGTCTCCGCGGATATCAGTGACATAGTTCAAGCTTCCCAATCTGACCTGATGGCCAAGGGCGTAGCTGCCGATCTGCTCTAGATGGCCAAGCGAGTTGGCCCGCAGCGCGAAGCCGCCGAATACGAAAATCTGTCTGGGGAGGAAAACCTCCCCATGGACTGCATCGTTATAGATGATTGAAGGAGCCATCGAACCTTTTAGTGACGACGCAGCGGAACTCTCAATGAAAGCACCAATGTCGGTGTCAAAACCGGCGGATCTCGGGTAGGGCGTCCCGAACTGTGCGTCTAAGGTCGATGGTAACAGGAGACAGGGGACACAATGTTTACCCAGGTTCGGGCCCTCTCTATGGAGGTAATACCCTACTTCCTGCTTGATTGATCTTGAGGAATATGAGTATTACAAGAGTTGATCTACCACGAGATTGTAATGGCTAAAACCCTAGAAGTCTAGCCTGTATGATTATGATTGTCCTCCCTACGGACTAAGCCCTCCGGTTTATATAGACACCGGGGGGAACTAGGGCTATACAAAGTCAGTCACAGAGAAAGGAATCTTCATATCTGGACACCCAGCTTGCCTTCCACGCCAAGGAGAGTCCCATCCGGACATGGGAGAGAGTCTTCGGTCTTTGTATCTTCACAGCCCATCAGTCCGGCCCATGCTACATAGTCCGGACGCCCGAGGACCCCTTAATCCAGGACTACCTCAGCAGCCTCGTTCTCCACCTCGTCGGCGACGACGGAAACCTCTTTCTCCATATTCACGCCGTGCTCCGGTGCTTCAGCAGCCCCGGCGTCGCCACTCCCTCCGATGGGGCGCTTCGGCGGCATCCTCATACACTGACAACTTTGAGGACTCAAAGCGGCGTCGAGGATGCGGCGGAGAGAGAGGATTGTGTGTGTGGCGAGGATGGGGGGTGCGGCTGCTCGGCCGCGCCATTAATACAGACCAATGGGAGTGAGGCGGGCGGCGGTCCAAGGCTGTCTTGCTTCCCGGTGAGAACGACTGCTTAATCTCTATGAATGAAATCTATGCTTAATTACTGAATTTTAGTAGCAAAAAATAGATAGTGCTATTGATTTTTAGGTGCATATTTTGATAAATCGCAGTGTCTCTTGTCTTAGCGCCGAAGTCTGGCTTTAATTTGCATACCGTAATCTGAACCGTTTGCGTTGAAGAGATGCACAGATTCTGGGTTGAACAGCTTGCACGCTTCCCGGTGAGCCTGCACATCAGACTGTGCTCGCACGCCTCCCATTTAGTCAAGCAGCTATCCGCACGGCACCTCCTATAGCCATTAAAACCAAGACACGTGCAGTCACGTGAATGGTTAACAGAACGCACACGGTTTGAATTATACAAACGTTTGAGATATTACAGTGGCAGCTATTTTTTCAAAATGCCTTTGTTGGCTATTATTTGAGTGCGCCTTCTCTCAAAATGGACACGAAAAATACCACATCATGTCGAGTGCCATTCCATGATAGCATGCCAAGTTTCATGAATTTCAGACGAGTTTTGGATTTACTAGAATTTAAAAGCCAGGTATCTCAACGTTTTGCCGGCAATCAACAGTCCCTAATGTTTGAAATTCATTCCCATTTCTTGCATGGGACCTAAGAATGCACCCAAGGACACAGATTTGATTTTTCAACCAATTTATATGCACTGGAGCACGTGCATGTATTTCAAATTTGAATTATGCATATAAAATGCCTAGAAAACCAGTTAATGTATAAAAATGTCCAAACGAACCCCGAAAAATTCCAAAACTTAACACAACACTCCTGTTGTTCTATGTTGGCACTAGAAATTTTTTGAAAGCAATAAGAGGCAACGGATATTGTTTCGTCCCCAAAGGTAGCACGTTCCATACTGAAACCATCAGGCTTGTTGTGAGAAGCTTATACCCAAACCTGCCCCAAATGGGATAAAATTTTCACCACGGCATGTTGATGCCACTCCATGATACCATGCCAAGTTTCATGAATTTCATACGAGTTTTGGATTTACTAGAATTTAAAAATCAGGTATCTCAACATTTTTCCGACAATGAATAGTGCCCTGGTGTTTGAAATTCATTCCCAATTCTTGCATGGGACCCAAGCATGCACCCAAGGACACATATTTGATTTTTCAACCAATTTATATGCACTGGAGCATGTGCATGTATTTCAAATTTGAATTATGCACATAAAATGCCTAGAAAACCCAGTTAATGTATAAAAATGTCCAAACGAACCCCAAAAATTCTAAAACTTAACACAACACTCCTGTTGTTCTATGCTGGCACTAGAAATTTTTTGAAAGCAATAAGAGGCAACGGATATCGTTTCGTCCCCAAAGGTGGCACGTTCCATACCGAAACCATCAGGCTTGTTGTGAGAAGCTCTGGTTTGTGAGAAGCTTATACCCAAACCTGCCCCAAATGGGACAAATTTTTTTACCACGGCATGCTGATGCCGCTCCATGATACCATGCCAAGTTTCATGAATTTCACACAAGTTTTGGATTTACTAGAATTTAAAAACCAGGTATCTCAACGTTTTGCCGGCAATCAACAGTGCCCTCGTGTTTGAAATTCATTCCCATTTCTTGCATGCGATCTAAGAATGCACCCAAGGACACAGATTTGATTTTTCAACCAATTTATATGCACTGGAGCATGTGCATGTATTTCAAATTTGAATTATGCACATAAAATGCCTAGAAAACCCAATTAATGTATAGAAATGTCCAAAGGAACCATAAAAAATTCCAAGACTTAACACAACACTCATGTTGTTCTATGTTGGCACTAGAATTTTTTTGAAAGCCATAAGAGGCAACGGATATTGTTTCATCCCCAAAGGTGGCACGTTCCGTACCGAAACCATCTGGTTCGTTGTGAGAAGCTTATACCCAAACTTGCCCCAAATGGGACAATTTTTTACCACGACATGTTGATGCCGCTCCATGATACCATGCCAAGTTTCATGAATTTCAGATGAGTTTTGGATTTACTAGAATTTAAAAACCAGGTATCTCAATGTTTTGCCGGCAATCAACAGTGTACTGGTGTTTGAAATTCATTCCCATTTCTTGCATGGGACCTAAGCATGCACCCAAGGACACAGATTTGATTTTTTAAACCAATTTATATGCACTGGAGCATGTGGATGTATTTCAAATTTGAATTATGCACATAAAATGCGTAGAAAACCCAGTTAATGTATAAAAATGTCCAAACGAACCACGAAAAATTCCAAAACTTAACACAACACTCATGTTATTCTATGTTGACACTAGAATTTTTTTGAAAGCGATAAGAGGCAACGGATATCGTTTCGTCCCCAAAGGTGGCACGTTCCGTACCGAAACCATCAGGCTTGTTGTGAGAAGCTCTAGTTTGTGAGAAGCTTATACCCAAACCTGCCCCAAGTGGGACAATTTTTTTACCACGGCATGTTGATGCCGCTCCATTATACCATGCCAAGTTTCATGAATTTCAGACGAGTTCTGGATTTACTAGAATTTAAAAACCAGGTATCTCAACGTTTTGCCGGCAATCAACAGTGCCCTGGTGTTTGAAATTCATTCCCATTTCTTGCATGGGACCTAAGCATGCACCCAAGGACACAGATTTGACTTTTCAATCAATTTATATGCACCGGAGCACGTGCATGTAGTTTAATTTTGAATTGTGCACCTGAAATGGCTAGAAAACCAGTTTAATGTATAAAATGTCCAAACAAACCCTGAATAATTCCAATTCTTTTACGACACACATATAGTTGCATGTTCACTGCAGATAAAAGGTCTAGCAATTCAAACACCGTCCATTGCCGCTGTGACCCCATTATGTAATCCAAATCAAGATGAAAAATCAAGTAGATCCCACACAGTTTATTATCACCAACCGTGTGAGATGTAGTACAAAATATCCTGGAGCACCGTCGGTGTATAGTACGCCTATGGCTTACGCGAGAAGGTGCTTCGGCTACAGTCCATAGCCGGCGTGTCAAGCACACTAGCTCGCTCCCCAAATACTCCCGCCACTGCATCCCTCGCAATCTCAAAAATATTACTGCCTCGTAATCTCAAAAATATCTACAGACTGGAAGGTTTTAATGTTTGATAGCACACGATTAGTATGTGCGGACCGTGTGCGATGTCTGTTACTCCCGCTATGCTTCAGTCCCTTGATTCAAATTTTCAGTAGCCCCGGCATTTTACTCCCGCCTCTGCATCCCTCGCAATCTCAAAAATATTTGCTCGCCCTTGATCCAAATTTTCAGTAACCCCGCCTTGTTACTCCTGCCTAGTAAAATTTTCAGTTGTCGCAGTATTTCCTCAAACACCACCTTGCACCCCCCGCCCCCCTCCAAACACACCACACACTCCCCAAAACCTCCGTTCACACAGACACACACAACCCTCTTAACCATTGGTCGGTCGCCGCCATCGCCGACGCCTCCATCCTCAACCTCTGCCTGTGCGCCGGGGAGCTCGAGGAGCCAATGGCCAAAAAGAGGTTTATCGCGGCCTTTTCGCCCGACGCTGGCGAGGTGGCCGCCGAGGTGTCCCCGTCGTCCTCCGTGGGCTTGATCCGCCGTCGCCGGTCCCCTGATCCGCCCGCCGCCGCGCCCCTACGCCAGTTCGAGGACTTCCCCATCCTCCCTCGGACCCGGCAGCCGACGAGGTCCTACCTCGGGGTTCGGCAGCGGCGGTGGGGGACGTGGGTCGCCGAGATTACAAATCGGGAGACCCACACCCACCGGTGGCTCGGTAGCTTCCACACGGCCGAGCTCGCGACCATGGAGTACGACCACTGACAGGTCTACTACCACGGCGCGGCGGCTAGGCTCAGTTTCCCCTTCAACACACGTCCGGTCCACCTCATTCCGCCGGAGCCATGGGTGGTGAGCTCGGCTATGGCGCGGGAGGACCGCGAGGCGTGGGAGTGCCTCGAGGCCAAGGTCGCCGACAAGGCCTAGATGCAAGAGCTCCGCTGGCAGCACCCAGAGCTCGTGGAGGCGGAGCGGGCGATCTATGCCGGCGCGGAGGGCGGCGAGGTTATCGCGCTCTCCTTCGATGACGAGGTAGAAGGCGGCGAGGACGGCGACGCGGAGGGAGACGAGGTTATCGCGCTCTCCTCTGATGACGAGGTTGAAGGTGGCGGCGATGGCGGCATGGAGGGTGTTGAGGTGGGCCCCGAGGATGAGGAGATCGACGTCGACAAGTGGAGGAGTGCCTTCCCCAACAACCCCGACGACGACACCGGCCCGGACCCGGCTCGCGGCACACCGTACATGACGAGGAAGGATTGACTCGACCTCTACTTCGACCGAAAGTAGTTTAGCTTAGTTTAAATTTATGTTTTATGTTCGGTTATGCAAAACTGTCTATGTTTATGTTTGAGTGCATGCTACTTTCGGTTGAACCTGCTTTGAACTTGATCAAATTGAAGCTTGCAACGTTAAGTTTAGGGGATCGACTAGAAAAACCCAAAAATTGTTGGAGTATATATATATGTGTGTGTGTGTATATATATATATCCACTAAGGGTTTTAGTCCTTTAACTTTTAAAGGATCGGCTAGAGATGGCCTTATGAGTTGTTTATTTCAGTTCTTCACAATGTGATACTCTATATGTGCAACTATTTGCCGTGCAGTTCAATTTCATCAATAACAGTTTCAATAATACCACTATGAATTACGATATTTGGTGTTGTTAAGGATATTGCAGTTAACATGCCTTTTCATTTTTTTAACAATAACTAGTGTACTTTAGACTTGCACAATACCAGTTTGAATGACTATTTGCTTGTTTTTAAATGTTATGCCTGATGCAGTTAACACACCTTTCCACTTCTTGTTTTGCTTAACTAGTGTGCTTAAGCCTGCACACTGAAGCAATCATTTGTAGATTATGTTGTCTACCATGCATATATTTGGTTGATGTTTAGCCTGTTGTGCTTAACATGCCTTTATATGTACTCATGCATGACAATATTGAGAATAGTGTTGTTTTCCATCGAGGTTAGTTTCACTGCATTGCTTATATGTACTCACTGTTTAGGATATCGGTAGCTAGTACCATATAGCCTGGGGCTGATAAGGGATTAATCATCGAATCGGACATTTCACTGAATATCTTTGTAACCCATTTATCAGTAGGTTAACTAGGGCCATATTTAATATATCTGAGGCTACATAGCAACATGCATTGTACTGAATGACTAAATGTGCAATCCCAGGCTACATAGCAACAAGGAAGAGTGTTACCTTAATGTTCTGATGATGTCTAGATATACATGTAATAAAATCTTATATAATGGGATGGAGGGAGTGTTGTACTACATCTTTTTCAGTTGTTGTTTAGCTTCTAATATTAACTTGGTGCTTTTAGGTACATATATCATTGCCAAAGTTCCACACTCCGACCCTTTCTGGGGCAATGAGATATTCATGAACCATCATCAAGTGAGGAAACTGATAAAGATTGTTATTAAAATGGGACCAAAGACGTCAATCGAACTATTTGTTTACACTTTATGCAAGACAACAGTGAACTGCAGGATGGTAAGTAAGAACCCTATAGCCTTCTTTTTACTGCCCGTAATGAGTTGTGTTAGATGACAATGTCTGAATCTTTTTTATTTTGTAGTGGACCCTGAAGCAGTTTACTCAAGATTACCTCTCAAACTACATGATTGGTGGTCGGCCATCACAAGGGGTTGGACTAGAGTCCTGCATGCCTTCTGCATCCAGAAGAGCACAATAGGGCCATTCCGCTTCACGTTGTTCAACAACCGGAATGTCTGTCGCCTCTTTCTTTACCATCTGTAATAGTACAAGTATAGAACCCTGGTTCATCATTCTTTATTTGGTGCTTATGTAATTCTTAAACATATGTACCTGTGAATCGAATAATGCATTGGTTGTTTGAACCTGATGGATATGAATAAAGCTATAGCCTACTTTCAAGTTTAAATTAGGTACAATTTTAAATAGCAGCAATTAAATTAGGGAGAAATTATGGTTGCAGGTCATTATGGCGCACGCGGTTAATAAAGCACAGCGTGTGCGATATACATCATAATCCGACACTATTCACGGAGAGGAAACATGTGTAACAATGCACACAGTTGTAGTTTGCAAAGCGTGTGTGATGTCAGACACTATCACATACGGTGCGGGAAAACTAAATGTGTGTGATTGTCTACCTATCATACACGGTTTATAATCATGAACTGTTTGTGATGTGCCAGGCATCGTAAAACTCCCGTGCCTGAAATCTGCCTAGAAAACTCCCGTGCCTGGAATCTGCCTGGTTTTAGGCTAAACCACAAAACTCCGACTACGATGGCAATGCGAGCACAAACGAGTAGCAAGGATGAAGTGTTTGGGATATTTGAGATATCGGAAACGTTTATATAGGGACAACTGTATGCATCAAGGCTCCCTATCCCCGACGGTTTCTGGGTCGTGTGGGAAGGACCCCCCTATCGCCGTCACTCACTAGGTGACGGTTCCAAATGCCGTCGTGGAAAGGGGTTAAAAACCGTTTGTATAGCACCGACACACACCAGTGCAAGTAGACCGACTCCTGCCTGCATCTACTACTATTACTCCAGCCATTGACCGCTATCCAGCATGCATCTAGAGTATTAAGTTCATAAAGAACGGAGTAACGCCTTAAGCAAGATGACACGATGTAGACAAAGTAAACTCATGCATGGATAAACCCCATATTTTTATCCTTAATGGCATCGATACAAATACGTGTCATATCCCTTTCTGTCACTTGGATTGAGCACCGCAAGATCGAACCCATCACAAAGCACCTCTCCCATTGCAAGAAAAATTGATCTAGTTGGCCAAACCAAATCAATAGATCGGAGAGAAATACAAAGCTATAATAAGCATGCATAAAAGATTGTAGAGAAGACTCAAATAATATACATGGATAATCTGATCATAAACTCACAATTCATCGGATCTCCAACAAACACACCGCAAAAAGTGATTACATCGAATAGATCTCCAAGAATATCGAGGATAAGATTATATTGAAGATCAAAGAGAGAGAAGAAGCCATCTAGATACTAACTATGGACCCGTAAGTCTTTGGTAAACTATTCACACATCATTAGAAGGGCAGCAAGGTTGATGTAGAGCCCCTCCGTGGTTGATACCCCCTCCGACAGAGTGCCGGAAAAGGCCTCCAAATGGGATCTCTCGAGAACAGAAGCTTGTGCGGTGGAAAAAGTATTTTGGGTGGCTCTCTGTTGGTTTCTCGATTTTAGAGAATTTATAGAGGCAGAATTAGGTCAAAAGGGTGAATGTGGGCCCCGCAAGCCACCAGGGTGCGCCTACCCCCCTAGGCGCACCATCGTGCCTCGTGGGCTCCTCCTTCATCTTTGGGCCCTCTCCCGAAGCTTCCAAGGTCTCTTTTGTCCATAAAAAATCTCCAAAAAGTTTTGTAGCATTTGGACTTCGTTTAGTACTGATATTCTAAAAACCAAAATCGAAAAAAATAGTAACTGGCACTGGGCACTAAGTTAATAGGTTAGTCCCAAAAAATGATATATAATTGCTTGTAGTTGCATATTAAACACCCAAGATTGATACTACTATAATAGCATGGAATAATAGAAAATTATAGATACATTGGAGACATATCAAGAAGCCAGGGGAAGGGGACAAAAGAGATGCAGGGGAGCGGCCTGGTTGGAGCAGGGGAGCATGGACGTTGTGGAAGGTGGACCTTGGGGATAAGCCCGTGATCGGGCACGACGGCTGCTGCTGCTGGGGCGAGAAGAGGAGCTCCTG
The DNA here is from genome assembly GCF_002575655.3 of Aegilops tauschii subsp. strangulata. Classification (NCBI taxonomy): domain Eukaryota; kingdom Viridiplantae; phylum Streptophyta; class Magnoliopsida; order Poales; family Poaceae; genus Aegilops; species Aegilops tauschii. The sequence continues at coordinate 278,017,461 of NC_053041.3, read as the reverse complement.
GACGAGGGGGTTGCGGGAGCACGGGCGCTCATGAGCACAGAGCTCGTGGATGAGCTGCGGCTGTGGAAGGCTCAGCGTGGATTGGTGGGTGGCTGCGAATGGAGGCGGAGATGATTTGGATCGACGGCACGGCGTTTGGCTGGTGCAGCGTGGAAGACCATGAGAGGGGCTAGGTGGAGCGGGCAAGGTCCTAAGGAGGGAGGAGACTATTGGAAATGTGCCCTAGCGGCAATAATAAAATGGTTATTATTATATTTCCTTGTTCATGATAATTGTCTATTGTTCATGTTGTAATTGTATTAACCGGAAACTGTAATACATGTGTGAATACATAGACCACAACATGTCCCTAGTGAGCCTATAGTTGACTAGCTCGTTGATCAATAGATGGTTGTGGTTTCCTGACCATGGACATTGGATGTCGTTGATAACGGGATCGCATCATTAGGAGAATGAAGTGATGGATAAGACCCATTCCTAAGCATAGAACAAGATCGTGTAGTTCGTTTGCTAGAGCTTTTCTAATCTCAAGTCTCATTTCCTTAGACCATGAGGTTGTGCAAACTCCCGGATACCGTAGGAATGCTTTGGGTGTATCAAACGTCACAACGTATCTGGGTGACTATAAAGGTGCACTACACGTATCTCCGAAAGTGTCTGTTGGGTTGGCACGAATCGAGACTGAGATTTGTCACTCCGTATGACGGAGAGGTATCTCTGGGCCCACTCGGTAATGCATCATCATAATGAGATCAATGTGACTAAGGAGTTAGCCACGGGATCATGCGTTACGGAACGAGTAAAGAGACTTGCCGGTAACGAGATTGAACAAGGTATAGGGATACCGACGATCGAATCTCGAGCAAGTAACATACCGATGGACAAAGGGAATTCTATACGGGATTGATTGAATCCCCGACATCGTGGTTCATCCGATGAGATCATCATGGAACATGTGGGAGCCAATATGGGTATCCAGATCCCGCTATTGGTTATTGGCCGGAGAGGTATCTCGGTCATGTCTGCATGGTTCCCGAACCCCTAGGGTCTACACACTTAAGGTCGGTGACGCTAGAGTTGTAATGGGAATTGTATGTGGTTACCGAAAGTTTTTCGGAGTCTCGGATGAGATCCCGGACGTCACGAGGAGTTCCGGAATGGTCCGGAGGTGAAGATTTATATATGGGAAGTCCTATTTTGGCCACCGGAAAATGTTCAGGATTTTTCGGTATTGTACCGGGAAGGTTCTAGAAGGTTCTGGAGTGGGGCCCACCTGCATGGGGGGACCCACATGAATGTGGGTAGTGGGGGCAAGGCCCCACACCCCCGGTCAAGGCGCACCAAGATCCCCCTTAGAAGGAATAAGATCATATCCCGAAGGGATAAGATCAAGATCCCTAAAAAGGGGGCGAATGTCACGTCCCTAGTTCTGGTATGACCTAGACTAGCTAGTCATGTGTGCATCATGTTTAAATTTCATCTTAAATTGAAGTGGGGATTTGTGAAACCCTCAGAATCATTTCTGGAAATGACCCAAATAAAAATTGCTCCAAAAGGGTCCAAGAAAATGTTCATGTTGCTCTCTGAAAATATTGGACAGAGATAAATATCAAACCAATATTTCCAGGAGCTCATAAGTATTTATTTTGGGCATTTGGAATTAATGCAATAATTATTTGCTTTGGATATATATTGTTATATATATATAATATTGTCCAAAAATTATGCCATTTGTTGAGGAGTTCTGGAATAATACCACTAGCCCCTACAAAAATTGGCATAAGTAAATAAAATGGTTTAGTATTTTTATTAAACCAAACAAATGTCAGAAAATTAGAAAAGAAAAAGAAATAGGAAAAAGGGAGCTTACCTGTGGCCTGGCACTGTGCGGCCTGGCCTGGCCCAGCAGGCCGGCCCAGCTGACTGGCCAGCGCCAGTCGTCCCCCTCCTCGCGCCAGAGGGACAGGGCGCGTGGTCACCGCACGCCGCGCGCATGTGCGCCACGGCAGCTGCCTGCCTGCCCTCCCCTCCCTCGACGCCTCGGTCACCTGGACGATGCCACGACCCCCCCTCTAGGCCTCACTCCCTCTCTCCTGCGCCTCTCCCCTCCTCTCTCCCGCTCTCTCCCGCGACGCCCGAAAACGCCGGTCGCCGCCGTTTGCTGCCCCGCGCTCCCCGCCATTCCCTCGCACCTCCGTCGTGTCCCAGAGCTCCGCATCCTCACGCTGAACCCCTCCGCTGAGCCACGCAAGCCGGAATGCCCTGGAACGCCGCCATCGCCATCGCCTTCCTCCTCGGGCTCCGCCGTCCGCCACCGTCGATTCGCCGCCGTCTCCGCGTCCCCGAGCTCGCCGACCTGCTCGTCTGACTCGCTGTGAGCCACTGCCCCGAACCTCCCTTCTTTGCGCTCCATTTGCTTGCTGTAGCCGTCACTCCGCCGGAGACCGAACCGCGCCGCCGCCGAGCTTCTCGCCGCCGTGGCCACAGTCGTCGTAGCTCCCAACCGAGCACACCCACGTGCTCACCGCGCCGCGTAGGTGCCGTAGGAGCTAAGCACGCCACTCCACGGCCACCGCAGCCCCGTTCCCGAGTGCGCCCGAACTCCGGCCACCGCCGAGGTTGACGCCGCGCTCAACCCCGGCCACCCTAGCTGCTGCCGCTTGCTGCACTGGATGCGGGAGAGCTCCAGCTCCCCGCGGGTGCCCTCCGCCGCTCGTTTGGGCACCGGGAGAACGAACCCGACGCCCTCCGTCGTCTCTGGCTCCGCCGGCGACGAGCCGCGGGTCAACTCCGGAAAGTTGACCAGGGTTTGACCCCGGTTGACCTTCCCAGGGTCACTGACCAGTGGGCCCCAGCGCCACTAACACTGTAATTAGGATAAACTAACCCCCTATTTAACCCTGTGTCACTGACGTGTGGACCCCACACGTCAGGTTTGACTTGGTCAGCGCCGCTAACCCGCTGATGTCATGATGACGCAGTGCTGACGCAACAAACCCTTTTCTGGATTTAAATTAAATCAGGAAATTCCAGAATATGTTCAAAACTTCTAAAATTCATAGAAATTCAACCGTAGCTCAGATTTAAATAATTTATATATGAAAAATTATCAGAAAAATGCAATCTATCCATCTGTACTAGTTTCATGCATGACAAACCAACTTATACCTATGGTATAAGTGAAAACATATAAATGGCATATATAAGGACTTAAATTAGAGTTGCATTTGAACCTTTGGTTCAAATGGATCTCCTCCAAGTTGAATGCTAAATGCATTGGCTCAAAATACATCACATATTCATGCCATATTCATGCATCATATTGTTGCATATGATTGTGTTTTGACTGTCGACACCGTTCCCTCTCGATAGGTCCTGCTCCGGAGAGTGTTCCAGAGTACCTGTCTGAGGAGCAGTGCCACCCTGTTGATCCACTAGGCAAGCAAACCCCCTTTGTTCATTCCGATACAATCCTACCCTCTCGCTCCTGCTCTCTTTTAGTGCATTAGGACAACAACGATTCAACTGCTACTTTATGCTGCGGTAGTTGAACCCATTCCTCTGCATGACCTGTCATTGCCACAGTAAATAGTTGAAACCCACTAGCATGTGTAGGAGTTGATTGAGCCATGTTGTGTTCCTACCATGCCATGCCTGCTATTGCTTAGAGTTGTGTCAGGTCTGGTTCATTGGGAATGAATTGGAGTGTTATGATATGTTCTGGTGCCGAGAGTTAAGCGTGTGAACACAATTTGGTAAAGGTAGCGGTGAGAGGCCATGTAGGAGTACATGGTGGGTTGTCTCATTGGAACCGTCCTTAAGCACTGAGTTCTGTGTATGTTGTCCAATGACAAGCTACTACCACACATTGGAATGCTTAAGTGCCCCTCTAGACTTATTAACCACCTTGATCTCTGTCCAGGAGTTGCAACTAGTTTCTGGTGTTTGTAGGTAGTGCTATTTTTCTACCGAGTGGCACCCGGCAGGGTGGGCTTGGGACAGAGTAGGCACACGTGGCCCGGTGTACCGAGTGGCACCCGGATGGTGGGCTCGGGAACCCTGCACACATCGTTTGGGGCCGTGAGCGACACCCCGGCCGGATCTCCTTGCGGATGGAACCCGAATAGGCGATAAACCTGGACTAGAGTCTTGTGAGGTTAGTCAGGTCGTGGCCGACACCCTCGCTAGGCTTCCGCTTGAAGGTTTCCGAGGTACATGACGTGTACATGGCGGTAAGTGGCAAGAGCGTGTGTGACGCAGTACACCCCTGCAGGGTTATCATGATCTATTCGAATAGCCGTGTCCTCGGTTATGGACTTCTTGGATGCTTACGTGGTACATAGACAACTTGAAGTGGATACTCTAAAATGCTCAAGATAAGTGTGAGTGCTATGGATGGCTTCTCGTAGTGAGACGGGAATGAATCCATAGTGGTGTATTGAGATGGTGATTAGTGGACTCGTGTGCGCCTTCTTACCTCAAAGAAGTTTCTCGTAGTCGTAGAACAGGATAGCCACTGAGTCAAAGCTGGCTTGCTGCAACTAAACCCCACACCACCTTCTTGATACAAATACATGTAAGATAGGATCTGATGTAAGTCTTGCTGAGTACCTTCGTACTCATGTTGCTTTATTTATGTTTTTGCAGCGGAGACTTCAGTCTTAGTAGTAGCTCCGCTTGGACTTCGACGAGTAGCTTGTACCTCAGCTACGATCTTGTACCCTTGGGAGGGTCTTGTAGATAGTCAGGCTTCTCAGCCTTTTTCTTTTGTAGTTGTCTGTACTCAGACATGTAATGCTTCCGTTGCTTGTATGCTCTGAATGATGGGTCATGTGACCCCTGTTTGTACTTAATGCTATGTGGCTCTTCTGGGCCTTTTATCTATATGAGTTCGCGTTATGTTGTGATGCCATGTTGTACAGCACATACTTGCATGTTATGCGTACGTGTAACGTGTATTGCTATGTGTGGGATCCGACAATCTAGTTGTTTATCCTTGGCAGCCTCTCTTATGGGGAAATGTAGTCTAGTGCCTCCTTGAGCCATAGTAGTCCGCTACAGCCCGGTTCACCGGAGTCCTGCTAGCCCAGCACTACTGCTCTGGACACTTGACTGGCCGGCATGTGTTTCACATCGTTCCTGTGTCTGTCCCTTCGGGGAAATGTCACGCGGTGACATCCGAAGTCCTGCCTAGCCTGCTACAGCCCAGGTTCCCGGAGTCCTGTTAGCCCAGTGCTACAGCCCGGATTCACACGCTGCTGACCGACACGTTCGATGTTGATTCATGTATGCCTGTCCCCATACGTTAGTGCCGCTTTGGGTTCACGACTAGCCATGTCGGCCCGGGTTCTCTGTCATATGGATGCTAGCGACATTGTCATATACGTGAGCCAAAAGGCACAAATGGTCCCGGGCCATGGTAAGGCGACACCCGTGGGAATACCGTGCGTGAGGTCGCAAAGTGATATGAGGTGTTACATGCTAGATCGGTGTGACTTAGAATCGGGGTCCCGACAGCGAAACAATCGGTGGGGAAGGGAAAGGATGGGATTTCTTTTCTCCCACCTTTGCCAACGCCCCAATGGACTTGGAGGGCAAGAAACCAGCCCCCTACACCCCTATATATAGTGGGGAGGTGCATGGGAGCTGGACCTCAGCCCCTGGCGCAGCCCTCCCCTTCCTACACCTCCTCCTCCTCCGTAGTGCTTGGTGAAGCCCTGCTAGAGAAACACGAGCTCTACCACCACCACGCCGTCGTGCTGCCGGAGTTCTCCCTCAAATTCTCCTCTCCCCTTTCTGGATCAAGAAGGAGGAGACGTCCCCGGGCTGTACGTGTGTTGAACGCGGAGGCTCCGTCCGTTCCGCAGTTGGATCAGATCTTCCGCGATTTGAATCGCCGTGAGTACGACTCCGTCAACCGCGTTCCTGTAATGCTTCCGCTTAGCGATCTTCAAGGGTATAAAGATGCACTCCCTCTCTCTCGTTGCTAGCATCTCCTAGGTTGATCTTGGTGACACGTAGGAATTTTTTTGAAGTATTACTACGTTCCCCAACAGTGGTATCAGAGCTAGGTCTATGCGTAGATTCTATGCACGAATAGAATACAAGTAGTTGTGGGCGATGATTTGTTCAATTTGCTTACCGTTACTAGTCTTATCTTGATTCGGCGGCATTGTGGGATGAAGCGTCCTGGACCGACCTTACACGTACGCTTACGTGAGACAGGTTCCACCGACTGGCATGCACTTGTTGCATAAGGTGGCTAGCGGGTGTCTGTCTCTCCCACTTTAGTCGGATCGGATTCGATGAAGAGGGTCCTTAAGAAGGGTAAATAGTAATTGGCATATCACCGTTGTGGCTTTTGCGTAGGTAAGAAACGTTCTTGGTAGAAACCCATAGCAGCCACGTAAAACATGCAACAACAATTAGAGGACGTCTAACTTGTTTTTGCAGGGTATGCTATGTGATGTGATATGGCCAAAAGGATGTGAAGAATTATATATGTGATGTATGAGATTGATCATGTTCTTGTAATAGGAATCACGACTTGCATGTCGATGAGTATGACAACCGGCAGGAGCCATAGGAGTTGTCTTAATTTATTGTATGACCTGTGAGTCAATATAAACGCCATGTAATTACTTTACTTTATTGCTAACCGTTAGCCATAGTAGTAGAAGTAATAGTTGGCGAGACAACTTCATGAAGACACGATGATGGAGATCATGGTGTCATGCCGGTGACGAAGGTGATCATGCCGTGCCTCAAAGATGGAGATCAAAGGCGCAAAATGATATTGGCCATATCATGTCACTTTATGATTTGCATGTGATGTTTATCATGTTTACGTCTTATTTGCTTAGAACGACGGTAGCATAAATAAGATGATCCCTCACTAAATTTCAAGAAATGTGTTCCCCCTAACTGTGTACCGTTGCGAAGGTTCGTTGTTTCGAAGCACCACGTGATTTTCGGGTGTGATAGATTCTAGCGTTCGCATACAACGGGTGTAATCCAGATTTACACATGCGAAACACTTAGGTTGACTTGACGAGCCTAGCATGTACAGACATGGCCTCGGAACATGAGAGACTGAAAGGTCGAACATGAGTTGTATGGTAGATGCGATCAACATGGAGATGTTCACCGTTGATGACTAGTCTGTCTCACGTGATGATCGGACACGACCTAGTCGATTCGGATCATGTATCACTTAGATGACTAGAGGGAAGTCTATCTGAGTGGGATTTCATTAAATAATTTGATTAGATGAACTTAATTATCATTAACTTAGTCTAAAATTGTCTTTACAATATATCATGTAGATCCAATGGCCCACGCTAATGTTGCCCTCAACTTTAATGCGTTCCTAGAGAAAACCAAGCTGAAAGACGATGGAAGCAACTATACGGACTGGGTCCATAACTTGAGGATCATCATCATAGCTGCCAAGAAAGCATATGTCCTTGAAGCACCGCTAGGTGACGCACCCATTTTCCCAGCAACTCAAGACGTTATGAATGCCTGGCAGTCGCGTAGTGATGATTACTCCCTGGGTCAGTGTGGCATGCTTTACAGGTTAGAACCGGGGCTCCAAAAGCGTTTTGAGCAACACGGAGCATATGAGATGTTCCAAGAGCTGAAAATGGTTTTCCAAGCTCATGCCCGGGTCGAGACTTATGAAGTCTCCGAAAAGTTCTACAGTTGTAAGATGGAGGAAAATAGTTCTGTCAGCGAGCATATACTCAAAATGTCTGGGTTGCACAACCACTTTTCTCAGCTAGGAGTTAATCTTCCAGATGACTCGGTCATTGACAGAATCCTCCAGTCGCTTCCACCTAGCTACAAGAGCTTTGTGATGAACTACAATATGCAAGGGATGGAGAAGTCCATTCCTGAGTTATATTCGATGCTGAAATCAGCGGAGGTGGAGATCAAAAAGGAACATCAAGTGTTGATGGTGAATAAGACCACTAGTTTCAAGAAAGGCAAGGGTAAGAAGAACTTCAAGAAGGACGGCAAGGGAGTTGCTGCGCCCGGTAAGTCAGCTGCCGGGAAGAAGCCAAAGAATGGACCCAAGCCTGAGACTGAGTGCTTTTATTGCAAGGGAAATGGTCACTGGAAGCGGAACTGCCCCAAGTACTTAGCGGATAAGAAGGCCGGCAACGCCAAAGGTATATATGATATACATGTTATTGATGTGTACCTTACCAGTGCTCGTAGTAGCTCCTGGGTATTTGATACCAGTGCGGTTGCTCATATTTGTAACTCAAAACAGGAGCTGCGGAATAAGCGGAGACTGGCGAAGGATGAGGTAACGATGCACGTCGGGAGTGGTTCCAAGGTCGATGTGATCGCCGTCGACACGCTACCTCTACATCTACCCTCGGGATTAGTTTTAAACCTCAATAATTGTTATTTGGTACCAGCCTTGAGCATGAACATTGTATCAGGATCTCGTTTGATGCGAGATGGCTACTCATTTAAATCCGAGAATAATGGTTGTTCTATTTATATGAGAGATATGTTTTATGGTCATGCCCCACTAGTCAATGGTTTATTTTTATCGAATCTCGAACGTGATGTTACACATATTCATAGTGTGAATGCCAAGAGATGTAAGGTTGATAATAATAGTCCCACATGTTTGTGGCACTGCCGCCTTAGTCATATTGGTGGTAAACGCATGAAGAAACTCCATGCGGATGGACTTTTGGAGTCTCTTGATTATGAATCATTTGACACGTGTGAACCATGCCTCATGGGCAAAATGACCAAGACTCCGTTCTCCGGAACAATGGAGCGAGCAACCAACTTGTTGGAAATAATACATACTGATGTATGCGGTCCAATGAGCGTTGAGGCTCACGGTGGCTATCGTTATGTTCTCACCCTCACTGATGACTTAAGTAGATATGGGTATGTCTACCTAATGAAACACAAGTCTGAGATCTTTGAAAAGTTCAAGGAATTTCAGAGCGAGGTAGAGAATCAACGTGACAGGAAAATAAAGTTCTTACAATCAGATCATGGAGGAGAATATTTGAGTCACGAGTTTGGCACGCACTTAAGGAAATGTGGAATTGTTTCACAACTCATGTCGTCTGGAACACCTCGGCGTAATGGTGTGTCCGAACGTCGTAATCGCACTCTATTGGATATGGTGTGATCTATGATGTCTCTTACCGATCTACCGCTATCACTTTGGGGTTATGCTTTAGAGACTGCCGCATTCACTTTAAATAGGGCACCGTCTAAATCCGTAGAGACGACACCGTATGAATTATGGTTTGGGAAGAAACCTAAGCTGTCGTTTCTGAAATTTTGGGGATGCGATGCTTATGTCAAGAAACTTCAACCTGAAAAGCTCGAACCCAAATCGAAAAAATGAGTCTTCATAGGATACCCTAAGGAAAATATTGGGTATACCTTCTACCTAAGATCCGAGGGCAAGATCTTTGTTGCCAATAATGGATCCTTTCTAGAGAAAGAGTTTCTCTCGAAAGAAGTAAGTGGGAGGAAAGTAGAACTTGACGAGGTACCCCCTCTTGAACCGGAGAGTAGCGCAGCACAGGAAAATGTTTCTGTGGTGCCTGCGCCAACTAGAGAGGAAGTTAATGATGATGATCATGAAACTTCGAATCAAGTTGCTACTGAACTTCGTAGGTCCACGAGGACACGTTCCGCAACAGAGTGGTATGGCAAGCCTGTCCTGAAAATCATGTTGTTAGACAACGGTGAACCTTCGAACTATGAAGAAGCGATAGCGGGACCGGATTCCAACAAATGGCTTGAAGCCATGAAATCCGAGATAGGATCCATGTATGAAAACAAAGTATGGACTTTGGTGGACTTGCCCGATGATAAGCCATAGAGAATAAGTGGATCTTTAAGAAGAATACTGACGCGGATGGTAATGTGACCGTCTATAAGGCTCGACTTGTCGCTAAGGGTTATCGACAAGTTCAAGGAGTTGACTATGATGAGACCTTCTCACCCGTAGCGAAGCTGAAGTCCGTTCGAATCATGTTAGAAATTGCCGCATTCTATGATTATGAAATCTGGCAAATGGACATAAAAATGGCATTCCTTAACGGTTTCCTTAAGGAAGAATTGTATATGATGCAGTCGAAAGGTTTTGTCGATCCTAAGAATGCTAACAAGGTATGCAAGCTCCAGCGCTCCATCTATGGGCTGGTGCAAGCATCTCGGAATTGGAACATTCGCTTTGATGAAATGATCAAAGCGTTTGGGTTTATACAGATTTATGGAAAAGCCTGTATTTACAAGAAAGTGAGTTGGAGCTCTGTAGCATTTCTCATATTATATGTGGATGACATACTATTGATGGGAAATGATATAGAACTTTTGGAAAGCATAAAGGCGTACTTGAATAAGTGTTTTCAATGAAGGACCTTGGAGAAGCTGCTTACATATTAGGCATCAAGATCTATAGAGATAAATCGAGACGCCCCATTGGTCTCTCACAAAGCACATACCTTGACAAGATATTGAAGAAGTTCAATATGGATTAGTTCAAGAAGGGGTTCTTGCCTGTATTGCAAGGTGTGAGATTGAGCACAGCTCAACGCCCGACCACGGCAGCAGAAAGAGAAAAGATGAGTGTCATCCCCTATGCCTCGGCCATAGGCTCTATTATGTATGCCATGTTGTGTACCAGACCTGATGTGAACCTTGCCATAAGTTTGGTAGGGAGGTACCAAAGTGACCCCGATATGGAACACTGGACAGCGCTTGATGTCTACTATGCAACTTTATTCTTGTAGACATGTGTTGGGCCTCCAAGCGCAGAGTTTTGTAGGACAATAGCAATTTTCCCTCAAGTGGATGACCTAAGGTTTATCAATCCGTGGGAGGCGTACGATGAAGATAGTCTCTCTCAGACGACCCTGCAACCAAATACAAGAAATCTCTTGTGTCCCCAACACACCCAATACAATGGAAAATTGTATAGGTGCACTAGCTCGGTCAAGAGATGGTGATAAACGTGTAATATGGATGGTAGAAATATATTTTTATAATCTGAATAAATAAAAACAGCAAGGTAGCAAGTAGTAAATGGGCACAAAAATGGTATTGCAATGCTTAAAAATGAGGCCTAGGGTCCGTACTTTCGCTAGTGCAATCTCTCAACAGTGCTAATATAATTGGATCATATAACCATCCCTCAAAGTGCAATAAAGAATCACACCTGGGTTCCTATTAGCGGAGAACAAAAGATATAAATTGTTTGTAGGGTACGCAACCACCACAAAGCTATTCTTTCCGTTCGATCTATCCTAGAGTTCGTACTAAAATAACGCAAGCTATTCTTCCCGATCGATCTAATCAAGAGTTCGTACTAAAATAACACCAAAGCAAATTCATATTCATATTACTCAATCCACACAAAGAACTTCAAAGAGACCCCAAAGTTTCTATCGGAGAATAGATAATAAAAACGTGCTTCAACCCCTATGCATAGATTACCCCAATGTCACCGCGGGAATCCGCAAGTTGAGTGCCATAACATACATCAAGTGAATCAATATGATACCCATTGTCACCTCAAGTATTCATACCGCAAGACATACATCATGTGTTCTAATATCTGAATATTCAATCCGACAAGACAAAACTTCTAACGGTAAAGATTCAATTCATCACGACAAGAGTATATAGGGGAGAAACATCATATGATCCATCTATATTAACAAAGCCCGTGATATAGATCATGAGAGAGAGAGAGATTAAACACATAGCTACTTGTACAAACCCTCAGCCCCGAGGGTGGACTACTCCCTCCTCATCGTGGTGGCCGCCGGGATGATGAAGATGGCCACCGAAGATGATTCCCCCCCTCCGGCAGGGAGCCGGAAAGGGTCTAGATTGGTTTTCGGTGGCTACAGAGCCTTGTGGCGGCAGAACTTCTAATATAGGTTAACCCCGAAGGGTTTCGGAATATTTGGGAATTTATAGTGCAAAGAGGGGGTACGGGAGGCCACCGAGGTGGGCACAACCCACCTGGGCGCGCCTGGGCCCCCAAGCGCGCCCTGGTGGGTTGTGCCCCCCTTGGGGCACCCCCAAGTGCTGCTCTGGTCCATCGGGGGTCTTCTCGTCCATAAAAAATCCACAAAAAGTTTCGTGGTGTTTGGACTCCGTTTGATATTGATTCATGCGATGTAAAAAAACAAGCAAAAAAACAGCAACTGGCACTGGGCACTGGGTCAATAGGTTAGTCCCAAAAAATGATGTAAGGTTGCTATAAAATGATTGTAAAACATCCAAGAATGATAATAAAACAGCATGAATACTTCATAAATTATAGATACGTTGGAGACGTATCAACATCCCCAAGCTTAATTCCTACTCGTCCTCGAGTAGGTAAATGATAAAAGAAATAATTTATGAAGTGTGAATGCTAGCAAAGTGCACAAGTTTGATCAATGATAATTTCAATCACTTTTCCTAGCATCATAACATCAATTCTTTCTCATAAAATTTCTCATGTTATAGTGGCAACTAACTCACATGTTAAGGTTCAAACAATGAACTCTCTTGAAACTCAACAACCTATGTTCTTAGTCACCAAGCAATTGCAATTCAACTAATTCAACGGAGTTTAAGTAAGAGCTCCACATACTCAACCATCATATAGTCTTCTATGATTGCTAACACTCACCGCGTACACATGAGCAAAACGTTTCAACCGGACACATAGAAAGATAGGGGCTTATAATTTCGCCTCCCAACGTGTTCACCTCAAGGGTGATGTCAACAATAATAACTCATGTTACCCATATCCAAGTGGATATATGTGCCTAGATCTTTCCTCACCACATGATGCTTGCCAAAGGAGAAAAATAAAAAGGAATAGAGAGAAATACTTTGACTCTTGCATAAAAGTAAATACTGAAAAGTAGGCCCTTCGCAGAGGGAAGCAGAGGTTGCCATGCGCTTATTTGTTTGTATGCTCAATCCCTTAGTGCAAAAGAACGTCACGTTGTATTGCCCCTTAAGATGGCAACCTTTATTATGCAGTCTGTCACTTTTATTCTTTGCCATCCAAGTTCGTACAATGCTCAATTTTCTCTTACACTAAATGATCTAACACTTTTAGAAGCAATTTTATTGCCTTTATTGCACCGATGACAACTTACTTGAAGGATCTTGCTCGCTCCTTAGGTAGGTATGGTGGACTCTTGAAAATAAGATTTGGGTTTAAGGATTTTTGGATGCACAAGTAGTATCTCTACTTGGTGCGGAATTTTTGGCTAGCAAAGATGGGGGGCAAGCACCACATGTTGAAGGATCTATGACAATATAACTTCTATGTGAATATGAACAAACATAAATTATTACGTTGTCTTCCTTGTCCAATGTCAATAATTTTGGGATATAATATTTTGATGGGGGCTCACAATCACAAAATATTTCTACGATAGTGTATTTGCATGTGAAAGTTCTCTTCCTTATACTAATTATTCGTGAATTGCTTGTATGACCAATATTGTGATTGTCAAGCCTCAAAAGATTTCACTTTCTAAACCCAATGTGAAGATACCACTAGGCATGATATGATTTCAACTTCATGACATTCAATTTATTCATCAATTTACTCATAGGATATAAGTGAAGCACAAGAGTAATTCCATAGAAAAGAGCTTCATTGACGGGATGTGAATGCCGCTTACTTAGCCTCCCCGGCAACTATTTGAGGACTCTATTTTATTTAAAAACTTTTAGATCTGAGTATTTTATTAAAATAGCAAGCAAAACAAAATAAAATTACATTCTAAGAATAGCACATATCATGCGAAGAAGCAAAAACATAGGATCAACCGATACTAACCGATAATTGTTGGTGAAGAAAGGTGGGATGCCTACCGGGGCATCCCCAAGTTTAGATGCTTGAGACTTCTTGAAATATTAACTTGGGATGACTTGGGCATCCCCAAGCTTGAGCTTTTGTGTCTCCTTAATTCCTTTTATATCACGGTTTCCCTAAATCTCAAAAGCTTCATCCACACAAAACTCAACACGAACTCGTGAGATAAGTTAGTATAAACCAATGCAAAAACCTTATCATTCTCTACTGTAGAAAATTACTAAAATTATTATTCAACATTGCATACTAAATGCCTCTGCATATTTAATACTCCTATCCTCAAATAGAATCATTAAACAAGCAAATATATGCAAACAATGCAAACATAACAGCAATCTGCCAAACCAGTACAGTCTCTAAAGAATGCAAGAGTATCAATACTTCCTTAACTCCAAAAATCATGAAAATTTACCAAACTGTAGAAAATTTATCAAAGCTTAATATGCAAAAGGTTTCAACATTTTATCACATTCTGACTTTTCTAGGGAATTTTTTCAACAGCAGCAAACTTTCTATTTTCAAACAACAACATGCATACTTGTAAAATAAGCATGGCAAAGGCTATCAATGCCACTTTTATTGAAATAAAAGATGCAAAATATTATTCTAAATAACATCAAGCAAATCCTAACAAAATAAAATGATGCTCCAAGCAAAACACATATCATGTGACGAATGAAAACATAGCTCCAGTGAGGTTACCGATAATGTTGAAGACGAAAGAGGGGATGCCTTTCGGGGCATCCCCAAGCTTAGTTGCTTGGATATTCTTTGAATATTTCCTTGGGGGTGCCTTGGGCATCCCCAAGCTTAGGTTCTTGGCACTCCTTATTCTCCTCATATCGATATCTCACCCAAAACTTGAAAACTTCAATCACACAAAACTTAACGGAACTTTGTGAGATAGGTTAGTATGATAAAGAGCAAACCATTTCACTTTGGTACTGTCAAAGACAAGATTCATAATTGTTTCCACACAATGTATACTGTATCATATCCTTTCCACAATTTATATTGAGCAATATAAGCCATAGAAACTAGTAAACAAGCAAACTATGCATTGAAAATAGAATCTGTCAAAAAATAGAACAGTCTGTAATGATCTGCAGAATAACCATACTTCTGCTACTCCAAAAATTATTAAAAGTTAGGACCACATGAGCAATTTGTATATTAACCTTCTGCAAAAATAATCAACTCAAAAGTACTCTTATGTTAAAGATGAGAATTATTTTCGTGAGCGCATAAGTTTCTATTTTTCAGCAAGATCAACTCAACTATCACCCAACATGATCCCAAAGGCTTTACTTGGCACTTTATTGAAACAAAAGCAACAAAACATGATTACTACAGTAGCATAATCATGTGAACACACAAAAACAGTAGGTAAAAGTGTTGGGTTGTCTCCCAACAAGCGCTTTTCTTTAATGTCTTTTAAGCTAGGCATGATGGTTTCAATGATGCTCACATAAAAGATAAGAATTGAAACATGAAGAGAACATCATGAAGCATATGACTAGCACATTTAGGTCTAACCCACTTCCTATGCATAGGGATTTTGTGAGCAAACAACTTATGGGAACAAGAATCAACTAGCATAGGAAGGCAAAACAAGTGCAACTTCAAAACAATCAACACACAGAGAAGAAGCTTGATATTATTGAGATATGTAAGAGCATAAGTTCCTTCCTCATAATAATTTTCAGAAACATCATGAATGATTCAACAATATAACTATCACATACAACACTCTTTTCATGATGCACAAGCATAGAAGATTTATCACTCTTTATGGCATAGATGTAATCATAATAATCATAGATAGCAACTTCATTGTCATAGTCAATTGAAACCTCTTCCAAAATAGTGGATGTATCACTAAATAAAGTCATGACCTCTCCAAATCCACTTTCATCAATATTGTAATAAAATTCAACACAATCCAAGATAGTGGGATCACTACTACCTAGAGTTGACACTCTTTCAAACCCACTGTTATCAATGTAATCATCATAAATAGGAGGCATGCTATCATCATAATAAATTTTCTTATCAAAAGTAGACGAAATCAAAGGATCATATTCATTAAGCAAAGCATCCCCAAGTAGGACAAGCATTGTTTCCAGCAAATAAATCTTCAAACATTTCATACTCATTAAACATAGCATCCCCAAGCTTGTGGTTTTGCATATCATCACAATCATTCTTATCAATAGCATGAATGGCACCAATAGTATAGCAAACATTATTATCATATTGTTCCAAGCAAGTGCTATAAAGATTTTCAAGATCATAAGGGATATCGTTGTCTTCCCAATCATAATCATTACAACAAGTAATAGGTATCACAAAATCATACTCAATATCATCATCTTCCATCAACATATTTGATTCACTTTCATGAGGCACAATGGTGACAGGAGCAACATTATTTGGGAGAGATACCTTTTTACCTCTATTCTTTCTTCTTTTCTTCTTCTTCACCACATCATGTGTGGTTTTAATAAAAAAAATAAGCTTCTTGTTGAAGAGATTGATTGGATAGGAAGCTCCTCCTCGTTACTGATACGTCCATTTTGCATCATGCTTTTATATCGATATTTATTGCATTATGGGCTGTTATCACACATTATGTCATAATACTTATGCCTATTCTCTCTTAATTTGCAAGGTTTACATGCAGAGGGAGAATGCCGGCAGCTGGAATTCTGGGCTGGAAAAGGAGCAAATATTAGAGACCTATTCTGCACAACTCCAAAGTCTTGAAACTCCATGGAAGTTATTTTTGGAAATAATAAAAAATAATGAGCGAAGAAAATACCAGAGGGGACCCACACCTTGGGCCCGAGGGTGGGGGGCGCGCCCCTGTGCCTCGTGGGCCCCCTGGTGGCCCTCCGGTGCCCATCTTCTGCTATATGAAGTCTTTCGTCCGAGAAAAAATATAAGCAAGCTTTCGGGACGAGACTCCGCCGCCATGAGGCGGAACCTTGGCGGAACCAATCTAGGGCTCTGGCGGAGCTGTTCTGCCGGGGACACTTCCCTCCGGGAGGGGGAAATCATCGCCATCGTCGTCACCAACGCTCCTCTCATCGGGAGGGGGCCAATCTCCATCAACATCTTCACCAGCACCATCTCCTCTCAAACCCTAGTTCATCTCTTGTATCCAATTCTTGTCTCTAAGTCTGAGATTGGTACTTGTAGGTTGCTAGTAGTGTTGATTACTCCTTGTAGTTGATGCTAGTTGGTTTATTTGGTGGAAGATCATATGTTCAGATCCATTATGCATATTAATACCCCTCTGATTATGAACATGAATATGCTTTGTGAGTAGTTACGTTTGTTCCTGAGGACATGGGAGAAGTCTTGCTATTAGTAGTCATGTGAATTTGGTATTCGTTCGATATTTTGATGAGATGTATGTTGTCTCTCCTCTAGTGGTGTTATGTGAACGTCGACTACATGACACTTCACCATTGTTTGGGCCTAGAGTAAGGCATTGGGAAGTAATAAGTAGATGATGGGTTGCTAGAGTGACAGAAGCTTAAACCCTAGTTTATGTGTTGCTTCGTAAGGGGCTGATTTGGATCCATATGTTTCATGCTATGGTTAGGTTTACCTTAATACTTCTTTTGTAGTTGCGGATGCTTGCAATAGGAGTTAATCATAAGTGGGAGGCTTGTCCAAGTAAGGACAGCACCCAAGCACCGGTCCACCCACATATCAAATTATCAAAGTACCGAACGCGAATCATATGAACGTGATGAAAACTAGCTTGACGATAATTCCCATGTGTCCTCGGGAGCGCTTTTCTCTATATAAGAGTTTGTCCAGGCTTGTCATTTGCTACAAAAAGGATTGGGCCATCTTGCTGCACTTTATTTACTTTTGTCACTTGTTGCTCGTTACAAATTACCTTATCACAAAACTATCTGTTACCTATAATTTCAGTGCTTGCAGAGAATACCTTGCTGAAAACCGCTTATCATTTCCTTCTGCTCCTCGTTGGGTTCGACACTCTTACTTATCAAAAGGACTACAATAGATCCCCTATACTTGTGGTTCATCAAGACTCTTTTTGGGCGCCGTTGCCGGGGAGTGAAGCGCCTTTGGTAGGTGGAATTTGGTAAGGAAAAATTTATATAGTGTGCTGAAATTTACTGTCACTTGTTACTATGGAAAGTAATGCTTTGAGGGGCTTGTTCGGGGTATCTTCACCCCGACCGGTAGAGAAAATAGTTGCTCCTCAACCTACTGAACCTACTGAAAATGTCTACTTTGAAATTCCTTCGGGTATGATAGAAAAACTGCTAGCTAATCCTTTTGCAGGAGAAGGAACATTACATCCCGATGAGCACCTAATCTATGTGGATGATGTTTGTGGATTATTTAAGCTTGCAGGTATACCCGATGATGTTATCAATAAGAAGGTCTTCCCTTTATCTTTGAAGGGAGATGCATTGACATGGTATAGGCTATGTGATGATATGGGATCATGGAACTACAAACGATTGAAATTGGAATTTCATCAGAAGTTTTACCCTATGCATCTTGTTCATCGTGATCGTAATTATATATATAATTTTTGGCCTCACGAAGGAGAAAGCATCGCTCAAGCTTGGGGGAGGCTTAAGTCAATGTTATATTCATGGCCCAACCATGAGGTCTCAAGAGAGATGATTATTCAAAAAATTTATGCTTGGCTTTCTGACAACAATTGCACCATGCTCGATACTTCTTGTACTGGTTCTTTTATGATGAAGACTATTGAATTCAAATGGGATTTATTGGAAAGAATTAAACGCAACTCTGAAGATTGGGATCTCGACGAAGGTAAGGAGTCAGGTATAACACCTAATTTTGATTGTGTTAAATCTTTTATGGATACCGATGTTTTCCGTAAATTTAGCACTAAATATGGACTTGACTCTGAGATAGTAGCTTCTTTTTGTGAATCTTTTGCTGCTCATGTTGATCTCCCTAAGGAGAAGTGGTTTAAATATCATCCTCCGATAGAAGTAAAAGTAGTTGAACCTATTAAAGTTGAAGAAAAGACTATCACTTATAATGACCCTATTGTTCCTACTGCTTATGTTGAGAAACCACCTTTTCCTGTTAGGATAAAGGATCATGCTAAAGCTTCAACTGTGGTTCATAAAAGCAATATTAGAACTTATACTCCTCCTGAGCAAGTTAAAGTTGAACCTAATATTGCTATGGTTAAAGATCTCTTGGCTGATAATATCGATGGGCATGTTATTTACTTCTGTGATGAGACTGCTAGAATTGCTAAACCTGGTGCTAAAGATAAACATAGACTTGTGGTAGGCATGCCTGTTATTTCTGCTAAAATAGGAGATCGTTGTTATCACGACCTATGTGATATGGGTGCTAGTGCTAGTGCAATACCTATTGACTTATACAAAGAAATTATGCATGATATTGCACCCGCCGAGTTAGAAGAAATTGATGTCACCATTAAGCTTGCCAATAGAGATACTATTTCACCAATTGGGATTGTTAGAGATGTTGAAGTCTTGTGTGGGAAGGTTAAATATCCTGCTGATTTTCTTGTTCTTGGTTCCCCACAAGATAGCTTTTGTCCCATTATATTTGGTAGACCCTTCTTGAACACTATTAATGCTAAGATAGACTGCGAAAAGGATGTTGTTACTATTGGTTTGGGTGATATGTCTCATGAGTTTAATTTCTCTAAATTTCGTAGACAACACCATGAAGAGGAATTGCCTAGTAAGATGAAATTACTGGTCTTGCTTCTATTGCCGTACCTCCTAGTGATCCTTTAGAACAATATTTGCTAGACCATGAAAATGATATGTTTATGAATGAAAGAAGGGAAATAGATGAAGTATTCTTTAAACAGGGACCTATTCTGAAACACAACTTGCCTGTTGAAATCCTAGGGGATCCTCCTCCTCCAAAGGGTGATCCCGTGTTTGAGCTTAAACCATTGCCTGATACTCTTAAATATGCTTATCTTGATGAAACGAAGATATATCCTGTTATTATTAGTGCTCACCTTTCAGAGAGGAAGAAAAAATATTGAAAACTCTAAAGAATCACCGTGCTGCTATTGGATATACTCTTGATGATCTTAAGGGCATTAGTCCCACTCTATGTCAACACAAAATAAATTTGGAGAAAGATGCCAAACCATTTATTGATCATCAACGACGGATGAATCCTAAGATGAAAGAAGTGGTAAGAAAGGAAATACTAAAGCTCCTTGAGGCAGGTATAATCTATCCCGTTGCTGATAGTCAGTTGGTAAGTCCCGTCCATTGTATCTCTAAGAAGGGAGGTATTACTGTCGTTCCTAATGATAAAGATGAATTGATTCCGCCAAGAATTATTATAGGTTATAGGATGGTAATTGATTTCCGCAAATTAAATAAGGCTACTAAAAAAGATCATTACCCCTTACCTTTTATTGATCAAATGCTAGAAAGATTATCCAAACATACACATTTTTGCTTTCTAGATGGTTACTCTGGTTTCTCTCAAATACCTGTGTCAGCTGATGATCAAGCAAAGACCACTTTTACTTGCCCTTTCGGTACTTTTGCTTATAGACGTATGCCTTTTGGTTTATGTAATGCACCTGCTACCTTTCAAAGATGCACGATGGCTATATTCTCTGACTTTTGTGAAAAGATATGTGAGGTTTTCATGGATGATTTCTCTGTTTACGGCTCCTCTTTTGATGATTGCTTGAGCAACCTTGATCGAGTTCTGCAGAGATGTGAAGAAACTAATCTTGTCTTGAATTGGGAGAAGTGTCACTTTATGGTTAATGAAGGTATTGTCTTGGGGCATAAAATTTCTGAAAGAGGTATTGAAGTTGATAAAGCTAAAGTTGATGCTATTAAAAAGATGCCATGTCCCAAGGACATCAAAGGTATAAGAAGTTTCCTTGGTTATGCTGGTTTTTATAGGAGGTTCATTAAGGACTTCTCAAAAATTTCTCGGCCTCTGACTAATCTATTACAAAAAGATATACCTTTTGTCTTTGATGATGATTGTGCAGAAGCATTTGAAATACTTAAGAAAGCATTAATCTCTGCACCTATTGTTCAGCCACCTGATTGGAATTTACATTTTGAAATTATGTGTGATGCTAGCGATTATGCCGTAGGTGCTGTTCTAGGGCAAAGAGTTGATAAGAAATTAAATGTTATTCAATATGCTAGTAAAACTCTAGACAATGCCCAGAGAAATTATGCCACTACTGAAAAAGAATTCTTAGCAGTTGTATTTGCTTGTGATAAGTTCAGACCTTATATTGTTGATTCTAAAGTAACTATTCACACTGATCATGCTGCTATTAAATACCTTATGGAAAAGAAAGATGCTAAACCTAGACTTATTAGATGGGTTCTCTTGCTACAAGAATTTGATTTGCATATTATTGATAGAAAGGGAGCTGAGAACCCCGTTGCAGACAACTTGTCTAGGTTAGAGAATGTTCTTGATGACCCACTACCTATTGATGATAGCTTTCCTGATGAACAATTAAATGTCATAAATGCTTCTCGTACTGCTCCATGGTATGCTGATTATGCTAATTACATTGTTGCTAAATTTATACCACCTAGTTTCACATACCAACAAAAGAAAAAGTTTTTCTATTATTTAAGACATTACTTATGGGATGACCCACATCTTTATAAAGAAGGAGTAGATGGTGTTATTAGACGTTGTGTACCTGAGCATGAACAAGAACAGATCCTACGCAAGTGTCACTCTGAGGCTTACGGAGGACACCACGCTGGAGACAGAACTACACATAAGGTATTGCAATCCGGTTTTTATTGGCCTACTCTCATCAAGGATGTCCGTAAGTTTGTCTTATCTTATGATGAATGTCAAAGAATTGGTAATATTTGCAGACGTCAAGAAATGCCTATGAATTATTCACTTGTTATTGAACCATTTGATGTTTGGGGCTTTGATTATATGGGACCGTTTCCTACCTCTAATGGATATACACATATTTTAGTTGCTGTTGATTACGTTACTAAGTGGGTAGAAGCTATTCCAACCAGTAGTGCTGATCATAACACTTCTATTAAGATGCTTAAAGAAGTTATTTTTCCGAGGTTTGGAGTCCCTAGATATTTAATGACTGATGGTGGTTCACATTTTATTCATGGTGCTTTTCGTAAAATGCTTGCTAAGTATGATGTTAATCATAGAATTGCATCTCCTTATCACTCGCAGTCTAGTGGTCAAGTAGAATTGAGTAATAGAGAGCTCAAATTAATTTTGCAAAAGACTGTTAATAGATCTAGGAAGAATTGGTCCAAGAAACTTGATGATGCATTATGGGCCTATAGAACTGCATATAAGAATCCTATGGGTATGTCTCCGTATAAAATGGTTTATAGAAAAGCATGTCATTTACCTCTCGAACTAGAACATAAGGCATATTGGGCTATTAAAGAACTCAATTATGATTTCAAACTTGCTGGTGAGAAGAGGCTATTTGACATAAGCTCACTTGATGAATGGAGAAACCAAGCCTATGAGAATGGCAAGTTGTTTAAGGAAAAAGTTAAAAGATGGCATGACAAAAGGATACAAAAGCGTGAGTTTAATGTAGGTGATTATGTATTGCTATACAACTCTTGTTTAAGATTTTTTGCAGGAAAACTTCTCTCTAAATGGGAAGGTCCTTACGTTATCGAGGAGGTCTATCGTTCCGGTGCCATAAAAATCAACAACTTTGAAGGCACAAATCCGAAGGTGGTGAACGGTCAAAGAATCAAACATTATATCTCAGGTAATCCTATAAATGTTGAAACTAATGTTATTGAAACCGTAACCCCGGAGGAATACATAAGGGACACTTTCCAGAACGTTTCAGACTCCAAAAAGGAATAGGTACGTGGTACGGTAAGTAAACAGACGCCAAAACAGTTCTAATGGCAAATTTTCTCCGTTTTGGAATATTTAGAAAAATAGGAAAATAAGAAGCAGTCCGGGAAGGACACGAGGCCTCCACGAGGGTGGAGGGCGCGCCCTACCCCCTGGGCGCGCCCCCTGCCTCGTGGGCACCCCGTGCGCTCTCCGGACTCCGTTTTCTTGCACGATACGTATTTTGGTCAGTAAAAATTCATTATATAATCCCCCGAAGGTTTTGACTCCTGATCATGCAAATATCCTCTGTTTTCATTTCGAGCTGCTTTCCTGACAGATCTAGATCATCATGACGTCTCCAAGCACCCCCAAGGACAAGTTCTTCGAGAAGGTCATCAACCCCTACCTCGCGGAGGTGCTGCAACACCCTCAAACCATTGAGATGCGTGATGGGTTGCTGCACATCCGCGATGTTGAGGGACCAAGGAGGACCGGAAGCGTGGAGACGAGGCTCGAAGCAATGGAGCAACAAGTTTTCCACTGCCAGGGGATGGTGGAACGTGGACTCAACGCCAACCACATGATGATCGCGGAGTTCACCAACAACCACAAGCTGGATGCCAATAACATTGGGGAAACCATCTTCAAGCTTCACGAGAAGATCGAGCATCTCCAAGCCCAAATCTATGACCTGCAAAACCAAAACTGTGAGTATGAATATAGATTCAAGAGGATGAGTTTGGCTGCAGATTTGAGGATCCCGGAGACTCGATCATCCTTCTATGATGATGAGCCTATGCCTTGGAAGATGGACGACAAGACCACATCATCAACAACTCCACCATCTTCTTCACCACCTCCGAAGAAGGAGACATAATCACATGGGTATGGGCACTCCCTTGGCAACTGCCAAGCTTGGGGGAGGTGCCCGGTATCGTATCACCATCACACTCCTATCTTTACTGTTTTTCTTAGTCCGATCCTTTTAGTATTATCTTGATCTAGTAGAATAAAGTTTTGGTATGATCTAGTTGTGAGTTTTGATTTATGATCTTTCTATGTAATCGAGTCCGTGAGCTATATAATAAAGATTAGTGTTGAGTCAAGGGCTTGATTATTTTGCTATGATCTTGAGGGAATAAAAGAAAAAGAAAGAATAAAACAAAACAAAGAGATCATATTGATCTTAGAGAGTAATGACTTCACATATAAAGAATATGATGATTAAAAGTTGTTGAGAGTTGACAAACATAGTTTTGGTCATCGTTGCAATTAATAGGAAGAAATAAAGAAAGAGAGGTTTCACATATAAATATACTATCTTGGACATCTTTTATGATTGTGAGCACTCATTAAAATATGACATGCTAAAGAGTTGATGTTGGACAAGGAAGACAACATAATGGGTTATGTTTTCTTATATTCGAAATAAAGTATATTGTCATGGATCATCCAACATGTTGAGCTTGCCTTTCTCCCTCATGCTAGCCAAATTCTTTGCACCAAGTAGAGATACTACTTGTGCTTCCAAATATCCTTAAATCCAGTTTTGCCATGAGAGTCCACCAATCTACCTATGGATTGAGTAAGATCCTTCAAGTAAGTTGTCATCGGTGCAAGCAATAAAATTTGCTCTCTAAATATGTATGATTGATTAGTGTGGAGGAAATAAGCTTTATACGATCTTGTGATGTGGAAGAAATAAAAGCGACGGACTGCATAATAAAGGTCCATATCACAAGTGGCAATATAAAGTGACGTTCTTTTGCATTAAGATTTTGTGCATCCAACCCTGAAAGCGCATGAAAACCTCTGCTTCCCTCTGTGAAGGGCCTATCTTTTACTTTTATCTTCTACCTTATGCAAGAGTCATGGTGATCTTCACCTTTCCTTTTTACATTTTATCCTTTGGCAAGCACAGTGTGTTGGAAAGATCCTGATATATATATCCAATTGGATGTAAGTTGGCATGAACTATTATTGTTGACATTACCCTTGAGGTAAAAGGTTGGGAGGCAAAACTATAAGCCCCTATCTTTCTCTGTGTCCGACTAAAACTCCGTAACCACAAGTATTGCGTGAGTGTTAGCAATTGTGAAAGACTAAATGATAGTTGAGTATGTGGACTTGCTGAAAAGCTCTTACATAGACTCTTTATGATGTTATGATAAATTGCAATTGCTTCAATGACTGAGATTATAGTTTGTTAGTTCTCAACGAAGTTTCTGATTCATACTTTGCATTGTGAATGGATAATTACTTGAGCATAAGAAATCATATGACAATATCCATATATGTTGTTGTTATGAGAATGATCATGATGCCCTCATGTCCGTATTTTATTTTATCGACACCTCTATCTCTAAACATGTGGACATATTTATCGTTATCGGCTTCCGCTTGAGGACAAGCGAGGTCTAAGCTTGGGGGAGTTGATACGTCCATTTTGCATCATGCTTTTATATCGATATTTATCGCATTATGGGCTGTTATTACACATTATGTCATAATACTTATGCCTGTTCTCTCTTAATTTGCAAGGTTTACATGAAGAGGGAGAATGCCGGCAGCTGGAATTCTGGGCTGGAAAAGGAGCAAATATTAGAGACCTATTCTGCACAACTCCAAAAGTCCTGAAACTCCATGGAAGTTATTTTTGGAAATAATAAAAAATAATGAGCGAAGAAAATACCAGAGGGGACCCACACCTTGGGCCCGAGGGTGGGGGCGCGCCCCTGTGCCTCATGGGCCCCCTGGTGGCCCTCCGGTGCCCATCTTCTGCTATATGAAGTCTTTCGTCCGAGAAAAAATATAAGCAAGCTTTCGGCACGAGACTCCGCCGCCATGAGGCGGAACCTTGGCGGAACCAATCTAGGGCTCTGGCGGAGCTGTTCTGCCGGGGACACTTCCCTCCGGGAGGGGGAAATCATCGCCATCGTCGTCACCAACGCTCCTCTCATCGGGAGGGGGCCAATCTCCATCAACATCTTCACCAGCACCATCTCCTCTCAAACCCTAGTTCATCTCTTGTATCCAATTCTTGTCTCTAAGTCTGAGATTGGTACTTGTAGGTTGCTAGTAGTGTTGATTACTCCTTGTAGTTGATGCTAGTTGGTTTATTTGGTGGAAGATCATATGTTCAGATCCATTATGCATATTAATACCCCTCTGATTATGAACATGAATATGCTTTGTGAGTAGTTACGTTTGTTCCTGAGGACATGGGAGAAGTCTTGCTATTAGTAGTCATGTGAATTTGGTATTCGTTCGATATTTTGATGAGATGTGTGTTGTCTCTCCTCTAGTGGTGTTATGTGAACGCCGACTACATGACACTTCACCATTGTTTGGGCCTAGAGGAAGGCATTGGGAAGTAATAAGTAGATGATGGGTTGCTAGAGTGATAGAAGCTTAAACCCTAGTTTATGCGTTGCTTCGTAAGGGGCTGATTTGGATCCATATGTTTCATGCTATGGTTAGGTTTACCTTAATACTTCTTTTGTAGTTGCGGATGCTTGCAATAGGAGTTAATCATAAGTGGGAGGCTTGTCCAAGTAAGGACAACACCCAAGCACCGGTCCACCCACATATCAAATTATCAAAGTACCGAACGCGAATCATATGAACGTGATGAAAACTAGCTTGACGATAATTCCCATGTGTCCTCAGGAGAGCTTTTCTCTATATAAGAGTTTGTCCAGGCTTGTCATTTGCTACAAAAAGGATTGGGCCATCTTGCTGCACTTTATTTACTTTTGTCACTTGTTGCTCATTACAAATTACCTTATCACAAAACTATCTGTTACCTATAATTTCAGTGCTTGCAGATAATACCTTGCTGAAAACCGCTTATCATTTCCTTCTGCTCCTCGTTGGGTTCGACACTCTTACTTATCGAAAGGACTACAATAGATCCCCTATACTTGTGGGTCATCAAGACTCTTTTTTGGCGCCGTTGCCGGGGAGTGAAGCGCCTTTGGTAGGTTGAATTTGGTAAGGAAAAATTTATATAGTGTGCTGAAATTTACTGTCACTTGTTACTATGGAAAGTAATGCTTTGAGGGGCTTGTTCGGGGTATCTTCACCCCGACCGGTAGAGAAAATAGTTGCTCCTCAACCTACTGAACCTACTGAAAATGTCTACTTTGAAATTCCTCCGGGTATGATAGAAAAACTGCTAGCTAATCCTTTTGCAGGAGAAGGAACATTACATCCTGATGAGCACCTAATCTATGTGGATGAAGTTTGTGGATTATTTAAGCTTGCAGGTATGCCCGATGATGTTACCTGATTCATCATAATAAACACTAGGAGGGTATTGGGAAACATTTTCCCTTTCATTAGCACTCTCTTCATATTCCATTTGTTTTCTTCTCTTTAGGTAGTTGGCAATATAAGGATTCTCAATGAAATTTGTCACACAAAACATATAAATTTCCTCTAGATCAAAATCAAGAAACTCTTCAGATTAAATTTTGGAATACCCTTAGTTATACGTTTCATTTCTTCATACCCCAAAAGAAGACTAAGCTCTTTATGATGCTCAAGGGTAATCAAGTTTGCACAATTTTTGGACACGATTTGATCATGAAAGAATTTGCATTGGAGATTTGAATGGCCATGTTCATTGCAAAGTTCACAAGGATGGCGAAAAAATTAAATCTTTCAGCACAATCATCTAACCTCTCTTGCAACCTTTTCGTTTCTAAATATTTATGCTTCTTACAAAAGCTATCTTCCATTTTTGGTGTGCATTTGCACTCCCAATTCACTCCGCAAAAATTGACATGCTTATAAGAAACATTTTTGTCATGACTTGTGCGAACATCATTAGCACTTTGGATATTCAAACAATTCATACTAACAACATTGCCATCATGCTCACCATTCAAATATTTTGTGCCAAACATTTTATTGACTTCTTCTTCTAACAATTGAGCACAAATTTCCGATCCATCATTTTTCAAGAAAGATATTTAAAGATGATCAATAATATGATGCAACCTAAATTCCATTTTTTATGTAGTTTTATTTTATGAACCAAGCTAGTGATAAAATAAGAAACTAAAAAATTCAATTGCAAGATCTAAAGATATACCTTCAAGCACTCACCTCCCCGGCAACGACGCCAGAAAAGAGCTTGATGTCTACTACGCAACTTTATTCTTGTAGACACATGTTGGGCCTTCAAGCGCAGAGTTTTGTAGGACAGTAGCAATTTTCTCTCAAGTGGATGACCTAAGGTTTGTCAATCCGTGGGAGGCGTAGGATGAAGATAGTCTCTCTCAAACGACCCTGCAACCAAATACAAGAAATCTCTTGTGTCCCCAACACACCCAATACAATGGCAAATTGTATAGGTGCACTAGTTCGGCGAAGAGATGGTGATAAACGTGTAATATGGATGATAGAAATATATTTTTATAAGAGAAAAATTCATTGGAGGTCCTCATACTTGTCGCGTTGGCCAATTTAATCCCCGTACTTACAAATACCCAAAACATAGTCATTAAACTTGTCTCAGGTGGTCATATACAGTCCATTGTACAATTTCTTGTACGTACACGCTGATTTGGCAGTTGGCTGGCTTGTCCACGCATGCATTGACCGCCAACTCATCAGCACCTGGTCTTAATCGATCGATTCGGGGGAATGCAGGGGTGTTTTGCAAAATCTCCGTATTTAACGTTTCTCCCCCCGTCTGGTCGGACCGCACCTGGTCGGCCGCCCCCGCTCCTCTGCATCCAAGATCTGGATCACCGTATTTAATGTTTCTCCCCCCGCCTGGTCAGAGCGCACCTGGTCGACAACTTATTTTGAGTCAGGTCGTGGCCGTGGTCGTCGCGGGTACTCGATCGGGAGTGTGCCAACATGCATGCATGCTTGCTCCGGCGGCACACGTTGCACGGCTACGTCTCTAACGCAGACGTGGTCGTCTGCTCACTACGCACTTGCTCGTCGCCGGTGTTGAGAATTCAAACCTGCAGTGAGGTTGGGTGGCGCCCAAGATTCGATAGAACATGCATGGGTCGTACGTAGATGCATGCATGGGTTGATCGATCGTAGTGCTCAAATTAAGCAAACACCACCCACGCAGCCCATGCATGCATGCATGATGAGTAGAGATAGGGATAAGAATGCAACGACCCCATGCATCCATGATCTTGGCTAACCGGCCGTTGGAGATATCATACGTACGGTGCAGCGCTCACTGCCGCACGGCTCCAACGGGAGGTCGACGTTGCGTGGCGTGGTTGGGTCGCTCGATCGACATGCGCGCGCATGCATGGTGCTTTTCCTTGAAATGCAGTGCAGAGGAGGTGATGGAGGTTGTACGTACTACCACGGGTGAACGAAAGCCAGGCGGTGAGGTCCACGACGAACGCCGCGTCGAGATGGCAGCGCAGGTCGGCGGTGGAAGGACGGGAGAGGAATAGGATTGCGTGCCGGGTGTGAGGAAGATGGCGTCCGAACGGCTCGTGTTTGACGGTGAGCTACGTACTCGCTGGCCTCGGCCGGCAGGGACGACGGCCACTACTAGGCGACTCGCACTCCCATACGTCGTCGCACGATGGGGTGTGCCGTCTGACGGCGGCGACCCAAGTCCAAGTGATGACGACCATGCATGCATCTCCAAGGTAAGGTGTGGCAAGTTGTACATGACGAGCAGGACGATGGAAATTAATTAGCGAGGAGGGGTGGAGGTCGAAGACGAGCATATATAGGTGACGTACGTACGGTGCCGGTCCGAGTTTGGGAAGAAGGCTAGCTAGCTAGCTGCTAGTTCCTCTCGATCGATTGAGAAGAAGGAAAAATGTGAGCTTTTTTTATGGAGGGAGGTGGTCGACGCATGGTGCTGTGTTCAGGAAGACGGCCGACAACAGGGAGCGAACGTTGTATGCATGCGCGGGAGGCGCTACGTTGATCTGGACAGTGAGTCATTTCCTGAAGATGAAGCTAACTAGGGCCATGGTAGCTTTGAGTCAGGTCGTCGTCGTGGCGGCGCAGGTTCTCTACTCTACTCGGGAGTGTGCGGACATGCATGCTTGTAGCTTCGTTGGCGCATGCACGCTGCACGGCTGCGTCTGTAACGCGTCACCGGCGGAAAGGAGCTCAGTGAGTCATTTCCTGTAACGCGTCTGTAACGCGGTGACGATCGAGTTGTAGTGCCGGAGCTCCAGCACTGCTCGCCCCCTTGCGTCGGTCCTCGACGGAAGGAGCGAGGGGAGAGGATTGCTTGTCGGGCCTGAGGTGAGGAAGACGGCAACGACACCATCCGGTCGATGGACCGATGGTTCCTTTGCTCGTCTTTGACGACGGTGATGTGCACGCGTGCTCGCTGATAGTGATGATGGTCACTCCTAGACCTAGATGGCCTAGCTAGCTAGGTTCAGTTTGAGGGAGGGAGGTCGTCGGCAGCGGCGAGGAAGATGGGGGGGGGGGGGCGGCAACGGCAGCGAAGGTGGTCGGGACGGGAGGCGGTGCATGGGGTGATTGATGTGGACAGTGTGTGTGTGTGTCTCCGGCCGGCATCTTGTTGTGCTTGTGCCTAGGTGAAAAAGACATGTTTTTTGGACGCAACCATGCATGCCTGCCTGCCGGAGGCGAGGAGGAAGACGTACGGCTCCTAGACGGGCCAAGGAAGGAAGGAAGGAAGGAGAAAGAATGATCGACGTGCGTACCCCTGCCCAATCGATCGATCGGTCGAATTAATTGGGAGGGAAAGAGAGGAAGAGAGAGAAGGGCGGGTGGGTCCCAGTCCCCAACAAATAAAAGGAATCTCAGTGAATATTTTGTTTTATTTTGGCATGGAAGAAAAAAAGGAAAAGGGATTTGTTGGTTGGAAGGAAAAGTCAACCGCGTTTGGTTTCATTTCGACGCCAAATCCCAGTGCACATGTACGTATACGCGTTTCCTTGTTTTTGTTTGTTTCCACATTCAGATCTTGGATGCAGCACGGCCGATCAGGCGGGGGGAGAAACGTTAAATACGGCGATTTTGCAAAACAACCCCCTGCATTCCCCTGAATTGATCGATCAAGACCAGGTGCTGATGAGTTGGCGGTTAACGCACACGTGGACATCCCAGTCAACTGCCAAATCAGCGCGTATGTACAAGAAATCATACAATGGACCGTATATGACCACCTGAGACAAGTTCAGTGATTGTATTTCGGGTATTTGTAAGTACGAGGATTAAATTGGCCAACGCGACGAGTATGGGGACCTCGAGTGAATTTTTCTCTTTTTATAATCTGAATAAATAAAAACAGCAAGGTAGCAAGTAGTAAACGGGCACAAAAACGGTATTGCAATGCTTAAAAATGAGGCCTAGGTTCTGTACTTTTGCTAGTGCAATCTCTCAACAATGCTAATATAATAGGATCATATAACCATCCCTCAAAGTGCAATAAAGAATCACTCCCGAGTTCCTATTAGCGGAGAACAAAAGATAGAAATTGTTTGTAGGGTACGCAACCACCTCAAAGCTATTCTTTCCATTCGATCTATCCTAGAGTTTGTACTAAAATAACGCAAGCTATTCTTTTCGATCGATCTAATCAAGAGTTCGTACTAAATAACACCAAAGCAAATTCATATTCATAATACTCAATCTACACAAAGAACTACAAAGAGACCCCAAAGTTTCTATCGGAGAAAAGATAATAAAAACGTGCTTCAACCCCTATGCATAGATTACCCCAATGTCACCGCGGGAATCCGCAAGTTGAGTGCCATAACATACATCAAGTGAATCAATATGATACCCCATTGTCACCTCAAGTATTCATACCGCAAGACATACATCATGTGTTCTCATATCTGAATATTCAATCCGACAAGACAAAACTTCAAAGGGTAACGATTCAATTCATCAAAACAAGAGTATAGAGGGGAGAAACATCATATGATCCATCTATATTAACAAAGCCCATGATATAGATCACGAGAGAGAGATTAAACACATAGCTACTGGTACAAACCCTCAGCCCATAGGGTGGACTACTCCCTCCTCATCGTGGTGGCCGCCGAGATCATGAAGATGGCCACCGGAGATGATTCCCCCCCCCCCTTCCGGCAGGGTGCCGAAAAGGGTCTAGACTGGTTTTCGGTGGCTACAGAGCCTTGTGGCGGCGAAACTTCTGATCTAGGTTAACCCCGAAGGGTTTCGGAATATTTGGAAATTTATAGTGCAAAGAGGGGGTACGGGAGGCCACCGAGGTGGGCCCAACCCACCTGGGCGCGCCTGGGCCCCCAGGCGCGTCCTGGTGGGTTGTGCCCCCCTCGGGGCACCCCCCAAGTGCTGCTCTGGTCCATCGGGAGTATTCTGGTCCATAAAAAATCCACAAAAAGTTTCACGATGTTTGGAATCCGTTTGATATTGATTTCCTGCGATGTAAAAAACAAGCAAAAAAACAACAACTGGCACTGGGTCAATAGGTTAGTCCCAAAAATGATGTAAAGTTGCTATAAAATGATTGTAAAACATCCAAGAATGAAAATAAAACAGCATGAATACTTCATAAATTATAGATACGTTGGAGACGTATCAGTGGTCAAGAATATCCTGAAGTACCTAAGAAGGACTAAGGATATGTTTCTCGTTTATGGAGGTGCCGAAGAGCTCGTCGTAAAGGGTTACGTTGATGCTAGCTTCGATACAGATCCGGATGACTTCAAGTCACAAGCCGGATACATGTATATTTTGAATGGTGGAGCAGTCATCTGGTGCAGTTGTAAAGTACATACGGATCTGAATGTCGCGGATCCATTGACTAAACCTCTTCCACGAGCAAAACATGATCAGCACCAGAACTCTCTGGGTGTTCGATTCATCACAATGTAACTAGATTATTGACTCTAGTGCAAGTGGGAGACTGTTGGAAATATGCCCTAGAGGCAATAATAAAATGGTTATTATTATATTTCCTTGTTCATGATAATTGTCTATTGTTCATGCGGAAACCGTAATACATGTGTGAATACATAGACCACAACATGTCCCTAGTGAGCCTCTAGTTGACTAGCTCGTTGATCAATAGATGGTTGTGGTTTCCTGACCATGGACATTGGATGTCATTGATAACGGGATCGCATCATTAGGAGAATGATGTGATGGACAAGGCCCAATCCTAAGCATAGCACAAGATCGTGTAGTTCGTTTGCTAGAGCTTTTCTAATGTCAAGTATCATTTCCTTAGACCATGAGGTTGTGCAACTCCCGGATACCGTAGGAATGCTTTGGGTGTATCAAACGTCACAACGTAACTGGGTGGCTATAAAGGTGCACTACAGGTATCTCCGAAAGTGTCTGTTGGGTTGGCACAAATCGAGACTGAGATTTGTCACTCCGTATGATGGAGAGGTATCTCTGGGCCCACTCGGTAATGCATCATCATAATGAGCTTGATGTGACTAAGGAGTTAGCCACGGGATCATGCGTTACGGAACGAGTAAAGAGACTTGCTGGTAACGAGATTGAACAAGGTATAGGGATACCGACGATCGAATCTCGGGCAAGTAACATACCGATGGACAAAGGGAATTGTATACGGGATTGATTGAATCCCCGACATCATGGTTCATCTGATGAGATCATCGTGGAACATGTGGGAGCCAATATGGGTATCCAGATCCCGCTATTGGTTATTGGCCGGAGAGGTATCTCGGTCATGTCTGCATGGTTCCTGTTGGGGATATACCCCGCGGCGTGAACCGGCCGGAAGTATAACCCAGCCGGATTTGGCGGTTTATTGGAGACCCGCTGACACTTGGCGATTCACCGGCGACCCGCACAGACCAGACGTTTTACAAGCAACCTGACTGAACATTATGATTCACTGGTAACCCGGTGGGCGGGACAGACGGTGACAAGGCCCAAGGCCTAGAAGGCCGGCTCATGTTATGGTGGGCCGGTTTAAGAGGAAAGGCGTGAGGAATATTTATTTTACAAGGAGTTAAGACCTGGACTTGTATCCGGTTTGTATTAGAGATAGACTAGTCCTAATCCTAATAGGACTCCACATGTAACCCGCCCCTTCAACATATATAAGGAGGGGCAGGGCTCCCCAAGAGGGAGAGAGGCAAGAAGAAACAATCTCTAGGGCTAGACACAAAGAGCCGGTTTACGGCGACTCCCTCGTGATGATAATGAGACCTAGCCTCAAACAGCATGTAGGGTTGTTACCGGATGATGTTTCCCGGGGCCCGAAGCTGTCTAAATCCCTGTCTTGTGTTGCGTCTCTCGATTCCGCTCAACCCCTCTCAAGCTACCACATAGATGCGTTGGCCTCACGACTAAGTCCTTACACTAGGACATCTGCCGTGACAATTCCACAACAGTTGGCGCCCACCGTGGGGCCTGCGCACGGTGGTGTTGAGTTCTTGAAGGGATCTCATCTAGGGATCGATGAGCTCGCAATTTCGTTGGATGAGGAAGATCCGGCAAGTTGGTGTTTTTTGATCAGGAACATGATTAGCTTTGGAGC
The DNA here is from genome assembly GCF_002575655.3 of Aegilops tauschii subsp. strangulata. Lineage (NCBI taxonomy): Eukaryota > Viridiplantae > Streptophyta > Magnoliopsida > Poales > Poaceae > Aegilops > Aegilops tauschii. Next base: position 277,983,208 of record NC_053041.3, on the reverse strand, counting down.
TGACAGATACGAGATTAAACAGAAAAGAAAGATTTTAGGGTTTTGTGTGCGCCGCCCCGCGCGTGGCTCGGCGACTCGCCGGATCCGAAGACGATCAATATCTGTTGCTGTGCACCGCAAGTCGGAAAGTAGCCGACCTGTTCAATTACGCTGCCATGTACTTTTTGCTGGTTAAAGTCTTGAGGCGACAGCGATGCAGTAATTGACCAGGAGATTTGATAGATCACTGTTGCTACTAATTGCCGGGAAGGGACCTGAGATGATCGGTTACGTCGTTGCAAGTAGTACTACAGTGCTAACAATTGACCTCGTATAAAGCTTTCCAAGTGGTTGCTCACGTCTGTTTCCGGTTTTCAAATACTGTACTCCGAAGTACCTGGCTTTTAAAGAATCCAGAGATGATTTCCAACTGGGCTCGATGCGTCCATCTGCTATCCGAAGGTTGCTGCTATTGTTTTCCTGTGTTCGGGGCTGTTGCGACCCCCCAGAGAAAAAAATTGTAGATACAACGACCCAGATGCGGATACGGCCACGACCCGGATTCGCCGACGCGAAACCGCAGGAGGTTTGACCCAGAGTTGCTGGTTTCACTTCGCCCCTGTGGCATCAAATTGGCCTCGTTTTCAGTTGAGAGCCGCCGGGCCTCATCCCGAACGCCGCCTCCTTCTCAGCCTGAAGTCGCTGAGTTGCCGCCTCTCCGATTCTCCGGCCTCGCCTGGAAGACGCCGCCGCCTGAAGTTTCCCCTGTCAAGCCAAATCGCTTCTACTTCGACGCTCGCAACCCTGACCAGCATTGTCCCATGCGGTTCCACCCGCCGGGTCACAACATCAACCACCTGCACCTCCGCTCGCAAGACTGGCCATGGTCGTTCCCTTTGAGCGCTTGCACTGACTACCTCCCGCCCCGGGTCCCGTGCCACGCTCTGTCGGGTTTAGCCCCGTCTCTGAATCGCCTTGCGCTGGCCCCGCCGAGCTGCGTCATGCCGGCTGCCCGCCTCTGCTGCTGCTGGCGGGTCACCGCCATCTACAATTGTTGCAGCAAAGGGCAGACACCTTGTCGACCTTGCGGGCGCACCCCTGTTTCTGCTGCGCCTCGCCCCGAGCCGCCGGCCGTCTTTGCCTCGCGCTGTTAAAGCTGCTATCTTGAATCGCTCAAGTTCGACCTCGCCGACGAGCCGCTATCTCCATGGCCTTATTGAATCGCCATTGCTGACCGGGACTCCGTTTCAGGTCAGCGCTGTCGACCTGCCGTCTCAGGCGGTTCGGAGTTAAGCCGAATCTTTGCCGCCCTGGCCAAATCAACTCCGGCTCCAAAGAAATACAAAAAGGGACGGGTGATAACCAGCCAGGGTGGAATCCTGTTGAATCACCACAACAAACCAGAAAGTGCCTCACGTTCTCTGAGCCAAGAAATAATAAAGATTAAGATAAGGAGCTCGCACAAGGAGGGCGAATGCCACAAGCATGGGAACCAAAACGCATGCAGATGCCAAAGAAGATACATAAGAAGCTGGTGTGCGCAGAGGCTGAACCTTACACGTCATACGAAGATGCATGTGGTCGCTGGACCAACAGATGTGCCATACCGCTGCTGTCTCAAAAGTCTAGGAACAAAACAGCTTGGACGCTTGGTGGATGCGTGGGTGGATGTGGAGGCCCATTAAAACTGCATGAGGAATTTTGCTTCTTGCTTCGATCCCTACGCCTAAATAAATCAGGTGATATTTATCCTATATATTTTGTTAAGTACATGTTGGTTTCTTTCGACAAACAACTACTCCGCCATGCTGTATTTTTTGTACGTAGGACAATTATGTTTATACCATGGGTACGGGGCATGCGCTGGCAACGTCCTGCCCGGTGTTCGTCCGTGCCACATGACACGGTGAATGGACGCGTGCAAGACGCCACCCTTACGGCCCGGTTTACATCAGCTTGCCGGGACCACGCCTGTGTTTGACTCGCTTGTCCGAAGCGGTTTACAACGCCGCGGCCGACTCATATGTCTGTGGCGCCTCTGATGCTGCGGTCGTATTTTCCGTTCGTCTCTCGCGGCCTGGTCTACATCAACACGCCGGGCCGCACCTGTCTGCATGAGCTGTTTATTGAAGTATAAAGCCAGTCACTGCTTGGGTAGCCCGGTTTTCTTTCAAATTGGAGGCAAATTATCATCAACCACCGTCTACACTGGATGGCTCAATGAGCAGGCGCACAAGTCGCCGCCACTACAGTTTGGTTAACTTCAATAGCCAGTTGGAAGGAACCATTGGCCGAGTTGCTGACACGGCTCATACGGGATCATTTATAACCCGCCGCAGTCACCTCAACCTTCTGTGGATGCACATCGTGTTATCAACACACTTGATATACAAGTTATGCCGGTTTATATCACGGTCAAATATGGAGAGTCTCAAGCCAACTCCTCGAGTCACCTTTGAGACTCGGGGGCTATGATGACATGACTCAGCAAATCTTGCCAGTTTCGGCAAATTTAAGAACCCCAGGACGATGGAGGGAAGGATAACCCGGTCTCGGAGGCTACTGTTATATTCATGAAAAATTTAAAGGCCGTCAGGAAATTTCCGGCTTAGAAACTATATGACAGTTACAAAATCCCGGTTCAATAAAGAAGTTCCGGGTCATCAGAAAGGATTCCGGTTTACAATCCGGCTCAAGGGAAGTCAGTCTCACTAAAGCTCTCAAATATCCGGTTTACAATCCGGTTCAAGGGAAATCTATTCTCCCACAAAGCTCTGAAGCTCTCAAATCCGGTTTAAAAATGTCCGATTCAAAAAGGAATTAACTTCTCGCAAGTTCGAGTTTAAAGGCCTTCAAAAAATCTCCGGCTGAAAATGAAGATTCCGGTTTAAAATCCGGTTCAAGGGAAAGATGTCTCCCACAAAGCTTTGAAGCTCTCAATATCCGGTTCAAAATCCCGGTTCAAGAAGAATTTATCTCTTGCAAAAAGTTAAAGGTTGCCGAAGAGGACTTGCTGCCATGATGCGCGGTTCAAACATGGGTATCCTGCCTTATTGGCTTATCATATTATTGATCACGTGGAGGCTTCTGTTTATAAAGCGGAGTCCGGTTTACCCCTTGATTCAGCTTATCAACGCGTTATATAACATCACTTGGGGGCTTGGTCGTATCAGAACCATAGCTACACCTCTTGATCGGCGCAATGCCACAACATCACTTGGGGGCTTGGTCGTATCCGAACCATAGCTACACCTCTTGATCGGCGCAATGCCACAACATCACTTGGGGGCTTGGTCGTATCCGAACCATAGTCACACCTCTTGATCGGCTCAAAGCCAAATCAACCCGGGGCCAAAGAGAGTGTTATAAAACAACAACTCAAACATGGGCACCCACTGAGCACAGCTCAAAATGTTACTTGGGGATTCTTTGCTGTCGAAATGAACAAAGAATCTACACTTGTAATAGGCTATCAAGCCATGGCTTGGAAGCCTGGTGTATACACCTAAAACCCCAGGTTAACCTGCCTATTTAAGTAAGTTACTCTGCCCAGGTAAACCTGGTATGACCCTTCGAACTTTGACAAGTTACTCTAAAATAAAGACCCTGAACTTGTCAAGTTAAAACGATGATTGGTTAAGGATTGAGGACCATCTTAAAAGGCTTTGTGAAATGGTTTAACTCAGTGGCTTGGCAGCCCATGAAAAGCCTCGAATTTGGGGCCTGGCAGCCCGTGAAAAGCCTCGACTACAAGGGTTTCATTTGCTAAGTTTTTCTCCTTGGATGAAGATTTCTACTGTTTTGATAAACCGGCATTCGTTCACCCGGTTTGACTTTCAACTACAAGTTGTCAGTACATGCTCAGTTATAATCCGGCGCTTATTAACCCGGTCTGGTTTCGACTACAAGTCGCCAGTATTATATATGGATATTTCGGTGTTTATTACAACCCGGTATAGTTTTATCATAAACCGGCAAGACATGGGAGGAGTTATCAGTACTCAAAATTGGGGTTATCACTCTTACTACAAAAAGTTGGTAAACCAACGATGTGATCCAATGTCACAGGTATGATACATTTCATATTTGATTATTTTTAAGTGCAACCTTGGTTATAAACTCGGGTTATATGTTGGGCATTATGACCCGTCCGGCGGTAAACCGCCAGGACACTTTAAACTTGTTGTATGCAGAAACAGGTTGAGTAAAGCATGATTATAAATCACCGGTGTTTATAAACCCGGCCTGGCTTTCGACTATAAGTCGCCAGTATGATGATAAATTATCCGGTGTTTATTAAACCGGACTGGCTTGGGATTATAAGTCGCCAGTATATATTTGGATTGTGCCATTGGAATCATGCGCTCATAAATCATTGGATTATATTATTCACATCTTCAAATAGCCAACATGGCTGGATTTTATTATGGTTATCAATAACCAGTATTATGATTAAGGTCTTCAAAGTCGCTTTAGCGCAATGGCTATTATATTATCGATGGATATGATTTATTCTACAATTGAAGGAATAGTCCCGAGTCGCTGCAGGTTTACGACCCGGCACTTGGGGGCTACATTATTCAAAGAGTTTTTTACATCTGTGCCCCTGGTTCCTTAGCTCTACTCATTCATCCCCGCGCCCTTAACTTCTGCTCAGTTTTCCCCACTCCCTTGCCAGAAACCCTCAGAACTGGTCACAACGGACGTTGCCGTCGGGTCAATGGCTTGACCGTTAACTCTCACGAGTGGGGCCGCGCTGGACTATGTCATCCGTTGGACCTGACAATTGGAGCCGCATTGTGCGGTATCGCTGTTCGACTGTTGGGCCGTGGTTTCGTTGGGCCATCCCTTGCATTAAACGCATGCGCGCGTGATACGTCCATTTTGCATCATGTTTTATTACTGTTATTTATGATGTTTTTATCCAAAATAATGCCTTTTGGAGTAATTCTAATGCCTTTTCTCTCATAATTTGCAAGGTACACACCAAGAGGGAGAATTCTGACAGCTGGAAATCTGGAGCTGGAAAAACTACGTCAGGCTACCTATTCTGCACAACTCCAAACAAGCTGAAACTTCACGGAGATTTTTTATGGAATATTTAAGAATTATTGGAGCAAATAACTACCAGAGGGGGCCCACCAGGTGGGCACAACCCACCTGGGCACGCTAGGGAGCCCAGGCGCGCCCTGGTGGGTTGTGCTCACCCAGGCCCACCTCCGGTGCCCATCTTCTTGTATATAGGTCATTTTGACCTAGAAAAAATAAGTAGAGGACTTTCGGGACGGAGCGCCGTTGTCTCTAGGCGGAACTTGGGCAGGAGGACTTTTGCCCTCCGGTGGAGCGATTCCGCTGGGGGAACTTCCCTCCCGGAGGGGGAAATCATCATCACCAACCACTCTCCCATCTTGGGGAGGGCAATCTCCATCAACATCTTCAACAAAACCATCTTATCTCAAACCCTAGTTCATCCCTTGTGTTCAATCTTGTTACCTGAACTATAGATTGGTGCTTGAGGGTGACTAGTAGTGTTGATTACATCTTGTAGTTGATTACTATATGGTTTATTCGGTGGAAGATTATATGTTCAGATCCATTATGCTATTTAATACTCCTATGATCATGAGCATGATTATTATTTGTGAGTAGTTACTTTTGTTCTTGAGGTCACGGGAGAAATCATGTTGCAAGTAATCATGTGAATTTGATATGTGTTCGATATTTTGATAGTATGTATGTTGTTATTCCCTTAGTGATGTCATGTGAACGTCGACTACATGACACGTCACCATATTTGGGCCTAAGGGAATGCATTGTGGAGTAGCAATTAGATGATGGGTTGCGAGGGTGACAGAAGCTTAAACCCCAGTTTATGCGCTATTCCGTATGTGACCGATTGGATCCAAAAGTTTAATGCTATGGTTAGAATTTATTCTTAATACTTTTCTCGTAGTTGCGGATGCTTGCGGGAGGGTTAATCATAAGTAGGAGGTTTGTTCAAGTAAGAACAACACCTAAGAACCGGTCCACCCACATATCAAATTATCAAAGTAGCGAACACAAATTGAACCAACATGATGAAAGTGACTAGATGAAATTCCCGTGTACCCTCAAGAACGTTTTGCTTATCATAAGAGACCGTTTTGGCCTGTCCTTTGCCTCAAAAGGATTGGGCTACCTTGCTGCACTTTTGTTACTACTTTCGTTACTTGCTCGCTACAAATTATCTTGCTATCAAACTACTCCGCTACTTACAATTTCAGCACTAGCAGACATTACCTTACTGAAAACTACTTGTCATTTCCTTCTGCTCCTCGTTGAGTTCGACACTCTTACTTATCGAAAAGAGCTACAATTGATCCCCTATACTTGTGGGTCATCAAGGCTATTTTCTAGCACCGTTGCCGGGGAGTGAGGCGCCTTTGGTAAGGAAACATTTATATAGTGTGCTGAAATTTATTGTCACTTGTTAATATGGAAAACAATCCTTTGAGGGGTTTGTTCGGGGTATCTTCACCTCGTCCAGAACCACAATTAGCTACCCCTCAACCTACTGCACCTACTGAAAATATTAAATATGAAATTCCTTCGGGTATGAAGAACAACTGCTAGCTAATCCTTATCCAGGAGATTGAACCGAATATCCTGATATGCACATGATATATGTAGAACACATTTGTGGATTGTTTAAGCTTGCAGGTTTACCCGGAGATGAAGTGATGAAAAAGGTTTTCCCTTTATCTTTGAAGGGAAACGCATTGGCATGGTATATGCTATGCGATGATATTGGATCATGGAATTGGAATCGTTTGAAATTGGAGTTCCACCAAAAAAATTATCCTATGCGTCTAGTTCATCGTGATCGGAATTATATATATAATTTTTGGACTCGTGAAGGAGAAAGTATCGCTCTAGCTTGGGGGAGGCTTAAGTCAATGTTATATTCATGCCCCAATCATGAGCTCTCAAGAGAAATTATTATCCAGAATTTTTATCCTCGGCTTTCTCGTAATGGTCAAACCATGCTTGATACTTCTTGTGCTGGTTCTTTTATGAAGAAGACTATTGAATTCTGGTGGGATCTTTTGGAAAGAATTAAACGCAACTCTGAAGATTGGGACTCGAGAAGGTAAAGAATCATATATTAAACTTAAGTATGATTGTGTTAAATCTTTTATGGATACCGATGCTTTTCAAAAGTTTAGCACTAAATATACACTTGACTCTGAGATAGTAGCGTCCTTTTGTGAATCATTTTCTACTCATGTTGAACTCCCTAAAGAGAAGTGGTTTAAACACCACCCACCTATTAAAGAAGAAATTAAAGAACCGGTACCAGTTAAAGAAGAAACTATACTTTATAATGTTGATCCAGTTGTCCCTTCTACTTATATTGAGAAATCACCTTTTCCTGTTAGGATAAAGGAACATGGTAAAGTTTCAACTGTGGTTGACAAAAGTGTCGGCGTCCTGGGAACGGGGGTACCCAGACTTGCCTGCCTGCGGCCCATGGCGTGGCTCCACCAATGGCCTAGTATGGCCCAGCTTCGACAACAACAACTCAAGACCCTCGTGAGGGGCCAAGCCTCGCGAGGCGGACGACGCCAAGTCCTCCCTAGGGCGACCTCGCTAGGCTGGCTCCCGAGGAGCGGAGATATCTATGCAAGGAGCACCTCGCGAGGTTCACATGATGTGAGCCGTGACGACCAAGGCCAGGCGGGCGCCAGCGGGCGCAGTGTACCCGTTTCCTCTTTGGTGCTAAAGGGGCAGGCGCAGTCGAGGACTCCCGAGGCATTAGGCAAAGGTTTCCATATTGGTGCAACAAGACCAAGACCAGCAGGACGGCAGGACGGAGGTCATCGCGGAGCCCACGGCAGCGTCACCACCAGAGCCTTTTGCAGGCAAAGACTACTTTTGTCAGGATAACTTGTACTAGTTGTCTCCCTTCAAAATTGGCCGTTGTGGGACCCCTTCCCGCCTACATTTGGGAAGAGGGCTGGGGCCTCTATAAATAGGACTAGCCACCACCATAGGAGGCAACTCATCTTGGACCGGATCCATTCCACCAAGACCATCTCACCAGCTCATAGAGCTCAAGAACACCTCTCCTCCTGAGGCGGTTCACCCATTGTACTAGGTCATCCTCAATCCACGAGGCAATCCATCACCACAACACTGGAGTAGGGTATTACACCACACGGTGGCCCGAACCAGTATAAACCTTTGTGTCCCATGTTCTTTGGGTTCGTCGAGCTAGGCCGTGAAATCGTTTGGTAGGCAGGCTGGGGAGAGAGAGTCCTTCGTGCGCACCCCAGAGTTCGAACCTCTCAAGGGTCAGCGGACCCCAGAATCCGACATTTGGCGCGCCAGGTAGGGGTGCGCCGAAGCTTTCCCTCCGTCGATCCAGGCTCCACCGTTCCACCACTTCCATGGCAGATGCTCGTCGAGCCCGTGCGGAGCGCCGGGCCGCTCTCAACGCTCGCGTCGCCCAAACGGCGCCCGTCGGCGGGCCTCCCCGTCGCTCTCCATCACCTGCTGCCAACGCTGCCACCGGCCCAGCGGGGAATGAGCAGCAGACCTCATCGCTGCACCCCTCCGTGCGGCGGGACGGATGCACCGCCACCCCGTCACTGACTCTGGCCGATTTGTCATCCCACGCTCGCTGCGGGCCCACGGACGCGCATGCCGCACTTCTCATGGCGCGTGAGCTCCTGCGCTACCGCCCCGTCCACGACCTATATGAGACTGGCTTGGACCGCATCGCCGAGCTTGTCAGCACCGCTGGGGGCTCTCCTGCACCAACCCTCTCGCTCTCTCGACCACCTCCAGCTGTGGGCGATGTGGCCCAGGGAGCGCCTCCACCACCTGCACGTCAAGACGTCGCCATCGCGCCAAGACGCGCGGCCCCACGGCGCGACCCACCACGCAGGGCGCCCGCACATGAAGAAGGAAGCTGCCAGGAGGTCCCTCGGCCGCAAGAAGATGCTCTTGCACTCCCCGCACCACCGCGTCAAGACCGTGCGCCACCCGCGGTGGCAGCGCGCGGATACCAAGACCAGGCTCCGCCCCCGTGACGGGCTCTAGTGACCACAGCAGGTTGTCGCGCCTTCACTCGTGAGCTGCGTAGCGTCGTCTAGCCCTGGAAGTTCAAGCCTGACCTGCTGAGTTCCTGCAGCTCTATGAGCTGAGCATCGAGGCGGCCAACAGCGATGAGAAAGTCATGGCGAACAGGTTCCCCATGGCCCTCAAAGATGGCGTGCGCTCGTGGCTCCTGAACTTGCCCGCGGGATCGATCTCCTCCTGGGGCGAGATGCGCGAGCATTTCGTCGTCAACTTCCAGGGAACTCGCGACTGCCCGCCGGCCGCAGGTGACCTACGGCGCATCAAGCAGCAGCCGGGAGAGACCCTGCAGAAGTACATGCAGTGCTTCAACAGGGTTCGCCTCAAGATCCCCGAGGTGACGGACGAGGCCATCATCTCCGTGTTCTCCGACGACGTCCGTGACATCAAGATGAAGGAGGAGCTCGCCATCCATGAAGACTTATGCACGGCTCTGGAGATGTTCAACATGGCTACCAAGTGCGCAAGAGCTGAGGAGGGGTGCCTCTCCCACCTCGAGCTCCCTGCTACCGACCCAGAAGACAAGAAGGCCAAGACCAAGGATGTGAAGCGCAAGGGAGCGGCCGTGCTCGCGGCTGAGCCAGAGATGAAGCGCGGCTGCGACCACCCGGAGTCTTTGAAGGGCTGCCGTCCGTTCTGCACCTTCGACAACGTACACAGCCACACCACCAATGACTCTTAGGAGCTCAGGGCCATCCGCGATGGGTGCTTTGGCCGACGCCCCGAGTGCAACGACCGAGGCTACGGCCGAGGAGGAGGACGAAGCGGAGGACGCTGGGACAATCGAGGCCCTCGCCAGGAGTGGCACGACCAGCCTCGTGAGGATCGCTGGCAGTACCAGCCTCGCGAGGGCGCCTGGAGGGACCAGCCTCGTAAGGGCCGACCTCAGGGCAAGGCTGGCCTCCCTCCGCTGCCACCACCGCCACGAAGAAACGACGATCATATTCAAGATGAGGGGGCTGGGGGCTTCCAGGAGCCGCGCCATCACTTGCATCTTGGGTGGTGCTCAGGCCCCAGCCTCCTAGCACATCTTCAAGTAGTTCGCTCATGAGGTGAACGCGGCCCTCCCTAGGCTCGAGGCCACGCACCCACTCAGGTGGTCCAAGTGCACCATTACCTTCAGCTCGTCCGACCAGCTCAAGTGCACAGCAACTGCCGGCGCCCTCCCGTTGCTCTGCTCGCCCATCATCAGTAACGTCCTTGTCACCAAGACCCTCATTGATGGTGGCGCAGGACTCAACATTCTCTCCATCGACACATTCGACCACCTCCAAGTGCCATACGATCAGCTGCAGCCGACCAAGCCCTTCTCAGGAGTGACCGACGGCTCCACCACCCCGATAGGGCAGATCCGCCTCCCTGTTACCTTCGGCAAGCGCGACAACTACCACACTGAGCTCATCGACTTTGACGTTGCCCACATTCGCCTTCCCTACAACGCCATCCTTGGGTATCCGGCCCTGGCCAAGTTCATGGCAGTGACTCATCATGGTTACAACATCCTCAAGATGCCAGGGAGTTGCGGCGTCATCACGGTTGCCTGCGAAGAGAAGGACGCGGTGTGATCTCTCGAGCGCGCCTACCAGGCTGCGGCGGTCGAAGACCCAAACAATGAAGGCACCATCTACCCTCCTGAGGCCATCCCCAAGAAGAAAAACAGCTGCTCCACCAGGGGCCTCAGGAGAACAGCGACTCTAGCGGCACCTCCTCAGGACCTGCGCCCGCAGACGGGGCGCCTCCCTCCCTCGCATAGGAAGGCGCGCTTGGCGCCCTCCTCAGGCTGGGCACGGGGGCTCTCTTCTGCAGAGCCTCAGACCTAGCCAACGTCACAAGGGAGGTGCTCGGGCACTACATGGAGGCATGCTTCGCCGCACGCTTCCTTCGCCAGGGCGCAGGGCACGAGGTGCCTGGTGCTCAGGAGTCCATCACCAAGACCACCAAGGAGCTTCAAGAGGCAAGAGCCATGCGCAGCGACCGCCGCCCACCACCTGGCGCAGCTCCTTGTCCTAGCGCGGACGACGAGCTGTGCGTCTGCGTCGACATTCCAGGGCTCAACAGGGCTGCATTTCAGGAGCGCTTCTGGCCATCACGCGTCGGCTGGTGTGAGGGTCCATCTCACAACTACGTTCGCATGCCTTTCGGCTTGCCGAATGCAGCTGTCACCTTCCAGTGCCACCCGCGGAGCATCCTGGCGGCCCAGGAAGCCAGGCACCAGGTGGTCCTGGCAGAGATGGCGACAGTCCTTCATGAGCGTCTCGGCCTCCCAGAGCCTCCCGAGGCTCAGGATCCCGGTGGCTCGTGAGGAACGGCTTCTTCAGCACGCGTCTTCAACTGCTCCAACACCTCTTTAGCAACGGTGCCAGGTGATATTTTCCGGTTTATTCAGCTGGGAGCGCCCCTCGGGCTGCATCATTCCTAGGTCACATGGGCCTGTCCCTACGACATGTATCCTTTTACATCTTTAGCTTACTCCATTGGGGGCGCCCCTCGGGCTGCATCATCCCCAGGCCGCATGGGTCCGTCCCTGTGGCATGTATCGTTCTTGCATCTATCTGAACTAGCATTGCTTGCCCCTCCTGAGATGATTTTATACCTGCCTGATTACACTTTGCGGCATCCCGCGCTGCTGGCCGACCTTCTGCTCATCCTGTGATGAGGACTCCATGTGCTGGCACGACGCTTGTGCTCGGGTCCGTCCCTGCAACGCTGATAAACCTGAGAGATTGAGCTCTGCTCGCGGCCCGCCCCGTGCATGTCACCTCACTAGATCCTCAGTGCCTTCATCTTCTTGCGAGACGATCAGCGGCAGGACGGCCAACGCGATTACGAGCTATATTTCCCTCTCCAACTAACCCGCAGGAATCTCTGGAGCCTAACTACGGGTGGCCCCGTCAACTCCTTCCTTTTCTCATGCAATTCGCTTGCGCGTTAAAGGGGGGGTTCTTGAGCATCGCGTCTCAGGAGCTCTTACTGACTCTCCAGCCCTCACCCCTGGCCTTGACCACGGCATCGCGACCTGGCATACTAGCAGCGGCTGAGCTCTGCTCGAGGGTCGGGACCCGAGAATGCAGAGCAGTTAGAGGAGCATGAAAGGGGAGGAAGCTGGCGTGAGGCTGACCTAGTAGTACCACCGCCGCAGACGCGCAAACCGAGCGCGGCACAAGGAATCGACCCAGGATCACTAAGATAAGTCACGCATTCGAGTCAGCCCAGCACTGCGACACAGGATTCCTAGCTCTTGCAGCCTTGCTCCGGTGATGCCGCCTTCCTTTTCTGCCTTCAGGGAGTTTCTTGCACGCTAAAGGGGACCTCTTGAGCATCGCGCCTCAGGAGCTCTCACCGGACCTCGGGCCACTCACCTCCTGGCCTTGACCACGGCATCGCGACCTGTCATACCAGCGACGGCTGAAGCCTGCCTGGGGACTAGGACCTGTCAGCGTAGAGCGCTAAGCTACCGCAAGGAAGAAAAGGGGGGAGGGGCAAAGCCAAAGCAAGACACGCAACCACGAATTTCATAATGAGAATAATATTGACGCAAAAGTGCTACAGATTCTTTACACACCCCCACGGGTTTCATCTCGATTCCTCGCAGGGAACAAAATAAGAAGGCTTCTAGGAGTCATATCTACAGGCGTTGCTGCCGACGCCATCATCAACAGTGGGCCCCTGGGTGCGGACGCCAACCCCATCCAGATCATCAGCAGCGGCGAGCAGATGCCGTCGCGGTGCTTCGCGCACGGCGGGAGCTCAGGGGCACGTAGCTGTCGTCACTCGTCTCTGGAGTCTCGTCGAGCTCAAGAGAGTCGCTGGACTCCCAGGAGCCGCCGCTGCTGCTGGAGGAGCTGTCGGCAGGACCAAGGGCGGGCTCAGCGCCTGCCGCTGCATCGTCCTGGCGGCCCCCTCCGGGGCAGCACTCCAGGCGGCGGCCCTCCTGGTCGAAGACCTTGAAGAACAGCGTGGAGGCGCCGTCATACTCAAAATGGATGGCGAGAGCCCCTTCCACGCGGCAGGCGCGGGCGACCTCGCCTCATCCACGGGTCATGAAGATCTTGCCTGGGGAAACAACCTCAACCTCCGCTCCCGTCGCCGGGGTGCTGCACTCGGCATGCTACAGCCACAGCTCGAGCGGCCCTCTCGGTGGCATCTCTCCGGCGAAGAACCACGGGAACTTGATCCATGTACGCGGTGGCATCGCCACCCATACCACGAACTCTCGCGAGGAATCCTCGACGTGGGTTCGTGGGTCGGCGGCCCGTGCAACCACAGCCTGGCCACCACAGCCATGACGCGAGCGGCGCGAGGCGCCACCTCCTCCTCTGGAGCCTTGCGCTTGGGCATAGAAGGGTAATGGGTAACCATGCGGAGGCTGCTCGTACCAGGGCCTCGTCACCTCCAGCCTCACGCCGGCGCCGCGGGAGCAGCTGAACCTCTTCTTCAGCAGAAGTGGCCCCTGCTCCTCACGGGGATTTTTTTCCTTTCTCAGCGGCGGAGAACCTCCTTATTGGTGCCATGGGAGTCGTGTCAAGACGGCGAAGCAAGAAGGGAGAGGAAGGAGCGCGCAGTGAGAAGAAGGAGATGAACAACGGGGGCTCCGCCCCTCTCCTCATTTATAGCCAGCGGGAGGCCAACCGCCGGCCTCCACGATCACACGCAATGATGGTTTTCCTTCTGCATGCAGTAGGGTCTCGTCAAGTCAAGGGCAGTTGCCGAGGCAACGTGGGGAAGCGGAGGCGCCCACATCCTATCAATTGCCACGCGTCGACCAAGGCTGCAGGCGGTTGGGGCCCACGGCGCTCTGCACTTGCCCTTTGGCTTCACCTCGAATCCAAGTTCTAGTGCGCCTTAGGCCCGGGGGCTACTGTCGGCATCCTGGGAATTGGGGTACCCAGGCTTGCCTGCCTGCGGCCCACGGCATGGCTCCACCAACGGCCTAGTTGAAGGAAATATGCCCTAGAGGCAATAATAAAGTTATTATTTATTTCCTTATATCATGGTAAATGTTTATTATTCATGCTAGAATTGTATTAACCGGAAACTTGATACATGTGTGAATACATAGACAAACAGAGTGTCACTAGTATGCCTCTACTTGACTAGCTCGTTGATCAAAGATGGTTATGTTTCCTAGCCATAGACATGAGTTGTCATTTGATTAATGGGATCACCTCATTAGGAGAATGACGTGATTGACTTGACCCATTCCGTTAGCTTAGCACTCGATCGTTTAGTATGTTGCTATTGCTTTCTTCATGACTTATACATGTTCCTATGACTATGAGATTATGCAACTCCCGTTTACCGGAGGAACACTTTGTGTGCTACCAAACGTCACAACGTAACTGGGTGATTATAAAGGTGCTCTACAGGTGTCTCCAAAGGTACTTGTTGGGTTGGCGTATTTCGAGATTAGGATTTGTCACTCCGATTGTCGGAGAGGTATCTCTGGGCCCACTCAGTAATACACATCACTTTAAGCCTTGCAAGCATTGTGTCTAATGAGTTAGTTGCGGGATGATGTATTACGGAACGAGTAAAGAGACTTGCCGGTAACGAGATTGAACTAGGTATCGAGATACCGACGATCGAATCTCGGGCAAGTAACATACCGATGACAAAGGGAACAACGTATGTTGTTATGCCGTCTGACCGATAAAGATCTTCGTAGAATATGTGGGAACCAATATGAGCATCCAGGTTCCGCTATTGGTTATTGACTGGAGAGGTGTCTCGGTCATGTCTACATAGTTCTCGAACCCGTAGGGTCCGCACGCTTAAAGTTACGATGACAGTTTTGTTATGAGTTTATATGTTTTGATGTACCGAAGGTTGTTCGGAGTTCCGGATATGATCACGGACATGACGAGGAGTCTCGAAATGGTCGAGACATAAAGATTGATATATTGGACGACTATATTCGGACACCGGAAGTGTTCCGGAGAAGTTTCGGATAAAACCGGAGTGCCGGAGGGGTTACCGGAACCCCCCGGGGAAGTATTGGGCCTTAGTGGGCCTGAGGGGATAGAGAGGGCAGCAGCCCAGGAGGTGGCGCGCCCCTCGCATGGGGAGTCCGAATTGGACTAGGGGAGGGGGGCGCAGCCCCTCTTTCCCTCTCCCTCTCCCTCTCTTTCCTTCCCCCTTCTCTCTTCCTAGTTGGACTAGGAAAGGGGAGTCCTACTCCTACTAGGAGGAGGAGTCCGCCCCCTCCTTGGTGCGCCCCAAGGGCCGGCCGGCCTCCCCCCTTTCTCCTTTATATACGGGGGGAGGGGGGCACCTCTAGACACACAATTGGTATACGATATTTTAGCCGTGTGCGGTGCCCCCCTCCACCATATTACACCTCGATAATATCGTTGCGGAGCTTAGGCGAAGCCCTGCGTCGGTAGAACATCATCATCGTCACCACGCCGTCGTGCTGACGAAACTCTCCCTCAACACTCGGCTGGATCGGAGTTCGAGGGACGTCATCGAGCTGAACGTGTGCTGAACTCGGAGGTGCCGTGCGTTCGGTACTTGATCGGTCAGATCATGAAGACGTACAACTACATCAACCGCATTGTGTTAACGCTTCCGCTTTCGGTCTACGAGGGTACGTGGACAACACTCTCCCTTCTCGTTGCTATGCATGACCATGATCTTGCGTGTGCGTAGGAAAATTTTGAAATTACTACGTTCCCCAACACTAGTACGGCCCAGCTTCGACAACAACAACTGAAGACCCTCGCGAGGGGCCAAGCCTCGCGAGGCGGAGGATGCCAAGACCTCCCTAGGGGCGGCCTCGCTAGGCTGGCTCCCGAGGAGCAGAGATATCTATGCAAGGGGCACCTCGCGAGGTTCACATGACGTGAGCCGTGACGACCAAGGCCAGGCGGGCGCCAGCGGGCACAGTGTACCCGTTTCCTCTTTGGTGCTAAAGAGACAGGCGCAGGCGAGGAGTCCCGAGGCATCAGGCAAAGGTTTCCATATTGATGCAACAAGACCAAGACCAGCAGGACGACAGGACGGAGGTCATCATGGAGCCCATGGCAGCGTCACCACGAGAGCCTTTGGTAGGCAAAGACTACTTTTGTTAGGATAACTCGTACTAGTTGTCTCCCTTCAAAATTGTCCGTTGTGGGATCCCTTCCCGCCTACATTTGGGAAGAGGGCCGGGGCCTCTATAAATAGGACTAGCCACCACCATAGGAGGCAACTCATCTTGGACCGGATCCATTCCAACAAGACCATCTCACCAGCTCATAGAGCTCAAGAACACCTCTCCTCCTGAGGCGGTTCACCCATTGTACTAGTTCATCCTCAACCCACGAGGCAATCCATCACCACCACACTGGAGTAGGGTATTACACCACACGGTGGCCCAAACCAGTATAAACCCCTGTGTCCCGTGTTCTTTGGGTTCGTCGAGCTAGGCCGTGGAATCATTGGCTAGGCAGGCTGGGGAGAGAGAGTCCTTCATGCGCACCCCAGACTTCGAACCTCTCAAGGGTCAGTGAAGCCCAGAATCCAAAAAAAGCTATATTAGAACACCTAGACCTGATGAACAAATTAAAGTAGAACCTAGCATTGCTATGGTTAAAGATCTCTTGGAAGAAGATATGGATGGGCATGTTATTTACTTCTGCGAGGAAGCTGCTAGAATTGCCAAACCTGATAAAAGGGATAAACATAGACCTGTTGTTGGCATGCCTATCATGTCAGTTAAAATAGGAGATCACTGTTATCATGGTTTATGTGACATAGGTGCTAGTGTGAGTGCTATTCCTTACACCTTATATCAAGAAATTATGAATGACATAGCACCCACGGAGATAGAAGAAATAGATGTTTCTATTAAACTTGCTAATAGAGGCACCATATCACCAATTGGGATTGTTAGAGATGTTGAAGTATTGTGTGGGAAAATAAAATACCCTACTGATTTCCTTGTTCTTGGTTCCCCACAAGATGACTTCTGTCCCATTATTTTTGGTAGCCTTTCTTGAACACCGTTAATGCTAAAATAGATTGTGAGAAACAAACTGTCAGTGTTAGCTTTGGTAATGAGTCTCATGAGTTTAATTTTTCCAAGTTTAGTAGAAATCTTCATGAAAAAGAATTGCCTAGTAAGGATGAATTAATTGGTCTTGCTTCTATTGCTGTGCCACCTACTGATCCTTTAGAACAATATTTGCTAGACCATGAAAATGATTTACATATGCATGAAAGAAATGAAATAGATAAGATTTTCTTTGAACAACGTCCTCTACTTAAACACAATTTTCCTATTGAAACTCTAGGAGGTCCACCTCCACCTAAAGGTGATCCTGTGTTTGAATTAAAACAATTGCCAGA
Organism: Aegilops tauschii subsp. strangulata; assembly: GCF_002575655.3. Taxonomy (NCBI): domain Eukaryota; kingdom Viridiplantae; phylum Streptophyta; class Magnoliopsida; order Poales; family Poaceae; genus Aegilops; species Aegilops tauschii. The sequence continues at coordinate 277,965,781 of NC_053041.3, read as the reverse complement.
CCCTTTGAAATATGCTTATCATGATGAAAAGAAGATATATCCTATTATTATTAGTGCTAACCTTTCAGAACATGAAGAAGAAAGATTATTGAAAGTTCTAAGGAAGCACCAAGCTGCTATTGGATATACTCTTGATGATCTAAAGGGCATTAGTCCCACTCTATGTCAGCACAAAATTAATATGGAACTTGATGCTAAACCCGTTGTTGATCACCAATGTCGGTTAAACCCGAAGATGAAAGAAGTGGTAAGAACAGAAATATTAAAACTCCTGGAAGCAGGTATAATCTATCCCATAGTTGATAGTAGATGGGTAAGTCCTGTTCATTGTGTCCCTAAGAAAGGAGGTATAACTGTTGTTCCTAATGATAAGAATGAACTTATTCCACAAAGAATTGTTACAGGCTATAGGATAGTGATTTATTTTAGAAAATTAAACAAAGCAACTAGAAAATATCATTTACCTTTGCCTTTTATTGATCAAATGCTTGAAAGATTATCTAAGCACACACACTTTTGCTTCCTTGATGGATATTCTGGTTTTTCACAAATACCTGTTTCTCAACCTGATCAAGAAAAGACCACTTTTACTTGTCCTTTTGGAACCTATGCTTATAGATGTATGCCTTTTGGTTTATGTAATGCACCTGCTACCTTTCAAAGATGTATGACTGCTATATTCTCAGATTTTTGTGAAATATTGTTGAGGTTTTCATGGATGAATTTTCTGTTTATGGGAAGTCTTTTGATGACTGTTTAAGCAATCTTGATCGAGTTTTGCAGAGATGTGAACAAAGAAATCTTGTCTTGAATTGGGAGAAGTGCCACTTTATGGTTAATGAAGGCATTGTCTTGGGTCATAAAATTTCTGAAAGAGGTATTGAAGTGGACAAAGCTAAGGTTGATGCAATTGAGAAAATGCCATGTCCTAAAGATATAAAAGGTATTGGTAGTTTCCTAGGTCATGCTAGTTTCTATAGGAGATTTATCAAAGACTTTTCTAAAATTTCTAGGCCTCTTACTAGCCTTTTGCAAAAGGATATTCCTTTTGTTTTTGATGATGATTGTTTAGAAGCCTTTGAAACACTCAAGAAAGCCTTAATTTCTGCACCTATTGTTCAACCACCTGATTGGAACTTGCCTTTTGAAATTATGTGTGATGCTAGTGATTATGCTGTTGGTGCTGTTCTAGGACAAAGAGTTGATAAGAAATTGAATGTTATCCATTATGCTAGTAAAACTCTAAACAATGCTCAAAGAAATTATGCTACTACTGAAAAAGAATTCTTAGCAGTGGTGTTTGCTTGTGATAAATTTAGACCTTATATTGTTGACTCCAATGTAACTGTTCACACAGACCATGCTGCTATTAAATATCTTAAGGAAAAGAAAGATGCTAAACCTAGACTTATTTGTTGGGTTCTCTTGTTACAAGAATTTGATTTACATATCATTGATAGAAAAGGAGCTGAGAATCCCGTAGTTGATAATTTATCTAGGCTTGCAAATGTGCTTGATGACCCACTACCTATTGATGATAGTTTTCTTGATGAGCAATTAGCTGCAATAAATGTTTCTCATAGTACTCCTTGGTATGCTGACTATGCTAATTACATTGTTGCTAAATATTTGCCACCTAGCTTTACATACCAACAAAAGAAAAAATCTTCTATGATTTAAGACATTACTTTTGGGATGACCCACATATTTATAAAGAAGGAGTAGATGGTATTATTAGATGTTGTGTACCTGAGCATGAACATGGACAAATCCTACAGAAATGTCACTCCGAAGCTTATGGAGGGCATCATGCTAGAGATAGAACTGCTCACAAGGTATTGCAGTCTGGATTTTACTGGCCTACTCTCTTCAAGGATGCCCGTAAGTACGTCTCATCTTGTGATGAATGTCAAAGAAATAGGTAATATTGGTAAGCGTCAAGAAATGCCTATGAATTATTCACTTGTTGTTGAACCATTTGATGTTTGGGGATTTGATTACATGGGACCTTTTCCTTCCTCTAATGGGTATACACATATTTTGGTTGCCGTTGATTATATTACTAAATGGGTAGAAGCTATCCAACTAGTAGTGCTGATCACAACAGCTCTATTAAAATGCTTAAGGAAGTTATTTTCCCAAGGTTTGGAGTCCCTAGATATTTAATGACTGATGGTGGTTCACACTTTATTCATGGTGCTTTCCGTAAAATGCTTGCCAAGTATGATGTTAGCCATAGAATTGCATCACCCTATCATCCTCAGTCTAGTGCTCAAGTTGAACTTAGCAATAGAGAAATAAAATTACTTTTGCAAAAGATTGTCAATAGGTCCAGGAAGAATTGGTCTAAGAAATTAGATGATGCACTTTGGGCTTATAGAACCTATGGGTATGTCTCCTTATAAAATGGTTTATAGAAAAGCTTGTCATTTGCCTCTTGAGTTAGAACATAAAGCATTTTTGGCAGTCAAAGAACTCAACTATGATTTCAAAATTGCTGGTGAAAAGAGGTTATTTGATATTAGCTCATTAGATGAATGGAGAACCCAAGCTTATGAAAATGCAAAATTATTCAAAGAGAAAGTTAAAAGATGGCATGACAAAAGATTCCAAAAGCGTGAGTTTAATGTTGGAGAATATGTTGTTTTCTACAACTCTCGTTTTAGATTCTTTGTAGGAAAACTCCTCTCAAAATGGGAAGGACCCTATGTCATCGAGGAAGTTTATCGGTCTGGAGCCATCAAAATAAATAATTCTGAAGGTACTAACCCGAAGGTTGTCAATGGGCAACGAATAAAGCATTATATCTCAGGTATGCCCATTAATGTTGAAAGTAATATTATCCAAACTTTGACACCGGAAGAACACATAAAAGAGTCCTTCCGGAACACTCCAGAATCGTGAAAATAAGGAGGTACATGATACGGTAAGTAAACAGACTCGGAAAAATCCGCAAAAATATTTTTTATCAGTTTTGGAATATTTAAGAATTTAGGAAATAAAGAAACTTCCAGGAAGCGTCCCCTGGTGGGCACAAGACACCAGGGCGCGCCAGGCTTGCCTGGCGCTCCCAGGTGGGTTGTGCCCACCTGGGACACCTTCCGGACTCCTTTTTCATCCGTATGCTTGTCCCCCAAGATAAAAAATCTATATATACTTCCCGAACCTGTTAATCACCGTATCGTGAAGAAATCCTCTATTCTCTTTTTTTACTGTTTTCTGCACAGTTTTGAAAATATGTCGTCTCAAGACTCCGATGGAGAGAGCTATGTCTCACATCTCATTGCTGACCCAAAGACCTATGGGGACCTATATCCCTATGGTCGAACTACGGATGACGAGGAGGATGCTCACTTGATGAGGATCGATGATTCAAGCTCAAAGGAGGAGGATGTTCCTCTACCTCAACCTGGGTATATGCACATGGAGTTCAAGAAGTCAAGTCTCCCTAAGAGAGCTACCCGTTCTAAAAATCAATCTATTCTATCTCGTTTTCGGCAGAAAAGCAAAGGGGATTTATGTGACAAGATCTTGAAGCTGGAGTTGGAAGTCGATGATTTAAAGGAGGAAATTGCTCTCCTCAACTACAATATGAAAAAGTTGAAGGCACAATTGTCATCACCACCCCCATCTTCTTCACCACCAAAGGAGAACTGAGCATCGGGTATGGGCACTCCCCTTGGCTTCCGCCAAGCTTGGGGGAGGTGCCCCGGTATCGTATCATTCCACTATATTTTTGCTTTTACTTATCTTAGTTCGATCTTTTGCTTTAGAATGAATAAAAGTTTAGTTCAATCCTTTCTTCATTGAGAGTTTGCTTAGTGATCAATCCTTGTAATTGTGTGCAAGTTATATAATAAAGTTTAGTCTGAGTTTTTGCTTCTTTACTTTCATGTTGCAAATAAAGAAAAGAAATAAGAAAGAAAAATAAAAAGAGAAATGAAGTAAATAAAAGAAAGGAAATAAATCAATAAGATCATATACTAATCCTATGGTAGGTGATAGCACCACATAAGGAAAAGTATAAGTAGAAAATTATATTAGAGATTGACAAACATAGCATTAGTCAATGATGCAACTCATGAAAGAATTAATAACGGAAGAGAAGATTCGCATATAAACATACTATCCTAGAAATCTTTTGTGATTGTGAGCCCTCATCAAAATATTATATGCCAAAATTGTTGACGTCGGACAAGGAAGACAACTTAATGGTTTATGTTTGTTTATATTCACATAGAAGTCATATTGTCATAGATCCTTTAACATGTGATGCTTGCCCCCTATCTTTGCTAGCCAAAAATTCGTAGATATACTACTTGTTCATCCAAAAACCCTTAAACCTAAATCTTATTTTCAAGTGTCCATCATACCTACCTAGGGATTGAGCAAGATCCCTCAAGTAAGTTGTCATCGGTGCAAAAGGGCAATAAAAATTTCTTATAAATGTGTGAGATCATTTAGTGTAAGAGAAAATTGAGCGTTGCACGAACTTGTGATGGTGAAGAATAAAAGTGACATACTGCATAATAAAGGTCGCTATCACAAGAGGCAATGCAATGTGACGTTCTTTTCCACTAAGGGGTTGAGCATACAAACAAATAAGCGCATGGCAACCTCTGCTTCCCTCTGCAAAGGGCCTATCTTTTACTTTTATGTATTTACTTTTATGCAAAGAGTCAAAGTTTTCCTTATTTTCCTTTTTATTTTTCTCCTTTGGCAAGCATCATGTGGTGAGGAAAGATCTAGGCACATATGTCCAGTTGAATATAGATAGCATGAGTTATTATTGTTGACATCACCCTCGAGGTGAATATGTTGGGAGGCGAAACTATAAGCCCCTATCTTTCTATGTGTCCGGTTGAAACGATTTGCTCATGTGTACGCGGTGAGTGTTAGCAATCATAGAAGACTATATGATGGTTGAGTATGTGGACTTGCCTAAAGGCTCCGACACGTGACCCTTCCTGAAAAGATGATGAATTGTAGTTGCAAAGTTGGCTTAGAACATAGTTTGTTGGTTTCTAATAGAGTTTTTTCTTTATACTTCGATTGTGTGATGAACTGTTACTTATTCATGAGAAGTATATGATAAAAGTTCTATGATAAAATTCCTATGTTTAATTTTGTTATTGTTATAATAATCAACATGATGCTTCTATGTCCGTATTTTGTTTTCATCGACACCTCTCTCTCAAAGCATGTGGACATGTTTTTCGATTTCAGTTTTCGCTTAAAGACAAGCGAGGTCTAAGCTTGGGGGAGTTGATACGTCCATTTTGCATCATGTTTTCTTACCGTTATTTATGATGTTTTTATCCATAACAATGCTTTTTGGAGTAATTCTAATGCCTTTTCTCTCATAATTTGCAAGGTACACACCAAGAGGGAGAATTCCGGCAGCTGGAAATATGGACCTGGAAAAAACTACGTCAGGCTACCTATTCTGCACAACTCCAAACAAGCTGAAACTTCACGGAGATTTTTAATGGAATATTTAAGAATTATTGGAGCAAATAACTGACATAGGGGGCCCACCAGGTGGGCACAACCCACCTGGGCGCGCCATGGAGCCCAGGCGCGCCCTGGTGGGTTGTGCTCACCCAGGACCACCTCCGGTGCCCATCTTCTGGTATATAGGTCATTTTAACCTAGAAAAAATAAGGAGAGGACTTTCGGGACGGAGCGGCGCCGTCTCGAGGCGGAACTTGGGTAGGAGGACTTTTTCCCTCCGGTGGAGCAATTCCGCCGGTGGAACTTCCCTCCCGGAGGGGGAAATCATCATCATCATCATCACCAACAACTCTCCCATCTTGGGGAGGGCAATCTCCATCAACATCTTCAACAGCACCATCTCATCTCAAACCCTAGTTCATCTCTTGTGTTCAATCTTGTTACCGGAACTATAGATTGGTGCTTGAGGGTGACTAGTAGTGTTGATTACATCTTGTAGTTAATTACTATATGGTTTATTTGGTGGAAGATTATATGTTCAGATCCATTATGCTATTTATACTCCTATGATCATGAGCATGATTATTATTTGTGAGTAGTTACTTTTGTTCTTGAGGTCACGGGAGAAATCATGTTGCAAGTAATCATGTGAATTTGATATGTGTTCAATATTTTGATAGTATGTATGTTGTTATTACCTTAGTGGTGTCATGTGAACGTCGACTACATGACACTTCACCATATTTGGGCCTAAAGGAATGCATTGTGGAGTAGCAATTAGATGATGGGTTACTGAAAGGATCGAGAAGAGGTGTCAAGAGCGGGGGGGGGGGGGTGAATAGACACTTAACAAGAAAAAGTTGCAGTTTTTAATTTCTTTAAGTTGAGGTGGAGTTTTAACACAAGTTTAAGCGTTCACAATACATATCAAGCAAGCATGACAAGAGTATATGAGCAGCGGAAAGTAAAGCATGCAATTTGCAAGAATGTAAAGGGATGGGATTGGAGTGTGGAAACGCAATTGGAGACACGGAGATTTTTGGCGTGGTTCCGATAGGTGGTGCTATCGTACATCCACGTTGATGGAGACTTCAACCCACGAAGGGTAACGGTTGCGCGAGTTGTAACATCCCAAATTTTCAATTTGGTATGTTATACATAGATCATCTTTGCATATCATATTTTATAGCATTTTGACAAATCCTCGATAAATCCTAAGCAACTCAAGGACCCTCGGAGAGAGTTGGGGATTTTATCGACTTTTCATATTTGATTTCCATCAAATAATAAAACGAGGATTTTGGTTTTAATTATTTTCTCTCCGAAAAATATTTCATTTTAAAATAAATGAGAGGAGAAAATATGACTTCTCCAAAAGAATTGAAATATTGGAGGAAAAGTGTTAAAATCATTTATTGGAATTTATTTGGATTTTATTTGCAATTTTAATTGCATTAAAAATATTGCATGTTTTCAAAAAATTTATTTTGTGTTAAAAAAATGTTCACCCTATTCTAGATTTTCTAACTAGACGAAGAAAATTTATTTTATCTTTGTTGGAATTTTATTTATTTTTCTACGAATATTGTTCCGCGGAACGTATTTAAAAAAAACCCTAGATCGGTTTTTTTTTCGGTTTTGTTATTTTGCGAGCGTTCACCGACACGTTCGTTTTAGCGAACGCGTTCGTCGGATTTTCTCTGTTAACGAACGTCCGTTCTTTAACCGTTCGTCCGTTTTTCTTTTTCGTCGGATTTTTCCGCGATTATCTCAGATTCGATTTCTGATCGAATCTTCGTTTCTGTTTAACTTTTCGCTCGTTTATCGGAATCAGGCGATTCAAGCGCCTAGAGTTTCATCTCGAAATTCTATTTCCGTTTAACCTACTCAAACAAGTTTTTGCTACTGTAAAATTTGACCTAGATCCAGATTAGTAAACGAAGCTTGTTTCTTTCGCCGTTTGACTTTCGTTGCTTCGTTCGAGTTGATTCTTTTTGCATACCGGAGTTCTTAAGTTGAACTTTCTGGTTGGATCTTTCACTCGAGTTTTACCTATGCATTAGTTGAGTACTGATTGTTTGTTTGTTTGTTTGTTTGTTTGCGATAGAGTACCCGGAGTGTGCCGCTTGTTACTTCGAATCGCTAGGTTTTGCGGATCATCAGCAAGGCAAGTAACACTTTGATCATATACTTTCCATACCCAGTTTTTATTGCATTAGATCTATTCCTCAAACATTGCATGATTAAGATCTAATTAAATTGTGGGTATTGGGAAGTAGTTGAGGTAGTACCTATTACCTATTTCTCTTATCAAACCCTTGGGAGTTACTTCTACGTTGCTATTATATTGCCATGCTAGCTCGTAGACGTGGATTGGGTTTGAGAGATTTCCATGACAGATGTGAGATTGTTAATTAATGGTTTACTTAAGGTGGCAACTAAAACTCACATCTGGGTGGATTGAGGTACCCGGGTATTCCGGGATTGCCTGTTTTTCTTTTGGACCGCCACCCAGGCTCAAAGGGATCATAAGATTATTCATGCTAGAAACTTCCGTGTGCAGCCACAAGCTATTATGGGCTCTAGCATAGTTGACTAAGTTGTGTGAACTCTTATAGTGGTAGACTAGCAGATGTAGGGGAAAGTAGGTGTAACGGTCTACCCATACGTAAGGTGCAAACACTTCTGAAAGACTGTGTCTCGGTCATCCGTTTCTCAAACATCATGTAGTGCGAGAATCAAGCGGAGGCGATCGAGTCTTGTGGGGAAAAGTGCACAAACCTCTGCAGAGTGTACAAACTAATCATGGTTAGCCGTGTCCCCGGTTATGGACAACTTGAGTATCTAGTACCTGGATTATCATGTGAATCTCATCACCATGTTACTTTTAATTAATTTTGTTGGGTTAATGATGATTTTTAATTGGGATTGAGATGCTGTCAACCATCTCAATGTTTCACAACCACCATGATAGTTAAATAAAATTTATTCCTTTGAAGTAGGGAAAAATTGGCTTTTTGCAAAACTGTAACCATAGAGCTTTCCACCAGCCATATATGCATGTAGTATAGCATTTATTATTGTTCATTATTCTCTATGTGTTACTTTGCCAGCATATTCTATGTGCTGACCCGTTTTCGGGCTGCAACGTTTCATGTTGCAGACTTTTCAGACGACGAGTAAGGTGCCTTAGGTCGTGGTCTTATACTCAGTGATGCCGCTGGAGTTGATGGACTCACTTATCTTCCAAGTCTTCCGCTGTTATCGTTTTAGATGGCCTTAAGCCATATTTATCATACTTAATCTCTTTGGAGATATTCGATGTAATAAGTGTGTGATTGCTACTCTGTTATAAATCCTCCATTTGTACTGTGCGTGTCAGCATTACTGATCCAGGGATGACACTGGTGCACAGCAGCACAGACCATTTGAGGTCTGGTCGCTACACGAGTCCACAGAGGGCTCCACCCATGAAGGGTCCACGAAGAAGCAACCTTGTCTATCCCACGATGGCCATCGCCCACAAAGGACTTGCCTCACTAGGGTAGATCTTCATGAAGTAGGCGATCTCCTTGCCCGTACAAACTCCTTGGTTCAACTCCACAATCTTGACGGAGGCTGCCAAGTGGCACCTAACCAATCTAGGAGACACCACTCTCCAAAAGGTAATAGATGGTGTGTTGATGATGAACTCCTTGCTCTTGTGCTTCAAATGATAGTCTCCCCAACACTCAACTCTCTCTCTCAGATTTGGATTTGGTGGAAAGATTATTTGAGTGGAAAGCAAGTTGGAGAAGGCTAGAGATCAAGATTTATGTGGTTGGAATGGAATATCTTGACCTCAACACATGAGTAGGTGGTTCTCTCTCAGAAAATGTATGATGGAAGTGTAGGTATGTTCTGATGGCTCTCCTTACGAATGAAGAGTGGGTGGAGGGGTATATATAGCCTCCACACAAAATCTAACTGTTACACACAAATCACCAAACTCGGTGGGACCGAATAATGAAACTCAGTTGGACCGATTTAGTTCAAAATATGAACGTTAGGTTTTTCGGTGGGACTGACATGTCAACTCGGTAGGACCGATTTCATTAGGGTTAGGCCATAACGTAATCTCGGTGAGACCGATTACACAAACTCAGTGGGACCAATTTTGGCAATAAGCTAACCAGAGAGTTGGCCAGGCAAACTCGGTGGGACCGATTCGCTCATCTCGGTGAGACCGAAACATTACGAAAGGGAAACAGAGAGTTTGCATTGCGAACTCGGTGGGACCGATCGCTCATCTCGGTTGGACCGAAACGTTACGAAGGGAAACAGAGAGTTTGCAATTCCATCTCGGTGAGAATGAGATCCCTATCGGTAAGACCGAAATGACTAGGGTTTTGTGGCAGTGGCTATGTCAAATGAACTCGGTGGCGCCGGATAGAAAGTTTCGATGGGGCCGAGTTTGACTTTTGGTTTGGGACATATGTGGATATGAGAAAGTGGCTGAGGGTTTTGGAGCATCTCACTAAGCACTTTGAGCAGGCAAGCTATTAAGCAACACCTCATCCATTTTAAATAGTATTGGCTTTTCCTATGGACTCAATGTGATCTTGGATCACTAAAAATAAAAGGTAGAGTCTTGAGCTTTTGAGCTTGAGCCAATTCCTCGTCCTTATCATCTTGAAGGGGTTCCACATCCTCTTGTCCACGCCACTCCATCTGTTGAACTTGTCTGAAATACACTAGATGAAAACATTAGTCCAACAAGAGATATGTTGACATTAATTACCAAAACCACCCAGGGAGAACTTGTGCTTTCAATCTCCCCCTTTTTGGTAATTGATGACAACATACATCAAAGCTCTAGATAAAGATATAGAGAATAACAAGTAAAGCTTTGGAAGGACATGTAACATGCATAAGCTCCCCCTACATGTATGCAGTCATGTAAATATCAAATGTAAGAGCATGTGAATGCATAATCATGACAGAGCAAGCAATGTGTTACATGTATCTTGGCTATATGCATTAGAGCAAATGATATGAATATATGAAGTGTAACCTCATGTTCATGATTCCTTCTTGCAAACAATATGTACATCAACAAGAAATCATCGTGTACATGAGTGTGATGCATATACTTACCTTGTGGTCTTGAGCTGGCTTAGAAAGAGATGAACCTGAGTAAACAAGGTTAGATAACACAGATACATCTACTAGACAGTGCAACCAAAAGAAGCCACAAGAGTACCAAGATTGGATGACATGTAGAGAGTGAGTACTAGGTACTCTGTTGGATATAGACATGTCCCCAAAGGTAAAAGATATGCAATGAATTCAAGGACTTCCTTCCCTAGCAGTCTTTCTCCCCCTAAATCTTATATAGGATAATGGGAGAAAATAGGGAAACAAAAAACAGAGCAAAAACAGATCAGATAACATAATCATGTCTTTCCCCTCTTAAAGACATGTGACTTCTCTCCTCTTGAACACCAAGCATCTAGGGCATGTGATTCCTCTCTCCCCCTGAATGAAGTATTCTCTCCCCCTTTTGAAGGATTAAGCTTTGATGTGATCTCTCTCTCCCCCTTTGACATCAATTTCCAAGAAGGGATCTTCTGGAGTGTGAGTCAAAATAGGTTTGGTCCTTGAGTCACAAAGCAAAGCAGCATGTAAAATGTGATGCTGGTAGAGGACAAGAATCATTGAGTGGAGCTGGAGCAAAAATGCAGGAACAAGTGGCAAATTGTCTTCTCTGTAGTGAAATTGGTGGCACTGAGTTGTGTTCTTTGGTTGCACCGAAAGGATTCGGTTGGACCGAAAGTAGCAAACCAGTGTGACCGAGTTCAACACAGAGAAAGAGCAACAGTGACCTCAGCTCACTAGGCAAATAAGATCTCACAAAGATTTGCAAGTAATTAACTGAAGAATTTGCAATGAATTGGATGTAGGAAATGCAGAACAAAAAACAGAGAAAAGAAACTCTAGATGAAGTTTTTTTTGATAAAAGAAGGGGAATAAATATGCTAGGGACAAATGCAAAAACTTCAGAGAAACACTAGAGAACTTCATCTAGAATTGGACGGTGACGAAGTCACCTATGTTAGAGTATATTGACTAAGGAGTCAAGTGAGAACACTTGGTCATAAGTCATACTCATCGTTTAAGCTCAAAATGGGGTTACCATTTTTAGTTTAAGCATCTTGATGTATTCGCATCTTGTTGAGCTGCTTTGACCCATATCTTGGCGTAAAGCTTCTCTAAGATGGAATAACATACCTTGGGTGGTGGTGTTGATCTTGATCATGTAGTTGAACTTGTGTGGGTTGCTCAAGATTGATGTAGCACATCAAGGATTGGGAGCACCACTTGGAGTTGAGTTCATCTACCTACATGAGTTAGTATTGCAAGGAAAAGCACTTGTGTATCCAAAATGACAATCATGAAATTTGATATATAGAATTTGTCAAAGGATATGTTGAAGGGTTTCATGCTTCATTGTCTTTAACCACCATGTTGTAGAGACTTGGTGATGTAGAGATTGCTCAAGATGTGAGTGAGTTGCAATCTCATGGATTTAGATTCATCCAAGTAGCTACAAGGGTTAGATAGCATGCAAGGGTACAAATGTATCCATGACATGTGATAATCATCATAAGAGAAGAATCAAGGATTAGTCATAGGCTCATGCCTTGCATGTATCCAAATGGAGTTTGTACTCCAAGTTTGAAGCATCAATGATGTTCAATTCACCTCTCAAACGGCAAAATACTTTCTCATCAAGCGGTTTGGTGAATATATCCGCCAATTGCTTATCAGTACGAACATGCTTAAGATCAATGTCCCCTTTAGCAACATGATCTCGAATGAAATGATGACGAATTTCAATATGCTTAGTTCGAGAATGTTGCACGGGATTGCATGCAATCTTAATAGCACTCTCATTGTCACAAAGCAATGGAACATGTTTCACATTGATCCCATAATCTTTAAGAGTTTGGGTCATCCAAATTAATTGAGCACAACATGAACCAGCGGCAATATATTCCGCTTCGGCGGTGGATAAGGATACCGAGTTTTGTTTCTTGGAGGACCAAGACACAAGAGATCTATCAAGAAATTGACAAGTACCTGAAGTGGACTTTCTATCAACCTTGTCTCCGGCATAGTCCGAATCGGAATAGCCAACAAGATCAAAAGAAGACCTCTTAGGTTACCAAATGCCAAAATTTGGTGTGTGTATTAGGTATCTCACTATCCTTTTCACGGCCTTAAGGTGATATTCTTTGGGGGCTGCTTGATATCGTGCACACATGCACACACTTAGCATAATATCGGGACGGGAGGCACATAGATATAACAATGAACCAATCATAGAGCGGTAAACCTTTTGGTCAACCAATTTGCCATCCTTGGTCAAGTCAAGATGTCCACTAGTAGGCATGGGTTTTTTCATACCTTTGCTTTCTTGCATGTTGAACTTCTTGAATAAGTCCTTGGTGTACTTTGTTTGAGAAACAAAGGTGCCTTCCTTAGTTTGCTTAATTTTTAAACCAAGAAAGAACTTGAGTTCACTCATCATAGAAATCTCAAACTTCTTCGACATTAGCTTCCCAAACTTCTCACTAAAATGAGGGTTAGTCGAACCGAATATGATATCATCAACATAAATTTGGCACACAAATAATTCACCATTAACCCTTTTAGTAAAAGTGTAGAATCTATCTTTCCAATCTCAAAGCCTTTTTCAATAAGGAACTTGGTCAAGCATTTATACCACGCTCTAGGAGCTTGTTTGAGACCATAAAGAGCTTTGTGAAGTTTGTAAACATGGTCGGGTTTCTTAGGATTGACAAAGCCGGGAGGTTGTTTAACATAAACTTCCTCCTCAATTTCACCATTTAGAAAGGCACTTTTAATGTCCATTTGGTACAAGGTAATATCATGGTGATTAGCATAGGCAGGTAAGATGCGGATGGACTCAAGTCTAGCAACAGGGGCATATGTCTCACCTAGTCCATACCTTTGACTTGAGTGTAGCCTTGGGCGATGAGACGTGCTTTGTTGCGGACGACTTGACCATCTTCGTCTTGCTTGTTGTGAAACACCCATTTGGTACCAATGTTGTGGTTGTTGTCTGGCTTCTCGACCAATGTCCACACTTGATTTCTCTCAAAGTTGTGTAGCTCTTCATGCATGGCGTTTATCCAATCCAGATCTTCCAATGCTTCTTCAACCTTCATGGGTTCAATGCTAGAGATGAATGAATAATGTTCGCAAAAGTTAGCCAAACGAGTTTTAGAGCGAGTGATTCTCCCGGTTTGAATATCATTGAAGATTTGTTCGACGGGATGGTCTCTTGAGACTCTTGCTCGAACACGTGAGAGCTTTGGCTTGGGTCGGGGTGGAACATCTTCTTCATCATCTTGTCCTTCTTCTTGGCCTTCTTCATTGTTGACGTTGTCATTTTCTTGTCGTGGTGGATAAGGAGGTTGGTGAGGTTCATCTTGGTGTACTTCCTCGTTTTTCTTCATCTTAATGTGTCCCACTTGTGGATGCTTCTGTGTCAACTCTTGGTTCACCTTGTCGTGAGGTAGAAGCTTCCACTTGGACGGACGAGGTACTCTCCTTCTCCTCCGTTGGACGAATCTTGCAAATAGACAAGTCTTGGATTGCTTCTGAAGGGTCTTTGTCTCCTACATCAATTGGCAATTGATCTACTTGCGAGCCGTTAGATTCATCAAACTTCACATCTACTGTCTCTTCAACCTTTCGGATGAAATTGTTGTAGACACGGTAAGTGTGAGAGTTTGAGCCATAACCAAGTAGGAAACCCTCATCTGATTTAGGAGCAAATTTAGAACGACGATGCTTATCAAGAATGTAACACTTTGAGCCAAATACTCGAAAGTATCCAAATTGGGGTTTGTTACCGGTGAGGAGCTCGTATGCCGTCTTGCCGAGTAGCTTCTGAAGATACAAGTGATTTGTTGCATGACAAGCCTTCTCAACCGCTTCCGCCCAAAAGTGTTTTGGAGTCTTGTACTCATCAAGCATCGTTCTTGCCATCTCAATAAGAGTTCGGTTCTTCCTCTCAACAACTACATTTTGTTGAGGCGTGTACGTAGCCGAGAACTCGTGTGAAATCCCATCTTCGTCAAGAAATGTATCCACATTTTCATTCTTGAACTCCATTCCGTTGTCGCTGCGAACCTTCTTGATCTTCATTTCAAATTGATTTTGGGCCTTCCTAGCGAAGCTCTTGAAGATCTTTTGGACCTGCGATTTATCATCAAGAGATAACACCCACGTAAATCTAGAAAAATCATCGACTATAACTAGACCAAATGAGTTTCCACCGAGACTCTTGTAGGCATTGGGACCAAAAAGATCCATATGAAGTAGCTCGAGCGGTCTTCTCGTGGTCATTATGTTCTTCACGGGGTGACTTCCTCCAACCTGTTTTCCTGCTTGACAAGCACTGCACAATCTATCCTTGTCAAATGTAACATCTTTTACTCCAAGGATATGATTACCTTTAATAAGCTTATCAAGATTTCGCATGCCCACATGACCTAACCTTCTATGCCACAACCAACCTTTTGAAGATTTAGCAATAAAGCAAGTTCTAGGTTGAGCCTTTTTAGTGAAGTCAACAATGTAAAGATCTCCTCTACGTATACCGGTAAAGACCATTTTATGATTATCTCTATGAAACACTTGGCAATCTACTTCAGTAAATAGGACATTGAAACCAAAGTCAGCAAGTCTAGATACAGAAAGTAAGTTGTAGCCAAGAGATTCAACGAGCATAACATTTTGTATGGAGCTATCATGTGAGATGGCCACCTTACCAAGACAACCACCTTACCCTTTGAGTTATCACCAAAAGTGACGTACTTCCGAGGGCCGTCGTTTTCAGCAAGCTCACGAAATATATCCTTGTCTCTGGTCATATGATCGATACATCCACTATCAAGGACCCATTCCTTTCCTCCAGCCATGTAGCCGCGAAGATTCGCCATAAGACCAAAGTGTCTCATAGACTCATCGAGATCAAAGTCACTATCATCATCCTCATCATAGTATCCATGTTCAACATCATCTTGTAATTGATCATTTCCTAGAGAAGGTGATCCATTAGAAGTATGCCCGTAACAATGTTCATCTCTATGGATTCTAATGACTTCGGAAATGATATTGCTAATAATTCCAAAATCTCCTTTGGCACGCATGAGATCACGAAGCTCAAACATGCAATCATCAAACTTAGGATCACTAGTACTCATCCTATTCAAGGCAATAGACTTATGGAGAACCTCGTCTAGATTTTTCAAGGAATAATTTAGGAATCGTTCCTGTAGAAATCTCCATATGGTGTAAGCACAATCAAGAGCAGGTAAGCTAGCAATCAAATTTTTGGGAAATCCTCTAACAATAAGATTGATAGTTCTAAGATTACGAATCATGTCAAGATCCTCATTGGGAGTGGGATGCAAAGGATCACTAGGGGGAATGCAAGGACTAGTAATGTACTTGTTCAAGTGATACTCATTGAAAATCTCAAGCATCTCATTTTTCCACTCATGAAAGTACTCTCCATCAAGTATATGCACTCTATGTCTAAGACTCCCCAACGCAGACTCATCCATCTTCCTCCAAAGGTGTTTAAACCAAAGCAATGGAGAACAATGCTCTGATACCAATTGAAAGGATCGAGAAGAGGTGTCAAGAGGGGGGGGGTGAATAGACACTTAACAGGAAAAAGTTGCAGTTTTTAATTTCTTTAAGTTGAGGTGGAGTTTTAGCACAAGTTTAAACATCCACAATACATATCAAGCAAGCATGACAAGAGTATATGAGTAGCGGAAAGTAAAGCATGCAATTTGCAAGAATGTAAAGGGATGGGATTGGAGTGTGCAAACGCGTTGGAGACACATAGATTTTTGGCGTGGTTCTGATAGGTGCACTACAAAAAAATACACTTCCGTGATGATACGTGTTTGTCACAGTAGGTCACGTTTTCTGTCATGCATGTACATCCATGACAAATTTATGACATAATCAAGATAGTCATACCTGTGCTGTCGTACAAGTGTTCCATGACATTACCAAAATTATCATCACGGAAGTGTCCACTTCCATGACGATAAATCGCGCGTCATAGAAGTGCTTTCGTCAAGGGTGACCGACACGTGGCATCCACTGTAACGGGACGCCGTTAAGCTATCGGGTCCGGTTTTGGATCCGATAACCCGTTAACAGCCCGGACCAATGGGAATTTTCCACATGTAAAATTCTCATTGGCCGGAGGAAACACGTGTCGGCTCAACGTTTGGACAGATGTCATCCACTCATTGGACAGGAGGCGCCTATGATACGTCGACACGTGGCACGACCCAACAGAGGCCCATTCCGGTGAAAAGGCCGACCCGTTTGACTTGGTCAAAAGGTAACGGGCTGGCCCACAGAAAGCCTGTTAACGGCCTATTCGTATATAGCCCATTTACGGCCCGCTTACTACCGACCCGTTACGGCCTATCGGAATGAAGCCCTGTAGATTCATCTGGGCCATCCAATATGATTCCAGCCCGTTGTAACTTCCAGCCCATGTACGGCCCGTGATGTATTTCGGCCCATATGAGGCCCTTTGTAACTCTCGGCCCATTAACGACCCGTGTTGAATCTAGCCCATAATGAACAGTGTATCACTTTATACCCATTAACGGCCCATTATTCCATTGGGCCGTTTCCAGCCCGTGTTATCTTTCGGCCTTCTCAGGGCCCATTTATTCTTGGGCTCATTTCCAGCATTCGGTTACTTACGGCCCGTCATTGGCCTTTTGTGCTTGTGGGCTGAATTCAGCCCGCGGTTACAATCGGCCCGTTTGCGGCCCGTTAATATGTTGGGCCGTTTTCATAACGTCATCAAATACGACCGATTAACGACAGCCCGTTATTGTCGGCCCATGAACGGACGATTCCAAATCTAGCCCATTTATGGCCCATAATGCGGTCTATTATTGGCCCATGTTTGGCCTATCGATCATAGGCACGTAGAAGGCCCATTGATGCTACGACCCGTAGAAGGCCCATTGATGCTACGGCCCGTAGAAGGCCCATTCTTTCTACGGCCCTAAGAAGGCCCATTGTTTCTACGGCCCGTAGGAGGACCATGGTAACTACAGTAAATATGTAGCCAGTGGTTATTGTGGCCTAGTTTAAAAAAATAGGTTATTGCGGCCACTAGCAAACCGCAGAAAAAGAACTGCACTAACTACAAGCAAACAAATAAACAAGACAACAAGGAAATAAATAAGCAAGCAACTTACGCTATGCTATCACGACTATTACACATATTACATACACTGGGCATCAAATTCGCTACCAGGGCAAATATAGGGAACAAAGCAGCATATCACATACACTGGTCGTCAAAGTTGGGGACCAGTGCAAATAAACGCCGCAGCAAAACAAGTCCAGAACTGAAACCACTTCAGAAGAGCTCAAGAAATAATATCCTGGGTACCCATAATGCTGGCAAGATGCTTAGCAAGCTTATTAACTTTCTCTTGTTTGGCGCTTAAATCCTCCAGCGCTTGCTGTTGCACAAGAAAGTATGCATCTGAATTCTGCAGGGACTTCCACAGTCCTTCGGCTTCTTGCCGCAGCACAACTAACTGATGCCTTTCAGCCTGTAGCTGAGACTGAAGAAGCCGAAGTGATTCAGGCAGCGAAGTCGAAGAGCTTGTGCCAGCGGTACTGGCCAGTAACTCAAACACTACATCAACGCAGGACTATGGGGTTTTCTCATTGTCTAAAAGATCGTTTTTATCCCCTTTCTTGGAGACCAACAGGGTTGTCTCACTATCTTGAACCTTATCTGCATTACTTTCTCTACCATTGCATAGTGGGGTGCTCTTCTCCAATATTCTGTTCGCATACTACAAGAGAAACAAGCAGACACATCACATGTTTAGCATGTAGTATACCAAACTCATTTTGGTAAACCAGTTCAGTAGTAAGGTGGACAGGATAACAACATGAAACAAACATATATCTATGTACTATGGTCACTATATTGTCCATATCATTCTAGTTTATGTTGCCAAATCAAGATAGAGACACAGTTCAACTCATATATTTTAAGACACAGCAGCATAGACAGAATATAAGTGTGAGAAACTACACAGCATTGGCAACACTTGTAATGTGCATCACATGAGAACATAACTGTTTATACAACTGAAACTGAAATCAACATAGAGCAAGAAGTTAGAACAACAATCCAGTTAAAGAAATAGGTTTAAAACATACCTGTTGCGCCATTGGAGTTTCAATTGGATCCTTCAAATTCGAAAGTAGTTGGTATGAGTAAATACAGTGATGCAACAACAAAGGAGTATGGACCATAGCTACGGAATCTAACCTGAGAACAGTTGCTCTTCTGCTTTAAACGTGGAGTTTGGGTTCGCTGTGGTGGTCTTCGTGCTTTGGGCACTGCAGTTGATTTACAAACTGCTCGTGTGGGGATACTCTGTGGTGGACATGGTGCTTTGTCAACTAGAAGTGGGTTACTATCCGCTGGGGTTGGGGCTAGATGGGTTGTAGCTGGTTCTCTGCCCAACGGTGTAAGTGTGCAATCTGGAAGAGTGTCGATTATGTGTGGCGGGGCATGTTTGTGGGCCAGTACAACCATGGTTCTATCTGCATCGGCAGGTAGCACTGTCTTTTGTGAAGAACGGGTTTTTGCTCCCTTAGATACTGCCATCACCCCCTCCAATTCAAATGGCTGATAAACAAGAAAAGAAATTGAACGTACAGACATTGTATGATAGACAGATGTGGTAATTCACATATATGTTGTCTAACCAAACATGACAACATGACATAGTTTCACATATATGATGCCTAACTAAACAGGATAGCATGACACAGTTTCAGATATATGATGGATAACTAACAGGATATAATGGCATAATTCAACATATGATGAGTATCTAAACAGGATGACATGACAAAACTATATGATGTCTTTCTAAAATAGGTTGGGATGAAATAATTCACATAAATGTTGTCTAAGTATACAGGATGGCATGACATAATTGACATAATTGATTCATATACTAAGCAGCTGGCACTCGCATGTATGATCTCTAAACTAAGCAGATGGAATTCAATATTGTGCATATGATGTCTAAACTAAGCAATGACACCATATGCATGATATGAGAAATATAAACATTGCAACTTAGAGCATACACCTCAGGTGGGATATAGGACTGGTCATCTGTCTCTGAATCCTCCTATGAGGAGCTCCCTGTAACCATCGAGATATATGCTTCAACAGGTACCATTGCCTGCTCTGAAGACCTTGTTTTCACTCCTGATTTTTGCATAACCGGCTCAAATGGCTGATACACATGAAGAGTAGTTCAATATACACAGATTGTCGACAAATGGAATACGTAATGAAAAAAAAAGATGGCATGAGATAATTCACATATATGATGCCTGGCTACATGGAGGTGCATAATTCACATATATGATAACTGGCTGAAAAACATGGCATTGCATAATTCACATATCTGATATAGAAAGCAAATAGGAGGCATTCACACAAAGCATGTCTAATCTAAGAAGATGGCATGGCAATGCAAGACACCATATGCATGACATCTCTACTCTTATAAAAAACAGAGTTGGTGTTGATGGTGTGCCTGCCATCCTGCAATATAGGCCGTTCGATTTATATCTGACGGATAGGAAGGAAACTATGGCAATTTTGCCAAAAGATACCCACACCCCTCTCCACATTTGCAAATAAGGCCTTCCCTCATTCATCCTTTTCTCTCACAAGATAAACTACTCATAGAAATGCATCTTGATGTTCCGTGCAATGCATGGGCATCTTGCTAGTGAGCAATATAACCTTGCCATGTTAGAGCATGCACCTCAGGGGGGAATACGACTGGTCATCTGTCACTGAATCCTCCTCTGAGCAGCTATCTATAACCAGCAAGAAATCTGCATCGACAGGTAGCACTGACTGCTCAGAAGACCTTGTTTTCACTCTAGATTTTCCCATGACCGACTAAAATGGCTGATGCACAGGAAGAGTAGATGAATGTATAAACATTGTTGACAAATGGAATACATTATGAAAAAATATGGCACGATACAATTCACATATACGATGACTGGCTAAACAGGATGGCACTGCATGATTCACGTATATGATGCCTGGCTAAAGAAGATGGCATTGCATAATTCCCATATACTCCATCCGTTCCTAAATATTTGTCTTTCTAGAGATTTCAAATGGACTACTACATACGGATGTATATAGACATATTTTAGAGTGTAGATTCACTCATTTTGCTCCGTATGTAGTCACTTGTTGAAATCTCTAAAAAGACAAATATTCAGGAACGGTGGGAGTATGATATAGAAACCAAACAGGTGGCATTCACACAAAGCAAATCTAAACTAAGATGATGACATATAAGATGAATAATGTAAGTAATGCGAGGCTCCGTATGCATGATATGACCAACATCAGCATGCCAGGTTAGAGCAAACACCTCAGGTGGTAAATAGGAGTGGTTGGCTCCCTCTGTATTCCCACGCAACGGTCTTCTCTTTTTCTCTACATGTTCAGTACGATTGTGTACAATAACTGACATGCATAATAAAAAATTAGTTAGATTTTGTAAGGCCTAAGGGGTGCATGTAGAAATCAAGACTGATGGTAGCAAACGAGTGGATAGATCCAAAACTAATGATAGCAGGTAGATTATAGCTTCAGTTTAAAAAGATAGAAAATGGATCATCTACTGTTTGTTGACCACCCAACATGAACCACATAGAAGACCCCAGATGAACCAGATAGTAGACAGATACTATTCGTTGCTGCCTCGATATGAGACCCACGGGCATGTTAAAACTCAAGTTTGAACGATAAAGTAGCAGGTAATAATAACCGATGTATAACGTATGCAAACACGAAAGACTACGACCTCTCTTCCGGAACTGTGTAGTCCTCAGGTTCATCTGCTCAGTCGTTGATGGTAATGCAGTTGGCGTGGCTGCCGGCAACGGGGAAGATGATCTGAGGCGGCGAAAGAAATTTTGCAGGGGGAATCTCTGCTGCAGTGAACGCTTCTGCCGATGGTGCACCTCAGGTGGGGTGGATGATGGCACAGCAGGAGCAGGACATAACACATAGAGTTTTCTTTGACGCCTATCTGAAAATGAAGTAAATCTGTAAGGGCTCCTTAGAATTGGAGGATTCTATAAACGCAGGGACAGGAAAAACACAGGAATAGGATAGGAATGCACATGCAAAACATAGCATTTGGAAACATAGGATTTCTGTGAACCTCGGTGTTTGGTTCACATTAATTGGAAGAACACAGGAATGGAGAAACATGGTCAAATTAAAGTCAAACCACGTGAAAATGAAAAGTTAAGAATCTTATTATGACAGTAATGCAATTAGTCATGTTCTTCATGCATATTAATTTGAAAAGGACGTCCAACTGGATATTAAAATTCCTACCATTTTTCTTTGAAAGCGACACCAAAGGAAAAAAATCCTCCAGTTTTGCTTTGCTCCACTCCTAACCAAATGCACGAATAGTAGTACCATAGTAGTTCCATAGCAAAGGATCCCTGAGGGATCGACATGAATGCAGAGTAACAAAGTGATGCAATGAGTGTACAACCTCTTTGGCATAGCCTTGTCGACCTCAGCATCATTGGGTTGGACGTGGAGGATGGTGATGCTGGTGTGACTGTCGGAGGGGGGGAACAAGATCTGAAGCCTCTGGAAATGGCGCTGAGGGTACTGCTCCGCTGTGATGGACGGTTTCGTCGTTGGAGCAGCTCCGGTGAGGTGTACGGTGGCGAGGCTGAAGCTGGACAAGACATACAACGTTAATCTGAAGTGGGACTCTAATATCATCTGCAATAGATGATGTAAAATACATCACCAGAAAGTGCTAGATGTAAAACGCATCAGCCGCGCCACGGCCGCTCCGACAGATGTTGTAAATACTGTTTACACTGAATGTAACTGAAGAAACTGAACTTTACAGTCAAAACTAAATTTTACTGTCGAAACTGATTGAACTAGTAGAAGAGCATTGCAATAGATGTTTAGGGCGTTCGAGCACTAGTAGCAGAGAAGCAGTGATCTAAATCAGCAGACGCTCGAGCAGGGAACGCACAAGCAGAGAGCAAGTCGTGCAGCAGAACCGCGAGCGAGTGCTAAAGCAGCAGCTCCTGTAGCTGCCGGAGGTCGTGCAGCAGCAGCAGCAGTGCGAGCGAGAGCAAGAGTAGAGCAGCAGCACGAACGAGAGCAAGAGCTGAGCAGCAGCGCGGCTGACATCAATATCAGAGCAAAGCAGCAGCACGAACAAAAGCAAGAGCAGTGCAGCAGCACGACCTACAGCAAGAACAGAGCCGCAGCGCGAGCGAGAGTCGGAGCAGCAGCAGCAGCGCGAGCGAGAGCCGGAGCAGCTGTAGCTAGTGCCGGTGTGGAAGTCGCCGCCGAGGAAGCAACGACATGGGGGAGAGATGCCGTGGATGAAGTGACCGGCGACGGCGCCGTCGATGGAGACCCGCCATGGCTGCTCGGTATTGAGCACCGGCAGCCCCGTGAGATCGAATAAAAGATAAAATGCAGCGGTGAGTGCAGAACCTCCTTGGTGGCGCCGAGTTGGCCTCGGCTTCATCGGAGGAATTGGTGAGGGTGTTGTGGTTCCGGTGGGGCAGGTCAAGACGGCGCTGTGGGGATGGAGGTGGCGCGATAGACGAGGCGAA